>NC_054058.1:82588284-83219855 GCF_017639655.2 Falco naumanni | reverse complement strand
GTCACCGCCATCTTTGCTATCTCAATGAATTGATTGAACATTCAGAAAATGGTTCTGTCATTGACCCAACCTTGCTCCACTACAGTTTTGCATTTTGTGCTTCTCATGTTCATGGTAACAGGTAATTTAATGATACATTTTTAAATGTATAGCCTTAGGAGCAAGCAAAAGTATTTATAGGCTCTTGCATTTACCAGGTAGGGAAGTTCCATACAACAGAAATCAGTTCACAAAGGTTTCTTCAGGGGTATTGGAGGTTCTATAGAAATTACTATTTAAAAAAATATTCTCCTGTTAGTTTGTACTGTTTTAATGCAGTCTTGGGCATTGTAATGACAGACTGATTCAAGGCTAGAGGATGTCATGCTGTTAAAAAGGCAGTTTTCTGCATTCTGCATTTATGTTGTGTTAGTGAACGGTGTTTGCAGTGAACATTTTGAACAATTTTGCAGTTTAAGGAAAGGTTTGACTTTTTTTCTACAGACTGTATCTTGGCAATTAATCATATTATACTGAGTTCTGGCTGTGCTACCACAGGGAGAAATAACTTATATTGGGAATGTAGTGTGACCCCCAGCCAGGAAGAGCTAGGACACTTGTGGAATTATTTCTACTAAAGTAGTAGGCCGCTTCAGGAGTTGGTCACAGGGATGCTCTTGAGATGATGTTTTCTTTTCACTTGCAAGTGAGAGACTTGAAAAAAATTAAGTTCTTGCTTTGCTGTGCTAAGCACATTCTTTAAAAGAAGCTTTTGCTTCATCTGTCTTATTCCTAATTGTGAGGGAACTAGCTCTGCTATTGAACAACAAGTATTGGAGATAGGATCATTGGATAGCTCAGGTTGGAAGGGACCTCAGGAGGTCTCTAGACCAACCTTCTGCTTGAAGCAGGGTCAGTTGTGAGGTCTGACCACATTACTCAGGGCTTTATCCAGTCAGGTCATTCCCCAGTTTGAACCTGTCATATTGCAGTGTAGTTATATCTGTTGTCTCTTGTCAACCTCCCAGTAGCAGCTGGGGGCTGTCATTCAGTCCCCCTGGACACCACCTATTCTCCAGATTGAACAAGCCCAACTCCTTCGGCCTCTCCTCAGAGCAAGAGCTCTGGCCTCTGACTGTCATGGTGGCCATGCACTGAACTCGCTTCAGTTCACCCATGTCTTCCTTGTACTGGAGTGGGGAGTGGGGCAGGCAGTCTGTCAAATTGTAGGACAACATACCTTTCTGTACACAGTAGATTTGTAGACTGCTGTAGGAAATTTGTTTTAAAAGTTCAAAAATAAGGGATAACCCAATAAATCTCCCCCTTTCAACTGATCCAACCCTGCCACAAAGGGAAAACCTACTCACAGTCCCAAAAAGCAATTACTGTGATGCTGTCAGTAAATCCTCAAAACTGAATCTTAGTAGGATCGGGAGTGAGAGAGGTTTTCTTCCCAACATTTATGCTTATGTTGCCTTGCAGCCAGTCACAGAGGCTGATTTACTTGTCCTTGAGCCAGTGAAGAAGGGACAATCCTGAAAAAGGATACTGGCTCAGACAAAACCTCATCTGTGAGAACAGGAGCTGGGCATTTGTGACCTGAGTGATTTGGTAGTGGGAGATTAACATTACGTAATCCTTTATAATAATATCCAAAATTAAAATGCTTTTGAATGTGCCTGAAATACTCTCAAGAATCTCTATGTTCATACTGGTAAGTTAGATTTTCTGGCTCTTACCTGGTAACCTCTTCGCCATAAAAGCATGCTTCTTTTGTCAGTTCCTGAAGAACCTGACATATTCGTTTTTCCTACTGAGTCTAAGTCTTTGTTGTTTCTAGCGGTTCTATTACTAGTTTCAAGCTAAGAAGACAAATATACAGTGATAATTGCTCAAACTTATTTCAAGAATTCAAAAGAAAGGTAGATACATTTCTTTTTCTTTCATAATTTAAGTGAAGGACAACAGTGTGTGCAGTGCATGAAAATATCTCAGGGAGCACATCATTTACACAGTGGTAAGCACTCTGTATTCCGTCTATTCCTTCTGTACAGATACTCTCTGAATAGCATTATGAGTGTTTTAGGAATAAAAGAAGTGTTGAACAGAGAGGGTCTGACTAGAACTGAGATATTGTAAAAAGGAAGAAAAAAGAAACATGAAGAAAGAAGAAAAGTAAGTCAAGGACAGAATCAGACACACTCACTGAGGATGACAGACACACATATACACACATAATACATCCACTCATTCATCTGCCGCAGCACTAAGAAATAGTAAAAGGGGAAAAAAAAATCCACAGACAATGCATGACAGGCCAAAGTTCTAGGCTGATCCCTGGCGTTATACATCTTAGTTTTAGAAGTCAGGCTGAGAATTGGAAAGACCACAGAACAAAGAGCTTTATACTCTGAGCATAATGTATTTAATTTGTATTTCACCTTTGCTTGACCGAGGGAGCTTAGACCTTCCACTAGCCTGAGAAAGATCATCAGAAATGATCTTGAAGTCAGATAGTGGAGGAGCATATAGAAATGCAGACATATCTGTAGTTCAAATTATCGATTACTTTTAGGCATGAGTTTTTTAGAGTAGCAAGCAATCTAGTGGCATCAGTCAAATGATCAGGTAAAGGTGTCACTTGCCTTTGTTTGTGGTAGTCTGGTGAGGAGGAACTGAAGCACAAATCGGAGCAAATCAAAATATACCAGGACCATACTGGGGCATATGCTAAGCCCACCAATGACTACATCCGATTCACTAAATAAAACTGGTGAGGAAGCAGTCTCATACAATGGATTCCAAACTGTCCATTAGTCATAAGCACTCTCTGAGATCCCAGGCATGGTTGTGGGATTGTGTATACCAAGTACTGCTCCCAGTGAACACTATGAATGAGGCTGAATCAGCTTTGACTCTTTCCACCCTTCGTTTGACTCCAGAACTCTTCCATCAGATTTGACCCTTCAGGTATCCCCTGTGCTCTTTTGCTGCATCCTAGGACTTGAAATAAGAACTCCATTTCATGCTGCAGGCTGTAACCCAGTAGCCATGGTTTGACTTAAAAACAATTGGAATAAACATATAAAAGTAAGTTGCTGTCGTACAGCTTCGGGGACATTGTGGAAGACAGATGAGACCTGAACAGAGCTCTGGTGTAGGCCGTATGCTTGGTGTCAGAACCAAAGAATAGTCCCCAGTTGTTTTCATTCTTGAGATGAAGATACAGGTAACAAGTTCTGACAGAGTAATCAAGCATACTGGTACTTAGTGTGTCTCTTATGCCAATGTTAGTTTGGGAACAGAAATGTTTATGCAGGGTTGAACACAATGTGCTGAGTCCTAGACTGAGGAATTCAAGCCTTACTTGTGCCTTTCCTTTCCTGCTGGGAAGAGTGTTATGACTGAGCTAACAAACTGTTCATGTTGAAAAGGTATTCCTGATTTTGTGGATGGTGTTATTAAGATGTTCTCTTTCTAAATAGCCAAAAAGCAAAATACTTTAGTAAAAGAATAGCCTTGCTGAGTGTTTAAACAAAAATACATCCTTGTTTCTGAATCAACTGCTTCCTTTTCCTCCAGTAAATAAAATCAACTTTTGTTGGCTGTGCTTCTGGTGCTACGTAACTTTAATAGCATCTCCTCTGGCTTCTCTTCACAATGTTTTTCTTCTGAAATGTTTTACTATATGGTCCCCATCAAAGTTATTAGTTCACAAGTGAACTTTTCACACTGCAGTTATGCGTACACTTATGTATCTCTGGTGAAAGTGAAACAGGCAGAACAAGGAACTATAGGATATTCCTGAATGCTGACATTTCAGTCTAAACAGTCCAGGTAGGAGCTATTGTTTTCTTCCCCGTCACGTTCACCTTTGTCTCCTTTTCATGCTGTGACTTCTATTCAGTCCCTCTTGTCTGAAATGGATGCTGGTGGCTATCACATGAAGTGCAAAGTGACTTCTTTCCACCTGCTGAGTTACAGACTGAATCAAAAAAATTCAAAATTCAAGCATATTCCATGGTTATACCTTTTTCTATTCTGAAAGAAAGCTGATTTACTGGAACTTCCTATACGAGAAGTGAAGGTGAAAGAATTGCTACAAAAAATCGGTTTATAACCAAAGATAAATAGTTTCTTTCTGCCTTCATTTTGAAATCTTCAGCATATGTGCGTTTGCATAGAATAGTTATATTATTAAGTTAGGGTTCATCTAAGCCAGTCATTCGTCTATCTCCAGCATTGACCTGCTTGGAGTCAGAAGGGCAAGCATATGCAATGTTTCTTCTTAGTGCTCTTTCAGTCTCTAACACTTTGCAGCTCAGAATATGCCTGTTCAGTAACCTGGAGTGAGTGTCTATTCCAGGTACTTGTCCATTGCACCTCTGAACCTGTGTAAGCCCTTTGCATCCCTAGCACCTTTAGCAGTAAGTTCCACAACTCAGCCTCCTCTTGCCAGAAGAACTCATGCTTTGAACTTGACTCCTACACATCACATTTCATTCTCTGTTTCTATTGGAAGAGACGGAGGAGAGAAAAAAAAACAACAACAACAAAACCCTTCTCTGTGTCTCTGCTATTCAAGATTCAAGAAGTATGAGTGAACCATGCATTAATTACAGTGGATGAATGTTTTCTGCTAATTCCTTATCCTTTCCTGGTGTTCCCAATGTTAGTTTTGCTTCTTTGTCTGCTGTTCAACAGAGACGGTTTCATGAAATTATCCATCATAACACCACTATCTCTGTCCTGCATAGCAACTAATTTATCAACCTTGATCATTGTTTGCTGTTTTATTGTTACTTGATTTCATAAGGTCCTTCTGGAATTCCACTATGCCACGTAACTATGATTACAATTACATTTACCGTCACCACAGTTCTTAGCTGTTTGCCAGGTCTTTTATGAATACTGTAAAATAACACAGGTCACAGCACAGATCCCTGCAGAACTCCACAGATAACTTCACCTTCGCTGCAGGTAATTACCATTTATTCAATCTCTTTTTTCACTCTTACTTCTTCTCTCTCTCTCTCTCTCTCCCCCCCTCTCTTTCTTTCTTTCTTCTTCTTACTTCTACTTTCACTCTTACTCAGTGGCTGCTTAATTGCCTTAAAAGCTTTTGGTTAGGGACTCTGAAAAAAGATTTTTGGAAATCCAGGTGCACCATTTCAGTCAGGTCACACTCATTCACTGTTTTTGCCCTCTCTGAGAGCTCCTTTTAGATCCTTGCTATCATTTGGCACTGCAGAGTCTTTTTATAGGCTTCTTGCTCTTGTTATGCTTGGAGGAATTATCTTAAAGTGGAGTAAATGAACACGTAAGAGAAATGAAAGTATGGAAACTTCAGAGAGTGCTATACATTCATATATTTCTTTTCATTACTCAAGTGTTGTGTGATAAGAACCATTTATCTCAATTTTACACTTTGTGTCAAGTGATAAAAGTGTTCAGAGAAATCATGCCTTTCAAATCTGGGACAAGGAACTTTGTAAAAAAAACCATTATGTTGCTCTGCCTCTTCTAATATTTTTTTTTGTGGAGCTTTTGAATAGATATTTCTTTCTCTTCTGACTAAATTAACTCTAGACTTAAAGTTGTCTGTCTCTTGCTAGTTTCTCCTTCATTTTATATCTTTCATAAACAATATCTAATAAGATTTAATCTAAAATTCCAGAACTTAATTCAGTAATTTCACCATTTATCTGCACATGGTCACCATCTGACACAAAAGGCTTTGTCCAGTTGATCTCTTCCCAGAAGCATTACGTTTTTATATGTATAATTTTGTAAATATAAATGTTTGAATAGCATGTAGGCTGCTTCTTAGATGTTTTTCCCAAGAAACCATTGCTACCAGGATTTTGAGGAACCTCTCAGTATTAAGCAGTTGAAAACGCTTCCTCTTTCTGCTGTGCTTCTTATCCATGCTCAACCCCACATGTTCTGTGTTGTAATGATAACAACAGGTGCAAGTTCTTCTTTCACTGTTTTTTATTGGCAATTGGGCCTTCCACTTTAATCTTAATCTTCCAAGGCTGTCCAACAGCTGAACGAAGGAGCCTGAGATCTCCTACAGTATAGAAGTGTGTTATCAGAAGCTATATTCTATCACTCTACCAGCATCTTAAATAAATTCTCTCTCATGTTTGATACAGCATCTAGAGACTTAACAGGAGTCTTTTGGTTTTGTAGTTTGTCTCATTTTTCTGTCATTCTTCTGTAATGGAAATGGTGAGATTGGATTTGTCATACTGAAAAGTGTGGGTTTATTCAGAAGTCATTTTTATGTCACCATTTCCCCAGAGTAATAGAATGAGAAAATACACCTTTTAGGATTGATAGGCTGTGTAAGTTTGTGTTTCTAGATGAGAAACAGTGTTCTCTCAAAACTGGAAAAACTAGTCCTTGGATGTTTATATCCCTTTTCTTCAAGTGACTGTAGTCTTCCCCTTTTCTGAGGCTCACTGGGCAATGCTGAGAATAGAACTTTTTCACTAGGTCTTCCAGTTTTATGTACTGCCCTGTGCCAAACATCTTGCATCATCCAGTTCATCATTTCTGGAAACTGATCACCTCCAAGGTATATGGCACACAGGGGAAGGTAAACCTTCTTTAATGTAATCTGTATTCTCCTTTTTAAGTGGTTCATTTGTGAGCATCATACCCCCAAGGCTCTGATGTGAGGCCTCTAAATAGTTACGTTTGGGGGGGTTTTATTAATGCTGTTCAATTAGTGACAGAGTTTTCTATTACTTTTGTAAATAGCCACAAGGAAGTTATCAGTAGAGTTCTCCCGAGTTCAAAGCTAGAAGCAAAGTTCTTCACCCTGTTGCAGGTACTAAGTGAAGCCATGTTGACCTCACCTTTGCTTTACAGAGTGATACTGTCCTGTGTTGGAAAGTGCTAATAATAACTATAATAATGTTGTAATAAAATGTGTCCTCACTGAGGTAAGTTTTGCAACATATCCAAATAAATCTACTTTTGAAAAGCCTCAAAGAAACTGTCAATAGAAAATCAATCAAATTCACACATTATTAAGAAAAAATAGAACAAAGTTCTGCATATTTAAAGTGATGCTTGCCGTCTTAGGCAACAAAGAAACAGCTAATGCTATTATATACTTTCACCTTCCCTAAACATTATACATGTCATTAATTTCAACTGATTAATGCCTATACATACCCTTATGCTTTGGGTAAAATGATATTATATAAGTACATGCTTAGCTTTTCAGTAGAAGGGCATTAGTGAATCCCACCTGAAACATAACTGCATAAAAGATCATTAAAACTAACCTGATTTATCATCTTAATCTGGTTTAGCGGCTTTCAGAATACATCTTCTTGGTTCACTTGTGAAAAAGAGGGTATGACCTGTAAGCAGATGTGGGATTAGACTGAGAAATGCATACAGCAGAAGGCTCTATTGTGCTATTTTTTTTTGTCAGAATGTTTGAAGAATAGTTAATATAAACAACAAAATGCTCAGTCTTCAAGTGCCTGCTGGTTAAATCTGTGTCTAAACGCCACATGATAATTTGCTGTCTTCATTTCCTGTTAATAAAAAGACGTCTGCTCTGCCTGCTTCTAAGCTGATAAAGTAAATAATTATTGTTCTTAATTTGTCTAACATAAACCATGGACTTAATTAATACAGTTGTGTTTTAAAGGAAAAAATTGGGTATTAAATTCCTTGGATATTAAAGTCCTATAAATAGATAATAAAATCTCTGCATCAAAATTCTAAACAGTTTAATCTTCAGTTTACTAAGAAACAAGAAGTTAAACTTTTATCTTGCTAATTTGAAACCTGTCACTATTCTTCCATTTTATTCTGCATCCTGCTGAATTTAAAAACAAGTGCTCTTAGAAAGCACTGAAGTCTTCTAAAACAATTTGTTTCTAGAAGTCAAGATGACATTTAAGTTTTGTTTTCCTTTTTCCTACACCCTTGAAATGTAGTTTATTGTATAAAGTGTTGAAGTAAGACCTTAGCTGAAGTATTTTTCTTGTATTTTCTTTTTTGTCATTTTTTGGCAGATTCTTTTGGTCAGCCTAATTGTTCTCATCTATGTGTGTGTGTGGGTATGTGTTAGAAAATCAATCTGTGCATTCCTCTCCTCATGCTCTTCTTTTTTTTGTTGGTTTTTTTTTCATGACAGATCACCAAAGTGGTGATCTATTTCTTTAATGAGGAAAGCTCATTGAAAACACTTTAAACATTTTCAAAATGTGAAAATATGCAAAAAGCACCAGTATCAACAATATTCCAGAGAAGAAAACAAAAGTCAGTCACGTTCATTTAGTATTTCCCAAGGCTGTCTCAACGAAGCAGTCTTGCTTAAGGTAACAGTTCGCTCTCTGAGAGACCACTAGGAGAAGCTGTTTGCAAAGTTGAGGGCTGGAAACAAGCTGGAGTCAACCCAGTGTCCATCGTATCTAGTTCCCATTGGAACTGGAATACCATGTTTATCTCACATGCTATAGCTATTTGCAAGGAATCTTAATCCTACAATGTATCAAGTGGCCTTTGCAAATTATTACAGGTTTTAAGATTTCCATACATCCAAATATTTCTAGAGGGTACTCCAAGCCTCAAGTGAGGAAAAACAGTCCATTCCCAGAGGAAGACCTAAACCCACCACCTAATCAATCAGCTTCACTAGAATAACTGCCATCAGGACAGCAATCTTGCAAGACTGTCACAGTAAAATTTTCTTTAAACATTCTGCTCAACCTGTATTTTTTGTGTCATTATTTGAGTGTTTTATGGTCTAACAGCTGCCTCCCACTTGAATTTACTAGTTTAGTTCATGAGGTATTTATTTCAAATCTTTTCTGATATTTAAGTCTGAGTGAATTAAACAATTTGAGATGTGACCAGAGACAACATTACATCTGTGCCAGTTAGACTATGATCTAAGCAGACAAGACAGGCCAATCCAAATCCAACTGACAGGAGTTCTTAAAAAATGGAAAATTAATATAAGAGAGAAAGGAGAGAGAGAGAAGGCTACTCAGGTTTTCAGTGTTCACTGTTCCCACTAGTTCTCTAATCCCAAATGCAGTTGTGAAGAATAAGGAGGAAAACAATGTGGAGGAAAGGAAAATTCACTCTACCTTCTTGTAAAGATAATGTTCAAATGAAAACTCTTTTTAAAACAGTTCATCACTTTTCTTAGCTGAGTTCTTGAAAGAGAGGTCCCAGGCTGCAATGACAGCTGAATACTGCTTTTGAATTGAAAAAACAAGTCCAAACCACTATCCATAACATTTGGTGTAGTAGGAAAGGCTCATTTTTTGTTGGTTTTAGTTGCAAAATTCTTCTTGCATAGTTTATGGATGACCTAAACCTTTGAAAACCAATGACTTCTGAGTCTTCTCTTCTTGGCAGGCACAGTAATTTGTAAATAAAAATAACAAACTCGAAACAGTGCTATTTTATTTTATTCTGTCTTTAAAGCAGTTAAATAAAAATATCTAGAAGGCAAGAGGAGATGGAATTTTGAAACTATTTATCTGTTTTTTCTATCTGAGCTCATCTCGCAGTCAGATTCTTTTTTCTATGGATTCTTTTCTCTCAGTAGTAGATACATATTCCCAAGAGTACAAAAAATGATCACCAGCACAATATGTGTGTCAGAACTGTGTTGCAAAAATGCATTTTTATATTCTGCTTGT
This sequence comes from Falco naumanni, assembly GCF_017639655.2. Taxonomy (NCBI): domain Eukaryota; kingdom Metazoa; phylum Chordata; class Aves; order Falconiformes; family Falconidae; genus Falco; species Falco naumanni. The sequence continues at coordinate 83,210,187 of NC_054058.1, read as the reverse complement.
GCAATAAGGCTAACAGAAAGAAACAAAATAATGATTCAGAGTTTGTGCCATTTTCTAAGATCGTGTTTTCAGGAGATGAGATTTTCAGGGCTATAGATGGTACATTTTTCTAATACCTTTTTGTGTACTTTTTCTTCTGGGACATTTGCTTCTGTGCAAACATCCACTAAAAATATATTTAACAGTTCTGAAAATTGTAGGTGTTGTCAGCGAGGTTCTTTATGACAACAAACTCAGTGAAGTGACAGGTCCCTGGTATGTGGTGATCCTAGCCTTAGTGCAGGTTGACAGATAAGACATCCTACTGGCTCACCTTTTTCACTTACTGTTGTCTGGACCCCTAGGTCTTTTCTGTCATATATATGACATGCCTCAACGAGGTTTAATATGACAGAACTATTTGCTTTATCACTCCAGAGCACGATCTCTCCTGACAATGAAATCAGACAGTGCAATTTACTTAAATTTGAACCTGTTCCATCTGTCAGAAGGCTGAGGTAAAGTATCGTGGCATCCATCAAAAGAGAGAATATAAGTTATTTGCTCTTTCACATCAAATTTATACAATAGTATATTGATGTGCCTGGGTACTCATATCTCCACCATATCTGATTTTTATTGTTGTCTTCACAATAATTTAAGGACTTCAGGCATTCTTTCCACCTCGACTTGACAGATCACAAATATAAGTGATTTAAAAGGTGAGAGAATTGTTTACGTCATGACCAGGTAGCAACTTATTCCTCCTAGATTTAAGTATAGCACAGAAAGTTAAAGTAGCAATTTAGCAAAAAGATGTTCATAGAATCCTAGAATGATTCTTTGAACATTCATAGAATGTTGTCTTTATTTCATTTTACTACAATTTTCTCAGGTCTAGAAACACTGAGATACAGTTTTGCAGGCTCTGGAGGAGATACTTAAGTGTCGGGGTCATAAACTCATGTGGGAAGCAGTAGCTGTTTGGTTACCTGGAGCTGGATGTTAAGATAGTAACAGGAAGTTTTCAGATACATCTTTTTAAAGTATGCTGTATGTGGGGAAGATGTGACTGCATGGCAAAAGTACCATTTGGGAAATGTGTATTTAAATTTCTTTAATTTTGACATGATTTTAATGTAAATGCATTAATAACACCTTTAGGCTAAGACTTTAGACTAGGTGTGTGCTTAACATTTAGTACAAGGCTTATGATTCATTATTAGGACTTAAGTTTGATGTTTAAAAAATTCCAATGCTTTTGTTATTTAAAGACTCTTTTTTTGTTTCATCCATTGTGCTATATTTATATGGAAGTCCTGTTTACATGCTGCTATTTGTTAATATGGAATGGGTGATCAAAAATCCATGCTCGCTCTAAGCAGGTGTTGCCTGCTTTGGCTTTTCTCACTGTAGTTTGCCTCCCACCTTTATTTTTAAATAATTTTCAGCCATATTCCACCTCTAGGAAAATATCTGGAAGATTCAAGGTGTTGAAATTCAACAAGATCTGAGTAGGCCCCTTACTGTGCCAACCTATAGTACTAATTTACTTGAGAAAGGATATTATATATCTTTGGGAATGATCTGGGAGAAATATATGCTACCTTGTGTTCATATTGGGATCAGGCAGAAACTTAGGACTAATGTAAAAGTTCAACTCAAAAGTTAAATTGTTTGTTTGCAGTCTGTTCTTTAGCTTTAGTCACAAGTTACTGTTTATCCTTCAAGGCAATGGGAAAGGGGAAAGGAGAGTTAGCACATGTTAACTGATGGCTTTAAAAATTAAAGTCACTGTTCAAAGAGGAATCATCATGAAGAGTTATCAACAATTATTCAATATTTAATATTACAGGCCAGATGGAATTGGAACAGTATCTGTTGAAGAGAAAGAAAGGTTTGAGGAAATTAAGGACAGACTTTCTTCCCTTTTAGAAAACCAAATAAGCCATTTCAGGTGAGTCTGTAATTTATTCAATGAATGTTAATTTTTTTCTGGAACAATTTTCTCATGTTGCTCAGTTTTGGTCTTGAACAAGCGGAGTGAAAATGAAGTAGTCTACCTGCAAAGAAATTTTGAATATATTAAATATGGAATGATGTATTTACACAGGTGATTGTGCTTAAAATTTACTTATGTATCATGTGAGCTGTGTTTTTCTGTGCTAGAAAAGATTGTGCAAGAATATAGGCCTGGGTTTTGTCGATTCTTTTGAACGTAAAGCTTCCTATAACTCTGACTGAGAAAATTGTCTAAATGAAAATGACCAAACCATAGCAATTTCTGGAATAGTACTGATCAGAAAAATCATATGAGTAGAGAACATCTTTGATAGATCACAGCTAAAACTTTTCTAGATGTCTGATGTCATTTCTTAGTTGCATGACGTACTTACCGTTCCTAAATCAGCTGAGGTCCATCGTCCTCAATAAAGAGTTCTTCATATGTAAAGACTGTCCATACCAGTAGAAGATGTTTAGGGAAGGAGGAGAAGAAACTAAGCAAACTTGGGGTGATAATTCCTTCTATTTTCTAGCAATTGATGGTTGTTGAAGCTTAGCATAAAAATGGCACAGAGACCACCAAATTTGTTAGTTTATCACACTAAGCCAACCTATCTGCCATTAATCTCTCAATGTAATCCTTCTTTTAGAATGCATTTATAGATTTTTTTTGTGTGTCTTTATCACCTTATGACAACCAGTTCCACAGTTTAAATAGTGCTGTGTGAAACAGCTTGCTTTTGTTTGGCAAGGCTCCCTGTAACTTTGTTGGATGCCCCTCTGGCTTGATGAGGTAAACGTCTGGTATTCACTGGTATCTGTCATGTTGATAACTAGGTTGTTGGGGACTTTTTGAGCATCGAGGATGTAGCAGTCTTCACTTGGGACTTCATCTCTGTATTAAACTAAAGACAGCTGGGACTCTACTTCGAGGGTATTCCTTTTCGGAAAAAAAAGATATGCTCCTTTATTTCCTTTAAAGATTCTTCCTTGACACATTTCCTGTTTTCCAGTCTTCCATGGAATTAAATAGCTCTTGCCAGAAAAGCAATACAGAGAAGCATAGGACAGTGTGCTTCCTACCCAGATCTTGGAAAGGCAGGGGGAGAGTACTGACAAAGAACATCATCTGCAGGGTGAAGGAAAACTTGTTTCTGTGACAATCTTCTCATGCTTGCTACCAAAAAAAAAGAGGAGGATTGGAGCTCAGAGAAGACCTCTGGCCTGTGATTGGCATACTTATGGCTATGTCCTGTCAAGTTCATAGTAGAAACACAACTGCTGTGATTTCCAACGAATATAAATACTTTTACTCATACACAATGGTAAGGTCAGTGAGAGTAGCCGTGACTTTCACTAGATCTCATCCTAGTGAGACATTGATCAAGTGCACATGTGTATAGTTAAAATCTCTTACTATTTGTGATGAATTTGCAGCTCCTCTAATCTCACTTAACATTTCCTAATCACTCACAGCATCCTAATTAAGTGATCAGGGGTACAGACTTTCAAAGATCACCAACATGTTTTTTTTCTTTAATATGTCAGAACTTGTCTCAAGTTTTGCCCTTATTCCATTGCTTTGCATTGCATGCTCTAGTCACCTGCTGTGGACAGTTTAACCAAAGAGTGTATTTCTCTTCCTGCCTTTTCAGAGATGCACTGAACATTTGCTGTGTCCATCTAGGTCGCTAGGTCACACCTATCTGAAAATGGTGCTTTTCCATGCCTGTCAACTAACCTGCAGCTTCCAGTTTTAATACTCCTCTATTGCCTTTTTAATTGTAATTTTCAGTGCTATCAGCCTGGCTTCATTATGATTAAGATGCTTTCAGCCCATCCCATTCTGGTGGCTCTTATCTAAAGTATTTCCTAGTTCTTAAGGTACTCAAATCATTCCTCTCTGTCATTTTACCTACCCACTGAGAATTCAGATCTCTGCCTGCCTGTCAGGCACCAAATGTGGAAGAGCCAATATTTCAGAGAAAGCTGCTGTGAGGGTAGTGGACTGTAACCTCTTGCCTAGCTGTGTGAATTGTTTCTCTGAAGTGTTCCTGCTACACTTCCATACGGTGCTGGTACTAATACAGAGCATGAGTGCTGCTCCTTCTCTATCCACTCCTAGGCAACTTTAAATGTCTCCTGATGTCCATCCTACCTTTGTACCCAGCAAGTAACATACTGCTTGGTCCTCTTAGATGTCACAGATCCAGTTGTCCATATGTCTTAAGTATTGAATCGGCTACTGTCACCATCTATGTCTACTTATCCTTAAAGGTCCCCTTGGCTGTGGGAGCATCCTTGTCACAGCCGAACAGCGTGACATCACCTGCCGTGGAGATTTTATCCAGGAGATTGAATTTCATCTTGCCATCAAGATGCTGCTTCCCTGCCTCCTCAGCAGCACAGAGGCTGTAATACTGGAGGCAGGACTGCTTGAGTGTCCTTTCGGCCTCTACTATGAACATTTCTTTTTCTTTAAGCTGCTTATCTCAAGAAAACTATTCTCTGTCAGAAGGTCCTTACACCAATTGTACACATAAGCTTGCTGCCCATAGTGTACTCATACATATTGTCTCTGCAATAAACTGAGTAACCCCTATTCTACTGTTGGACTTCCATCTGCATCATGAACTTAAAACCAGTTGGGTCTTGGAAGCCTGTTATGTTATCTACATTGCAGAACATACCTGGAAGGAAGTATTTGATTTGAAGTATTAAGTATAATCAAGAAATGATTGACATTTATTCAAAAACTACCACGAGAGGTGGATAGCAATAAACAGTGGAAAAGACGAGGGGAGGAAACAAAACACCTAAAGATGTATTCTGTTTTATGGTGGTTTATCGCCTAAAGGTCATTAAATGTGCTTTTGTAATTTGTTAACCTGTCCTCATAAATTGTTAGCACTATTGTAAGAAATAAAATGAAGCAAAGCAAATAGTGGAAATCTCACTGCAGGAAATCCTTTTTTTGACCTCATTTAGAGGGCTTTATTTTGGCTGAGCAAAATGTATATCTAAAATTCACTGGTCTGAATCCTTTTTATCATTATAAAAGATTTTACTGTTGGAGAACATTAGAGTATGAGGCTACCATTCTCAGTGAGTAATAATAAGAAAAAAATAATCTCAGCAAAGTAAAAAATCCTTTTTCCAATTGGGGATATCCCAGCAAGATTTTATAGACAGGATTAAGAGAGGTTACAGTTGTCTGAGCATTGTAGTCTCATTGAGCTGATATATGGGATCTTTTAGTAAACAACAATGAAGAACAAAGCTATGAATGGGATCACTTTTTAATTGACTTTTTTAGAAGTATCGAGACAGAAGTAGGTATGGTTTAATTTGTAGGTGATAAAATTTAAGATGAAATAAAATGCTTTTCCAAGATATTTATAATATAATTAGAAAAATTACAATATATCTGCAAGCATTTTTATTCCCATATATCTCTACAAACTCCAGTATCTGACATTTTATCCTTATCTTAATCCAACATTAGAACAAGACAGAATGTACTGAGTGCTGCCTCACAGCTCCAGTATCAGTCATGGCTACATAAGAAATAGTATCTCTTTCCAGGAAGATGACAGATCAGAAACCATTAAATACCCTTCATAGTTCAGAAAGTGGAAGTGATGCTTTTGCCATCTGTCTGTGGGCCTGAGCTGGTGGTGATGGGCTGATACTGCTGTAGAGAGATAGATATACATATATGTGTATATATATATATATGTATATATACTGCATGTATATATTCCATGGTAGGCTACTGAAAAGGCCTTTTGCTTTCGTTAGTACTTTGTCTTTTGAAGTCTCCTGCTAACATAATTTAATGCAAGTTCTGTACAGTTACATCTCAAAGTAAATTCTTAGCTATTATAATTCTGATTGGTTTTTCTTATTACTATTTCTTTTTATTATTATTTTTTAAGGTACTGTTTCCCTTTTGGACGTCCTGAAGGAGCTTTAAAAGCCACACTTTCATTACTTGAGAGGGTAAGTTTGAGAACATATTTTAAATTCTGCTTGAGTGCTAACCCTGCATTCTTCTTTTACCTTCAGGCTACTGAAAGCGGACTCATGTCTTCTTAGGTATTTTACTACTGGTTTTAATTGTTCACTGGGAGGTTTTTTTCTCACTGCCTTCCACAGAGGTAAAGAGCTGTTTTCATAGAATCATAGAATGGTTTCAGCTGGGAAAGGACCTTAAAGAGCATCTATTTTCAACCCCCATGCCATGGGCAGGGACACCTTCCACTAGACCAGGGTGCTCAAAGCCCCATCCAGCCTGACTGTGAACACATCCAGGGAAGGGGCAGCCACAGCTTCTCTGGGCAACTTTTTCCCTTGTCTCACCACCCTCACAGTAAAGAATTTCTTCCTAATATCTAATCTATATCTACCCACTTTCAGTTTTAAACCATTACCTCTTGTTCTATCACTACCTGCCCTTGTCAAAAGTCCCTCTCCAGCTTTCTTGTAGGCCCCCTCTAGGTACTGGAAGGCTGCTATAAGATCTCCCCAAAGCCTTCTGTTTTCCAGGCTGAACAACCCCAACTGTCTCAGCCTGTCTTCACAGGAGAGGTGCTCCAGCCCTCTGGTCATCTTTGTGACCCTCCTCTGGCCTCGCTTTAACAGGTCCCTGTCCTTCTTCTGTAGGAGGCTCCAGAGCAGAACACAGTACTCCAGGTGGGGTCTCACAAGAGTGGAGTAGAGGGGGAGAATCACCTGCCTCCACCTGGGCCACACTTCTTTTGATGCAGCCCAGGATACAGTTGGCTTTCTGGGCTGTAAGTGCACATTGTCAAGCCATGTTGAGCTTCTGTCATCAGCCTGCACCCCCAAGTCTTTCTCCTCAGGACTGTCCCTCTTCCGTCCTCTTTCCAGCCTGTATTTCTGCTTGGGACTGCCCCAACTCATGTGCGGGACCTTGCACTTGGCCTTGTTGAACTTGATGAGGTTCACATGGGCCCACCTCTCAAGCCTGTCGAGGTCCCTCTGGAAGACATCACTTCCCTCCAGTGTGTTGGCCATGCCACACAGATTGGTGTTGTCAGCAGACTTGCTGAGGGAGCACTCGATCCCACTGCCCATGTCACTGACAAAGATGTTAAACAGCACCAGTCTCAATACTGACCCCTGAGGAATGCCAGTCATTACTGCTCTCCACTTGGACATCAAGCCATTGACAACAACTCTTTGAGTGCAACCATCCAGCCAATTCTTTATCCACCAAGTGGTCTATCCATCAAAACCATGTCTCTCCAGTTTAGAGACAAGGATGTAATGTGGGACAGTGTCAAATTCTTTGCACAAGTCCAGGTAAATTATATCAGTTGCCCTTCCTTCATCCACCAGTGCTGTTACCCTGTCATAGAAGGTCACCAGATTTGCCAGGCACAATTTGCCCTTAGGGAAGCCACATTGGCTGTCGCCAATCACCTCCTTATTTTCCATGTGCCTTAGCATAGTTTCCAGGAAGATCTGCTCCATGATCCTGCGAGGCACCAAGGTGAGACTGGCCAGCTTGTAGTTCCCCAGGTCTTCCTTATTTCTCTTTTTAAAAATGGGGGTTATATTTCCCCTTTTCTAGTCAGTGGGAACTTCACTGAACTGCCACAACTTCTCAAATATGATGGATAGTGGCTTAGCCACTTCATCCACTGGTTCCATCAGGACTTGCAGATGCATCTCATTAGGTCCCATGGACTTGTGCACCTCCAGGTTCCTTAGTCTTTAACTGATCTTCTCCTACAGTGAGCAGTTCTTCATTCTCCCAGTCACTGCCTTCTGCCACTTGGGTGGTGTGGCTGGAGCACTTGCCAGTGAAGATCAAGGCAAAAAAGTCACTGAGTACGTCAGCCTTCTCCATATCTCAGATAACCAGGTCTCCCATTTCCTTCTGGAGAGGGCCCCCATTTTCCCTAGTCTTCCTTTTATCACCGACATACCCGTAGAAGCTTTTCTTGTTGCTGTTGATGTCCCTGGCCAGATTTAATTGTCAGAGCTGTAGCTTTCCTAACCTTATCCCTGGCAGCTCAGACAATTTCTCTTTATTCCTCTCAGGCTAGCTGTCCTGGCTTCCACCCTCTGTAGGCTTCCCATTAGGACTGTTTTCTATAGGACTTACTTATTGGACCTTCACTTCAAGCCACTGCGGTGACTGTTTCTTTCTAATATAACGGTTACCCAGCATTACCTCCAAAATAGTACAAATGTACTCTGCAGTCCCCCTTTCCTGCTTTCTATGGCTTCTGTGCTGTTGGTATTGTCTCCACTGATACGTAATGTTACAACACTTCTATATAATCCAAGGAATGTTCCATAAATGCATAATCTGAGTCAGTTTCTGAAGAAAAAGCTATATGCAGCAAAACTCACATGGGCAACTATAAATGTAAACTCCTGCCCAGCAAATCCTCTTGCATTAACTGGAAGGGAGAAGACCTTGTAATGGTAAAAACATCTCAATCATCTCTGAGGGAAGAGAATTTTAAACTCCAGCAGAGATTCCAGAGGAATTGTATCACCAGGAGCCTGATGAATGTATGAATTCCAAAAAAGCTTAGATCGCAGTCTGTGTAGGTTTGCCAAAATGTGAGAGGTCTGGTCCTGGAGACTGTCACTTATTCTGCACTGCAGAACACTCCATGGATAAAGGTTCTGTCTTAAAAAATCTTTCCCATGGTCAGAAACACGTGAGTCTGAATATATATGTTTTATTTCACTTACAATCTCAGTGACTGTAGTGCTGTGTCAATTCCTTTGTGTTATATGAAACTCACTGTTCCTGCTGCTACAAGTGACAATGATACTCTGGTGCTCCAGCAATACCGTCAGTATTGACTGCGAATAAATGTGCATTCCTATACTTGTGGATGCAGAATGGTTTAGAAACATTTTATTTTGACTTGGAAAATTTGGGGGAAAAAAATACAGATCCAGAATAAATGGGTTTGAATACTGTACTTTCACATGTTGATAACCCAGGATTTAGTCATTAAAAAGAAGCAAGTTAACCTGTTTGTTTTTCACAGCAAGGACATGTTGAATTGGAATAGCTTTATAAAGGAAGAAAAGCAAGTCGGTATTAGCTGGCTCTGATGGTGCTGTTCACAGCTTTTCCTGTGCACTGTTGAAGAGTCAATGGTTATGCAATGGTGGAAGTTTTTCCACAGATGAGAACAAAGCAAATTTCCACATCCACATCTTTAGTGGGCACCATGATCCAGCCCATTCACAGAATGTTCCTTTACACTGGTCTTGATGTCACCCAAAGAAAGACTGACTGGCATGCCACAAGATGCCGAACAGCAGGGGTGTTGTATATAAATACCGTACAGGCAGGCAGACCAGGGTTGAACAGAAACCTTCATAGACAAATATCTAGTTCTACCACCTGAAGTAGCTTCTTTTTGATTTTTGCCTTTAATTATTATCAGACCTCTAGTAACTGTAGGATACTTTTATCCTTTTCCCTTGGGTTTTGTAACCAAGAGGTGTAATTGTCTCTAACACAGGTTTTAATGAAAGATATTGCCACTCCCATACCACCAGAAGAGGTGAAGAAAGTGGTTAGAAAATGTCTGGAGAAGGCTGCCTTGATCAATTACACTCGACTTACAGAATATGCCAAAATAGAAGGTTAGTACAGCAATCAACTGCCAAAGTGGCTGTAAAAGCCAACAATACCAATTAACTGAATATTCTGTGAGCAGCCTTTTTCCTTTACAGAACAAACCCCTTCCACAGCAAGGGGAAATGTCTCATTAAAATCTCAGCTGGTGAACTATGGAGCTTTTTCCTATTCATTGCTTTAATATGCCTCCTGGGACCCTGTTTGAATGGAAGACTAGGACTTCCTAATTTAAGTTGCCCTTTGTTCTTACTTTTGAGTTCTCCATAAGTCTAAAGGGTTGTTTATGGGTTATTTTTTATTTCTCTAACTATATCTAGTAATTAAACTACTAACAGGAAATTCTTTCCTTAACAGCAATGACAGTACTTTGAAACTTGAAAACTCTGGGTATAGATGCTTTTGTGATGTACTTATAAGGCAGACAGATAGATAAGTGGGTTTGGTTGTTCGGGTTTTTTTGCTGTTGTGTTGTCAGATATATAATAATAGTCTGGTTATTAAAACTGTAATTACATCCTGATTTTCTGACTGCATTAATTGAACAGAATACTAGGTCTGATGGTAAGCAGAAGTTTTCCTGGAATTTAGGTATGTTCTAGAAAGTATATCACGAAATTAACTAAGATTTTTCTCAAAAAAATTGGCTGGGATACACAACGTCGGTTTATTATATGTTAACCTTATGTAGAACAGTAAGGAAGTCATAAAACTCAAATGCCTTGTCATGACATATCTGTTATTCTCCATAAAGTCAACTCAGATATATTCAGGAGTAGCAAACAATGTGTGCATCTGTATAACTGGATTTATAGGTAGAGTCAATTAACAGGAAATTATATGAAGAATGAACCCTGCTTTTAAAAAATCAAAATTTTATGCATATTATGTTTTTTTATAGCATGTATTTCTAGCAATACACTAGAGGAAATAGTTAAAATAGCAAAATGAAGAAGCCTCATATCTTTAGCAATATTGTAAAGCAAACTTTTTTTCCTTTTTCCATTTCTGCTCAAATTCTCTGAAAAACATGAGTTAACCAATCTCACAAGTGATTAACAAAAAACCCATCTCATCACTATAGCAACCAGTATTATATGTTGGGAGTAACAACATGAAACCATCTTAGTAACCAGTTTATCATAATTAATTATGATATCATGTTGTGTTAAAGAAAAAAGGACGAATATTAAATCTAGTCTGGAAAATGGAAAAGCAAAAATAACTGTCTTCCTTAGTTTTTATCTTAATGTATTCATAAAGGTGATTTTTTAATGTTCAGTATTTCAGTCTTTTAGAAAACCTGTTGAAATAATGGGCATAAAAATAAAAATATTTTTTAAAGATGACAAAAGCATACAAAAGATGCCTAAACTCACTCCTGACACTAAATTGGATTGGGAGAGTTTTTTTACAGTGATGTAAATACATCTTTGCCCAAGATTTTTAACTATATCCTAAAGAACTGTGGCAATTCCACTGCAAGTGACAAATTTTGCACTTTATGCACATTGCTAATACTGCAATAAGCTGGAACAGCACATAAAACTGCCATCCATCCCATGGCATATTTTCACTTGCAAATTTGGTTTTGGATTTATTGTCTTTTGGTTGAAACACAACTAGATTTCTGTAAATAGTTTTACAATCATGTGATTGTAAACCCAAAGCACAATAGATAATTACATACGTAAGTCTAGTACCTCAACAAAAAATAGGTTAAGTACTTTTCTGAGAATAGAGTACTCTTTGAAACTGAAGGGCTCCAGCACCATAACATCAGAAAATTAAACGCATTGGTTTTCAGTAGCAATGAGACCTGTATTGGTCTCTTCCTATACTCTGGTCATTACAAATAGCCTACATTTTTACCAATATAAATTTAACAGTTTTCAGCAATGGGTTCCATTCTGCTTCTTTAAGTCTGTGGGAGCATTATTGTACCTGTGCACTGAAATGACGTTCTTCTCTTGAAAATAATTCATGTTAGTGTTCACATTAATTGCTTACTCCTCAAATTGCATACAGAAAGCATACAGTCATTATCTTTATAACATTACTGATGTCCTCAGTGTAGCTGTCATACATTTGGAGGATTTTTGTCCTATTCTTTGAATATTCCTTCAGCAAACAACATCATATTAGTCAGTGAAAATGCAGCTATTGCATGATAATGTCAGCTATAAACCAATAGTAGCTACCAAAGAAGTAGAGAGGCAAAGAAGGTTCTAATAGAAGTAATACTCATATTCTTATTTTTTGTATTATTTTACTATTATTTAAGTTTCTAATTTCCCAGGCACAACATGGATGCGAACTCAGCCAGTGAGCCCAAAATATAGACTATATAGGACTAGTACATATAAATTTACTTCCTAAAAACATATACCATTTCTCCCTCAGCTGCCAAAACCCATCATTTCTGTGAGCTGTGAAGACTCTCACTGCTATACTCAAGATTTTAAGATTTTAACTCCTTACTTGATATTTATTCTTCTCTAATGAAATTAAAATAGTTATATTTCTGTAATGATGCTTTTCTTCTCTTTTTTTTTGTTGTTTAATATTTAGCAACAGCAGAAAAGGACTCAGGTGATTATTGTTTGTATGCATGTCTGCATGTATTACAGATGTAGTGTGTTGTGTCTGTTATTTTATTATTTTTGTTGATCTCAACAATACCAAGATATTGACTAGAACATGTGTGAACCTTAAATTAATTTTTATGTAGTACAGTCCATGCAGTCTTCATTTACACTGATACTTAACTGTTACGTGCATATTTATTAGCAATTTAGATAAATCTGTATTTTGGAATATGATGCAATTGTAGTTTCTGTGAAAGAGGTATAACTAAGTGATGCAGAAAATTTTGACTGTTAAATTCAAAATCAGTTTGTGTATTCAGAAAAAAGTAATTTCATAGTCATCAGCAAAAATGGTATCCATTTCTTAATAGGACTACTAGATTTATTAATGAAGGTCTTGCTAGGAGTGCTAATTTTGTTAAGCTGATTTTACATTTCTCTGATGTGGGTCTGTTTAGTGATATGTTTACTTTTCTAGTTACAGCTGAAGGTTGGGAGGATGGTAGTTCTTCCCAGAATCACAGAATGTTCAGGTTTGGAAGGGACCTCTGGAGATCATCCAGTCCAACCCCCTGCTAAAGCAGCTTCACCTACAGCAGATTACACAGGATGGCGGCCAGGCAGGTTTTGAGCATCTCCAGAGAAGGAGACTCCACGGCCTCTCTGGGCAGCCTGTCCCAGTGCTCTGCCACCCTCAAAGTGAAGAAGTTCTTCCTCATATACAGGTGGAACTTCCTGTGTGGCAGTTTGTGCCCGTTGCCCCTTGCCCTGTCACTGGGCAGCACTGAAAAGAGCCTGGCCCCATCCTCCTGACACTCAACCCTGAGATATTTACATTCATTGACAAGATCCCCCCTCAGCCGTCTCTTCCCCAGGCTACACAGGCCCAGCTCCCTCAGCCTTCCCTCACAGGGGAGATGCTCCAGTCCCCCCACCATCCCTGTAGCCTCCGCTGGGCCCTCTCCAGTAGTTCCCTGTCTCCCTTGAACTGGGGAGCCCAGCACTGGACACAGCGCTCCAGATGTGGCCTCACCAGGGCAGGGCAGAGGGGCAGGATCACCTCCCTCGACCTGCTGGCCACGGTCCTCCTAATGCCCCCGGGATCCCACTGGCCTTCCTGGCCACCAGGGCACACCGCTGGCCCATGGGCAACTGGCCGCCCACCAGCACTCCCAGTCCCTTCCCCGCAGAGCTGCCCCCCAGCAGGTCACCCCTGGCCTGTGCTGGTGCTGGGGTTACAGGCGCAGGACCCCACACAGGCCTTTGTTGAACTCCATCAGGTCCCTCTCCACCCAGCTCTCCGGCCTGTCCAGGCCTGGCTGAAGGGCAGCGCGGCCTCCTGGGGGATCAGCCGCTCCTCCCGGTTCTGTATCACCAGCAAACTGCTGAGGGTGCCTCTGTCCCCTCATCCAGGGCACCGAGGGAAAGGTTGGGCAGGACTGGACCCAGCACTGACCCCTGGGGAACACCACTCACTATAGGCCTCCAGCTGGACTCTGCACCACTGATGACAACCCCCTGATCTCTGCCATTCAGCCAGTTCTCAGTCCACCTCACCATCCACCCATCTTACCCACACTGCCTGAGCTTACCTATGAGGATGTTATGGGAGACAGTGTGAAAAGCCTTGCTGAGGTCAAGGCAGACCACATCCACCGCTCTCCCCTCATCTACCCAGACAGTTATTCCATCACAGAAGGCTGTCAGGTTGGTCAGGCATCATTACCCCTTGGTGAATCCATGTTCACCACTCCTGTTTCCTCCAAATGCTTAGAGATGACCTCCAGGATGAGCTGTTCCATCATCTTTCCAGGGATGGAGGTGAGGCTGGCCAGCCTGTAGTTTCCTGGGTCCTTCTTGTCCTTTTTGAAGACAGGAGTGACGCTGGCTTTCCTCCAGTCCTCAGGCACCTCTCCTATAATCCATGGCCTTTCAAAGATGACTGACAGTGGCTTGGCAATAACATCTCCCTCAGCACTCAGGGGTGCATCCCGTTGGGGTCCGTGGATCTGTGAGTGTCAGGTTTGCCTAAATGATCTCCAGCCTTATCCTCCTCAACCAAGGGAGAGTCCTCCTTTCTCCACACTTCCTCTCTTTCCTCCAGAGGCAGAGATTCCTGAGCAGTAAAGACTGAAGCAAAGGTGTCATTCAGCAACTCTGCCTTCTCTGCATCCTCTGTCACCAGGGCACCCACCTCACTCAGCAGCAGGCCCACATTTTCCCTAGTCTTCCTTTTCCTGCTGATGTACTTGAAGAAGCCTTCTTGTTGTCCTTGACATCCCTTGCCAGATTTAATTCCAAAGGGACCTTAGCCTTCCTTTTGTTCCTAATTTCATGAAGCTGATATATTGTATATTCTACAATAGTGCAGAGGGCTTTTTTGAGTGCTTATATCCCAATATTTAACAGAGTAATCATAAAAAGAGCATATCTGAAGTAATATTGTGGCTGAGTAGTATTGGCTGCATAGAAGTATGAGGGATTGTGGAGATACATATACTATGAAATAGATGTGCACACTATTTTGTCTTACCTTTTTTAAAGATGTACACACAGACCCAGTGGAAGCCTGATCATGGTGCTTTGTGGGGTTTCCACAGATAAAACCAGCCACAGTTATGGGAAGGGGCATTAAGTTGGTAGTATTCTCAGGCTGAAATAATTTTCCAGCTGGAAAGACAGATTGGCTTGATGGCTATAGAGGTTGAATGAAAGTAGCTCAAAGTGGAGCTCCTTGCCAATGAGGGGCTTGAAGGGAGAAAGGTGGTCCATTTTTGGAGGAACAGCTCCTTTAGTCAGTAAACAAGCAAAAATTACAAGCAAATTATAAAACCTACTTTTTTAAAGTCAATGTTCGTAACTAAAGACTCAAAAAATTGCATTGGGTTCCAAAACTTCCACTCCTTTTTATTTCAAAACTTTAAATGCCCTGGAAATAGAAAAGCTCTTTTTGGAATTGTTATAGAGAGAGCAGGCAATGTGCTGGTGGTGTGGGTATTCATGCCACAGCAGGTTAGGATGAGTTGATGCAAGCTCATGTTGTTCAGGTAATCTCCCAACTAATCAACAGGGAGAAGTTCATTAAGCAGGTGATTCAGAGCACTTGGAGGCTTCCTTCAACAATTTTTCTGTGAAAGCACCTGGCTGACGCCATCAAATACATATACAGCCTAAGACAGTTTCCCTACTAGATAAGATTATCTAAAGCTAGGTAGCACAAATATTCTGTTTAATATTTTTACACCTGTAGGTATTGAAGAAAATATCTCTTCAAATTAGAAATCTAGAAAAACGTTGAAATTAATTTGTGAAACGAGAAACTGATTTTAGAGTTTTGGACTTTGACCTTTGCACTCTAAAACCTCAGCTATACACTTTTATACAATGTGTGTCACCTCAAGTACAAATCTTCCTTGTGCCACATGCTTACTATCCTAATTGTTTCTCAGGCTCATTATGTCAGAAATATAGACTTAAGCGCAGATGACATACAGTTACAAGCACAGAAAAGAAGAAAAAAAAAGTCTGTGCCTGATTTCAGTCATTTTACATTAGGTTTATGCATGCTTTGAAAGAAACTGTTGGCATGTTCTTAAGATATGATAGCAAAGCTGTCCCTTAAGTAGCCTGGCAAATAACTATGTGAGAGAATGGACGAGAGGAAAGCTTGTCATATACAGTGAGAAAATGGAAATTCACTGTCTGAGTTAGGTGAGCTAGAGATTTATAGGCTGTGTTTGTATTTTAATGGCTTAATTAAATTCTGCTTCTGACTAAAAATGTAACTGCAAATTAATCAGACAACTCAGAAAAAATGTTACCGAAAGAAGTAAACAGGCTGTGTTCCACCAGTATTTTACGTCCCATTGAACCCATTTCTCTGATGAAGAAGATGAAGCAGCTGAAGGAATCCCAATAAAATTGCATTTTAACCTGGCTAACAGGGCCAAATCCTGCTCCTGTTGGTGTCACTAGCTAAACTACAGATTTCATCATGAACTTTATGTACAGTATGCTTAGTCCTAATACCATATATTTCATTTTCGTGGAAAATAGGGAAAAACAATTTTTTTGTTAACTATAATTTACCCTTTAGTTTGTGCAATAGATATTGTATAAAGTCTTGAATTGCAGGAGTGTCCTTGTTAAGTAATACAGAGGTGAACATGCGAATTCTTTTTGTTGCGAGAATCCTTTTTCAGCAGTGTGGTTTCCATGTTCCCGGGTCTATTCCCCAAGTGCTCTCATTTTCACAGTCTCAATTGAACAAGACTCTGAATGCTTTCCCAGAAGACAGTGGTTACTTTCTTAATGGCAGACACAGTGGTATAAGCAGCACTTGCATCAACAGGATTTGTTTGCAGTCAGGATGACATTTTACTTAGCACTTCCATGTCATTGTACTGTTATAAATATGGAACAGCTTTTTTTTCAATAAAAATTACATTTGCAATGGCAATTATACAGGGTTCAGCACGTCATTCCTTACAACAGTTACAGCTAAAATTCTCATGGAGTAGCTAATCTGTTCAGCTGGTATAATTGCCATTATGAGGAGAACAGCTGCAGACCTACTATTATAACTTTGAACTATGTCTAAGAACTCTCATATAATGCCCTCGTAGTCTCAGCAAGGGTTTATAATTTGTCAAGGAGATGATCATAACATCAGTGTGTGAGAATCTCTTTTTAAGTATAAACCATTCTCATTTCAGCACATGCTGTCTTGGAGACTTCGCTACATGGAAGTACTTTTTAGATCATTTTGTGTATGGCACGTTTTCCTGTCTTAATCAGTATTTAACTTGAATTAACTCTTCCTATAATGTTGAACATAACTGGACCTGCTAGATGCTGAGGCCAGAGACAAACAGCATTCTTCAGATGCATTTTATATATTTTCCAATGAGCAGCTTAAAGAAATTTGCATGCCTCCCTCACCTGTTTTCTCTCCTTCAAAAAAGATGGCCTTCCTTATACAAAATTCTTATTTTTTACTTACATTTTATACACATACATTAACACACACAGAGAGTAGTACAATACTGTATTTATTCCTTCTCAGAAATGAATGGTTTGCCACATTTAAATTTATTTGAAATCTGAATGACTGAGGAGTAACGGACTCTGCTAGTTCTGCTGTCATTGCCTAAGAGAAGTGGTAGAAACTTACATGTAAATGCATTTTCCTTGATGTGGAGAAATATAGGAAGTGAGCTAGAAATTAAAGTGGTAAATGGCTGTGAACTGAACAGGGCAATATCTGCCATTGTCCATAGGTATTATCTCTGAGGCAATAGACATTGTAAAGATTGGAATTATTAGGTAGTTGGCTTCTAACTCATTATTTTTAGAAGTCTGTAGTAATTAAAAATACTGGGCTCCTTATGTCAATCAGTTTTAATAAAAGAAATGAAAATAAATCTGATTAAAATCAAAGCAAATAGTTACTAAATAGTAAGTAGTTGCTTAAAGACAAATCACTTTTGTGATTGTCATCCCAATATTTCTTTCTTTCTAGCCAACAGACTGCCAAGGGCTGAATAACTGTTAACTCCATACAATAGAAGGTCAGGAGCAACTCAGCAGTTTGCAGTTTGTTAAAGGACATCGATCGTTAACATCCTCATTACATACACGTTTCTAAAGGAAGAGTAGTATGTAAATGCCCTCAAGGCTCAGAAGGATCTATCTGACTTAAAAAAAAGAACACTACAAACATTAGTAAGTTTGTAAGATAACTTGAGATGACAAGTGGAGAGCCTCATTGTACCTGGAGAGGACTTGATTAAAGCTCTCCCTGCATGTTCATTTCTGAACAAATGAAAATGAATGAGTTGCACAGTGACATAACACCTTCTTGGTCTCCATTTATTGTGCAACTAAGTGGAAAGAGGATATGGGCAAGTACCCCTGATTTAAATTCTGGAGCAGAGGTCTGGAAAAGAACCTCTGGATTGTTAGGTCCACATCCTGATAGTCTGTAAACATACACACATCCTCTCTTTAACAGCTGGCCTGAGTCAGTCTTTGTCACTGCTCTTTCTGTTTTCTGCCCCCTGCTTCACCCATTTCAAGTCTTGTTTGCTCTGCAGGTGTAGGAATCACCTTACAGTCAAATTAGTTCCTAGTTTTTAGCATGCTAACTTTGTCCTTTATCCCTAATGAAGGAGGGATGGTTCCATTCTTCATTAGCATTTCATCATGTGCAATTCCTCCTCACCCTATGATGCATTTTTAGACAATTGTTTTCTACTCATGCAACCTAGGCTTTCATCACCTTGTCTCAGACTTTTAGCTTCCTGTTCTTAATTTTTATCATCTTAGAAGGCTTTCCCTATTAAAGTTTAAATTCCACCTTCTTGAACATTGGAGACAAGAACTGTACAAAGTCATCCCCATGAGATGCCTTACACAGTACTAGTAGTACTATTGTAGCAGAAATGCTTAATCTAATGTATTCAATAAACATTTTTCTTGTTATGTCTATAGCATGCTTGTGGCACACAGCCATTCTGTGAAAAGTTACTTCAACCCAGTCTATAGCATATTGATCATTTCCAGCTGACAAGTTACCAGTTTACAGCAAATGCTTGTTGCTCTTCATGTGTCAAAACTTAATGATTGCCCTTGTTCTTAAAGTATTACATTTTGTTTCTCTCCCCCATTCTTTGGAAATACCCAATTCTTGTTACTGCGTTTTGACCCTGCTATTGCCAGTGTTTTACAACATTGTTATCAGTGTACTCCTAATATTTATTCTGAAGTCATTGGTGAAAATGTCAAGGAAGCTGAGCCCTGAGATGCAGCTTCAAGAAATTCCTCAAGAAACCTTTCTTTTCTCTTTCTCAGTGCTACCCATTGCCTTTCTCTTGAGGCAGCATTTTTATCCAACACACAGTTTGTTTCTTAATTCCCATTTTCTTCAGCTTAACTGGTACTTTTCCCATGAGGCACAGTATCAACTGCGTTATTAAAGTCAGAATAGATGAGATCTACTGAATTTCTTTTATAAAAAAATACCCCATCAAGTAAAGCTACGACACAAGTCTAGCGTGACCTACCTTTGCAAATCTGTTACATTTTGTTCTGTTTTCTGTTCCTTTTATGTCCTTAATTATTCGTTTCTTCAGCAAAATGTTTTGAAGTCTGTGTAAGGTCAACATCACTTTTCCCTCCTCTTTACCTGCCGGCATTAGATTTGTTGTTGTCATATTTCAGTAACTCCCTAAAATTTAGACTCTTAAAATTACTAGATTTTTCAAAAACACTTATTACTAAGTCTGTACTTTCAAGTGCCAGTTTTCTGTCAGTATAGTATGTCAGTTATTCAGGTCTCTTCATTCATGGAGCCCTTCAGTTTGCCGTGTTTGTTACCTCTGAGTTTTATTCCACAGGAACAGAAAGTGCTGAGAACATTAGTTCTTTCCCCTTTTGAAGAGAAATTAGAAGTGAGAGCAAGGAAGGAAATACCAACTGCTTGTATCTGTGTTGCCAAAACCAGAACACAAAGAATCATAAACTAAGTTCCTTTGATCAGCAGTTAAAAATTGAGATTTCTTTTCATCTCTGACTTTTTTCTTCTGCTTTTAGCTTTTCAGATTTGTTGTTTCCTTTTTTTCCCATGAGCCAAGACTCCTTGTTTTGGGGTGTTTTTTTGTGGGTTTTTTTTTGGGGGGGGGTAGGGTGGGACATTAAAAAAAACAGAAATCCAAACCAAACTTTGATTGTCACATAAGGTAATTCTGTGGAATACTATGATAAATTTTAAAAAACTGGAAATATGGCACTGTGACCCACTTTATAAAATGACAGTTTATAGACTAAATGTGTACTCTGACTTTCTACAGATCTCATGATCTTTCTGTACGTAGGTGATAATGGTAATTCATTTTAACAATTTTTTGCCCCTGAAATTTAAAAACCTATTGAGTTCTTAGAAAGCAACTATGTAAAGACTAGTTTCAACTTCATAATCAAAGCTAAATTTCATTATTTATATAAGGCTATATTCTTTTTTTTTCAATCAAAAGAGTATAGGATGTCCTCCCAGATGTCCCCTCCTTACTTTTTGATGCAGAATTAATTCTGTGAGAATTTGCAAGAAAATCCACCACAGTCAAATCAAAATTATATGTGGGCGGATTATCCCAGTTGCGGATTAACTCTGCAGAGTCAGTTCAGGTCTAGTAGCGTATATTAGCTCTAGTTTATTGATGTTTGCATTGCTTTTGATACAAGTCTAGAAGCAATCTTGCTGATTTCACATGTTAAAAAGTCCAAATAAATGGTCCCTACTGGAGAAGAGTTGGCTCCATACCGCTCAAATTACGATGTGTCTGTATTATCAAATTATATTATGGTCTGCTTTACTGCAGGGCTTCCCTGTCATCCCCTCTGCATCAACAGGAGTTCACTTTCAGGCCCTTGTTTGGAGTGAATCAGTCAGATGCCTTGGCAAGAGAGCTGGTGTAGAATAAAGAATAGCTCATTTAGGCTCCATGCACTACAAATGGATTTGGAAATAAGTACATAAGATTTAGGTCCCTCTGCAGAATATCCAAACAGGTAATATTCCTTCAGAAACTCCAAAACTTGCTCAGGCCACACACTGCTATGCATGCAGCATGCCCTGGAAGGAGTTTGGTAGCCAACAGTCACTGTGTTGTCTTCCCTCCTGTGGGTCTAATTCTGGCAGATGCACAGAAACAAATTAGTTGATGGTCAGACACCTCCATTAGTAGATGTCTTGCACTTTCTGCAAGCTTAATGGTGGTAGCATTAATGTTAAGTAGCACAACAGCCGAGCACTGCCAGCACCCAGAGCAACGGTGCTGATGGAAAGAAAAACAAATGCCAGTTGTCTTACATGAAGGATCAAAATGCAAACTGGCTGTCGTGTTGCAGTTTGGCATGAAGCTGGGCCAAATCCTAAATTGCAACATCATCACCGAAGTCTCCAGCCGTGCCTAGCTGTCTAGATATGAAGGTTCCTGTAAGCCCACCAGGGCTGTGAACTGGGGGTCTCTCAGCATACCTGCCTTCTTCCCAGTATACCTGCCGGTGGTCTGTGGGAGACCCTCTGGTCTGGAGACACCTTGGCTTTCCTGAGTGTTTTGCTCTGGATTGTTTGAAGAAAAGGAAGAAGGATGAAACATGGACAGGGAAAACCAGTAAGGCATATATGCTGTGCCATCACGGGGGAGACTGGCAGGCCAGAGACAGGTACCTCCTAGCTGCACTGTACTCACACCCGAGGAGGAGAATCACCTCTTTAGATTCCTGTGCTCAGCAAATGCCAATGAGAAATTAAACACACAGGTTTAACGGCTTACATGCTGGGGAGAAAAAGGAAGAGGTGAATTGTACATTTGTCTTCAGGGATAAACTCTGTTCCGGAAAGCGAGCTTAAGGTAGGTTTTAAACATGCTGCTGTTAGGTTTTAGACATCCTGATGGGCTCAAGAAAGGAGGAATGGGGAGAAGTTCTCTGACCTGTGTGACACAGGAGGTCAGACTGGATGATCTGGCACTGACAGTCCCTTATGGCCCTAGGCTCCATCAGTCCATGAAGCAGTCACCTTTTCATTTTAGTAGCATCTTAGTCAGTTAACTTAGCTCATTTCACAATATTTTCTTGGTACCTGTGTGACTCACTGATAATGTATACTTGAGAAAGCATCCATTATTTGCAAAGGCTGGCTTGCTATTTCATCTCAGCAGAATGTGAAGCTGAAAACAGATGATTGATGGCTTTTTCTGTTTATTTTCTAAAAGATGTCAAGCAGCATATTTACTGACTCGACTCCTGCTGCAGCTTGTTAGTTTGAGCAGTGTAAACACATCTTAACAACCCTTAGTAATTGTGGGGGGAAAGGCATCGTGAATGTAATGAAAACTGACAGCACTGATTTCCATTCCTGTAATTTTTTTACACTTACAAAGACAAGCACAATATTTTGCTCAGATGTTTTGGAGATTCTACAACTCCCAGATAACAGTTTATTGGTGCTCATATTTCAAATACGCTACTTGTTTGGTAAAAAAATACTTTAATATTTAGCTCTTTATCTCTCAGATTGCTTTTTAGCCCCTTGTTTATGCACACAATGTAAATGGTAGTTATCCATAACACATATTTGCTAGATTTTGGAAAGTGAAGGGTCCTTAGTTACAGAGAAAAAAGACTAGCTGATGTGGTAACTTACACAAACTTAGATAAAGCCCAAGGGAAATGTAGGGAAGCATGTACCATCCAAGTAAAATTGCTTGTATTGATTTATTCTGTGATTAAGTAAATAACAACAAAATTAGAGATTTGTTAAGAGTGAGTGCAATTCTCTGCCACCTTTTCTTATCAATAAATCTTACAGGAAAATAATGATTTTTAAAATGCTGTCAAAAACTATGAAGTATCAAGAGGAATTTGCGTGTTTTTAGCAAGTAATAAATAGTTTCAGAGTAAATAAAAGTAAATAACATGGGGAATTTCATGCAAACTTGAAATGGAATTCATTGAGCCTAATCTGTCCCATACTTTTAGTCATTCCTGCCATGAAACATTATTCAGAAACTTGCCATACTCACCTCAAAGGGAAATTTACTGTTTTCATCCTCTTTTTCCTCCTAAACACACTAATCCTATTGAAAAAATGCTGAACATTAGTCCCATAATGACTGAAATCCTTGCAATTTCTGGCTTAAACAATTTAACATGACTAGTTTATTTTTATGCCCGCATCATCCCTGATCATAAGTAGATCTTCTTCCCAAGTGTTCCTACTGTGGCAACACTGTATTCCCACACTGCCTGTGCGAGAACACTTCTGAGCCCCTCTTTCATCCTTCATTTTATTAGGCTTATTGCACCTTATGAACAAACATGCCAAAAAACCAGACTCTCCATTCAGTGCCATTTCTGACTGAAATTCAGAATTCTTATCCTTTCAGTGCTGTTTCTGATCAAAGTTCTTCACTTCAACACAGATGACCAGAACTGTATTTCCTCAGTGCCTTGCCCCGTAGAATTAATACTTCCCTGAGATTTTGTTTCTCGCCACAGTGGAGGTTCAGGATAATCTCACAGTTAGCTAGTAAAGCTATGGTCTTTCTCGCGCTCCCCCTACTATCTGTTCAGTAACCATTCTTAGGCTACCTTGAGCTTATTCCAGGTGTGGAATAAGCAGACTTACTCCAATGCAAAAAAAGAAACACCAGATTCAAGATAATTATTAGAATTACTTTCTTACTAATTTAGAGGAGCCCCTCTAGGATTTAATTTTTCAATAATTTAGCGCTTATTTAATTTCATTAGGAATTAATGCAAGTATGAATGCAGTTATTTTGTTTACTTGGTTAGTGGTAAGGTCTATGAAGAACAGGCTAAATTTGTAATAAAGTGAGTTTATGCTGAAATCACATATGCCAGTCATACTCTGTATTAATATCACTGCTTTCTTCCTAAAACTCATTAACATTAATGATACTGATAGTGGTATATCAGCTGTATGAATGGTACTTGCTGTGTGTTCACAGAGGGGAAGACACTGACCGCTCGAGGAAGCAGCAATTTCAGTCCAGGATAAGCATAGAAACCACTGTTCAAGTGTGAATCCAGTAGTAGTTTTTAGACTATAATCTAAATAATAGGGGCTGGACCA
The DNA here is from genome assembly GCF_017639655.2 of Falco naumanni. Taxonomy (NCBI): domain Eukaryota; kingdom Metazoa; phylum Chordata; class Aves; order Falconiformes; family Falconidae; genus Falco; species Falco naumanni. Next base: position 83,186,315 of record NC_054058.1, on the reverse strand, counting down.
ATCCTTTCTAATCTCACTTGACATAATACATTACTATAGTTGTGGTTATATTAATATAATTGTTCTACAGTATCAAATTTGCAAATTCAGTACAGCATTAGTAACTGTGATCTTGACATTGTGAATGTAGTTTTGTGTCCTGGTGTGTGTTTTGTGCTTGGTCCGTGTTTATGCAGTAACTCTTGAGTTAAGTTGTGATTTTGAAAAACATATTATTTCAACATGTCTGCTTATGTGGTCTATTTTAATAAGATCTCAAATGTCCTTGTAGTTCCTTCAGTAATTTGCCTGCTTTGGTCTTTGCATGAAAATAATGTGGTTTTGTAGTCACCTTTAAGTAAATATTTTCTGGAGGTTCTAATCCAATGTTTCTTCAAAAATTGCATCAAGGCTATGTATTTCATCAAGGAGCTTTGCATCAGTATGTTAGTGCTAAGAACTGGACAAGGTCACCTGCCTTTAAGAAAAGTTGTATTGATTTGCCAGAAATATTAAGTGTTAAAAATATTTAGTGCATGCAGTTTGATATTCTTACTGACACAAGGAGATTATGTAAGTTTTTTAATTAATCTGCTAATGTTCTATGTCGTGATGAATGCATAATGTGGGAAAGAAATGTCAGCAGAATTTTCTGCATATGAAGATGTGTATTCATGGAATCTGCTACTCATTTGATACACAAACATGAACATGCACAGAAAATGAGAAAATAGGATTCCTGAGACCCTCACTCACCTTGTGTATCAGCTTCATAAGTCCTCTGCAAACCTGCTTAATGTGACCATATTTTATATATGATTATATTGTATAACATCATTTCCATCGCGTGGTTTACTCTTGGGGACAAGAGCCTTGTTAAGGAAACAAGCTCAGATAGCTAATACTGAAGTTATTCCTAATGATACAAATTATGTGGTTGGACAGATCACTTTTACTGATTAAAATATGATTGTAAAAAAGTTAGTTGGTATCTTCCTGTATCTCCCATGGCTCTTTCTGGGAACTAGTCCTATGAATTTTTTTCGGTTGCAAACTAAACTTGAGTTTAATTGCCCTGTAAGAATTTTAGTTACATTTGGTTTACCTTTGTTGTTTGCTTTCTTTTTGAACTCTACACTATGAGTGATCTTCATGTCATTTGTAACTTTTGCATTTGTCCTTGTTTTCTTTTATGAGGAGTTTTTCATGGGCTTGTGTCAATTCTGTTATAACAACTTGATTTTATAGTGCTACTTTTCACTATGGTAATGAAAAGAATTCAGATTCATTCTCATTGCTGAACAGCAGGCAGAAAATCAGTTATTTGAATAATTAATTATTTGCATAATTATTGTTTTGTATTTTGCCTATTCTTAAATACACCTAAAATGTAGTGTCTTATTTAGATGAAACATTTGGAATTTTTGATTGCTGTAAAATGCATGAATCTTGCTGATGACAGTAATGAGTCATCTAGTGAGAACGGCACTGTACTGATGGTACAATAACAAAAAAGGTCTCTACTGTCTGCTGTCTTTGTATATCTGACCTTGAAGAGAATTCGAACTTGCTTGTTGCGGAAGTTGAGCATCTAATATATTGATGCACCTGTTGGTTCTCACATATGAAATCAGATGATGTATATAATGATGAGTGATTCTTTTGTGAATTAATTTTTTTTTCCAGTGATCTGGACATGCAGCTGCATTTACTTGTTTTAAATGATTGTTCTTAACGTGAGAATTGCTTATACCTCAGAAAATTGTAACTTTGCACCATTCCCATTCCTTTCTGACATTTTCTCTTACTGTTGAATCTTCTTTGTAACTAAAGCAATTTTGGTTTGCATTTTATATTCATATAGAGACCATGAACCAAGCAACACCTGCTAGAAAACTGGAAGAGGTTCTTCACCTTGCAGAACTCTGTATCGAAGTATTGCAGCAAAATGAAGAACATCATTCAGAGGTGAGGCCCTAACTGCATTTGCTGTACAGAATTGTTTGTTCCTAGATTTTTTATCCCCTGATGCGAAGCAATTCTGTCAAGAAACATTTTAGCTTTACTTTCTGACATATGTTTAAGGCAGTTCGCATTTACAGAGGAATAAGAGACTTGAAGCTTATGAAAAGTGAAGTGTAATAAAACTCTACTTGAATTCGCTTGAATGATCTGTAGGTTTAGAAATGAAAATTAAAGAGCATAAAAAAGAGAAAGCATCTTTGTGCTGGAGGTGGTGAAATGGTATGGAAAAGATTCATAGCCTCATACAGTTGTTCCTGCCAACTTTTCACCTCTCATCCAAAATAGAATGAAAATATAACTGAATGCTAGTTTTCATCATGCTGTATAGATTTTGATTTTAACATAAATATAATGATGGGTATAATATCATGTTCACATTACTCTTCCGTTGATTGGAAAAGTACTGCTTTTAAAATTGTGCTTTTTAAAATGGCGTTATAAGATAGAAAAAAATAGAACAATTTCATGTTTCTTACTCTCAAGCCTTTTGCTTCATGGTACAGAAACCATAATATTTAGAATATTTAGAATTATAGCACCTTTTACACTCAAGGAATTACAAAAATAAGCTTGACCAGGTACACACAATTGTATATATTATTAACATTTTTTTTCTAAGGTTCAGGAAATTGTTTTTTAAATGCTCTCAAAAAACTCAATAAATATTTTTGGGGAAAATATGCAAAAGGATAAACATGATTTAGTAGATATAGTTATAAATATGATCATTCAAAACATCTGGTTTTATATCACACTATGGAATCTGGTTTTTAGCTTACATCTGTCATGTGTGAACTTGTTATAGATGTTTTATCTTATACTGAAGAAACAGCTGTTTCGATGATTTGAAATTAATTCCCTGGAGGTCCTGTTCTACACTACTGTTGCCACTGTGTTACTCTGTAATGATCACTTAATAAAATGTATATATTGTTGTCTTTGTCATTTGAGGACCTGCATTACTGTAAGAATATTAGACTTCTGTGGAAAACAACACAGAAAAAACAGACCAAATGATATATGTATGATTAAACATATCTGTTCAAAGATTATGTTCCATATGACTTATTTGCAGTCAGAGATGTGATATTTTTCAGAAGGATAAATATATTGGATGTGCCTTTGGAAAAATTAATTCATCAAAAGTTTTCAATCCTATCTAAGACAACTTGAAAAGAATAAAGATAATTTTAAGATTATTTTCCCCTTCATGAATGTAATAAATGTTCAATTTTACTGAAATGTACAGAGCATGCAGAATTTCAATATTAAAATACATCTTTGAACAAGATCATGAAATTATACATTCCCTTCTCAAAACTGAAGATTAAGTATGGTGACTTCACATCATAATGTTAAGTAGATGTTCAGTATTTGATGGTGTAGTTGATTGAAAGGATCAGTAATCTCTAAAGTAGTACATCACATTTTTTTAATACTAGATTTATTTTATTTTTTTTAATTCATAACACTTCCAAATTTCTGGGATTCCCAAAGGGAAGAGAGGTATGTGATTCCTGATGAACTAAGCATTATTTTTCAGCATTTATAGCATGTGACTGTTCATTGACTGGGTAGCATACGTTGTTCTCATGTTTTCTGGTGTATTGCCATATTTGTGTGTCTTTCTAGAGTCTTAAAAACTTCAGTCTTCCTTTAATCCAGTCAATGTTTTTGTTCTCTTAGAATGTATGTCAACATCGCTAATTGCCTTTAGCCTGTTGTCATATTACTCATAATGACTGAACAGCTATCTTAGCTCTACTATTTGTTTTTCTATTCCTCCTTACTGCCAAAGCAATGATGGGTAGTTCTTCAGAGGAATTTCTGTCTGGGTTCAAAGAATCATTTGCAAAGGGGAAGAAGATGTAAAGAAGATGGAAAGTGCTGGTTTTCTGGTTTTGGTTTTGCTTCATTTTGAGGTTTTGGCAATATTTTCTGAAAAGAGATTAGCTCGTCTAAAAGGAACACCTGCCAATGCCTGTATACATATCTTTATTTTTCTGCATTTCATTAATTTCTAGGGTAAGGAGTCTAGCGAGCTTCCATTTAGACAGGATTTGCTATTGAGAAACTTCTTCCAGTTTGAGGAAAAAGACTCCATTTCAAGCTTTTGCCAAAATTCTTGAAGCCTCATCTGTCCTTTTCACCATAATGCCAATCAGCATCCTTCAATCCTGGTACTGCAACACACAGAGTACTTTTCAGTAATAGCAGATGATGCTCAGCAGTTCTTTAAAACCTCTTGCCAGTTCATCTTTTCTCCACTTGCCCCATGTCCAAAACAATTACAGAGAGTCATCAGAAAGTCCAGGATGCAGAAGTATATCTGTAGAGCACTTTTCAGAAGTTGTCTTTTATTTGATGCCTTTCAGGCCCGAGTACATAATTCTACGTTACCTAGGACCTGCGTTTCAGAAATGCAAGTGAGAATTTCTGTGGCTTCATTTGAAGTTGTGGGGATTCAGCACATGTATAGATCAAGCTACATATGTTCCATGCTGGTAACTCAGAAATATTAAAAATGAGATATTCAAAATGAGGGGCATAAGTTTGAAAGCAAAGACATTTCCTTATCTAGTATGTGGAGGTATTTCTCACTGTCAGGTATTTTCATGAACTCTGAGCAAAACACTCTCAGCAGTACGTGACATTCATCCTATTTCATAAACTCACTTCACCTTCATCTGTTTAACTCCAGGATCATACAGCTCCCTCTGATCCAATACTCACCTTTCAATACTGACCTTTCAAATCCTAGGCCTGAGTGACAGTGAAAAGGTACAAGAGTTACAGGTGAAGCATTTTGTAATATGGATCTGCCTCTACTTGCTGACACTATTTTGCACAGATTTCTTCACTTCTTTTAAGCTAGGATTACCTAAGAATCTAAATTTTTACCAAAGGAAACAGCGTATTCCAACATGTTATGTTACTGAAAATTAATGTGGACATTAGCAAATTTCTGAAGATGTGTTTATAGCATTATTGGAATGAAAACTGGATGCTTTCCGTAGGAGAAGCCAGCATCTTTAAGGATATAACAGGAATTAACAAGTGCTCTGCATCTATTCAAAAACCCCTTAGACTTCAAGGATTAAAATTCCACACTAAAATCATCCCTTCTGATTAACAAGTGAGTGCAAAATGTATTCACAAGAATTAATTTGAAAAAATAAATTAATCTGATTACTTATAGCCTTAGATTTGAATGAAAGCAAAAGAAGCATATACAGTAATTTTTTTCAAGGATGAGGCTTTCATTCTTTTCTTTGCTCTCTGGCAGAAAGAGTTGCAGGATTTTATGATCTTTTTTCTCTTTTTTTTCTTTTTTTTTTTTGTGTTACATGTTTGTTCTACCATTCTACCATCTTTCCCAGCCTAATCTATTTGATTTCTTACATTTTTGATGCAGTTTTTGTAAATTATTTTCACATTTTTCACTTGGCCTGCTCATCCTCCCCAAATGAGATCGGACATGAAGTGACATATCCAAATGTATTTTGCCATAGGTATAAAACATCTCTTTGCTTTATGACTTATGTTTAGTAATTCCATTTTTTCATGTTTGCAGGCGTTTGCTTGGTGGCCAGAATTATTGGCGGAGCATGCAGAGAAGTTTTTGTCTCTGTATTCTGTTGATATGGATTCAGTACTCGAGGCACAGCCGCAGGACTCCTGGGACAGCTTCCCACTTTTCCAACTGCTGAATAATGCCCTCAGAAATGATAGTAAGATCTTAAGTTTTTTACTTACTGTGTGCATAAGATTTTTCAACGTGCCCACACCTTAGAAATGTGTTTCTAAATAATATAATTCTCAAAATAAAAGTGGCAGTGCCTGTGTTTATATGTATCCCAGTGCTCCATTTCTTTTAAGTGGAGAAGTTTCTTTCTATGCTTGCACCATTTCAGTCCTAAATCTGGCAATCTCTTAATCATTCAGTATTCATAAATTGCTCAGTTTTAAATAAATTACGTACGAGCAGCATATGTATTTGATATGTCATATTTGATCTATTCTACTTAAATAAAATTGTAGTTAATATTTCCTTCTAAGCTTTCATGTAAACTACTTTTTGGACTAGTTACGTCTATAAAGGTATTGTAGGCTTAGCATGAAAGGAGTAAGATACACACAACAAATCAGAATGTTATTTTCACTTGGTGTATTCCTGTAGCATTATTTGAGTTGGAGACCAGAATTAGAGATAGCTGTGTTTATCTTGCTTTTATTTTTCTTTCAAGAAGGATTAATTTATTTTTTTTAATACTAGTTAAGTGATGTCCTAGGCGTGTTTTATGTGAAAGTGATTTTAATAATGGAATTAAAGAAATAATCAATGAAACCAAAGAATATTAATCAGATGTTAATTTAAAAACATTGAATTCCACCTAATATTTTAAGACACCATAAAGAAAAAAATTACATTGGTGCTGTTTTATACATTTATTCATATTCTACTTTTAAAAAAATGAGAAAATTATCTAGCTTTTTAAAATTATTTTAGAGATCCAAATGCTGTTTTTATTGAATGATTTAAATTATTCCAAATTTTGATTTTTTATTATACATATGAGAAGTAATTTTTAACTCTTTCTGAAAAATGAATTTAATTTCTGTGGAAGTTCAACAGATTTTAAGGATTTTAGCTCTGTATATGGAAACTGCTTGACTGAAAGAATGAAAAATAGTATTCAAGAGCTTTTCTCCAAGGTTACACATATTGCAACCTATATTTATCACTGTATTATTTTTAACCTTAGGTGCCAAATATTTATTGAAATATATGGGTCATCTCAGTATAGTACCTGTTGGCCATAGCACCATGTCATGAAACGGAGCAACTAGCAAATGTCCAATTCACTGTAACATGATGGATGAGGAAAGTTCCTGGAGGGAAAGGGGCAAATGCACAGGGCCTTAAACAGTATTGTTAAAAGTCAGTGTTACCGTAACATTGGATGTGATCTAGAACAGAGTGAAAGAACATTAACATCCAGTCTTAGAGGTCTCTTTTCATTAATTCTGTTTTCATACCCTGACCTTTAGCAATACACGAAATGACATATTCCTGATGATTCCTTTTTTCACGTTATTCTAGTGAAAGAAAATGTATCTGTTAGTGTTTCCCTTAGTTTGTTTCTAAGGTATCCACAAATGTTTCATCTGAATCCTTTGTTGAACAAACTGCAACTGCAGAGGCATATTAAAATTGACATGCTGGTGGTAATTAAAGCTCAGTTTAGAAGGCTGCTTAAAAGGGTGTAGGAATTGTTCAACCTTGGTGCACACCTCGTAGGAGTTAGATTCCTTCCAGGTGGATTCCACATTACTTTAAGTGGGTGTCTGATCACCTAAAATCCAGATTAAAAATGTGAGACCTATATTGAGGTGTCTTTCCTACCATCTTACATTTTTAGTTTAGGAAGGACATCTCTAGTTCTGATGTTATGTGGTCTTGAAATGATTATTTGGTTTCTGAAAGCTGTGGAGGTATTTTACTTCATTCTTACGAGAAGGATTTGTGGCAGCAGTTTTAACTACATTATTGTGGCATTTGTGTTTCTTTGAGCTTTGGTTCCAACCTGATAGAAGTGATGGAAACAAAAAAGGGTTGTCCTCACGTGCAAAGAGGTTGCTGGTAGGCTACTGATTTTTCTTTCTTTAAAAGATTAAATGGATAATAATGCTAAATGATTAAAACAGCCTTAGGAAAGAAATATTATGAAAACTTTCATGTCAGAGCAATTATTAGAAAGATTGTAAAACCTTAACTGAAAGATACGAAACGATGCTGTATGAAGTGTCACACCTGAATACCAATTTCAGTAATTCCCTAATGGTAATAGATATAGTAAATGACAGTTTCTGGCAAATGACAGCCATCTGGAAAATTACACACCTCTTTTTTCCCAGAACTATTGGAAAGCAACCGTGGAAATTAGTCACCTTTTAATCGGTGGGTATGTTAGCAAGTAGCAAGTGACCATTCTACCAAGAACTGATTCCCAAGTGGAACATACCTCAGTGCTTATTCTTTAATTAACAGCCTTTTCACCTTGCAAGTGCATTAAAGCCATTAGAAAGAGCTCCCCATGCTTATATAATCAATTGTAGTCTTCCAAATTGAAATAAAGAATTCTGGCTTTACCCTAAGTGAAAACCTTTTCCTGAAAACTATCACCTTCATAAAGCTAGATTTAGAAAAAAAAAACCTAAAAAGGGAAAAACAGGAATGTGGTCTCACAAGGATAAAAAGGCTAGTGTTAATAATTAACAAGGAGAGTGAAGTGGAGTAAATTAGCCATAATAGAGCCCACAGTGACTGTCAAAGTCACCTCTCATTATCAAAAAACTCATTAGGAAATGAAGAGGTGGAAATCCCACTGGGTTATTCTCACTTTCTGGCTATCTCAGAGATTACTTTTCAGATTTCTTTCAAATGAAGAACTGTTAGGTCACCATATTGCATATTAGGTTAATCTTCAGTGAAATTTGGAGGACTGACACCTGCGTGTTATTCTATCTCAAGAGCTTTAAATGAGCTCTGAATCTTCGATGCAGGAGTCAGTTTTCACATAAACCTGACATAAGCAAACTCCTAACAATAAAGAAGTGATCTAACATTTACAGCATTAAAGAAAATTTAGATGTAAGACTATTTTTATAACTATGTCACTAAAATATATTAGAAAGACTGTGAGATAATGAAAATGCATAATCTTTGCTATTCAAATAATATCAAATGTATTGTTTTACATAGTGTACAAAACCTTTTACAAGATTCAAGCCAAATACTTCAAAGCCAATATTCATTTAACAATGAGAAAAAAATGCATTTTCCAATACAGCGTATTAACTTTTCATGAACTAAAAGGGTGGAGACAAGGGAGAGTCCTGTCTGAAGTTTCATATTTCCATTATAGACTCTATTTTGACTCAGTTTAAGTGTCTCCATTTTTCTCTGACCTTATTCCACAACAACTAAGAGTTCATTAATTAGTTCATCAGTGATTGCTTTCCTGTTAAGTGTAACTGAAGAACTACTTTAAAAAATGGATGGAGGAGTATGATCTTCCTATCCTATAAAATATTTCAACTTTTCTGACAAAAGCTAACAAATAACAAAAAGCGATTTAAAAGAAGACAGTTACTGTGGAGATGCGTAACAGATTGCAAATAAATTTGTAGTGATTTTTAAAATTTAAAGGTTTGAATAAAATACTGTACCCGCTTTTACAGTATATATTTTAATGATCTCTGAAGTGTCTATTGCTCATACACAATTGTGGCTGAATGTGTAAAGCTTTGCAGATTGTACAGTGATAACAGTGCCAAATACCACTCTATGTTAGAGAGATTATTTTTTCCAGAATTGGATATTTGTAGAGGGAAGAAGAACATGGTTGTCCCAGGATTGTGTCTTTATTTTCTGTAATGACCATGTTACATTTTGTTCACCAAGCCTATAAATTATGTTATGAAGGGGCCTGCTCTAGAGAGCAATTTACGTTCTGCAGTTCGTTAATTATTCATATTTATCAGGGGTTTAGTGCCTCAAGACAGATATGTATTAATTCTTCATTTAAGATGGTGTCAAAGATACCTTTTAGTGGCATATCCCAACTGAAGTGTCTATATATTTGGCTTATTTCAGAGGGGTTTTGATCATATATTTGATATTCTGCTCCTTTCCTTGCCAAGTTTTATTACCAAGTGTCACTTACTGACACTATGTATTGTGCTGTCACTCAGAATAATTGCATTATTGCATTGGCTTGAATCAGTCAAAACTAGGAGTTTCATAAAGGTGACTCATAATCTTTGTTTTCCATCAAGTATTACTTGTGGAATGTTTGTGTACCTGCTCTAACTCAACCATGATACACTTGTAGACAGTCTGATGAAGCTGATTTAGGAAAACCAGCATGCTGAGTGTTAGCCTCTTGAAAGCCATTGCCATTATCATAACTATTGATTTCAAGTAGGAATTCTCTGATATGTTTTTTCCACCATTGCTGTTGCTAGTAGTTGAGTGGCAGACACCACCGAGACAGCATCATCTTCCTGCTTTGTTACAGCCTGTGTACCACTTTTGTACTAAAAATTATGTGTAACGTCATAGCCCCTATCTTAAACTACATGGTGGAGATACAAAACAATTTGGGTTTATATTTTATTATAATATATTTTATTATTAAAACCCACACCGATACCTCTTATCAAACCTTACACTACTTGTTAATTGTAGTGGAAATCTTTTCATAGATCAGAGACTTAGGATTTTTCCTCAGTCCTATTAGGAGCTGCTTTGAAATCATAACCTATCTTCAGGTAAGAGCTACGTGTTTCAGTTACTGATACTGAGAGCTAACTCAAGCTGCATTACTGCTTACCAGAACATCCAATAACCTTTTTGACTGAGTAGGATTTTTAGGCCCAAGAAAATTGTGCAATAAGCTGTTTGTGTCACTCTGTCTTGTAACGATGAAATAAATTTTCAGCTTGCTTCCACATAGTACACTCTAAAATTCTCTTTTAAACTATGTCTTGTATGTAAAAATACACTGTTTGTATAAAAGATGAGACACTTGCAGTTTTCACCACAATTTAAATAACTGATTAATAAATGCTCTGTGGAGGCAGAATGTAATATAAACAGGAAATGAATCAAAATATAAACTTTCTTTTTACAGGTTATTGGGTGAATTTCAACTGCTACAAATAGGATATGGAGCCCCAAGGAAATTTCCTCTTTGAAATTTATTGGGTTTATTTTGTATTTAAAAATATGCCAGAAAATCCAAGTGGTGCCTTCCCAAGAATCCTATGGAGAACAGGATAATTATAGACTGTCTGCCAAAGTGCTGATTTTATCAGTGGAAAAGAGACTCGTGTTAACCTGTGTTGTTCTTCCTTTCCTTTGATTCTGCAGAAGCTCTTGAGGACAGCATAACATGCTGACTCCAAGATAACTCCTAAGCTGTGCCTGTATAAGTAAAAGCAAAACAAACCCCTCAGCTTATGTTGTACACAGGCACAGTAGATTCTTTTCCACTATTAGAGGAGAAGCCTTATTCCAGTGTTGCATTATGAGGCTATACTTTTCATCTCTGGTCTTTTCTTGTCATATATTTCAGCTACCTAATACGTAAAAACTGAATAACTTTCATCTTCAACTCAGTATTTCAAGAATTTTTCATCTGGGGATCTGTTTCTATTCCTGTAATCCATTTTCCATAAATATTACCTATGCAGTAGCTTGCCCTGGCATAGGCTTTCATTTTGTTGTTGTTTATGTGAATATGAGATGGCTCATATGAAGAGGGTGTAGGATGTCTGTACTGACAAGACAATGGAGAATTAAGCTACATAGTCTTTGAAGACAGATTTGAAGTGTTTCCCATCTGCTTTGATGCTCAGGTGGTACCTTTTGGCAAGACCAGTTCTAATCAGAGGGTAGAGTGCCATGAATCTGCTGATAATGCTCAGCTATATCACTTACCCCTGTGCTCTGAGTTCTTTCCCTGGCCTGCAGCAATCCTTGATGGAGATCTCCAGATGGGTAAAGCAGCGCTGCCATGTCCTCAGCCCTGAAAAAGCAGAATGCTCACTGAGCTGCTGATCCGAGACAGCACCCTCGTGTGTGTGCCCACGTACAGAGGGAGCTCTGTGGAGGTGCAGCCATACTAAGACTCTTGGCATCATTTTGGAAAGTTTCGCTTCCCTGCAAGGACTGGTGTCAGGATGTTCAGCTTTTTAAGTTGAACACCTTTTATTGCCTGTGTCTTCTTTAAATTTCATTCTGACTTTGGAATAACAACTGTTGCCATCCTGCCCGTGAGGCTCTATTAGTGTAATTCCCAGAGCAGGGCTTGTAGCAGAGCATTTCAGCGGTGTGCTCAGAAAACAGTAAACTAGAGTCATGCCTTCAAGTAACTGAGTGCCTGACTGATGCCATCCCTGTACTGATTTACCATAAAACAGCAATATTGACTTAATTGACAGAGTATTCTCATTATTTTTAAGCTCAAAGTTTCCTTGAAAAATCAGCCTAATAGGTACCTTGATACCAGCCACCTTTTGTTTCTCAAAGGCAAACTTCATCAGCTGTTTACTGTGAAACCTTTGTGTAATATCCAGATCCTTCTCAGTTGCTATTATTCTTGCTGATCACAGATGCTGCAGTTTTAAGATATATAAATACAGGAAAAAAAGCACTGTTTTGAGTGACTGATACACAAATAATTATGCCAGAACTAGCTAGTTAACAGATAATTCTAGGAGCAGTGTAAATAATGGAGCGTGTTTGTAATGGACTCACAGGTGCTCCCAAGGGTGGATTCTCAAGTGTTTAATAAGAGATGAGCCTGTGCTGCTCACTGCCTTTTTCTCAGTGGAAACCCTAGTAATGTCTGCATGCTACCTAGCTGCCTGTTTTTGTGAAACTTCATCTACCTGATATCTCTACCCCTGTGTGTAATGTGGTTGGAATTAGCTTAATGTTTCAAAATTCTTAGCAAGAAAGAGGCAGGTGAATAAAACCAGAGAGCGCTGATCACATTGGTATTGCCTCCTTAGGTAAAAGTGACTGGTACATAATTTTCTATTGCTGTACAAGGACGTTTTCAAGAAAATAGTTCTTCCTTTCAGATCACTGTATTCAAGAAAGGAAAAAAAAAAGTATTAGAGTGCAGACGTTCAGCAACAAAAGCACTTCCTTGCAATACAAGCAGCAACAGGGAACTGAATCCGGATGACACATTTTCCCCATAGCCTCCATCTCTCAGGTTCAGTTTGTAGTGGACATCATTCAGGAATGGAAGGCAAAGGAGTTTCTGGAAGTTACAGAAATTAGTTTTATATGTTTTATATGGAGCTGTATCAGTAGTGGAACAAGAAGGATTGTAATTTTGTGAGATGGTTTCCAGGGTTTTGAGCCCCATGATCCAGACTTTTCTTCTGAGAAAGAGGAGGAAGCCTTCTCAAAATGCAGTTGTGGTACCCATTCAAATCAAATGAGAAGCCTGGATGCAGGAATAGGTGGGAGGAGAAACCCACAAGAGAACTGAAAACAATAGAATATGGGTGGGAGAAAAAGAGGGCTACCAAAATTAGGAAAATCTCTTTCTGTGGCTCAGCTTCCCTGTATGATTTCCAAGTATACATGGGAATATTCTTATAGGTCCTAGTAGTAGCACTGGATTAATGGGTGAACAGAGCACATTCAAAACTTGGTGAGACAGGGCATTAGTGTGCTGAGTCAGGATTTGCTAAGAGGACACAGAGAGTACAGTGACAAACTAATTTTCAGGTTTTAAGCATCTTCAGTTTGCATTGTGTATACAGTTTTTCATGCAGTAAATCCCGTCTGTGAAGCAGGTAATTTTCTACTGCTTATAGCTACTCTACTTTTCTTGCATAATATGCTTCATGCTTGTAGCATGCTCACCAGTCAACTCCATTATTTTGAAAAGCAACAGAACACCTCTAGCTGTGTGACATGTTGTCAGTTTTCCTAAGCGCTTTAGGCAACTAGTTTTCCGGATTTCCTTTAAATAATTGTAAAACTAAAATTGCTGTAAAATTGGAGGTAATCACGACAGAAAAATTAGCAAACTTCCAGAAGGGAAGTATAGAGTTAGCTTCCTTGAAAATTTTGCAAGACAGTTAGGGGGGCAGAGGAAAGGCAGGCTTGGCTGCTGAGGCTGTTTCACGTGAACGCAGAGTGGCTGGGAGGTGTTTTCATTCGTGGGGCTCTTGATGAGGTTTGTGCACATGTCAGGATGGGAAAAAATAGGATTATGGTGGTGGTTATCTTTTGTGAACTGTATATCCTATACAGGGCAGATCTTGTTGATATAATGCTTTTGTGTGCTAAAACATTCTAAACAATACATTTTCCTATAGCAATATAAAGTAGGGAGAGACCTGACATTTTTTATTTGTGTTTTGTTTGTTTTTAAAGCATTTTTGTGCAATGGAAAGTTTCACAAGCACTTGCAAGAAATTTTTGTTCCCATGGTCATCCGCTACATCGATCTCATGGAATCATCAATTGCCCAGTCCATTCACAGAGGTCTTGAACAAGAGTCATGGCAACCTGTCAAGTAAGTGCTTTCTACAAGATCTGAACAAAGCACCTGCCTTTCTGTCTGATCAGGTGTTCTCCCCTGTTGTCCTCTAAATATTCTATTTTTTATTGTATTCCTACATTGTTTATTTCTTCACAGGAGCATCACCAACAGTCTTCCTAATGTAGCTCTTCCAAAAGTTCCAAGTTTGACTCTTAATCTTCCACAAATACCTAGCTTTACTACACCAACCTGGATGACTTCTTTGTATGACTCCACGTGTGTATTCTTCAATAACCTTCTGACTGTATGTCAGCTCTGCATGGCCTTGCTAGTGTTCTGTGCAGCTGTATTTGGATTGCATGGTGTTTATGATCTCTTAGTTGGAAATTACTGTTTCTTGGGAGCAAGCCAAGCATGGACTTTTAATGAGTTGCGCTTTAAAATGTGGCAGTCTTAAACCTGGTAACTTACAAAATCAACTTGGCAAAGGTCTGTTATGATACAAATGGTGTTTAGTACCCTAAAAAACCTAATGACTCTTCTGAATTAATAAGGAGTGGGGAACTTTTAGGTAATTAGTTTTAGATCATGGGTTTTTTAAAGTGAGGCAGCCCATCATATTTTTGCATGGGTTTGAACTCATTGTATATTGGTTCTGAAAATCATTGATTGCAAATATTGTCATTAGATTAAATATCCATGTTACACAAAAATAGTAAAAGGTTAATAAGTACCCAGAATAGAAGTACATCCATTTCTTTGTCTGTTTGAAAACATATGTATTTCTTTTTGGTTTTTCCCAACACTTCAGTGCTTTTCTCTTAAAATAAAAATTAAAAAAATAGAGTAGACATGGCCTGATATGTGGGAATATACCCATAGTTACAGGCCAGGCTTCTGTGTGACAGCACATTCATATACGTTAGAGAAAGGCTCCAAGAGAACTTAATTTAGTTGTATTAGGAAAGGATGAATGTGAAAGACTTCAAAAAACCACACATTTAAGATGCAATTTGAGAATACAATTTTAAGCCAAGTATTGTCTTCTCAAGCTTTATGACAGAGTTAACACTCCTAAGAAACACTCAGGTCCATTACTGCAAGAGTTCATAGAATCATAGAATACCAGGTTGGAACAGACCTCAAGGATCATCTGGTCTGACTTTTCTTGGCAAAAACACGGTCTAGACAGGATGGCCCAGCACCCTGTCCAGCTGAATCTTGAAAGTGTCCAATGTTGGGGAATCCACCGGTTCCCTGGGAAGATTATTCCAATGGCTGGTTGTTCTTACTGTGAAAAAAATTCCTCCTGTGTCCAATTGGAATCTCCGCAGGAGTAACTTCTACCCATTACACCTTGTCTTTTCCATGCAACTCCTTGTAAAAAATAGAGTTGATACTTGGTGCTCTGCCAGACTTCTGGCACTTCTCTGTTGAGTATTATGATTGTTACTCTGCTGCTAATTCCCCTAAAAGTTGACAAAATTCTTCTTAATCCTTGGCTTTGGTACCTTTCGTGTTTACTAGGATAATGCTAGGTTTCTTCTGGTGTGTTTATGCAAGTCGTTTCAGCTTTGAATACAAACTAATTGGTCTTCTGCTACCCAGATTCCTTTCTATTATTCCCGTGCTTTCAGGGATTACTTTTTTTAAAGAACAGCTTTCAGAGTTAATAGTTGTTATAAGCTTAGATGTGGTCTTCTTACAGTCTGTATTCTAGCAGCCCCATCCATTAAAAATAAGTTGTACATATTAAAGTTCATGTGGTTTGAGTATTGAAATTAGAATTAATATATAATATATACAGATTTTGGTTGGAGGATTATAGTGGTAGATATTTCATAAATGAAGGTTTTGGTGTAGCAATAATGTGCGAGTATAATGAAATTCAACCATCGGCTCATTGCCTTACACATCTTCTGGTATTAAGGTTCATGGTGTGTATAGCAAAGTATGCACAGCATCCTAAACTAATCAGGGAGGTTTTCAGAGCATTCAGTGAACACTGAGGTTTTGACATGTGCTGTAAACACTTCCCAGCAGTAGCTGTCGCTCTGCTGCTTCTCAAGAGAAGTGGGGAAAAGCGGTGTCCCCACTGCAGTGTGGCCTTTGTAAGGTCATCACCCCCTTTCAGCCATCCAGCACAGCATTTGAGAAGAGGTCTGCCAAGGCGCTGGCTCCATTGTAGGCGCCTCTTTGTGTTCTTTTTCCCTAAACATAGAGCTTTGAAGTTGTGTTTTATGAATTGTGTATAATTTAACATTCAAGATTGCAAGTAGTATTGTCACCTAATACTGTGGAATTCAGGTAGTATTTTGAGAATCAGCCTACCTACACCATACTGAAGAGCCAAGTAACTTCTCAGAATGGCCATGTTTGGATCAAAAAATAAAAGCGAAGGCTCTGCAAGCCAGTTATTCCTCCTTCCAAGCTAATGAGTTTCCTCTTTCCTGCTGGTTACGGTGTTTCAGCACCTGGCAAAGGAAGTGGTTTACTTTCACCATTATATGAAAGAAAGGAAGAGAGTTTCATTTCCCTCACTTCTCCCATCCCATCCCCTTCAGGAAGAACAAAGCTTCCTCTTTCTAGTTAAATTCTCCAATGGGTAATAACCAGATACCTAGGCTCCAATACTTGTTAAGCAAAACCGAGCGTTTCCTGTCGGTTTTCCCTTTTGGTGTTATGAACATCCACCTTAAATGGAGTAGAATGGCATATTGTACTGTACATGGACTCAGCAGAAGCACCTAAGGAGCTTCTGCTCAGGAGCGCAGGTCCTCCCTTGTCAGTCATCGCAGGTGGCTCTTTCTTTCCACTGACTCCCTCAGGTCTTTCTCTCCCAGTCCAGTGTCCTCCCTCCTCCTGGCCACACAGCTGATGCTTTGGCAGGTAGATGACTACGTATGTCACTAAGTTGCACTGGACTTCTTTCTCTTTGAAAGTGATGATTTTGTCCAATTAATCGTTATCAATTTGAATTACACGAGGAAGAGTCTACAGGCAAAAAGGATGAGAAAAAGTAGTCTGTGTGCCAACCGAGTTATAGTTAAATGTTTAGCAAGAATGACAAGTCCTGTGTCTATTTTGCCTATAATAGGAAGAGATTCCATGTGCTCCAGACTTTGCTGATGTTTATGTTCATGCTGTTACATTCATGTTTAAGTCCATTCATATTCAACAGAGCTGTTATGTGCCTAGCTAAGAACTTTTGCTGAAAAGAGGTGAAAATATATTCGTAGGTAGGCATTTCTTTATGTGCTTTGTTGATGAAAATAGATTTTCCCCTCTTTGACTTAAAAGTTGCTGTGATCCATGTGAACATTACTAGAGAAGATTGTTTATATTTTTTAATTAACTGCTGCTTTTTTTATTTCCTTGATCACATATTTTGGAGCAGTACATATATGCTGCTTATAACAGCACTTAGGAAGATCATTACTACATTTTCAGTTGTTTTGGCTTAACCTTTTATTATTGGGCATTGGAAAGGGAGATATGAAGAGGGGAAAGTGTTATTAGTAGTCTGTTTTTCTTGATTGGTCTCAGGAGAGGGCAACTCAGAGGACACCTTGGCTAGACATGCAGAGCACTGTGGATTACTGTTCCATTTGGTTGAAGACGGCATCCCTGAAGAGCAAAAAAGTTTGAATATTCTGTAAAAGCTTCTAATCAGCCAGAATGAGGGGGTTTCTTCCTTATTTATTCATTAATTCAAATGTACCACTTTAAACTGCGGGTTTGTTCCATTTCATATTTTAAATGTGATTTCTCTACCTCTTCTGGACCTGGTTTTTAAGTGAATTTTGTGGGTGATTTTAATCGATTATGATTTAATTTATACATTATTATTTTCAGTGCAGAAATTACTGAGATTCACTGACCAAAAATATTGTAGATACAGGTTGTCTGTTGCTATGTGATACCAGTCTAGAACATCAGAGTCAGCAAAACTGAAGGCTGGGGGAACATGCAATACGATACATGCTTGACGGAGAATGGTCCTGTCCTGTCTTCCAACCAGAACAGGCAACGTCAAAGGAAATGTGTCGAGTATGTTCTTCCTGCTATAGCTCAGCTATAATGAGTGGCAAGAGGGATCAGCTGGAGCAGTGACAGTGCTCTGATTACGATATGAAGGGATCTGGTCTGAATGTGCCTGAGCTCTTGTGCTGGACCCCTCTGTATGTTTGTGCATGCCGAATAAGCCAGGAGGCCACGTTTCAGCACTGTTTCGGGGGTTGCATCTGTAGTGCCACATACATTCCTGTCATAGTGCTTGCCTGCAGTAAAGTGGTAGGAGGCCATGCTTTGTGTTTTTAAGGATGGATATTTAAAAGTATAGCCATAGGACTGATGAAATAATGAAATTTATCTGACCTGCTTTCTGTGGAATAAGAAGGTTTGAATCTAGCTGGTTCCTATTGAGCGTTCTGCAAGATGAATGTGTATTGTGGGGCAAATTTATTTTCTTCCAAAAATGCCAACACGCAAGAAGAAAGAAGACTCAAGAAACATGTTTTTGTTGCTTGATCCTCAGGTTGCCTCACTCTTGAACTAAGTAAGGTAACCGTGAGGTAACTCCATCCCCAGTGTCTTTGAAGGACCATATACTAGCTGTTACTTGTCAGAATTCTGCTCCGTCCTTTCCCCTCATCTGCTAGTGGAAAAGAGAGATGGGGCTAAGAGAGAGATGGGGCTAGGCACCATTGAGTGTGTAATTATTGAAAATCCTTTTCTGTTGAAGAAATTCTCAGTTGACTTTCTGAGCCTTGAATATACATCTTGAGGCAACATAAAGAAAGCAGAGCTAGAGTTCACAAGATGGGGGCTCACAAAGGACATAGATCAGGTGCCCCGCTTTGTAAACAGTCCTCACAAAACACTAATGGGTAGTAACTCAGTATTAACCTTAAAAAAAAAAGATAATTGCAATAATTTCTAATATTGCCATCATTGCACTTGGTAAATTCTACAAGAATGGAAGCCAACTGCTTTTGAATCTTGTGATTGATTGAGAAACATCCTTAGATACTTAATATTTCTCCTATATTTTCATATCCCAAGCCACCCTATGAGAGTTTCACATCTAGGCAAGAAATTATGTATTTTACATCTACTCTGGAGTCATGTGTGTGCTTATCTTGCAGCCAATGTGCTTTAGTGGACTGTTTGACTAATTGCTTCTGTTTAGGTAGCTGGCGATCCTAGTGGGAAGCTGCCTCTCAGCTGCTGGTGAATAAGTGAATTGCTTAGGAGGCTATATCCAGTTCTTAAGTTTAATATTCTGCAGGGTCTTGGGGAAGACAAGACAAGTCTTAGACATTTGCTGTGTTCAGTATGATGCAAGACATAAAGACATAAGATAATTTAGGTTAAAATGGACCTCTGGAGATAGCTGGTCCAGTCTGCTGGTCAAAATGTGACTAAATACAAAGTTAAATCGACATTAAAAAAAAAATAGGATGGGCTTAATATTTGCCTCTTTTAATCACTGGAAACCTTCTCTTACTGCTGTGACCTCATTAAAAAGAGTAGACAACTAGATAATACCTTTTGCACAAAGAACTAGGGCTGAAAGCTTAAATTTTGATGAGCAAAACAGTGATGTTTGTGCTTTATTTAAAAAATATAGACAACTGCATTGAATATAGTTTTTAAAGAAAGTACCAGATCAGTTTCCTGGTAGAGCAATATTATTCCATTGATTAGAATGAGGTAGCTTTATATGTGCAAATGAAAGCTTTTTGATAGCCAAGAATGTGTCCTGTCTCCCCACCAAAAAAAATGGTTCTGGAATTATGGATGTAGATTCAAATGCTTTGGTGGTTTGATTCAATTCCAGGAATTCCTCCTGTTGCCAGGAGGTGGTAAAAACGTGAGTTTGGTTCTTCATGTTACGCTTTATGGAGTATTAAACCCTGCAGTGACAGAATCAGCTCCTAGTAGCAAAAGCAAATCCATAGGATTTGCCAGTAAATGGTATTGAGGTATGTACTGATGATTAATACTATTTCTAATGCTTTTACTGAATAAGGGCCAGGAGAAATCCTAAAAGGCAAATAAAACCAGTATGTGCTACAAGTAGCAGTAAGAAGGTGATTGAAACCAGTTTTCTGCAGCATTTAACAAACAAATCAGACATTTGTATCCGGATGTGTGAACTAGGAACAAATAGTTTCTGTTGTAACACTTTATTTTCCTTCCCCATCTTATTAGTATAATATGTTAGTCCAATTCAAATGCCATTGGACAATGCTGAATAAAAAAATTGAAGAATGGGAGCTCAAAATGATATGAAAAGAGAATGAATGAATTAGTGTTTCTCACGGAACAAATTAGCGTTTCATGAACCTGTGTCTATTATTACATTTATTATAATTGTGGAACTTTATTTGGTAGTCTAATGAAACCAAATTAAGTGGCTACCAGGGAGTGAACGTGCATAAGAATACATTGATGTTATTGAGAGCACATTAGTCCTCCTGAGTCCTAAAGAATTTCATTTGGAATTCCATTAGGTGAAAAAGAAAAAACTATGGAAGAATAAAAAATTGTTAAATTGTATGATCTTAGGATGAAAAATGGTAGTTCTGTTTCTTGAGAAAGTATAGTTTGTTTTCTACAAAATATGTGTTATCAACTGTAATACATATACTGAGATTGTCCCTGTTTCTGTCCCTACGTAATTTGTCTTCTTTTACCGCAGTCATCTTAAAAATGGACTTAGTCTTTTTTGGATCAAATAATGAGTATAACATAGCATCTACAACTTCACTCACTGCCAGTGTACACAGCATATGTAATGAAATCTTCAATACTTGCTTATCATATAACTTAAGAAACAGTCTAACAGGATTTTAAACTTTCCGAGAAATTGTTATGGTTTGTTATTTCTATTTCTTAATTAAACTTAGCAGTGTATGGAAGAGCTCCCTAGTCAGGTCCAACCTTAGCAGGTAACATCCCTGTGCAAGTTGTAACCTTAGAAGTCCCATGGGCCTTTTTCCCATTTCTGTTGTTTTCTTTCAGGAGCACAATACAATGCAAAATTAACAGTTACCGTTAAAAATAAGTGGGGGAAATATGCATGATATCAAAAAAAGCCTGTGTAAAGCTGTGGAATATCCTGCTATGCACAGTGAAGATATCAAGACTTGTGCTATTTAAAACCAAAGCCAATGTCAGGGTCGGTCGCTTGGAGCCAGCCTTTTCCTTAGGCAGGTGACCATGCTCCCAGCTTGTCACCCACTGCCCAGCCCTTGCTGGCTGCCTCCTTTGCCTGGCTCAGCAGCCCATTTCATCTCCGAGGCAGCACTGCAGAAGACAGCGATGGCTCTGAAGTCATGGTAGCATTAAGGCAGCGGGGCAGGGGGCAGTTGGGCAGTTGGGTGGGTCTGGAAGGTGGTGGGATGCTGTGAGAACGAAGCAGTGCTCCTGCTGCATCCATGCTGCCGCTTCAGAGCCCTGAACATGAGCTGTGCTTTGCTTCACTTCACCACCCGCTGCTTCGGCTAAGCTGGCGTGAACCAGTGGTGGTGCTGCTGTCCAAGAGCTGCATTAGGTGGTCAGATATTGGAGGTCCTTTCTATTTTTTTTGCTGCTTTTTTAATCTGACCCTGCTCTGTCCGGAGCATGCTCAGCACTCACTGACTCCTTCCATGAGAGCTGGGGTCACTTAACACTTTGATAATTATGTTCTTTTGTCATGAGGCAGAAGACTAATTCTATCTGAATTGGGACTGTCAGGCTGTTCTGGTTGATTGTGTCACTAACATCCTGGAATGCCATGCTGCCTAGTATAACTGTCCTTAACCAATAACCCAGGCATTGCAATACAACGCATCATGAAAATGTAATTAATCTGCGATGACAGTGGAAGTGTAACTGTAGTTACTGCTAGGATTAGCCTTAAATTGTTGTATCATCACAAGCAAACATCTTTAAATTTAGAAATCGGTTCAGAGTGGAGGAATTACATTAAAATTATGTGTACAATCTGAGATGACATAGAGCCATATTAATCCCCTGGTTTTTTCGTGCACAAATTTATTTAAATAGTTTCTATTTCTTTTTTTCACTGGGATCTGATGTTACTCCCTCAGAATTAAGGAGCATTTATAAATGGACTATTTGTCTGGGTGTTTCTTTTACAGGATTTCTACTAGCATCTTAATTTCTTTGGTAGGCTTATCTACCAGAGTTATGAAGGCTAGAAAACATAGGTGAAAAGTCATCACTGTTTTGAAAAGGTCCTTACTGATTACTAATTCCTGTAGCCTTTATTTTTCCTGTCTTGATCTGAAATTTTAGCTACTTCGTTTTCCATGTTCCCCAACATCCCATCTACCTCTGTAGCCTGTCATATTTCTCAGCAAACAGATGAGAAAACTTTACTTTTTTCACCCTAACAAGAATTATTTTAAATTTCCCATGACCATTTTCACATTCTTGGACTAAGAGCAACTGTGCAATGAGATACAGTGAAGTGAACGAGGAAGATGGTATGATAACAAAACCTTAAATAATTCTGTGGCAACTGGGATAGACATCCATACATTTATCTTCTGCTTCTTGGGGACTTTGTTTTCTTTTGTTTCTTATAGCAATGGCTCAGCTACATCAGAAGATCTTTTCTGGAAACTGGATGCTCTGCAGATGTTTGTTTTTGATCTTCACTGGCCAGAACCAGAATTTGCCCACCATTTAGAACAGAGACTTAAACTCATGGCCACTGACATGATAGAAGCCTGCGTTAAAAGGTACAGTTGAAATGATCAATTAAAAATTGGGAGAGATTTGAAAATTAATATGGGAACAGCCATACTGGTTCGCAGAGGTACTTCTGTACCAGAATCCTGTCATAGAATTCAGGGCAATTGTAAGGAGATCATGACTGGTGTGTATTTCCCAGCATCTGGCAGTCAGCAATTTGGAAACATCTAGTAAACACCAAGCAGAATTTCTACACATGTTGTGAATAGACCATTGGAAGTGAATAAACCAAATCTCTTTTCTATGCCATATCTGTGGCAAATATTAACAAATCTCAGAATTCTGCTAGAAGAAATCATTTTCCTTTTTATATATTTCCCTTCACTACTATATTATTCCTTACGTTCAGTTAATAACACTACTTGTCATCAGAGTGCTGTCTCTAAGAAATATATTACAAACTAAAGAGTATACAGCATTTCTGCATTTACATGATAAACAAGAAAAGGCTATCTGTAAGTCATCTAACTGAAACTAGATTTTATATTGCCAAGCTTCTGGAAATTGTAGAAAACAATGCTGTTGTTCTTTTCTTGAGCTGTATCTTATAATTATAGTTTAAATTAAGTATAGGTGATCTAAGAAGGTCTCTGCCATAGCTTTCAGTACGTATCATTGAGTTTAGAAGAAGTATCTGTATACTAGAAAATGTGCAGGGATCCCCTATTAGGTGGTTCAGAAGCCATGATCCCACATACAGAGAAAGCTTAGTCTGGACACATAAAAATCCTATATATAGATTTTTATCTATATATAAAAAATATATAGAAGAATGGGGGAAAAATAAAGGTTGTAGGCAATTTAATAGTGTCAATCATAAAATACACAAAATTGATAAGGAAGGCTAAAGAAACAGAGAATCTTTAACATCCAATAAGGTTAAATCTGATGACACGGTATTTTATTATTTTCTGTTAAGTAGGAACAATGAGAACCTCAGGCTTAGTATATGAACCTGTTGCTAGAGCTACAGTGATGAAATCATGGTAAAAAAGTAGAAGCATTTCACAAACAATTCGATTTGATTTTGGAAGGCTGATGATACAGTGAATGGCATAAAAGTTTTAAGTTCTGTAGCAAAGGAAGATATGAGAATATTTACTAGAATTGAAATCATGTATCTGTTCTAAGGCATTTGGCAGAGGAGCTCGGTTAACTACAAATATCTTAACAAATCTTAGAAAAATGGTGACATCTCAAAGGACTGGAAGACTATCAGCATAATCTCAAGCTGAAAAAAATGTAAAAGGAGTAGCACTGAGATGCAGTAATATATTGATTATATTGATCTTGAGCCTGAAAAAAATGAAAAATTCTTTACACTAGGACTTTTATCAACAGGACTAAAATACAAAGATGTATATAATCAGGACTAGTTAAAATAATTTATTGAAAAATTAATCTTTTCAAATTCATCTTATGTCTTTTTAAAAGATTATTACAGATTAATGTGGGAAAGGCAATTGTGTCAATACAAATACTTGCATTTCTCCTAGGCAATAAATCTAATGCCATGTGTTGTCATTATCTAAAAAATTTGCACCATACAGATTTGGCTGTGTGGATTTTAATGGCATAAACGAAATAGGCTAAAAATGGCTCATTGCCAGGATCACAACCAGAAGCTGAGAACAGAATTATTAACACAGAGTCATTAAAAAAGAATTCCTTATGGATCGGGTTTTGGTCTGTGATACCAATCCTGACATCTTTGCTGCTTTCTTTTGCAGAGAATAAGATGCTGGTGGCAATAAATGAAGGTTTAATTAATATTACACAATCATCCTAGTGTCAACACATAAAATGTATTAATATTTTAGAGTGAATACATAATATACTGGCATGAATACACTAGGTATGTTTAGTGTAGTCAAAGATACCGTGTGTCAGGTAACAAAACAAGTAAATTGTATCCATAGAACGGATTGTATTAGACAATAGAAACTTGGAAAAGAATGATGGAACTGTTCTATTATAACTGTTATTCTGATACTAATATGATCTATAAGACTTTCCAATAGGATGCTTCTGTTCCCATCTTCTTAAAATATTGTGTCAGCTTCTGTTATCCATATTTAAATATAAGGGTGAAAATAAAAAATTACTTTTATATTTACGTCTTCTGAACTATTATAATTTATTTCAGTGACATTGCTCCTTATTTACACTGGTGTGAGAAAAAAATTAGGGGGTTTGTATTATGTATCTCCTGATACATCTTACTTTTTAATGTAAATATTAATACTTGCTTAATGATAGACTCCTTGTCTTTAATAAAATTCTCTTTTCTGTTAAATCCAGAAGAGGATTTTTTTATTTATATTTTTAGAAACAATTATTTGGTGTGATGAACTGTATTTTAACATAGAAGAGCTGAAAATTATGAGGTATTTTCATTGTTTTAAATTGTTCTTAGTCATCATACAAGGAAGCATATTGTTAGCTACTAGGCAAGAGAATAATGCTTTTATTATTCAACTGAATTAGCTGGAGCAGTGCAGAACCTTGAGATTACCACCAGCGCAATTGTTTATGGAATGAGCGGATATTCTGCACTTAAAGAATTGTATTTCTAAGATGTTCTCGCATGCATGTACATTGTTAAGCCAACATGTTTAATAAGGTTTATACATTTTTACACTGGTTGTTCAGAATTATCAGAGAAATTCATATTATGAATTGTGTTTTAATAAACAGAACAAGAATTGCATTTGAACTCAAGCTGCAAAAGACAAACAAATCAACAGACTTGCGTATCCCTTCATCTCTGTGCACGATGTTTAATGTCTTAGTTGATGCCAAAAAACAGACAGCCAAACTCTGCATACTGGATGGGGGGCAAGAGGTAAGTGAAATGCTGTATGTTTCATTCCTATGTTCAGTTAATCTGAATCATCTCACACTGCAGACAGTAGATTAATTTCAAACTAGCTGAAATGTGTCACATAGTGTTTGTACAGGGGTATGTAGACTGCTCCTCAGAAGCATCATGCAAGGCACAATCCCTCATCTTCCATCAGAGAAGACACAGAGTGCTTCTGTAATTTATTTGCTGTGACCTGTGAGTCTGTTGAACATTCAGAGGATTTCTTGACTCGCAGCCCCTCTTGGAATTTTTCCTAGGTTGCAGAAGAGAAATAGCCCACTTCAGGACTCTTGTGATAGTAAAATAGAGACAAAACATTGTCCTTTGCAGCCAAGTTTTAAATGAGTAAGGTTAGGTTTCAAATGGCTCATATACCCAGCATTCATGTCTATGTACATGCTGAAAATAGAGGAAAGAAAGAACCAGGTAATTTAATGGGATTTTTTTATTTGGTCTCCAAGACAGGGACCATTTTGTCAGGACTGTAGATACTCCACAGTGGAGCACTGATGTGCTTTTGAAGGATATGTAGACTTCACTGACCACTGTCCTTCCCATGTTGTCATTCTCAGCAGGAATAATCTGTGAAGTGAAAAGGGCATACTACATAGACGGGTGAGACTACCAGTGTAAAATTAAAACTGGTCTTGCTGTGCTAACGCATTAGCAGTGTAACTTTGTTGGATTTGGTTTTGGAGAGAGTGAAACCATTTGACAGAATTTGGCAACAAAATATGTCTGCTTTGGGCAGTTTCATGTTTACGTTATTTGGTCATATTGTTTCTGTTGATTTTTCCATTCCTTACTGTGCTTTCATTTTATTGACTCATCTTTTTTAAGTTAGCATATTCAATGTAATTGTTGTCTTTTTTTCCCACCCCCCAATTCGATGAGACATTCATCATTTTCCTGTTCTACCCTGTCATCTTTATTTTTCCTTTTGGTTTTCCGTGACATGAACCAGTTTGCTAGTCAATGGGTAAGTGTCTTTTCATTGTTTTTTAACTTATATTTTTTCTTTGATTATTAACAGCTACTTTTTATTTTAAATGGGAATGTTTCTTTTCATGTTGTTAGCATAGCCCTCAGAATTCTTTTACAGCCTGACCTTGCTACACAGTGATCATCAGCTTCTCAGTTCTTCTTTCCTTATTCATCCTCTAAGGTGGTTTCCAATGAATTCTTCACTCTTCTGTTTTTCAAACCCAGTATCCTGTCTTACCCGGTCACTAAGTATTGGACTCTTACACTTTGCAATGAGGCAAAAGAGCAACAAACAATTTGTTTCAGGCTCATCAAAAGTAAACTACAACTTCCAATGCTGCCTGAGGCTGATGCTGCCATTTCGTCTTCTACTTAGTGTCCAAGCAGTAACCTGCAAACAGACACATGTGTACCCTTCTCT
Organism: Falco naumanni; assembly: GCF_017639655.2. Lineage (NCBI taxonomy): Eukaryota > Metazoa > Chordata > Aves > Falconiformes > Falconidae > Falco > Falco naumanni. Next base: position 83,159,188 of record NC_054058.1, on the reverse strand, counting down.
GGGGACAGGGAATACCAGTACCTCCACAGAGACCTGCAGATTGTTTAGCCTCATCTCCACAGTTGCACCATTCCTCTCACCTGCTCTGGATGATGCCTTCTGCACTGTCAGCCAGTCCCTCAGAGCCAAAGTGCAGCATTTGCAGCTAACCTTGTGGACTGCAGACCCTCACCAGATTCTGTTCTGAATCTTCCCATTTTCTAGATTTTCAAGGCCCATCATACACTCTTCACAACATCAAAACAGAAATACAGTCCTTGTTCCCTACTAGGTCTGACCATGACCCCAGATTATTCCAATGCTTCTTTTCAGTGCAAGAGTTTGATAATTTAGCATACCTGTGATTAAATACATACTTCTTTCAAAGTCCCCAAATGAATCTTCATCTCAATTCATCTAATAAACCTGAAGGAATCTCAAAAAAATCACATATCAGAAATTATCAGATAATATGGAAACTTCCTTCTTTCTCATAAACTTTGAATTCTTGTCTCAGTTTCTTCTGTTCCCGAGGGGGTTTTGGAAGCTTAAGTAAAACTGGGCTTTGCAGTTGTTTCTAGCTGATATGGTTGTTTGAAATGCTTCAGCATTTGTTGGGTGAGATAGTTCTGGAACCTGCGCATCTGTCAAAGAAGGCAGGAAATCATCTCATAACATAAACAGTTGCATCTCTGGCTGCTCTATAGCAGCTCTGGCATTTCCAGTTACTCCTACTTAGCCACTTGGTCTTGAAACCTTTTCCATTCATCCTCCATCTTCATTTCAGTTTCAAACATAGTCTTTTCTGCCAGTCAAGAAAAGCATTCCATAAGACCTCAGTTAGCATTTGTTAATAGTCCTGTTTCTTCACCTAAAATTCAACACTGAATATCCATCTGACAATTTCTAGAACTTACTTTGCAAGTGATGGAAAGTGGTATTTAATGAGATGGTTAGACTCAAATATCTCCATGAATACAGCATGCTCTTTTCATTCCTTATACAGAGCTATGAGCAGCTGCATACCTCGGTCAAGGACAGATGTGGAAGTTTTCACCCTGTGTTGTCAGATAGGAGGGAATTCTTATTTATCATGTAATTAGGGCATTCTGGTCATTGTTACCAATAATAGCACCTTGACTTTAGAGTTTAAACCTGATTGAATCTGCAGTTTTTCCCACGTTACTTCATGCATTGTTCACCATTCTCCAAAATGGCTTCCAGTTAAGTCTACTCTCATAAAGAGTTACCAAGTCTGCCGCTGAGGAGGGCTCCCCTACTTTGCCTTCTGGATATCATCTCAAAGCCCAAGAGAAGCACAGAATAATTTGGCTACAGACACAAGCACTATATTGTGTTTAAGGAGAGCTTAGCTGGCTGGATGCCTTCTGCACTGGTTGGCAGTTGCCTTAGGAGGATTTGAGAAGCAGGGGCAGGGGAGGATCACCTTATCTCATACTAACTGTTGGTGCCTGCAGCCTGCTCCATGGACAACCAGCACGGCAATTCATGGAGTGCAGGGGAAGAATGCAGCAAGACAGCTAAGTAACATACCAGTTGCTGCTATTTCTCTAAACAGTTGCCTGCCCAGCTTCTTAGTTTCCGTGTATGTAATCTTAGGTAGTTGTACAGTGAGCAGTATCCCGCTTCCTTCCTTCCTGAACAAGTGCTACTCCTTTACAGTCCGTGGATCCCAAGTCAAAAGAATAGCAGCAGTAAAGGAAACCTTTTCTGTCACACAACATTCAATCCAGAGATTTTTTGGCCTTTTTTATTTGTGTTGACCTATTACTTTATGATCTACATGCTGCTATATTTTTGCAACATTCACCTTTTTGAGTACAATAGGTAAGAATCACACAGGAAATATTGCTGGAGGCAAGAATCAAATAGAAAATATTTCTGGGGCCACTTAGGTTGACAAATCTTTAGATCCAAGCAGGACCTTAGATCTGAGTCACAGCTTATTTGTTTTGTGTAACTGGGTAGCATGAACAGAGTAAATGCCATTGGTTCATACTGTTGAGTACTTCTTAGTGAAACATGTATAGAAGCTGTTTTAGTTGTTTCAGAATTCCAGTTTCCCAGTACCCAATCATGCTTATAAAAGAGGAGAGATATACTTTTCAATTTGGGGAAAAATGAGTGACATGCCATTTCAGTGGAATGTGCCACAGCCAGTGCCATGTATATCTAGGAAAAATTAGGGAAAAGTGGGCTTTAATTCAATGAACGTTGTTTCTGAAGATATTTTGATTGATACAATTCAAAGAGGAGATTCATTTAACTGCATAAGTACTAGGGGATTATAGCCGATTTAATAGTAAAATTGCAGGGGCAATTTAATATGCATGTAATATTGTAATATGTCGGCAGTAACAGTTTCTGTTCAGATGATCATATGCAATTTATTTTCACAGCCATCCAACCTTAAAACAAACAAAGGAAAGCTAGCTTGAAAATCTTTTAAACAAAACCAAAATACCTAAGCAATTAAAAAAGCCACCTCCAATGCTGGGTCATGGGGGGGTAGAATAGAAAGAAAATTTAATATATTGTAGAACTGAGCAAGTCACAGTTTTCAGCTCATCACCGCAGGATTTAGGAATGAACTCCTCTGTTCCCCAAGTGTCAAAAGGCACTAAAATACTTTGTCTCTTTCCATATCCTGGTAGGAGCAGAGAGACACATTTGGAAGACCAGCCAGATTGTCCGGAAAAGACAGTCCTGTTCGGTTACATTCTATCACCCACTTTGCCACTAAGCATAGTTTTCTTCCATGACCTCCTACAGCTGCAGCTGTATTTCATATTTTCCTAGGAGTTGCTCTGGGGCAGCTGGAAAGGCAGAGCCACGTTCTCCATTACCCCCTTCAGGGGATTTGGGGTGATGCTGAAAGTCTCCATAATGTGTATCCAAATAACGTAGTGGTGGAGCTGACTTGTCTAGATTCAGACTCCATGTGGACTGTGGTCACATCAGCCAGCAGAGGAATGTAAAGGCACAACTATCCATAAATGTGTTTGGAAAAGGGGTGAGGATTTGTTTGCTGTCACCAAGGAAGTTTGGCAGAAGTAGGAAAAGCTGAAGTCCTACAGGTGGTGGATTCAGGATCGTGCATACAGCCTTGTCAGCTCGTATGATTTTATCATTAATTATACAGTATTTGCCTTCTTCTTAAAGCCTGTCTTCTAGAGTCAAATAATCTTTCGTGAGGATATGAAGTTTTGTTTTGTCAGGGGTGGCTGTTTTGGTGGAAGCTGGCGTTAGGGAGGAGTGAGTCAAAAAACTTATGATCTCATGGTTTGCAAAATAAATCTTGAAAATAATTCAAGTTAAAAAAGATATTATTTCTAAATGTCATAATTTTGGAAGCGTGTTGTGATTTGTGAATAATTTGATTTACTTCTTGTTCTTCTTGGTCACACAGTGAACTTACTCATTATATTCCGTTCCTACAAAATTATACTTACCTTGTGGCGAGGAAAAAAAAACCAAGAAAAAAAAAAAGCAAAAATATAGGAACTGATCTTAGAATATGCATAGATCCATTAATTTAATGTGCTGTGGAAGTTAAGTTGCAGACACTTTATGGGAGGGACAACTGTGATTTTCCATGGATCATAGAAATATGTATAGTTTTGACATGCATCTGGGGGAGAATGATAATGTTTTCAGAGAGCAAGAAACCATTGCCTTCTGAAGACTGTGTAAGCAACAGATGTCACAGGCAGTTTGGGGTGATTTAAGCCCTTAGCAGATCAAGAGAATGTTATATTGTTCAAGACATTAATGCAGTTAGAATAACATATATCTGAAATTGTGGAAAGTTCTTTGATGTATTTCTGATATGCTCTTTCACTGTTCCAGGATGTTTGCTGCTGTTCATCTCAGATGTGTATTCACGTTTTCCAAGCGTTCTTAAACTTTAAAAGAAATTCAAACCAAAAATTAACACGCTTGATGTTGGTACCCTGTGGCGGATACATATGTGTGGGCAAACACATCTCAGAGTCTTATTCTCTCTTAGTTTAAATGCAGGTTCAGTAAGTGTGCTGTTTAGAAAATCATTCCTAAATATATTGAGCAAATCAAATTTAATGTTATAGTTTGTATGGCAACTTGGAGACAGATGAAAAATTGCCTTTAAAAACTTAGAACTCTGAAAACTATTCAGCTTGCAGCTGCTAAGTTAGGCTAATGTTTATACTGACCTCAGTACTTTTACTCCGAGCATTATGCTGTTAGCTGCTCCAAGTAGCCTTGAACTGTGAAGACAGGGTTAGTCTTTACAAGTCACATTTTCTGTGAAGTGGCTATTGGGGACAATCTTTGCTGTCAGATAAATGTTTCTAAAGGAAGAATTACTGTTTAAATTGATGTGCCTCCTTGACAGAATGGGATCCCTAGTTCCTGTTAATTTCAGGAGGGAGCTCTGTAGTATTATCTAAAAAGTCTTTCAGATTTATTTTAAAAGCATTTACTTAAAGCCACCTTCTTTTATGAAGAAGCAAAAGAAAAAGGGTATGGAGAATGAAGTCTGGTTTATTATGCCTTTTATGGCCTATTAATTTGTTACCATCTATTCTGCTTTGTTGATGAAATTTTAATTTTGCCCTTGCTTGAGCATATTGTAAGATTTGTATAAACTGCAGCTCACTGTGCTAACAGAAAAGCTCTTTTAGGATGGACAATTGGAGCTCATTTTATTTCTAGAGGACATTTAAAATAACTTATGAATGAGAGTTGTCAGACATGAAATGCTGTATTAATTAAATCTTATTCTAGTCTTTTTGCTTCTCCAGCTAAACCAACCCTTTAGAAAAAAAATACGTGGCCACCTTAATTATATAGGAGAAGACAAAAAGTATCCTTCACATTCCTTCGCCTGAATAAGAATAAGAACTCAATTCATCTAAATAATAACCCCATTAGCTGCTTAACTCAACAGTGTACATGGGAAAATTTTCAACACAGAATGTAAGAAAGTGTTGATTGGGTGGATCATTTTCAAGGGTTTGTTCTGCTGATGTTCAAAATGATAATTTTAAGTAAATCTGATCTGGTGGGGTTATCAGCTTTGTGCCATTTATGACTTATGACAAAAGTGTGTGTTCGTATACATGCTAATTCTTCTTTATCTTTTGAAATACAGCAACAATACCATTCAAAGATAGATGACTTGATTGAAGAAACTGTTAAGGAAATTATTTCACTTCTTGTTTCAAAGGTAAACTGCTTTAGTTTTAGATTTATAATAAACAAAATATATCTCTAATTCTTGAACTTCTGAAATGTCTTTAAATATCACACAGTTTTGCTACAAACAGAGAGCTGGGGCGCGGGGACAACACCATGGTTTTTAGATTATAGTCATGCAAATAATATTGAATTTACAAAATTATATTTTATAACCCATTAGGTAAACAATTTCTGTGCAACCTGCTGATCAGATAAGTTTGTCTTCTGTATTTCTGTTATAGATAAGAACTGATAGCAGCTAGTGGAACTGGTAGGACTTGATTATGTCAATATTTTCTTAAGTAACAGCATGCGGGGGGTTGTTTAATTTTTCACATGAAAACTTTCTTGCTATCACTAAGTAGTATTTATTTTTTTTGTTTAGATATGGACAACATCCAGACTGTCAGTATAACACTTTAATGAGATTTTGTTCCACAAACCATTTAATTTAAAAATAGTTTATATGATGTTATTTCTTGAAATTTACCTCATGAGTTTTTATATTTTAAAAGAAAATATATTTTGACATGATATAGGGACTTGGAGAATAAGTGAAGAAAATGTAAACAATGCCTTGTGTTACTGTAGCACCTCTACTCCAGTAAGTGTCTTTGAAGTTCTTGATATAAAAGAAAAGCTATCACTTCCTAAGTTTGAAGGATACAGCAAATAAAGTCAGAAAAGAGTAAAATTTTAAGAGGTTTTGTTATCTATGCATTGCAAACTACCCAGAAATACCTGATTTTCCAAGTAGGAGGTATAAGCCATACATTTACAATTTGTGAGTTAGTGACAAAAAATAAGACTCTGTCATATTTTCATCATGCCTCGGTTTTCACTGGTCACAGTTTGCTGGCAGGGGCTGGGGGAACAGGAATCTCCTTTCAGATTGACACCCACCAGCATGCACAGGAGTTGAAGAGGAAGGCTTTGTAGAATCATTGTTGAAGTTTAAGCAAAATGTGTCCACTTACTGGTAAATGTGTAGAAACCACACATTTTTTGTCTGAATGAAGTTTTGATGTAAACATAACTACAAGTGGTTCATCTCTACAGGTCTGAGTTTTATGTGCTGCCTGCCATCACTCCGAAGTAACCTGTGAAATTATGTTTATAGTGTTATTGAAGAGGAAGAAGAAGAAAGGGCAATTTAATCAAAGCAACTCACGCTATTAAAAGTTTAACCTTTTAATTATTTTTTTTTTATATCTGAGATTATAGAGAGAGGAAGAAAACAGTCATATTCCTCCTGGATATATGTATAAGAAATTCTAGAGACAGCTGCTGTCAATACAAAGGGGTTTGCACTATTAGTTATCATATATACTGTTACCAGAGGTTAAAATCTCAGAATAGGAAGCAAATATTCTGTGTCATTGGCTGTTCATTAGAAGCTTAAGCAGTCTCTCCTCATTTGAGATGTGAAATGTCAACGACATACTGATTGCTCCTGTTTCAAGGCAGAAAGCCTCTGAGGTTACAGAGGAAGGCTGATGTTTCGCTCTTGGTTTTGGTGAGGAAAACTGCACATCTGTGTGCATGATATCCATGTGTGTTCATTTTTTTCACCTATATATTTTTTTTCAATATTTTTTAGCCTTTGCTTCTGTATTATTTCCTTTGTGTTCCAGTGGAATAAGTATTTTAATCATTGTTTTTCGCTACATCATCTATGAAAATGAAAAGAGTACTTTCACTTCAGTGAGACTTTACTTGATAGAGACTATACCGTGCATTTTATATGCAAGACTTACCAAGCTAAAGCATTTAACAAATCACAGGAACAGCACAAAACAGTGAAACCAAGCACGCTGTGTCTCAGGATAACCAATTCAGAGAATGTGAGGTATATGCAGAAACGCTTTTAGACCTTCACATGTCCATATGCTCAGATCTCAGAAAACAAGTTTCCAGCTTCATAACTAAGCCGTTTGTCTAAATGGACATCCTTGACACTGCAATGTTTTGCTGTCTGTTCTTTTGTGTCCCACTTGTACTGGAGCTGTTTGTTGGCACTGTGGACACCATGTTGTTTGTGAGATCAGTCCTTTCCATAGTGGATCTTTGCACAATAAGATTGAACACCCTTCTGCAGAAAGAATCCTTGCCAGTCAGATAAAATGAGTTGAGGTATGAACATCATCTCACAGGCGTGCAACAGCAAAGCAGAAAGCTAGTATTTGGTGTAATGATGGGACTGTAATTATACTGTGCATGCGGTGCAGAAAGAACTGCCACTCTCGTGATGTGGTATTATTCCTTGATGGGCACCTACGTACTGGTGTCTTAATTAATCACTGTAAATATGACAGGTTAGATTGATAAATGACAAATGTAGGTTTGCACTTGCTCTTGCTCCTTGAACTGTTAAGAGCAGGGCTTATTGTAAAGTGATGATCTCAGTTCCTCTGGAGGTGACACTGTTGTGACACTGTTACAGTGCCCATTAACAGCATGCCAGATGGAATTTTGTTCTGTCCTCACACTCATAAAATGATACTTGTGGTTGTGGGAATGACTGTATTGGGAGTAAGGGATGACTTTTAAAACAATCTTATAAACTGGAAAGCAATTCATATGTGTAAAATAAATGTGCACGAATGCAATGGCTGATATATTTTATGTTATATGCCATTAATTACTTGAGCAACATATTATCATAGAGCGACATGAGGAGATTTGTTTGCTTTAAGGCTAATTTGGGGGAGTTTAAACATGTACACTATAATTAATGCAATTAATAAGGGGTTTTTTGGTCAGAAATAAATTTTGACAAAAACATCTTTTGATGCCACTTGCTGAGGAGTCACACTACTCAGAGAATCACAGGTGAAAGTGTGGGGGAGAGGAACCACACCATACCAGAGATTTGGGGCATACATTTTCTTGTCCCTTCTTGGCCATGTAGAGGCAGTTCAACAGCATGTGCTGTTGACTGAAAACTCTAGCGCGGTTACGCTGTTGGGTGAAATCAGAGCTGGATTTCTATTCAGTAGCAAAGATAAAAGAAATATAATATTGAGATCACTACCTGTAATAATTGTACTGCATTATCTTTGAATGTAATCTTCAAAACTGTGGTCCTAGAAAATAATGTGTGTTTTCTACCCAAAATACATGCTGGGTACACACACCTATATTTAAATACATGTTCTAGAGTCAGCAAAGTGGCACTGGGTAGCAGGCCCGCCTCAGGAGAATTTTTGGTTTAAGTTTCTATTTCTGCAGTGGTTCAATGATTTCCATCCGTTTAATTGATAGGTGAAGCTGCAAAAAGAATGTTGTCCTTGATTTCAGCACTTTGTGAGATGAAGAAAGTGATCAAATTTACAGTTTGCATTGCCCTGCTGAACAATAAAGCATGAGGAAGAAAAGCTCACATTCTTATTCCCAATATTTACTTTTCATATTGTGCATTTAGATTTTCCTCTGTGCTTTTCCTCCAGGTTGTTTCGGTGTTAGAAGGTGTGCTGTCTAAATTGTCAAGATATGATGAAGGCACTTTTTTCTCATCATTAGTTTCATTCACTGTAAGTGTTTGGATTCACGATGGTTCTGTCCTTTCTGTGCATAATTCTGAAATTGTGCATAATCTGTAGTAATAAGCACTTACTGTGTGTTGTTTTAACTTTCTAAAGGTGAAAGCAGCTGCAAAATATGTTGACGTTCCTGTAAGTACAACTCTTTTAATTTATTTTTTCTAGTGTTCATAATAATTCAAAAAATAGGGGCTTTGTTAGCTCACGTTTTTCACTGTTGACATTTTGCTTTCTTACAGAGATTCATTATAGCTTTGCACAGGGCATTTGAACAGCCACTACAACCCTCAGAGGGAATTTCATTTCCCTCGGGCAACAAGTAACTCTCAAAGCAAAGTTTAGAAAGGTTATTCTCAATGCACTTTTTCAGTTGTGGAAAACTGAGGATTGTAACTTAGATACTCTTTTGTAGGAATCTTTCCATCCTTCGGCTAAATTGTTCACATGTGCAGCATAAGCAACAAGTGAAAGCATCGTACCTAAATATCCATTATTTGTAGCTTTCTTACTTCAGGACCCAATACTGCTTATTTAATCCCTTGCTTGCTAAATCTCTATTTGATTTACCGTTTCTTATGCAATGTTTATGTGGTAGAAATAAAAACTAAAAAGAGTAGCTGTTGCAGCTCTTTCATACATAAAAGCAAAATTCAGCTATTAGAATATTATTATTATTAGAGTGTCTTAGTAGAATATCTTTTCTTTTAAAAAGCAAGGAAGAAGTTATCAAATACTGTCATTATCACTGTCAAATATTCTTTGTTCTCTCACAAGTCTGTGTCCTCATCCCTTTTTAATATGATTCTAAATCTTATTTTCCAAGCATAGCAAAAAAATTACTAAAATTATTATGTTAATGACCTTACAAAAAATAAAGTTCCAAATACAGAAGAACACCTGGCATGCTAGACTGTATGGTGGCCAGAAATCCTTTCAGCAGGTCTATACTTTAAAATATAATACTTGCAAGCATAAATTAATTGGGTTTTTAATCCATGCATACTAAATAAAAGAAAAAATCTGTTTCTGGAACTTGTTATTTTGCTGTCTTTATATTTGCTTTATTCATAAGATAACAAGTTGTAACATTTCCATTCAGATGATGTTTTCAGAATTTTTTTCTTATTTGATTACATGTGGACTTTTTGTTGAATTGTATAAATACTATTTTGTTTTATAAAAATGAAAAAATGCAGGCTTAATCTTGCATTCAAAGGAATAATCTCATATCAAATCCAGTTAATGTAGAATACCTCTTGTTAATACATTTTGCTGTTGAGCTGCCCCAAAAGGTCCTTGGTGAGGCACTTAATACTCAAAAACTGAAGAAAAAACTCATGAACAAACTAGAAATTCATTGACTTCTTTCATTACATAGAATATCTATGAGAGGGAGATGTCGAAGTCTTTTACCATTGGCCTGAATACATTGACATTGAAGTTCACAGTAAAGATGAGGCTGAAAAATACCTTTGCCACAGGCTGAGGGGAATATTGTGAGTCAGGTCACACAGGGATGCACTGCTCCAGAGAGGGGAAGGCAGAGCGGGGAGGTGGTTGCTTGGAGCCCCATTGCCTTTCTCACATTCACTGCAAGGTATTGCTTGGCCTGAAGAGATGACCAGATTATAGACAGACTGCCAGGATCCTTGCATTTTTACAGCCCCTTTCCTTTTCAGCTATCTCACGCACCTTTCCCACAGCCCACGATGTGAACTGGACTATAGTACTACAGTTGTAAACCACAGGTGTAAGCTGGGCTTCAGGGAGGCGGTGGATCTGACCAAGCAATCATCTTCCACATTCTGGAGGGCATTTTACCTGGGATGAAGGAGTTTGATAGGCTGGAGTTTGGTTTTAGTTCTTCAGATTCTTCGCCTTGTTGTAAAGATGCAGTTGAGGCCAAGAAGAGCTGTTACTGTCAATAGTGACAGTGAGGGTCCAGTCTGAATAGGGTCGAAATTCAGCAGTTGTGGAAGTTACAAATTGCAACTGCAAAAGGAGGCTATAAGCCATCACGTTACAAGGTCATCTCCCGGCTCACAGCTGAAGTGAGAAGTGGAGACGGGGGCAGCACAGGGTGGGGAATTTACACTGAGCTCTTCTGGGTCGTGTGAAGGTAACCTAGCCAGCCTGCACTGACGCTAACTAAACGCCTCATGTGGCTGCGTTTTAAACTAATAGAGTTTAAAATCTCTCCTTGTCCCTCCTTATCATAGAGCTGCATATATGAAAATGACTTAAGGGTGACCACAGTAGGCACTTTCTTTTGATGTAGTTGCAAATATGTGCAGAATTGCACTTTGTCAGATAACTGCACTCTTGTCCCTGTGCCCCGCTTCCATTAGAGGATCTTAGTGGGTGACCTTAGCGCTGTCCTTGGGGTCCCTGAAACACAGCTGTTGATCACTTGGTGGATCTGGTGAAGAAAGGCAGGGGTGGGGGTGGGGGAAATGCAGGCAAAAGGCCTTTGGGGGTTTTCCGAGTGTGTGAATTCAACAGAGTTTTTGATCTTTGATTACCAACGAGGCTCAATATTTGGCAAAGAGGGAAAAATATGCTGGTTTCTAGTGAAATAAGAAGAAGTAAACTAGACAAAAGAGATACTAGAAGAAAATGAAGGTACTACTGAGCAGAATGTTTTAGAGAGAGGATGAGAGGTAAAGGGGATACAAAAGTTAAAAAGTAAATAAATATTGAAATAATAAAGAAATCAAAAAGGAGGAGGATGTTATCGGATGATTCTTGGTCATTTTGAGGAACAGGTTAGTTTTATTAATACCAAGAGGAGATTTAGACATTAAATAGTTGGGCACGAAGGTACACACTCCCCAGAAGGCATCCATCGACTTCTCGAGGCAAGGTGGGAAATGTTGACACAGACTTGCAGTGCATTTGGCATTTGTAAAAATGTTGCAGTTTACCCTTCCATTCATTAATCTCGCCAGCAAATTATGAATAACTCCATCAAAAAAAAAATCATCCTTTTTTTTAACCTGTTTAAGAGAACATCCAACATTAGGCTCCATTTTTCAGAATGCCCTTTATCAAGCGGGATGTATGCAGTCACAAGGAGCTCTCACTCCTCTCCCCAGCCATTTTGCATAGGACTACATGGACACAGCCTATGTTTTGGCAATTGAAACACCAACAGAAATACTAGGAACAGTGCAAAATAACCCAGACTAAGAAGAGTAACAACAATGATGGCTTATGATTTCCTCAAAATAATAATGCAAAAATCTAGTTGCTATTACACTCATTTTGTTGGTAATTGTCACAGTATGCTAGGCTCTGAAGTGAAAGAAATTGTGGCTGCTGTGCCTGTGAAAGAAACCAAATGTTCAGAGGAAAATAACACAAACATTACAAATATAAGCAGTGCATTAAGGATGCAGTTTGTTCTCGTGTTAATGCAGTTTTGATACTTAGGAATGCAGGAGCTGATTTAAGTTACTTTTTTTTAAAAAAAAAAAAAACAACTCACCCAAATCCACTATAACTCTGTTAGTTTCTCTTAAAGCTTGAGCAATCCTTAGGAGACGTAGAAGTCCAACCTGTCTATTTTTTTTTCTTTTTTTTTTTTTTTAATATTCTGTTCACAAAGCCAGTTAATTAATGAGAACAGGGAAAGAACGCAGTAGAACTGAGGGCAAAAAATGTATATTGTTAATCTCAAATTATTATTATTCCTCAATCATGTGGATAATTTCATTGTGTTCAGTTTCTCATCATTTAATTCAGTTTTGCACACAAATAATTGTGTCTGTAGCTGGTCATTTCTACAAACATTTGCCTCATTTACAAATATAACCAAAGCAATTACTCATACAAATTGAGCATCCAGTTACATGCATATGTATATACTGCTTTTTGTTGAGAAAGGTATGTTTAAATCCCTTTGTAGGAGCCAGTAATCTATGCCAGTCATTTAGGGGGCACAGAAGGAACCTAATCCTCCCTCACTTCATGTAGGCCACCTGTCATACCAAGTGCAGAGAGGCCGTTTGAAGGACCCAGGGCTGACAGCAGTGCACAGCGCGCACAATGCCAGGCCTCTTGCTCCACTCTTGCCTTTATGCGGGGATCAAAGGTATGAAAAGGGGCCTCACACATGTGCCAGTATTTGACTTACGGGGGTCCTGTAGAGGCCAGAGCAGGAGCTCTGCCTCCTACCAGGCAGATACACATTGGGACCTTCCAGATACCTCCATTTCCAAATATCACACTTGTACTGCGTGGCCTCTTTTAGCTGGTTTTAAGAAGCAAATTACTTTTTCTGGGAAATCTGTTTATTCAGGTGTGACCATACTGTGCCATTCATTTTTAAGCGGGATTTACTTGGAGACCTCTGTTTAAAGAGCATGGAGCAGTCATTATCCTCATGCTCAGGGCTTCTCCTGCCTTCCTCCACCACGGCGTCCTCCTCCTCCTCCTCCTCTGTATACCCAAACCTGGGAAGTGGCCCTTCTGTTTTCAGATCCGTAAAAACAAGCTATTGCAGAATTGGAAGGAAAGCCCTGCATCATCTCTTTTAAGTCAGGAGTACTTTTGAGATACCTCTTAAATGGAGATCAGAAGGATGGCTGCTAATCAGCAGGAAAGTTAAAATAACATAGTAGAACATAATTATTTTGGGGAAAAAAAAAGTATTTTAATACCTGGTTTTGTCATAGGAACTGTAGCGTTTTGAAGAACTTTTTACACTGCAGAATTAAGATCCTGGTGCAGATGCACACCTGTGTTGCCCCATGAATGAAACTACACATATATGAAAAAATGTTTGTGTAAATGCTTGCAGAATCACAGCTTAAGTTCTGCATGACAGTTCTCAAAATACAGACATTTAGTCTTTGCCACGGTTGCTTTTTCTTGTACAAGAAAATGTATTCAAGGCAGGGAAATGTATTGTATTTTTTCATTTAAGCAAAATATTATTTTTCATAACCATGTGAGAGTAAAATGTTACCTTTATAATAGTCTGATTATACAAATGATGCATCTTCCTCCCTGGCTTATGTATTTTGATTTGTAAGAAATGAAGGGAGCGAGGATCTTGTCATGAGTACAAGTAGGTTTTATTCGGAAAATATTTTTATGATATTTTAATTCTATCATTTCAAAGCCCAAGTGATGAGCCTTGCAGTATTTAGAGGAGAAATTTCAGCCAGTGAAATTTTCCAATGCGCTCTTTCATTTGGTAGTGGACACTGAATAAGGAGCTCCTGTGTTTCTCACAATAGCCCCCTCCAGCTCATCACTCCTTTTCATTTCATTGTTACATCCATGCTCTAGTTAAAATGTCTCCCTCCAGGATGCAAGGGAGAGGAAGGGGGTGGAGAGGAGAGCAAAAACAAAATGGGATGAAGTTTGGTTTTATATAGTTAAGAGTCTAACATCTGTTCTCATCTTTGAAACTTCAATGCTTTAACAGGATAGAACTTGGTAAAACTAGATTTATTTTGTTGGTAATACCAAGAATACGGGGTTTTTTGATACTTTCTGATGCTAAGAAATGTTCTGTGACAAATGCCAAAGTGAGAATAAGCATAACCCAAGTATTTACAAATGTACATTGTTTTTATCAATATTTGAAACAAACTTGCAAAAAGCTGTGCAGAAATTTAGGTGTACCTCTTCTGTAGGAAAAGCCTAATATTAGTGGCAATATTAAGCTTGTTGCAAAATCTTTCAGCAGCAAAACATCTGAATGCTGGAAATCAAGGCAATGCAGCGTTACTTTTGACTAGGTGCCTCAGGCAGATTTTGCCGGTGGGAGCAATGTGTGTCAGTCCTAATACAGCTCCTACATCATCTTGGAAACTGGAATAATGTATTTTAAAATTTGCCTCCTTGTTAAATAGACAGTAGGGTAGAGTTTTCCTGTTTAAAGGGGGAAAGTTAAGCTGTTTCTTCTTTATCTGAACTTGTTGCTATGAAAAAGCGCCTGTCGATCTGGACCCACCTACCAGTGAATTGTAAAAGAAACAACCTGCACCTGTGGGATTAGGTGCAGCAGCAGGAAGTAAGAGCACTTGCAGTATATAATTAAAAAGGATTCCCCCCACCCCACCCCCCCACCCCAGCATGTTCATCTTGCCAGGTTAACTAGTGATTAACCCTAAAAAAGAATGTGCTGAAGCCTACACCCTTGTTTAAACTCATTCACTTGCCAGTGTATTCAGTTACTTGTGTAACCAGCGACAAAGTAACCCTATTTACAACTCTTCATTTCCTGGTATTTTATTTGATGTCTTTGTGTTTTCAGTTTCTCCATTCATCTCTTTGTTTGGTTCTCTTTCATTTCCAGATAGGCAAAACATCTTGTCTGCTGTTCTGAATAAAACAAACCTACAAAAACTTTTTATCTATCATAAAAAACCCCACTTTTTTTCTTGGGGAATTTTTCAGACAGAATACCTTTTATTACACCTATCTGGATAAATATACCAGGTTAAATTCTTCTCCCAAAAATGTGAAAATAACTCTCTCCCATTAACTTCAGCAGAGGTTCTCCCAGAGATTCAGAGGAGCAGAATTTTTTATATTGGGTATAGATGTGGAGACTGAGTTGCTTAAATCTGTCTGATATCAGTAGTGAAATGCCCCTCTGTGACAGTTGCTTAAAATATGTCTCAGATTCTGTTTGTCCTTTAAGGCATATCCAATTGCTTAACTGTTGTTTGTTCTTTTATTCTGCATTAACCTGTTTTGGGGGTTTTTTTTCTGAAGTTTAATAATCCATAATACAGCAGTAGAGGATCATGTAATCGGAGCCTCCCATCTAATACATAATCCCTGTTAAAAAGAGTTAAAACATTAAATATATAGCACTAAGCTTTTTTTGATGCTTATAATAGCTTTCTTTCCTTCTTTCACATGTTTAGAGAAAACAAATAAATTCAATATGTTCAATATGGGGAGATAATGAAGTATTTGATATACTGTTGGTTCATTCAATGTTTAATGTGTGTTTTGCCCACCATGAGCAAAGATGGTTAACTTGCAATGATTTTGGTGAGGTTTCAAAACAGGGAGTCTTACTATTGGAGTACTGATAATCTTGCTTACCCAGACACATTTCTGCTGTAGGCAGACACTGTTTAAAAGGAAAATTAATTTTTTTCCACAGCAATTTCAAAGATAATTATCCTGCACACATTAAAGAAGGATGACATGTTTTAAAGAACTGTAATTCTAATTGGTAAATGTCACCAGCTGTTGCAGTTACTCTTACTTGTGTATATTCTTTTAATGATTACACTCCTGTGCCACAAGCTACATGAAAATATATTCACTAGGTGTGAAATTCCCATATGTCACAGCTTCAAGACTAGGTAAACATCTCAAAGATAAGGGGAGAGTTAATGCTGGTGGGAAATATTATTTTTCTAGCTTTGGCTGTCTGCAAGATGAACATTTCTTATTGAACTTAACAAAAGAAAAAACTGCATGAATTGAAAAACCATTAGGTTTTACCATTTGGTGGAGGATTCATTTATACATTTGAATATGTATCTCCAAGAACTGTAATCAGCCTTTCATTTGTTAGATTATCTCATTCACGCACCCCATGAGTTTTCAAAATATTTAACCATTATCCCTCCAAGTTAAAACTAGTCCGATTCCTCTAAATTGCCTATCAGGTTTTAGGAAGTAGATAGGGTTTCAACACTGGTTGTATTCTTTTGTACCATCACAAATAAGGACACTAAGGTAAGATATGGAGCTTTCTTTTTTAAATCTCCTTCACTTTGTTGTTTAATTTAAAAATATTTCGGTCACATTTCAATGAAGGCACATTTTTATGAAGGAAATCTATTGATTTCTGTGAACCAGATTTTCCAACAGAAAACTGTTTTATCTATTGTAATGTTACATTTTTATTTCTATGCTTAGTATCAAGATGTGTAACTGAGGTGTAAATGGTTCTGCTTTCCTCTTAAGAGTTTCATGTAGGCCTGTGTGTATGTGATAGCTTTTTGAAATGAGCTTTGATTGCCTCTGGAATGTCTAATCGACATGTGCCAGAGACATTTCAGGTTTTCAGTATGAGTTTTGGAGATGCTGAGAGTGTTAAACCAAGCCATCATTCCATGTTTAGCTGTTATTTTTAAGAAATGAAACTGCCATTGATGCACATGTATAAATGGAAAAGAAAATCTTATTTTAGATCGTATTCTTATATGTGTCCATAGTAGATTCAGGCACAAAGAGATGAAGCTCATGATCCAGGAGGTTTCACTCACTGCTTTTTTGAGGGGAGAATGCTCTCGTCCTGTTATTGAAATGACTGGGTTTGGACAGGTATTAGTTTGGGCATGTTGCACCTTCCTGCTTGTGCTCAGACCTGTTCATATACATTATAATATATTATATACAAAATAATAAGGAATGAGAAAAATTAAGTTATCCACTTGTAGACTAGAAAGGAAGCCTTAATATAAAATTATATATAAATATTTGAACTATATGAGCATGTTTATGCATACAAGCCTTTAAAATAAGCTAAATGTTTTACTCTTAGAGCCTTGTATGTATGCTATTTTCAGACAATAACGGTTTCTGAGAAATAGAGTTGACTTCTGTAAGTCCCTGAATTCAGGGACTGGGTATAACTGCTTTTGTCAAGCGGTTAATTATTCTGTACGGAGTAGTCTTAAACAATTTTGAATCCTTTATGAACAGCTTTGAGCTAAGGCTTACTGTAAACTATTAGAAAACTTAGCCTTCTTTTGCATGCCGTGAACTTTAAAAACTATTATTTGGGAGCAAGTGCTACTTTCACAAACTTGCTCACACAGAGGACATTTACAGAAGACTTTCCAAAGTGCTTGTGCTCATTCTTGGTTCCTGTTAGAGGAAGGTGAGATCCTGATCAGCGCTGCATATGTTGCCAGGAGAGGGGATGCTACAGGCTGTTACGTGCTCTAGTGTGGAACGACATATTGTGGCTACAGAGGCCCAGATGTCCCAGCTGGGCAGGAGAGAGCAGTTTCAGCCACCACCCTGGCTGGCATGGCATAGCGTCACACACAACATATCCTTACCTATCCCGTGTTTGGGAGTGCGGTATGAAAATTGTGCCTACTCTGCTGTTCATAAGGACACAGATTGGTACAAGAAGGGAAACATTTCAGCCCTTGCTCATTCCCTAGTCGTCCTCTGAGCTGCTTGTGCCAGTGCAACATTTTCAGAAAAATAGGGGTACAGGTCTACTGTCATATCAACCTTTTTATGCCATTGCTCTCAGGGGAATGCTTGAACTTAGTTTGAATCACTGAGTAGGAGCTAACCTCAAACAAAAAATTCAGCTGTACATTGGAAGCAATTTGCAACAATGAGGCAATGAAAAAGGAACTGGATGATTTTTTTAACCATTTTCCAAATGTGATAGCAGAATCTGAACCTTGAGGGTGGGAGCAGCTATGAGAGCCTCACTAACAAAAAAGGGGGAAATGTCTGCCTGCCATTGACCTTACCAGAGTCAAGACATCATTCCATTACATAAGGCAATGTAGATTTATGACTCAAAGCATCCATAAATTATAACACTGAGAACTTTATTAATAGTGAACCCTCCTGAACTTGGTAACTAACCCAGAATTCACAGCAGATTCAGTAAATACAGTTTATGTATGTGTGAACATTGTAACACAGTCCATTATGTTTAAGTGTAACTTCTTACAAGTCTCAGTTGTTGAGTGGTCTATCTTCTTCCCTTCCCACTACTTTCTCCCCTTTATGTCTCCACAGAAACCAGGGATGGATCTAGCAGACACCTACATTATGTTTGTTCGACAAAACCAGGATATACTTCGAGAAAAGGTCAATGAGGAAATGTACATAGAGAAGTTATTTGATGTAAGTAACTACCCTTGCAAAGCTTGCTGGTGTCACTACAACATCAGAAGAGATAAGCTGCATTTTGATGGTATTCAACAAGCCATTCAAATGTTCTTCTCTGCTGGTCATTTTTTCTTTCGCTTGTTATTTACCATCTTCAACTGTCAAAGGTGGCCTTTCTTTAAACTTTTTCTGCATGAAATTCGTAAGGGCAAGAAGGCATAAATAAAATTGGTAGAAGATTATTATTTGAAATAGTCATTTTTCCACTGTGAGTAGTCCAATTTTATTTCATCTTTTGATTTTTGATTTGTTAATGGAGAGAGCTAGATTGGTGTTGTTTGTGGGATCCATTGCAGACCTAATTTCCCTAAATAAAGAACTTATACAGATCACTGCCTGCTCATGTACAGCAAGGGTCCAGTTATGCCAGATACATCTACAGATTTGTACTTGCATGGTACTTGCATGGCATGACTTTTATAATTTCGTTTTATGGATTTTTAGTTTAAGACTTGTAATTTCTTAAAGTTGACCAAACATTTAATAAATTGTCAAATTCATTTTCAAAATTCTAATCCCACTTCTGCAAGTTCAGAGTAATCCTTGTCCTCATCCTCGAGGCCCACACATTGCTAGCCAGGCTGTATCTTTGCAATAATTTCCCTCAGCTTCAATGCTGGCTTCCACAGCCTCCCTCCACTCCTTTTACTTTTCTCCTCTTTTTGTTAGAAATTATCACCTACTCTACCTAATGTATACCTTTTCCTTATACAAGGCTCTCCTATAAGGCTACTAGCAACAGTCTTGAGCATATTTCTGCTCATTCAGGTTCTGAGCACTAATTTATGTCTAGCATGTCCCTTTCTGAGTTGTCCGACAGAGAAGCTGTAGGCAGCTGAAACTGTACCTTCTGTATAAATCCAAAGCACTACACGTGTAAAACATGTCTAAAATAAAACTTAACTTTATTATAAACTTGGATCAATTTA
The DNA here is from genome assembly GCF_017639655.2 of Falco naumanni. NCBI lineage: Eukaryota > Metazoa > Chordata > Aves > Falconiformes > Falconidae > Falco > Falco naumanni. The sequence goes on along the minus strand of NC_054058.1, from coordinate 83,139,588 downwards.
CATTTCAGTGATCTTGGTCACTTGTAATTACGTAGGAATTTGGACAGGGAAAGAAGTCATCTCCGGCACTGTGCAATGCAATTTATTACAAAACAAATTCTGGAACATAATACAGACTTTGAAATGTATTTATTTGTGTGTCATCTCTGAAGTATTTTAGAAAGCTTTGCTGGCAGTTTCATTTAATTATGCAAGTTACAGCAAATGTTTTCATAACAGCAATTCACAGCCTTTACTGTGACACTACAGTTGTGGCAGTCACAGAAGGTCCCATAACATAGACTCTCAGCAATGGTATGTCATGTCAGTGTTTGTTGTTTGTTAAACTGGGTGGTCAAAATGAGACTTATCTCTCAGATTTTATATTTCCAGACACTCTCAGGCAGCTTTACAAAAAAAAAGTATCATCTGTTTTAATAAGCTAAGTGCTAATATGTGTGAAAAGAATGATTTTATAAAAGCTTTGATGCCCTGCAGGGGTAGAAAAATTATCATCCATCCAGCTGGCACCTTCACAAAGTACTAAAACCATATTAGCAACTTCTGCTTCAGTTTGCTTTTGCACTGAATCTGCAAGCATATGTTTCATTTTCAAGTTTCTATTTTTTATTTTTCTTTGAGGTTATTTTTGCTTATGTTGTAATTTACTGAACGTTAATAAAATTATGTGCCTAAGGCCAAGTCGAACTCTCACTGGAGAGACCACATTGACTTTGTTGATGTAGTGGGGTTGGACGAAGCCTTAGGCTATGGCCATAGCAGTAAACTGGCCAGGGCCTGGGCACAGGCCTAAGAACTAGCAAGTGATCATCCATACCATTAAGTCATCAGCATGGTTCCTGGCATGGTTTTGGGTTAGGCCAACTAGCGCTAACCCAAGGACAGGGCCTCAGTACAATTGGATTAGCATGGGTCAGTGACCTCTGCCAAGTTTCATTTCAGCAATCAGGCTCTTCAGCTCAAGAAAACATCTCCTCTATGGATGCAAGTCATGACATAGCACTTGCCTTTGAGACAAAGAAACACTTCCCTCCCCTTTTACTCGGTAGTACGTATTGTATACTGTCGTGGCCAATGCTTGTAGCTGTAAGGAAAGAAAAAAAGATGTATATGATAAGTATTCTGTGTGTCAAATATCTATTTGTATCTTTACTTTTCTTTATATATGGTGGTGTCACATTTCTACATAACATCACACTAGGAGGTATAACCGGTTGGACAGTTTCAGATAAATGCGTTAACAAATATGTAAGCTCATAGCATGCAGAAATTTCAAACATGGGCATCTCACTGTGTTAACTCATTTTTCCTGAGACTAACTTAGATTTAGAACAGCACAATTGAGTAAGATTTTGCCCATGGTTTTTTGAAGAGTTTTTTGAATAACTGATATAACAAAAACTAGGTACTGTTTATAAATTCAATTCTATCAAGTTATATTTCAATAGAAAGAATAAAATATATTTACCTTTTTATGTAAATATACTTCAAGCCATTCGACTGGCTGCAGTTGTAGATCACAGTTGATTTCCCATTAAAATACATTGTATCAGATAAGAAATCATCAGCCAAACGAAACAGAAGTGCATGTCTGTGCTTCAGCCAGGGAAACACCTCATCCAGAATCACCAAAAAAATCGGACTGCTCTGTGCGCTACAAGTGTTAGTTATAAATATAGATGACATCAGGCCTTGGATGCTATTTTAATCCCAAGAAATATATAGTTACAAACTATGCGCAGATTTCATTGGCTTGATTCAGAGCTGCTGTATACTAACAGCTGTTACAGTGACCAAGAGAACGGGATGCCTATCATATGAAGTAAGGTACATGACAAAGATCATTTAAATTTAAGGCTAGTATTGATACTAGTACAAATGTCTGCCAATGGGTCATAGTGTGTTAAGGCTAGAAATTTTTTCTATCTACCTGAGAAGTCTCAAACCAGGGAGAAGACTAAAAATGGCATTGTTTTATGGTGGTGCTTGGTAAGCCTGGAAGAGCAGTGCCATGCCGTACAAAATGTGAAAATCAGGAGAATGGCATTTTAAGCTTGTGATATGAATCCTTACATATGAGAGAGGATCAGATCTCCAGGGGACTTCAAAAGAAGACTGGGCAGCTAGTTTTTTCTGCACCATTTTTAAACCATTTAAATCCTATGCTTCAGTACCTCTGCTGATTGTGCGGCAGAACCAATGCAGAACAGCATGGCTTGGTGTTCCTAGTACCACTGGTCTCTCCCCCGTCAGCGTACCTCTTCTCGTTCTTAAAATTAATCATCAAATTTAGAGTCACAAAGAGGTTTTGCTTGGTCAGTTTGTCAGAGGCACTTAGGACTTCTTGTCTTCCCTTGTGGTCTGGGACATGGTCTTCTTCCTAAGATCAGCTGGGAATTTTACCTACCAAATTCCTTCCCGTCACAGGACCTCAGGACATTTATCTCCTACTGTCGTGCTGTAGCAACTTATAGTTGTGGGGGGAGTTTTTGTTTGTTCGCTTGTTTTTAGCACCACAGACCTTAAAGAGCACTAGGAAGGTTTTGTAGTGCCTTGTATGTGTGGATGGTCTGCAGTAGTTCTGCGTTAAATGTCTAGTCCATGTTCATGATGCCTGAAGGCTTAATTCAGAGAATGATCCATGTGATTCCTTCCAATCCCCTACTCCACTGGAGTAAACTAAGACAATGAAGTTATGTTGGGAAAAATTTCTCTAATAAACTCAAATTTTCTACCATTAACGCTGCAGTGACTCAGGTAGATTCAATGTATAACAACTATATCATGAACACAAGCACTACAGTGTTTGTTTAATGATTACAATTTTTAATTACAATTAAAAGCATCACCCACGGAAACGTTTTTTAAAGTTTAATCACTTAAACCAGGAATCATTTTTTAAAATAATGTTTAGTAAAATGTTTTAGAAGCGAAGTTGTACTTTTTTTTTATTTTTAACCAGTGTTTGAAAAATACTTATTTTCAGAAAAGGCTGTAAAAGTAGCAGTTGGTGAGTGGGAAAATGAAGTATTTAGAATAAAATTACGCAAACCTAGAATAAATCTCAAATATTACTGATTATTTTTAAGGCCCCTCATTCATAAAGATAATCTGCTTGATGGATAATATAAGAACATTTGTGCAGCCTATCAAAGAACAGTGCCGTGTATCTGATCATAAAATCAGCAGATATAAAAAATGTCCAACTATGAAATTCCTGTGGGGGCTGGTTCTACACTGTCAAAATCAATGGCAGTTTTACCATTAACCTTAATAAATGCAATCCTGTGTCCATAAACATGCCAGGTTATCATCACTCACTAGACTTAGATTCATTCTACCTGAATTTTCAAGATGGGACTAGTAAGTCTTGAACTCCTAGACATTTTAAATTACGTTAGACTTACAAATTAAAAACTGTTTCCTTTAAAACAAAATGGAATTTTATTAACAAACCAGCTTAAAAAAAGTCGTTTTGCATGAAGCACTGTTTAAAACAGCAATACAATACTTACTTTCTGTAGTAATGTATAGTTTCTAAGTACCACTTGGGTAGATTCTCACTTTCTTGTACCTGTTAATTGCATGTGAAGTATGGATATACGTGTCTGAACACTGCAAAAAAGTGTTTCAGGCATTTTTCCTTCAAAACCCTTCTTGGTTTATTTGCCATTAAGAGCATTATCTTATACTTTATATTTGTGTTGGGTCTATTGTTAAAAACTTACAGGGTAAACAGATGTATGATTTCAATTTTATTAAGACTACATAGGCAATGAAATCTTTATGCAATAATTGATTGCTGCTTTGAGAAATAAAGAATAGTTTAAGAGAAGAGTTTTAACACATCAGTGTTTAGCCATTGATACAACTTACAGGTTTTCTAATTTTTTTAGGCTTTAATTTCTGGGGACCTTGTGCACAAGTGTACCATAAACACACAAAATAGAGTGCGCATCCTGGAAAGGTCAGCGTTGATAAGGAGGTCCCTTCGTTATCTTGCAGAAGATGGCACCTGTTAGCAGATGTTGACTTTGGGCTTGATTGCTCATCTCTCCTGGGTGTTAAACAGGTGTGGTGTGACTGACTAGTCCTGTTGACTTCACAGGGACTACTCATGTAGGAGAACAGCCTTAAGGTTGTGGCCTCATGCAGAGTAACAGTTCAACAAGCAGTGTAAGAGATGTTTAGGTCAGGGAACTCGTACAACTTTCTTTGGAGTGCAAAAAAACTGAACATCTTTATGAGTAGTATAAATGCTTAAGCACTCCAGATTTACGTAGCTGCTTTTGGCTTTTATTTTTCAAAAGTTCAGGTGTAATGTGACACTCTTTTTCTGCCATAAAAATGCTTGTATTTTGTCTGGAATGTTAATTAAATGCTAGTAGTGTTCCCACATCACAACCATTATTTTTCTTTTCCATTAGTAGCAGGGATAGACGATTTAACTTCGATGATGTACTTGAGGATATTTGAGGTAGTAACTATTCTCCAAAGATTACTATGTCACATACTTCATTTTATGCCTAGAGATATGAAGTACTCATCTGAGTCATTTCTGTTTGCCATCATATCTGCAAGTACATTTTTAGCAAATGCATTATTTAATTGCATCATTTCTGTTAAGTTTTCTGACCTTTTACAAAAAATGTGTAAAAAACGTGCAAGTGCTTCTCCCTGGCAAGTGGGCTAATCTTCAGCTGGTGTCACACAGCTAAGAGGAACACTTACCTTACATGTGAGTTTTCTGTAGCACCAACTCCTTGTACTGTCCATGTCTACCTCAAAAGCACCATTACTGTAGTGTTTGGTATTCAGCAATGTTTTTCTAGAAAACTTCAATTGTGTGGGGGGTTTCTCATTCTCAAATTGCTTCCTGTCACATTAATTTTAATAAGTAATCTTTGCTTTCATTGTTACGTAATTATTTGCAAGTGTGTGATTTGACAGAAGGTCTACTTTTTGATCTAGACTATATGCCAAGGTGACTTCAGCAAGTTCAGACTAGGTAGAACTAGTTAAAGGCCACATTTGAATCAAAAGCTGTGTTTGTATTAACCTCTGAGAAACGTGAGAGGACCGTGCCTAATTACTTAAAAGAGACTCCACAAAAATGGATTGTAGCTTGTTGATCTTCTTATTTCTTTGATAACTCAGAATAATCGTCAAGAAATATGCAGGCTTCTTTCTCAGATTCTTGAAATTTGATCACAGTGCAAAATTGTCCTTTGGCGCAAACCCAGAAATACACATCTTTGCATGATGCACCTGGACATATGTGGCAGGTCTGGTAGAATCAGCTAATTAACAACACAGGCTTAAACAGGCACCTCATCTGGCAGTGCAGTTAGTTGCCTGATGGTGCTCAGCAGGATTTGGTAGTGCTTTTTATTTTTCTATCCTAATGGTCTGCTGCCCACCTAATTTTGCCTTATTGTCAGCCACTACTTACCGCAGCTTGAGGCCCTCCCAGGAGGCTAAATTATTATCAAAGGATTAGGGAGATGTAGCCTTGCAGCTCTGACATTTCTGATTACTCGTCTATGCCAGAACACTAATTAGCTGTGACTAATTAAGAAAAATGTTCCTGCCATAGAAAACCATTTAAAAGAACTGAGAAGTAGAAAAGCAATTGAAAAGCTGAGCAGTGCTCAGATTCGCCGATGCTCTTTAGATTTTCACCAAAGTCTTAACTCACCTTTAATTATGTCTAATATTTTATAGGGAAAATAGAAAGCTCTTGATATGAGAACCTCTCTGCAGTTTTCTCTTGATCTGAAGACATTCTTGTAATTTTAAAACAGTTTGTCATGTCTTTTTTGGTAAAAGAAAGAATTTTAGGGAAAAGCACAGGCAGTGTCACCAAATATGGACTGAAAAAGTTAATTACATGAACATGCTCAAATACGTGAAATTCTTCCACAAGATGGAAGCAACATCTTGCAAGTTTACTGTTCAAAGTCTTTTCAAAGTTCACTAACTTGTTCATGATGTTTTCAAGTAGATTTACCTCATTTTTGGAGATAGAAATCTCTGTAATTCAACAACAGTACATTTGAAAAGTGAAAAATATAACCTCCACCTGATTTTATATAGTGTATAAGTTTTCTGTGATTTCCCACCCACCCCACCCCACACACACACACACACACACCCTGGAATATGCTGAGAAAAGGAGTGCCCACTCTTGGAGAGTGCAGATTATGCTGCTATTAATCCAGCAAAACTCAGTACTGTTAAAATCAATAGGCCCACAACATACTTAAAGCAAAACGTGCTTCAGGTTTTGCTGCTTCAGGATCAGAATACTCAGCACTTTGTAAGCTGTTCTGCGCTGTAGCTGCCAGTGTTTTCTCTAGAGGAAACTGTAACGTGATGGCTGCTTTTGATATGGTTTTTATATGATACATTTCCCACTTTATCATTTTGAATGTCATTTTTAATTTCTGAATTTCCATCTTGCTGAGTACCGAACAGCCCAAAAAGATAGAAAAAGGGTTTTCTCGAGACATGATGTATCCCATAGTCCAGTCTGCATTTTGTATTCATGGAATGGATGTCTGACACCTTTTTCACACTAATTCAATCATATTATTTAAATCTTCCCAGCGGGGGGAGTAATAAACTATGAAATAGATATTCTGATATCTTGCTAAAAGGGCTCTTTGGATATAAAAGGGAAATACAGAATTATTTTGCAGGGCATTAAATCTCATATCCTGATATTCAGAACTTCTTATGCTGTCCTACCCCCTAATTTCTCTGACTTGTGTGAGAAGCTTACTTGTTTTGGGGAAGAAAAAAAAAAAAGAAGTATAAATTGCTATAAAAATAAAATTTAAAATGTGCATCATGAGTCAAAAGAGGAAAAAAAATGAAAAAAATATCTCAAACTCAAGATTTTAAAGCCCATCTGATTTTTTTTCTTAGGGAATTTTATCAGTCAGGGGTGGAACTATGAGGGTTTTTCGCTTGTTTGTTTGGGGAGGGGCTATAACATTGGGAGCTTCCAGTACAGTTTCCCCATAGACATTTCTGGTCTATACCGTTCATTCATTTATTTAACTTAGTTAAATGCATCTATCCATCACTCACAGTATCCATTCACTAAAAACAATAACAATTCTATCAAATAAAAGAGAACTCCTTCCAACATCCAGGCACAATTTAGTCCTTTAACCTTTTTATCCTGCTAGGCACAAAGTAGCAGCATCTCATTCCAGGCACAGCTTTTTTTCTTCTTATCTAGATGGCTTGAAATGTGTCTAGCAAGTTAATGGAATCAATTGAGCGTGGACAACTATAAAAATATAAAATAGCACTGAAACTTTAGATGAGTCTGTCAGTAAGTGTTAACTGTGGCTGCAGCTTTCACATTCTACACAGTCAAGAGAAATCAATAAGGATTGTACCATTTATATTGTCTTACCTAATGTTTGTTCACCATGAAGTGCCAGGCACAAGCACCATCTAGGGAATATTGATTTCCTGATGTACTGTAATTCACACACGTATAAACAGCAGGAGAACCTTGTGGCTTCTCAAACCTTACTTGCAGGTTTGATATTTATACTTGTATTTCATTTGGATCAAGCTTAGTTTAAAAAGGACAATCAAGCAAAACTCTGCCTAAGTGTTTGTGAATAGATGCACGACCACATCGTTGATCATATTGCAAGAAAAATAGTGCCAGAAAGTATCAGAATGGTCTAGTTGTACTATAATGAGTCTGGAGTAACAGAAAGAGGTTGCTATGTTGTAAATCAAAATAGTACCAGGTGAGGATGCTGCAGAGTGCGCTAACAAAGTCAGTGATTCGTCAGTAGAAAGAGCTTCTTAACCTGTTTGAACACAGGGAACTGAAGCTTTGGTGCTGATTTAAATGTGCAAAAGTGTTGACCTATATGGAGATGTTTTCCTTTAAATAGCTTGGAAGTGTTTCGTTGTATGTTGTATTAATTTACACTGCATCGACTATCCTTTGTAGTGTACTAAAATTGTTTACAATGTGCAAGAAAAACAGTACAAATAATGAACAGGAAAGTTGGCTCCAAAAAAAAAGTAACACAGCTGTAAAATATGCATAGCTGAAAGGGTGCACATGGGCAATAGGGTCAGAGATGGAAAGGAGAAAACCAGGCACCTGTCCAGTCCAAGGACACTTTCTCCAGAGAGATGAGGGGAGGAGAGAAGCAAGAGGGAGGCAGGAGGGTGGACCTCTGCTCCACATTAGCGCTGCTCAGCGTGGTGCCCAATCGATGCGGCATAGGAGAGGAGTGGCTCCACCACTGTGCAACTCCCGATCAACTTCACAGCTGCGCCCAGCCCCATCGTATGCCACTGCAATAACACACAGGGTAGGCAGATGATGGGTCAAGATTGCTGAGGTGGAAAGAAATGAGCTGCCTGCAAAAACATTCATCCAGAGGAACGCAGGATGTTTTAAATACTCTAAAATACGTACTTGACCTCATTCCACATGGAGCAGGGAGTCTAAATAGAAGACTCTAGCACAAGAGCTACTAACATGAGTGTAAAAGCCACAACACAGACTTTGGCCCAACTTCAGTCCACCTCACTTTTGGTACATGGTGCAGAGATGAAGAATAAACACACCTTAAGGCAGAGATGCATTCACAGTAGGTCTCTGCCTGTGGGCTCTCAGCCGGTGCTTCACTCCAGGGACTCCCAAGTCCCAGACAAACGGGCAAAAGCAGAGATAGGTGTCTCAGTTACATACCTTACAGGCAGAGTGGATCTGTTTAACCTTATAATGTTACACATGTACTTACACAGAATCACAGAATAGTCACAGTTGGAAGGGACCTCTGGAGATCACCTAGTCCAACCCCCTGCTAAAGCAGCTTCACCCAGAGCAGGTGGCACAGAGACACGTCCAGGTGGGCTTTGAATGTCTCCAGAGAAGGAGACCCCACAGCCTCTCTGGGCAGCCTGTTCCAGTGCTCTGTCACCCTCAAAGTAAAGAAGTTCTTCCTCATATTCAGAAGGAAATTCTTGTGTTGCAGTTTGTTCCCGTTGCCCCTTGTCCTGTCACTGGGCAGCACTGAAAAGAGCCTGGCCCCATCCTCCTGACACTCGCCTCTAAAATAATTATATTCACTGATAAGATCCCCTCTCAGCCTTCTCTTCCCCAGGCTAAAAAGGCCCAGCTCTCTCAGCTCTTCCACATAAAGAAGGTGCTTCCAGCTTGGGAAGACTGCTTAGCATTTTTGCAGCTAAGCACATTTGTAGGGTTTTTAAACCAGAGCCTGACAGCAAGAGGCGAGTGTTATAATGTGTAACAACTTGGTCATTTGTTTTGCATTATGTTCATTTGTTTATTTTAAGGATCCACACTGGCTTTCACTTCAAGGTCATTCGAGTGATGTTCCCCATTCTGTGCCTTGGAGGATGTTTGCAGATAGACCACAAACTGCAACGCAACACATCGCCTAGCCAGACTGACAGTGTCTGCTCGAGAGAGTTGTAGCACCAGAATAACCTATGGGAGTACTGTTCGCAGATATGCTGCATATCCAGAGTGGGGCAGGGAAACTGCTGTTAGTCTCTCAGTCATGAGCATTATGTTATTACCTAGTGTTTGAAATCAGAACAGCAACATTACATATGTCCAGAATCGGAGGGAAGTTAAGCATGTCTAATTTTGCAAACTTCCAGTTTCCCAGCGCATGTACCATATGTGAAGAAGACAGGAAAAAAATGAAGGTCACAAACATTATAAAGTAGCATAAATATTGTAAATTGCTGTTTGGCAACCACTATACAATACAGGGAGAAATGAGTACTGTATATTTTGTGTTAAAAGTGATATTTATTTGTAAGTTGGCAGCAGTTCCATAGCAACTAGCCAGCTTTTAATTATAAGCCTAAAATATGAAAAAAATATTTTCCTTCTAAAAGGCAATCTTTTCATATGGTAGATGTTCTTTGTTATTTTAGAATTATGTCCTTTTTGCCTAGGAATTTCAAAGATGCTTAATAAGCCTTTAAATGATCCTCGTTCTCTTTTCTTCTCATTGCCTAATTTTGTTTCCTTGTATTACCACAACATCCTATCCAACAACTGTCAATGTGTTTGTCATCGTAAGTCCACTGAACAGGGTCTTTCTGTCAAGGTTTGGGTTCCTCTTTCTGTTGAGCTCCTTTCCCTTTTCTCCTGATGGCTTTGGGAGTGACGGTGTGAGTCCTTCATTCAAATAGGCAGGGATGAGACTGACTAAAGACTAAAGTGTTTGTTTCATCAATTAGTCATTCTTAAGAAAAACAAAATATTTTTTTTTGAGCTCCCTGAGAGCTTCATTGGAGTAATGGCACAAAAAAGGCAGAAGAGAACCAAAGGAAGAATCCCACTGGAAGGAAAAAAAACCTTTCTTCCTCAGCCAAGCAAGAGTGCAAGAGGCAAGTTAATAAATCTGCTACAATCACACAGACACAAAGAAATAAAAAGGAAGAAGGGAAAAAAAAGCAGAAAAAAATGTACCCGAACAATTTGGAATTTGAAATGACCAAGTTAAAGAAATCTTGGTCCTGATCCCTGTATCACAAGAAGTATGAGTGTTGAAGAAGACGGTAATATCTGGTTTCTTTCTCACTTCTTCTTTTCTGGTACATGTAGCTGTAAACTTAACGCTACAAACATTTTTGCACATTCCAAAGCCGAAGTTCAAAACACGGCTTAGCATTTCAGGCTTAGAGGAGGAAGCAAAATATGGAAGCTGGCTGAAAGCCTGGGACGTTTCCAGGAAAATGCCTTGATAAGTGGTGCTGAACATTAGAAGTGTAAGACACTGGTGGGGTGGAAGAGGTGTGTGTCAGGGGCTCTGTGCAAGGTAGGAGCACGTGAGGGAGCCCAGGGCTTGGAAGCGTTACAGCAGAAATGAATGATCCAGCAACAGGGGGGACTTCTGGACAGGTCCTTGGATGAAAATGTGCAAAGGAACTGCAGTAAAACGAGGAGCAGAGTTAAATAGAGGGTTTTCATATGACAATATTGATTTAATAATTTGTATTTTCCAGATCAAGGGGGTTTAAATATCTGATTTTTGGTGTAGGGAAAAGGCTGCATTCGTTTGTACTGCCTGCTAATCCCATGGTTCCAACAAAGCTAACTCGATGTATTTTCCACTACTGCTTAGTTTAATCTTCATTTCTTTCAGTTTTTTTTAAATGAAAATTCCTAGGGAAAAAAAATGCAAAAGGAATAAATGTAGTGGCATCATGGTGACCTCCAGAACCAATAGTATTCTCTTTGAACTTTGTGAACATTTGAAAAAATGCAAAAGTAAGCCCCCTAAGCTTTCCTGGTCTGCTGTCTGTATATTAAAGGATATATACTATTATTGGATGAAAGCTAAAGTACGTTAAAATACCCTTTCAGCTTTAATATTTGTATGGATTGTATTTCATATATTTTAAATACCAGGAAACGTAATGTGTCCTAATACATTAAATATACAGGAAGTGAACACATAGGTGAAGTAGTGCTTGATCAGTGCCCATAAAATGGAGCTACAGTTCTAACTCTTGGCACAGTCCTAATGTCAGCTGTTTCCCCCATATCCATTCGGCTATGAAATTTATGCCACATAAATTTTTTTGTGCAGTCATAGCAGTGCTTTGAATCAAAAGGTGGATCCATTTTTCATGTTTCAGAGAAATAATATAAATTTCTTGGATGTCCTAAACAGAAAGATTACTACCTTGCCAAAAACCAAACAGCCAGAAGCACTAGGGTAGCTGTAAGAATAGCCAGGCTACAAGTGGCCTTGAAAACTTCATTGTATCTGGACGTGGTGTGATTTCTATTTCTACAGTCAGAGGCCAGCTAACTGACCACTTGTGCCAACTGAATCTTACCGTCTCTACTGTAGAAGCACATCTCAATAACAAAGAATTCTCTGTTGATGCAGCACAGTAACGTTGAGACACGCACGCACACACTATCACCTTTGCACGGACTTCCCATGAAGGCAAAGTTCTGGATTTTGGTACGAGTATTTTTTCAGGGATGGCACTGTAAACCTGGGTGCTCAGAGTCAAACCAAGCTGAACATTTTATGTTATGGCACTGTGAGACTATGTATAACAAGAAACCACATCCTTGTGGGGTTGGACAGTATGTCACAGAAGGACAGTGGCTGTCACCATGAAGCCACGTGGAGCTAATTGTGGGATGGGAAGACTTGCATGAGAGCTTTCTCTTCTCCCAGGTTTCCCCAGCTTCTGTTCCTTCATTTTCCTGGTCACTGACACAGTTATCCTCATTGAAAATGCAACTGGAAGTGCCTCACAGACTGGTGCACATCTATGACCAGTGCAATATAGAAAAGAAAAGTCACTGGGGAAGTAATTTCTTCCTCTCAGAGGAGTGAAAATACAGGAAGGACTGGTGGGAAGGCACTACCTCACTAGTCAACAAGTTCTGGTCTCCCTCCATTAGAAGAAATTGCTACTTTAACCAGTTCATAAATTGCCCATGTCAGGAAGCAGAACTGATAGGCTTGGAAGAGAGTACAAACAAAATTTCAGCATGTTGAAACATTACATTTTCTGTTTATGTCTACCTACAGCGGCTCCGACCTTCAAAGTTTTCTCAGGCTTTCTTAATCAAAAGGCTACCTAAACCTGAGCGAAAAGCATAAACATCTTATGCAGTGCTGCTTCATTGTGGCTTTTAGTCTGCAATTAAATATTTTTCTTTTCTGCAGAAACATAAAGATATTTTGAATGTTAATTACTCCTTCTGACTTGATTTCTTATTTTGGTGTTCCTGCGTGTACATACCTTCTGATGTATCATGGTGGCCCACAGGTTAAGACATCCTTCCCCAGGTTTGGGGTTTTTTTTAAGAGTTACCAAGGCTTCCCAGCCTTCAGAAGAATGTATGAACTCATCACTACTCAGGTAAAAATCCTCATTTAAGTGGATGATGTCTATACCTAAACTTGAAAATACAACTATAACTTCTAAACCTCAGTGTTTCCAGACGCTACAAATGACACTTGTTTCCCTCATTAACATTCAACTAAGGAAGTCAGTGTGATTGTTCATATTTTGCAAGGAGGGAAACATATTATGAAACTTAGGAACTTTTTTCTAATTTTTGCTGTTTGCATTTTTAAAAAATAACTGTTTTCGTCATTCAACATTTTTGTAAATGTTGTAAAAGTTCCTTGGTGCGCTGCTAGTGCACACTGCTAGCTATCAAAATCTGGAAACAACATTGCAGCATTGCCTTTTAATAAAAACTAGGCATTTTAGCATTTAATATTCAACATGCTCATAGTCTTTCTTATGCATTTGAGCTTATGCTGCCTTTGATGTGCAGTTTCTTCAGTGAGAAGAATACTTGTTATTGTTTCTGGTAGGAAAAGTAGAGCCGGAGGAAGTAAAAACATCCCGTTGTCGTCTGAGCAACTCAATTCCTGATCAATAGTGCAATAAAGGCTTCGGTAGGAAGATAAAATGCGGTTCCTAGAAAAGCTGTTCCCCCTGCCATATTCTGCAGAAAAAGCATTTTGACAGAGCCCATTTATCAAGAGCAGGCAAGATACAGAAACTCGACGGGGTCTTGTGTCTCAGGCATGAGGGATAACAGCCCTAGAAGGACTAAAGCATTGTGTATTAGTATGTATTGAGCCTCCTTCCAGGTGGCAAACAGCTGCACCTTTTTATAAAACTTCAAAAATAAATCTGAAGTGCTGGCTTTCAGCCGATAAGTGTTATATTTAATTGAACCGTTTGGCGAATGTTATAGCTCAGGCACCCAGAAAGATGGTGAATATTTAATATATTTGTTTTGTATTTCCACTGGTCAACAGAATAATGAAATTCCTTAACTACTTCTCTTTAACTTGCCTGAAGAAAGCACGGTATGTTGCTAAATCGCTTTTCACTGGCCCTGCCGAGAAACAACTTTAATCCTTGTTAGAAAATTGCAGAGTCTGGGCCTGACAAAGAGCTCATGCCTGGCGCATTGTGAGCGCTGGGAGCGGGGCGAGGGGAGCCCTTTACAGCTGCGTGCCTCTAGCCCGCCTGAGCTGGACTATTTAGGCGAGGAGGTTTGTCAATTCCTCCCGACAATGGAGCGAGTTTTTCAACGCCTGTAGCCACGCCGAGCCCCGTTGGGGATCAATGCTGGCCATTCAAGCTGCACCCTCTTTCATTGCTTTGGTTTGTTAATTTAAGACTAAAGGTCCGCTGAGGGGGTTTAGGGTGTTTAAGAAAGCTGATGAACTGTTTAAGAAATCTGATGAACTGAGAGCGTTTATAGCCCTGGTGTGGCAACTATTGGCACTGAGGGAGCTGTGTCCTCGTTGACCCTCTTGTTATTAAAAATGCACAAGTGCTGCGCTTCTCAATATTTCAACACTCTTTCATTGTCAATACCACCTTCTGAGCCCTTCAGCTTGTTGCTTGCTCTAAAGATCTTCTTAGATTGGGTTTGAAAACTTCACCTTAAACACTAGATTAGACTGATGTTCTGTTTTCCGTGCTCCTGTTGATTTGTTGAACCTTCCCAGGGCTGGAAAGCAAGTAGCAGCTTGATGGGGAGATGGGCTGCTAATATGATTTACCAGTCTACAGTCATGCACAATAAGTGTGAATAAATACAGGGGTCTCACAGAGTCAACCCTAGCCTTTCCTTTTCTCTTATTTTTTTTACTTTAAAAGAGGTATCTCAGGAAAATGAAGTGAGTAATGCATGCCCTTACAGGAGCTGGATAAGCTATGAATAAGAAGACGGGGGGGCAGTGAACGGGAGCAGGGAGGTAAACATTTTCGTTAGAGTGGTTGGCTGCTGTTACATGCTGATGTGAAAAACATATTTAATAAACACTTCCTGCTTTATTCTTGCATAGGAAACAGCAAAGAACATGGCATTAATACCATATAATTGACATCTACAAGAGCTGCATTGTCCTTTCAGTGCTATTGTTACTAGCGGGAAAGTGACTTTTTCTTAAACCAGATAGAAGGATTTCTTTTTAATTATTACTACTTGAAAACTTGTAATCACCAGACCATTATCTAACTGCCGAAGCACTTCTGAGTTTGCAACCAGTTCCTGTAAGTCACAGTAGATGCATCCCTGCCTCTGTAACGTGTTCATGGTTGTCAGAATGTGTGGCCTTGGGTTCCACCTCTGAGAGGCATTTGCAGTGCTGTGCATTTTAACAGGCTCCGAAAGAAGCGATAGGGTGATACTTACTTCTCTTCTTACGAAGTCCAGCAGATTTATGTTTATGCAGCTTCAGCCTGAAGTGATCAAAATTGGTGGGTATAAGGCTATAACATAACTTCTTAATAAGGAATAGGAATCCCACCCACAAGTACCTCTAGGAGGACTCTAAAAATATGCTGGATGTGATTTTTCTTGAAAATACTGCGGCAATTCAAAATAAGAATACATCTTTTTCTAATACAATAGCAGTCATATTTTTTCTGAAAAGGTATGTTGACAGAGGAGCAAGTACCATAGTATCATTTCACAATCACCGAATTAAACATTTCTACTGAAAGTTTAACATACCAAAGCTAGTCAATAAAACATATTACATTGTTTTTATTCACAAATTTGAGTAGCAAAATTAATTCCCTCTGATTTTTTAGCTTTGTTTTCAGTGTATGCAAGCATATCACAGATATGTATGGAGAGTCTTAATTTTTACTGCATCCATCTTAGTTAAGTTGTCTGGCTGGGCTTCAAAACACGTTTTGCCAGAAGACTGGGACTGGGTCTATCCTTAGTGATCTGGCACAATTCAGTGGTGTTGCATGGGGAAACCAATCACAGATTTTTTGATTCTGTCTGCAATTTGTTTGTGTGACTAAGTTTCAGCCCCTTCTGCTTCCTACCTGCTACAAACTGTATACATTGTGGATGTGTTATTGGATTTTTTTTATGGAAGAATATCAGTTTTGAGAAAACTCCACTACTAAAACCATTCTCTTTCCCATTACTATGTTACAGATAAACAACTGTAGAGTCTGAGTGATAATGTAATAACTGACCTCATCTTACTGCAGTGAACACTAGATATTCTGGGTAGAATGCTTGGCATATTAATGTTTATGTTTATTAGATCAATCGAGTTTCCTGAGTGAATAAGCTCAACTGTATTTTATTCTCTAGACATTAGTATATATACAGATGTCATATAGTTTACAGCTGCCACTTAGTAACAACTCTGTCACATTAAAAATATTTTGCAGGTACTTATAAAAGAAATCAAAACCAGCATGCATGTTTGGGGTGAAATAATGTAATAGCATGAGAATGTCAGGCAGTGGTAAAAACCCATTATTTTATGGATATCCGATCAGTCCCATATTTTATTGAATAAATCAAATTACTTATATGAAATGTGCAGCTATCTGCCTTTTGTGTGGTGTTTGTTCACTTCTGTAAAATACTAAATTAATAGGATAAACTCTAAAATGTGAATAATTTATTTGCAATGATTTAAAATTATAATACATTTTAACACATTATACAAAATAAATGGAAGCCGTTATTATATGACAATCTTATTTCAAACTTATCTTAAAACTGATAGTTACAGTGAGACGAGACTGTTTCTTTACATATATTCACTGTATGTCTTCAAAGCTTTTTCCAGAGAGCTTACATTTTGATGAAAAGATTCTAGTTCTGTCTTTTGTTACATCCAGTAGCCTGTAATTTGTCTTCATTTTTTCAATATATACTTCATTTTATTTGTTAATGTAGAGGTGGCTAATGAGATGTGTTAGACCCTTCCTTTGAATTACTTCATGACATATACCTTGCCTAACATGCTGCATTTTAAAATGTGCAGTTTCCTCTCTTTGCATATCTGTGTATTTTGTAAAGACACAGGAAATTACATTAGAAAAGAATTTAAGCTGCTTCCCTGTGGGGAAAGAGACTAGAAACAGACCTACGACACAAACTCTTTTAATCTCTCACTGCTAAAATGAAAAACAAAAAAAACCTTCCTTTTTACAGTTTGACTAAATGACATCTGGTTGGTATTTTACAGGAGAGGGAGGAAAACTGCTACAACTATGTTTAGTAAAATCTCCTTTAATCCAGTTAATCTGAAAGAACTATTTATAGTAGCTATTTGGATCTGAGCGTTTTTTTACAGTAACATAGACACCAACAGCAGAGAGCTTATTCTTACCCCAGCCGTTTGTGAAGCTTTAAGGGAAAACATACCCGTGCCTAAGATAAAAAGAGGAAATAAGGTAGGCTGTAATTATAATTAATAATTAATGTAAAACAAAACCTTAACATGGTTATTTTGGGAGGGGCAGAGCGGTGTTTTCATCATGCTGAAATACAGTTTCCATGGATTTCTGAAATTTTTTTTTTGCTTAATACAGAAGTGATTTAAAAGAAAAAAGCAAGACATTGCATATTCTGTCTGATGCTGTTTTCCTGTCTGGATCAGGAAATCTAGGTATCGCAAATTGTCTCTCAAGATACCCTACCTATTTTTTGCCTTGCTGTTTTGGCTGTCAATTCTCTCATGTAATTGTGTATTTAATATCCATTCTTACTGACAGATAGCAAAGTGCATAACGCTGTTTTTCTTGAAATTGTTGTAACTGAAAGATAAAATGGCAGTTGCTAATTCATGTAAAGAACAGTCTAGGTCAAGTTGTTTGATTTCCTACTGACCCATGCAATTCTCTTAACAGGAAATTATATCACTGTTGACTTTAAGTGCTGATCTGTGATCATTTCAAAGTGTTTCATTACCTCATTACCAAATCTGTTAAATGAATACTGCAGAGTTGTTTGGTGTTGGGTTTTTTTATCCTTCTTTTCAGCAATGGTATAGCAGCTCCATGAAAGTCATATGCATGTGGTTGGCTGATAGATTAGACCTTCAGCTTCACATCTACCAACTGAAGACTCTCATCAAGATAGTAAAGGTAAAAAATCTGTTTGTGTTAGACTGCATAGTAAAGAGAGAAAAATGATAAAGTATTAACATGGATAAGTATAAATCTCCCTAAAAGTTAGGTAATGTGGAATAAAGTTTCAACCTTACGTAGTTTTAGGTTGGGTTTTTTTTTTTTTCTGTTGTAGCAAATTTCAGAAGAAAAAAACTACCTATGTATTAAAACCTCTAATGGTAATTATATGTGCACTTGTAGTATGGTAACTGTCACCTATTCTGGTCTCATCTCAGTGACAATTAAGATTATTTTCAGGAATTTTAACAGATTACTGCTAGCCGTCCAGCAATGCTGTATGGTATGCCTAATAAATTATTGTTTGTCATATTACAGATATTTTTTAATTACCCTAATCCCAATTGTATTATTTCTCCACTTTTCCCAGTCTCCTAAAAAGTAACTATTTTCTTTTTTATGTGCATGTGTTTACTAGGTTCAGTTGGAAAAAAATATTCTAGATAACATTTTCTAAGCTTTCATACTCCGGGATAAGTATCAATAGAACTACCGATCCCTCCAGTCCAGTCCTCTGTCATTTACACTGGCCAATGTCAAATGATTGTAAGCAAAGTGTAAAATACCTTGAAATAGGCAATTATGGGTTACCCTACCATAAAAGCAAGTTTCCTCCTAACTCCCTTTCAGATCTTAGTTAACACCCTTAGGCAAGAGACGGAAAGCCATTTCAGATTTTTTCCCTTTTTAATGCTGTCTTGTTTAACTCTGAACATTCTTGTTATCTGTATGAATGCAGAATAAGAAGCACCTGTTGTCACTGGTGACTTTGATTTCTTCAAAATATTTTCTCCTTAAGTTCATGCCAGACTGTAAACTCAGAAGCATTTTAACTTGTGGACACCAGAATTGCAACTGCAACTTTCAGGATTTACTTACCTAAAAGAAAAAAAAAGTGAGAGAGAGTTGCAATGCAAGCAAATAGTCATAAATATGATGGCATCACGGCTCCCTGAACCAGCCAAGCTTAGCTTTGCTATTTTTGACCTTAACTGATTTCTCTGGGAACAGGATTTGGCTCTTCATTATATTACAAGCCAAAACAGCAAAAGCAGTTTGCTATTTGTTGTTGAAATGAATGGCACTTGTGAAAGGTTTAAAGCTCTTCTCAAGTGAAGGGAGTTACCATCCTCCGGGGGGGGAAAAGGTGTCACAGGAGCTAAAACCTGTGCCCAGTGAGATCTGAGAATGGGCAGGCTAAATTCTACCAGTAAAATATCACCTGGGAGATTTAAAGAGGCTCTCACAAAACCGAGCGTCAGGTGAACAAGCAGCACTCCCAGCCAGCCTTCCCTCTGCTGCCTGGCGCACCCATCAGCCTGGTTCCAAAGAAGTAGGCTCCCGCTGGCGGGGGGGACACGGTGGTCACGGCAGCAGCCTTGCTGTGCTCGTGCACCTGGCTTGCTTTGCACATAGCGTGTTACTCCATGGCGTCTCCTGTGGATACGGAAGATTGAAGATGATGTCAGTCATAGACATTCTGGTCAATGTACTGGAAGACAGAGACTGTTGTCCACCTGTGTTTTGGTGGTTGAAGACAGAACTGGTAAAAGAGGAACTCAGGAGACCGACTGGAGATAAGAAACAGTGGTTCAAGCAGAGTACCCTAAGAAGCTTTCACTGCTGCAGCCTAGCTGGGGAGAGGCACAGGGGGAGGCCCAGGTCCTCCAAACTCCAGAGTGAATGAAGGCACTTCTCTGTTTGCTGTTGGAAAAACTCGGAGGCTGTGTTGCCCCTGACATCTCTTGAAAATATTCCAAAAAAAAAGAAGTGGGAGGTTTATTTTTAAAGGTCATGGAATGAGTAAGAAATAGATGATTCTAGATGATTCTTTCATGTTTGGATGCAGCAAAAGTCATGGCGTTATTAAGAATGACCAGAAGAAGAAACATGGTTTGTTCCCATTAAAGCCTTCATGATGGCATAAAGATATCATTAGACGTCTGAGACACGTACAGAGGGATGTAACTGAAGAAGAGTCAAGGACCAAGAGGAAAGTTAGGGAGAAATGAAAAATTAAGCTTGGAAGTGAACATTATAATCCTGCAAAAGCGTGTCAAGAGAAGAGCAATGACTGAACCCCAGAGTGCTGGTCTGAGAATGGGAGGAATACAATGTAAAACTGAAAAAAAAAATGCTGTAGGACCTGTTAGCAGCATAAAAGGAAATTGAATGCACAGTGTTATAAAAAAGGAATGCAATGGTGACACTTGAAAAAGACCAGGCAGGGTACTTGCAGGAGTATGTGAGGAAAACATAAGCTGCATCCATTGACTCTGAAGCTGACCTATGAAAGTCAAATAAATCTCAGTTGCAGTGATTCAAACAAGGTTTAAATAATCATCATAGTGGCAGGAAAAAATCTCCCATCTGAACGTTACCTGGTTTGAGAGGTGTCTTTTGCAGTTCTCTGAAGTATTGAGTGAAACAAGAACAGCTCTCCTCTTTTCTTTCCCTAAGGGTTGTGCACCGTCTCCTCCAGCAGAGGCATGGGCCTGATGATAACCTTTTGTTATCTTCCATTTTCTTTTTCTCATATTCTCTTCCATAAACATTGGGAACTCATAGTAACAGTGCACACAAAATAACAAAACAAACTAGAGCAACTTGTCCTTCTTCAGCTTTTTAGGCTAACTTCAGGAAAGATCATTTCAAACGTGTTACAACTTAAAAAAAAGAAGGTAGAGTAAATGATTTTCCATATGCTCACTTGAACATAGCATCAATGAATAAAGTAGTTCCACTCAGAATTCTTACTTGATAGAAAGTCAAAGAAGAAAGTCGTATCTGCTAGTTCATAGAAACCCTGGATACCAGGGAAACAAAACATTCTCAAGTGAAAAAAAAACCAACAGATGTAGATGTGAGTCAAAATGTAGGCGACAGTGTAAGATAACTGGCTGAAGTAGTCACCTGAGAAATGTTTACGTTATAGACCATGATCTAAAATGTATCTTATTTTTCCAGACTTGTCTTATAAATGTAAAGATAAATGCCAATAAAATCATATTATGGGGAAAGAGTCAGACATTCACATTTTATATGAAATGACAGACCTACCTGTAGCTAAATTCATATTTCAATATGCTGTTAGAAAAAATCTTTGTTTTTTATTGAATCACTGAGACAAATGGAAGTTACTGAGAACTCAGCATACAGTTACAGAAATGTAGTACAAAACACAGTCTCTTAAAGGAATAACATCAAAGCGTGGCTTGTAGACTCTCTAGAGTTTATAGGAATTTCATGCAACCAAGACCGCAAAATCTTTATCAAACTCTAGATGATAGGTCCCTAAGTGCAGGCAGAACAAAGCTGTTCCACTGGCATGCTAGAAATAGCCAGCGTGTAGCAGAAGGCTGCTCAGACTTGCTCAGGTCCGATTCAAGATGTTTTATTTTTGCTGCAGAAAACCTACCGAGACTTCAGGTTGCAAGGCGTGCTGGAGGGAACACTGAACAGTAAAACCTACGATACCGTTCACAGCCGTCTGACCGTAGAGGAAGCCACAGTATCAGTCACGGATGCGGGAGGACTTCAGGGCATTACTATGAAAGACAGTGATGAGGAGGAAGGATGATACTATTTCACCAAGCATTTGGAGTTCGGGTGTGATGGTCTGAGGGTGGGGGTTATCTCTGGCTTGGGGTTTTTTTAGTAACTTGTCCTTGTACTTGCGTTTATAGTTTTGCCTTATGATATAGGTGAAGAAACGTAATTTGCTCTGTTTTTTAAAAAAATTTAAAAAAAAGAAAGTAAGATTATCAGAGGAAAAGTGCCAAGGACTTTTTCAGAACAATGGTTGTAGCATATTTTAATGTATAGCTTTGCTTAGAGCTGCAAGAACACTGGCATGGAGTTTGAGTTCTACTTGTGATTATGTTTCTTTCCCTTTTGTTCGTTACCATTCGTTCTTGTATCTCCATCAGGTATTGACGTCCTGTGCAGAAAACAAAATGTGTGCCTCACTTAAAATACAACTATACCAGAAATCATTCTTGGAATAAGTCAGTGCCCTAGGTAAAAAAATAGTGTATTTTCAGGATTACATTTTGTTTACCTTTTTTTGTGCTTAATTTTACATTATTATGCGATGTGCATTAAAAATTTTAATCTTGGTTCTTTGTATTTTGCAGTTGGTATATAAATAGTAGGACTTCAAGGACAGTCAAACACATACAAACTACTTAGGAGTGTTGTGTCTATTCATTTTGCAAGTTTAAAGGTATCTCATCATGTTGGATGTCAGTAAGCTTGCCATCAATGTTTCTATTTCTGTGAAAAATTTCAGGCAATAAGAACACATTTTGTCGTGACCACTTCTGTATCTACCCAAGTTTGTATAGAATTCTACAATTAAAAGATGTTTTCAATATTTCAAACCATTTCAACTGTTGCGTGATTCCTCATGAGAACAAGGATTTTTAAAGATTATTCTATTTAGTTTCTATAGTGATTTATAGTCAATATTTTTTTTATAGAGCAGATATATATAGCACATAAATATCCAAAGACACAATGCCTTGATAAAGGAAAAAAAAGCAAACAAAAACCCTCACGAGCAGACAAACAGAGAGTGCCTGCTGCCTGATTTTCTATACCCTCAATATGAGCTGGAAAGAATTCAAATTTTCATCAGTCAAAATTCACACAACTTACAAAAAATGCAGCTTTGGGGGTTGGTTTGGTTTGGTTTGGTTTGGTTTTTGTTTCGGCTTTTTGTTTGGGGGGGGGTTTGGTTTTTTTGCATGAACATGACTAATTCCTGGGGGGGTGTAGAACAAATCAGAAAGAACACAGATTTCAGTTCCCAAAGTAAGGCAGGTTGCTGGGGCCCTTGTTGAGCCATAATGTTATTATACTGGAAGGGCTTCACTGATGGACTGCTGAGGATTTGCAAGGCTGGCGTGAAGTTTCCCTCCAAGAAGAGGCCGTAGGACTTCAGGGGTCTGTCACAGGCACGCGGGGCTGCAGGAACTGAGAATGAGAGCTGCAAGGAAAGTGATTTTTAGCACACTTGGAAGCTCAACCAAGCAGGGAAGGGCGAGTTACTCTTCTTCCTAGCTGTCTAGGGAGAAACCCAAAGTGGCAATTTTTTCCTGCACCAAACCTCCTCATCTGCACGTGAGTTGAGGTGCATTCAGCAGAAAGGAGGAAATGGGAGCTGGTGAGGAAGACCATTCTTCTCAGCTCGTCATGCCCCGACTGAGTGCTCGCCCAGAGGTGCCTGGGCAGGGGCGCAGCACCCTCCGCCCCAGGATGCATGCGGCTGCACTGTGACGTGCATTTCAGGGAGCAGCAAGGCTGCAGGCGGCTGCTGTGGTGCCAGCAGCCGGAGGGGTGGGCAGGGAGCACACAGCCCACTCCCCTCCATCACTTGGCGTTCATGTTACCAGCTCTGCTGGGCAGGAGGGAGCACAGGGAGCCCCAGCAGCGTTTCCCACCATTCCCAAGTTCCCAGGCGGGTTTGCTGGTTTAGGTTTTGGTAGCAGTAAAAGAATTACCTATCTCTCCCCTGTGTCTCGTCCCAGTTGTGCTGGCACGTGGCTGTTGACAACGTTTGAAGGGCCAGGTGGAGCTCTGGCTGAAACCCAGGCTCCGTGAGGGGCAGCCCACCAGGCCAGGAGCTGCAGGCTCGGGCCCCATCAGGCTGTGGCAGGCAGCAGGGTACGGAGGAAGCCAGGCTGCCCACCCTAACGCCCGGCTCCCAAGTCCAACGAAGCGGAGAGATCAGTGTTGGTCAGGCCCTGGAGAAGCTTTGTCTCTGCCAAGGTACCCCTGCTTGCCCTCTCTCCACCATTTCTGTTCCTGAGACCTTGCGGAGGTGCCTGTGGAGGAGCCAGCTGTAAGCAGGGGAAGGCAGGTGGCACCGCGCCGGCCCCGCGGAGCCTGCCGAGGCCAGCAGTGCAGGGGCATGCCAGGTCCCTGCAGGACTCTCCTGAGAAGAAGGCACTAGGAGGTTTTTAAGGTTCTGAGATGACAAGGGTAGGAAGCAGTATCAAAACCCAATGTTGTCCCTAGCAAGTTACTAACAGCATGGGAACCCAGGCTGGGAACTAGAAACACTAGGACAGAAGGGTCTGTCACCAGCACAGTCCAGGAGATACGAGTCCAGCTTTCCTTCAGCAGAGACTGACCTGGCAGTAACCATCTGCTGAGCCCTGTGGAAAACACCTCCCCTGTGGGCTTGTCCTCCCTCCCAAGTTGTCCCCACACTACGGCGGCTTCCCTAGTAAGGCAACCACCTCCCCCCATTGATTTGGGCAATTACAGAGCAGGTTATAGTAATTTCACCTGTCAGGGCCTCAAGACCTCGAGGCCACCATGGTCCTGACTAGCCTCACCTGGGACCCCCACCCGCAGCCTCTGCCCAGGGACCACCTCAGCTGCTCAGCTACAGCCGTACCTGTGCTTGCTTATGGGCTCTGTTGAACCAGACCCTGACCTATGCACTGATTTCACACCTTCCCGATAACCACAAGCATGTCAGTGATGTGGGCTCTGGCTTGCCACCACCTCCCCCTGCCCCAGCCTGCCCCACTCCCTGCCTGGCTGGGGTGGGACCAGCCCTGGCTGGTGGAGCCCTGTCCTGCCCACCTACCCACCTGGGGAGTGCCCCCAGCTCCCTGTCCCTTAGGGAGCAGTCAACCCTTTCTACGACCTAACATAATATAAAACAAAAAAACTATGATTTTTTTTTGTGTGTCTTGCAGTGGGTCTGATTTACTCAAATTTCATGAAGCATGACACTGGTGCACCCCATATGTCGAGCACTTTGCTATATACAATTTCATCTGCATGCAGTACTTGCAAGACATGTCTGTCAATAAGATCAAGATGAGTAAGGGAATAGTAAAAAACCCATGATGTAACCATGAAGAAGTTATGAGATGTTTGTGATTTCAGAGACATTAACTCAGACGCAAAGTATGGGATAAGTTATTATTAGAAAGGCAGCACAGCAGACATCACAGGAAGGCAGGTACTGAAATGACAGCGCTCCAAAGGTCGTTCCATTTCTTACTAATTCACGTATTTTCTTAGTAACTAGATTGAGAAGGCCAGTGAGTATGTGCGTAACAACTTTGGAGCCAGGCACCGCCGCCGCAGCGAAACCCCGCTGCATGGAGGCAAGCTCCGCCGCTATAGTGCAATGTATGTGTTTAAACTACATCTCAATGTATGTGTTTAAAACCTCAGCCCGCTCCTGGAGGCGTGTGTCGGTCCGGGAGCGGCACCCCGCGCTGTCCGCCTCCCTGCGGGGCATCCACCCGCCGCCCCCCGCTGCTCCTGAGCGGGCGCGGGGTGCGGAAGCTCTTAGCAAGGGGGCGGGGGTGGGGGGGGGTGGGGGTCGTTTGATTCACCCTTCTGCATCTTTGCGGCGTGAAAGGGGCTCTTAAGCCACGACCGGGTGCGGTGCTCAGGGCCGGGGCGGGCTAGCGGCGCTGCCCCCGCCAGCATTCCCGCCGTCGGGGGCCAAGGGCTCGCCCCCCTCCGCTATGGCTTCCCCCCTCCTCCGGCCAGGGCGATGGGCAAGGCAAGGCTGAGGCCGGGGCAACCGTCTCAGCGGACAGGGCGAGCCTGGGGCCCCGAGCCCCCGGCCTGCAGCCGAGCTCAGCCCCCGGCCCGCCCCCCAGGTCCCCGCTGCACCACCCCGCAGCTGCACGGCGGGTCGCGCCGGGGGTGGGCGGCGGGAGGTGGGCAGCGCGGCTCCCCGCCGGGAACACCCGTGCTTGTGGAACCACACCACGCTTTAAACCCGACCCCAGCTGACGGCGGGCAGCCTCCGCCGCGGGACCCGGCGCCGCTGGGGAGGGAGCGCTGCACCGAGGAGGGCGAGCGGCTCCCGGCGACCCGGTGCTCATCAAAGACGCCCAGAGGTGCGGCCCCCCTCCTCGGCACGGAGGACACGACACCCACTCAACGCTTCCTGGGGTCCCGGGGGGATCTCGGGTCAGGCCCTGGATGTTTCAGGCTTGGAGGGGGGCAGAGCTCCTCCTGGGACACGCCAGACCCTCGGCGCGGAGGGCCGTCGGGGCACCTGTGCGTGGGCAGCAGGTGCGGCTCCACGAGGGGCACGGCAATGAGCGCGGGGCGTCGGGGCGGGCAGGGGGCGTAAGGCAGTGGGGTGGGCTGCTGCTGAGGCTTCCTGCGCAGGGAGTACCCGTTATGCATCTTCCGGGGGGGGGGTCTGAATCAAACGTTTGACTAACAGCAGCACCTAGCAGACGGCGGGAGCCGCAAGGCAGCAACAGGAGAGTCCCTTTGCAGAGGGGGAGCTGGACCCATTTGTGCGAAAGGGATGGAACCTGGACCCCCGCGGGACCCGCAGGGACACCTCCGCCAGCCTGGGATGCGCAGCACAGCCCCGGCCTGGGCGGGCTCCCACCGGCCCAGGAGCGTTTTGCTCTAATAGCGACTGGAAAAAAAAAAAAAGAAAAAAAAAAAAAAAAGAAAGAAAAAAAAAAAGGGGGGGGGGGGGAAACACCAACACAATCAAAACCAAAACCCAATCGACCCTCTCCCCAGCAAACAAACAGAAAACGCCAAGCAAATTGTAAGTTTTTGGCCTTAGGGGGAATACTGTCGCCTGCCCCCTCTGCCCCTTCCTCGGGCTGCTGCTCAGCGGTCCCCCGTGCCCGGGTAGGGGTGCCGGGCGAGCGGGGAGCCCTCTCCGGGCGCCGTCCAGCAGCGGCCGCGCCGGGGCACGGCTCCTGCTTTTCTTCTTCTTGTCATGTTTTTCTCTTGGCTTCTCCCTCCCTCTCGGCAGCGGCACACCGAAACGGAGCCCACCACAAGAGAGCGGGTTTTTGTCCCGCTCCGTGGCTGGCAGCCTGTTGATGGCCGACACCTTCTCCCCGCCGTCCGGGCGAGCCCGCCGCGCTCCGGTGCCAGCAATGCAGCAGCCAGGCGCCCACGCAGCCGACCAGCTCTTTGCTTTGCTCCAGGTTAGCTCCCAATACACTGGGAGAAAATAGAAACAAAAATAAGTTAATTGCTCCTGATCCTATTCAGGAATCTTAAAAATAAATAGCTTCCCCGAGCCAAAGAGCGCAAGGCGTTCATTTAGCAGCAACAGGGCTAAACATTTGTTGAACTGGGAAAGGAACAAATGAGAAAGTGTCATTCATGGCTCCAGCTGCCGCTGGCCTCTCCCAGCCACTTCCACCAAGGGCCCTTTGGAGTTGATGACACCGCTGGGTCCCCTCACAGGCGGACTGATTAGATTAGACGTGATTGCTGCAGTTCACGTTCGTAGCTGGCACACTTAGACAAATCGCTTGCATGAATTACGGGAGGGCCGGGAGCGCTGCTTTAGAGGGTCACTTGTAATTTCGATTATATGTGATTAAAGGCTTTATACGTGAAAAGGCTTAATTTGCACCCGTTTGGTTTTCGGTTTAAAGGGGTCTGTACGAGACATACTGTACTGTCAAACTTTGTTTTACCTCCGGGAACACTTGTGTTTAGCGGGTCAGTGTCAACTGTTTTTCTTTTGTGATGGATTCGGTTAAAAATAGCAATACTTTATTCTTTTCCTTGCGGTGGAGCTGATACAGAGGGATGCCAACACGCACTCACTGTATGGGGAGAATATACATAGTCTCAGAAGGTATATTACACACACACACACAGATACATGTATTTCCCCCGGAGAAAATGTCAGCGGAGAAAACGCCGAAGAGTTAAAACTGAAAACAACCCGTCAAAGCCCAAGCGCCTTCTCCCGCGCTCCCGGAGCAGCCGAGCCCGAGCCGCGGCTCCGCGGCCGCCCCCGCCCGGCCCCGGCCCCCAGCCCCCGGATCCCAGCCCCCAGCACCCGGTCCCCGACCCCCAGACCGCAGACCCCGGCCCCGGCCCGGCAGCCGGGCAGGTAGCGGCAGCAGCAGGTTTCCCACCGAAAAGGACGGCGGCGTTGGATCGCCCGCAACGCCGGCTGGTAAACGGAGACCGCAAGTGGCCCACCGTCCTGGGAAACCCGGGGGCTGCTCCCCTCCGCGTCAACTCTTTCCCTCTTTTTGTATTTTGACCTCCCTCCAAGAGACAGTAAGCAGCAAGCCCTGCGCGGGAGGCAGCAGCGAGGCCAGCTCCGGTTCTGGCGCGGCAGGAGGGCCGGCACGGCTCGCTGCGGCGGGTGTGCCGGGCCGGGGCAGCGCGGCGCCCCTCGGGCACGGGGCGGCGGGAGCTCCCGTCCCCCCACGTCGGGGGTTAAATCGCCTCGTCGCGCAGCCGGCGGCTGGGGAGGAGACGGCGAGGGCGAGAGCAAGCCCCGGCTTTGGCGGTGAATCTCGAAGGTGGTACCACTCGTGACGATTGTTACGATAACAACGACCGCGGTCGGGCCGTGACCGGGAGCCGTCGGGCCCGCCGGTGCCGCGGCCGGGGGCGTTTCCGCGGCGCCCCGGCACCCCTAGGCTGAGCTCGCCCCGCGGGACGGGGGCGGCGCGGCGGGTCGGTGCTTCCCCCGCCCGGCCGCGGGCCCCGAGCCCACCGGGGGGTCACCGCGAGGTGCGGCGGGCTCGGGCGGCAGGGCCGCGGTAAGGCACTTCCAGGAAAAGATTAATACACGCAACAGAAGGTTAGCGGAGCTATTATCCTTTTCAATTCATTTTTTACTTAAAAACGCAATGGAATTATTCCTTTTATTAAGGAGGAAGAAATTAAAGATTAGGCTTTAGGCGGTATTTTACCTCCCTCTAATCGCCTCTGGGATCGGATTGGAGTAATCCTGACGACGAGATGAATTCGCCGGTGACTCGGATTTTGAGTGCATGTAGAGATACGTTATGATAATAATGCAAGTGAGCAATATCAAGAACATAGCTTAGGAGCGAATGAAACACAAAGCCGATTACGGGGAAAAAGAGAACAGCAGCTTTCCCGGGCAGCACACGAAATCAACTCGAGGCAAAACTTTTGCCCTTAATTCCTCCGACGGTTTGTAACTCTGGGAGGCCGGCGGGCCCGCTCCTGCCCCCGCCGGCCCCTTCTGCCGGCCTTCGGTACGTGCCGCCAGGCTGGGGAGAGGCCCGGAGGCCGGGAGGCTGGCCCAGCCTGCAGCCCGCAGTGCCCCATGAAGAAACTCGCCAAGAGGCTACCTCTCGCCCCCCCGCCAGCCTGCTCGGCGCTCTGCCTCGGATAACAGCCCCCGCAGCAGCGCGGCTGCGGGGCGTTCGCAGCTCGGCAGATGTGTAACGCCGCCGGAAAGATGCAGCCCGAGCGCGAGGCAAAGCTCGGGGCAGGACTGGGAAAAAAACCTAATACATCGACACTGATTTTAGTAAATCTGTCTGTATCGCGGGCAACCCCAGCAGAAGCGAGGCTGCCTCTCTGAGACGGAACAGAATCAATTCCAACGAAAGAACAATTAAAAAACATTTTTAAATGGCTTTCAGGTCGCTGTTTAATTAGGCACGAACGTAAGTTCCATGTGCGGTAGGAAAGGGAGGCATATCCCTAAAGAAGCAACGAATAATAAAGCTCCCGTTTCTCCAGGAGTGCATCTCAACATTGAGGAGGCCGGTATTGTTGTAATGGCAGGGCTGTAATTCCTGCTTTGGGATATTTACCCTGCTCAAATGACACTACATATTTTAATTTGAAACACATGTCAAAAAGTCAATCCCAAAAAGACCAGTTAAAAGCAAGCTGTTAACATATTAAGTATATGGGATTTGAAGCCTCTAAACCCCACTCAACAATAATTCCCTTCTTCAGCACCAATCAACAGGAAATTTGCCTAGATTGAATTAAATGTAAATTGCTCTGAAGGAGGAAACTCTCCTCTGGCAGACACAAAATAAGCGAGAGACACCGACACCCTGGAGAAGCGGGAAGCCCGGGGCAGCTGCCCCGCACGGCGCTGGGGGCACATGGCTCCGGCCTCCCCGGGTCCCCGCGGACCCCCCCACCCCCCCAGCCGAGGCTGCCGGTGCCAATACGGAAAGCAGTAGGTAAGAGGCGGGCGGCTGCGGCAACCCGATGCGGGGCAGCAATTACGGTCTTAAGCCGCGACCCGTCTGCCGGGGGAGAGGCGGCAGCTGCGCCCCGGCCGAGGGACAGCAGGGACCGGGGCTGGAGCACCGCGGCCGGGGACCCCGCACGGCATGGCGCGGCTCGGGTCTTCCCTCCGCCCCGCGCTTGCCCGCATGGCTGTGTCCATCCAGGCACGCCCCCGGGGGCAGCCCCCGCTCCTGTCGCCTGCCTGAGCTCCGGGACACCGACGGGACGGGGCGGACGTGGAGGTCGCGGGGCGTGCGGGGCGCATCCTGCGCGGCGAGGGATGCCCGGGCTGCGGCCCGTCGTCGGACGCCTGTCCCGGGAGCCGCGGTGCATCTCTTCCTCCGTCCCCCGCAGCTCCACCGTGCTCTCACGGCAGCTCCCGTCTGCGGAGGTACCGTCGTGGAACAACCGCTGCCTTGTCCGCCACAAACGGGGCCGCGGTGGCTCAGGGCGGCATCGGCCCGGTCACAGCGCCGAAGGCAAGGATGTCTCCTTCCATCCCTCCTCCCCGGGGCCCCAGCCCTTCCTCCCTGCTCTCGCTTCCCCGCAAGTGGATTGCCCTGGGCCGGGAGGATGCGTGGGGGGGGAGGCACAGCCTTTTGCAGGCTTCCCAGCTGGTACCCGAGCAGCGGGGGCCGGGCCTCCCTGACTCGCCGAAGGCTTCTCTCCACAGGCAAACCCGAGACCTCCTTCCTCTCTCCCCCGGCCCCGGAGAAGGGCAGTGCCGTGCCGCGGGAGTGGGGGGCGCCCCGTGGGCCCCTCCGCCGGGGGAAGCGACCAGGCTCTGCCCTGCCATGTCCCGCCGGCCGCCCGCTCCCCAGGCTGGCGGGGGGGGGGGGGGGGGGGGGGGGGGGCGGTGGGGCGGGGGTCGGAGGGACCCTTGGCTGTTCCCGGGGATTTCCGTAGCGGCCTCTCAGTCACCAGCCAAGCGAACCCCAAGCCGGCAGGAGGAACAGGAGTTGTTCTGACCGCGAACTGCTGGGTGGTGGGACGGGGGTGAATGCAGAAAGCCCCTTACCCACCGCTGTCCCTCTGCCCGACCCCCCGCTTCGCTGTAAGTACGAACACCCTGGGGTGCTGGAGCTACCCAGCTGGAACAGAGCCGCCAAGCTCCCCTCTAAAAACGTGGGGAGCACATCTGTTTTGGTGCATGTGTACCTAATAAGCAGTGTGTGTGCTGTGTATTTCTTCATCTCTCTAAACCAACCCTGAGTTTTCAGTATTTGTGTTGTGCATGCGTTATTTAAGGGCAGAGAAGCTATACCTAGGGTATACGCAGGTTACTTTAGGTATATATATGAACAGTGCTTCAGATTTAAAAGACACTCCCTCTTCCTACCTTCTTTCCCTTCTCTTCCCCAGCCCCAGGTTTGGATTCATCCCTTTGCTGGCAAGCATTCGTTGGATTTGGCCCGGGTGGTTCCTGCACCCCTATGCATTGCTCTCGCCGTCTGCTTGTCGCAAGTTCCCCGCTCATTTGTTTACTGTGTTTCCCGAAAGCTCACCGTCACCTGACCTTGTTCTTTAAGGCAGCGAGCAGACCAGGAGCAGTCCCAGGAGCAGAGCAGCCATCTCCCTCCCTCAGGCACACAGCCCCGCACCCACGCACAAAGAGAGCTCGGGCTGGAAAGTGGCAGGGAAACAAACAGCTTCCCCTCCAGCCTCTTCTTCTGCAGCACCTCGTTTGACAAATACCCTGGCGCTTGCCCTTGAATTGGGTTTCACATCCCTATTTAGCACTTGGACAATGATTTTAGATGATGTCACTTAAAGCCAAACAAGAAAATTGATCTCGGATTTGCTTGGCCTCTAAAGCCTGGTTAAGCAGATTGCAAATAATAATAATAAAAAAGAGGGAGGGAGGGAGGCAGAGGGGGGGAGAGGCAACAAGGAGGGAGAGACACCTCCTTCCCTGGGCGGGGGAGGCGCGGGCGCCAATGAAAAGTAGCCGCTTACTGGAGGCGGGGGGTGGGGTGGGGGGGGAAACTTTTCCTGTTGACTGTTGGAAGCGAATTGAGCAATTATCTAGTTTACCTTCTCCTCTTGGAAGTTAACGATTGGCGAGATCTTGGCTGCGTTATTGACACAACACTTTCTATTGACAGAAATAAGTAGCGATTGTCCCGAGTCATTGGTGCGCCAAAGTAAACTGTGATGGGCTGGCATGAGTCCACTGGACTGAGAAGGCTGGTTCCGCCGGCGGAGGCTGTGGTGATGGTGGCGGCGGCGATGCTGGTCTCCCTCCTTGCAGATCAGTGACAAGAAAAGGGGCAAAGAGAGTGAAAGAGAGAGAGCGCGAGGGGGGGAGGGCGGGGGGGGGGGGGGGGGGGGGGGGGGGGGGGGGGGGGGGGAAAAAAAAGAGGCGTCTACCAAAGCGGCTCAAACCGGGCGAACAAATGCAATCCAGCCATGGACAATAGTGGCCACCACACGGCGACCAAAATCCTAGCGACTCCTCCGGCCAGAGAAAGCCTGTCTGCCAGGAGCAACATGATCAGCACGCCCAAGCCCCTCGCCTTCTCCATTGAGCGCATCATGGCGCGGACGCCAGAGCCCCGCTCCATCCCCGTCCCGCAGCTCCTCCACGGCTCCGTGGCCAAAGGCGACCCCAAGCACCCGCTGCACCTCAACTCCTCCATCCCCTGCATGATCCCCTTTGTCCCGGTGGCGTACGACCCCCTGCCCAAAGCGGCGGTGGCCGGAGCGGAACCCAGGAAGGCTCATTTAGACTCCTCTTCCTCGCCCTCCTTTAGCTGCGGCGATCTCTTGAACTGTGCCCTGAGCTTGAAAGGAGATTTCCCCCGCGATGCCCTGCCCTTGCAGCAGTACAAACTGGTAAGACCCCGAGTGGTCAATCACTCCTCCTTCCACGCCATGGGAGCCCTGTGCTATTTCAACCGAGGCGACAGCCCTTGTCACCCGTCCTCCAGTGTCAACATCCACCCGGTAGCTTCTTATTTCCTCAGCTCTCCCCTGCACCCGCAGCCCAAGGCTTACCTGGCGGAGCGGAACAAGCTGGTGCTGCCGGCCGTGGACAAGTACCCGGCGGGGGTCGCCTTCAAGGACTTGTCGCAGGCTCAGCTGCAGCATTACATGAAAGAAAGTGCTCAGATCCTCTCGGAAAAAATCGCCTACAAGACCTCGGAGTTCAGCCGCGGCTCCCCGAGCAGCAAGCCCAAAGTTTTCACGTGTGAAGTTTGTGGAAAGGCAAGTAGAGCCGCAGCCCGCCTCCCTTCCCCCCGCTTCCCCAGCCCCCCTACCCCGGCCGCCTGGCCGCCGGGCCGTCGGTCGCTCGCTCGCTTGATTTTTAAACGACGGCTTCCCCTCGGCTCTCTCGCCTTCTAATCGCAATTTATTATTTTTTGTTTGTTTGTTTATCTGATTTCACTCTCAAAGGTATTCAATGCACATTATAACTTAACTCGCCATATGCCGGTGCACACGGGGGCCAGACCCTTTGTTTGCAAAGTTTGCGGGAAGGGCTTCAGACAGGCGAGCACGCTCTGCCGGCACAAGATCATCCACACGCAGGTGAGCCTCCATCCCTCC
This sequence comes from Falco naumanni, assembly GCF_017639655.2. NCBI lineage: Eukaryota > Metazoa > Chordata > Aves > Falconiformes > Falconidae > Falco > Falco naumanni. The sequence goes on along the minus strand of NC_054058.1, from coordinate 83,106,048 downwards.
TTTCCTCCCTCCCCCCCGCCCCGAGACCCCTCCGCTCACGCTTTTTGGGGAGCCCGGCGTTGTCCGGCTGCTCACAGGCAGCGGCGCGGCGCGGGGGGTGGCCGGGCCGGGGGGCTCCGCTTGCTGGGAGCGCGTCGGGGGGCTGTGGGGGGCCGCGCTGGGAGCGGCCGGCTGCCAGGTAGCACCGGGCCCTACACACCGGCACACCGGGCCCTGCACACCGGCGTCCGACAAGCCGTGACTCGGCGTTTGCTTCCCTCCAGGAAAAGCCACACAAGTGCAACCAGTGCGGCAAAGCCTTTAACCGCAGCTCGACCCTGAACACGCACACGCGAATACACGCCGGCTACAAACCTTTTGTCTGTGAATTTTGTGGCAAAGGATTTCACCAGAAAGGTACCAGTCTCCGGCGCCCTCTCCCTTGCCCGGCACCCCCCTGAGCGAGGTCAAGCGTCGGGACAATTTGCAACGGGGAAGGGGGAGGAAGAGTCGATTTCGGCTTTAATTTCTGATGTTAGGGGTTTAGGTTAATTCTGAGTGTCTCTAGCCTCGGTGCGTTTCTCGTGGCAGGCCCACGGAGTGGGGCAGGGTCCGGCCGCCGGGGCAGCGCGGTGCCGCCGTTCCGCCGCAGCGCCCGCTCTCCGCGCACCGCGGGCACGCAGCTCCCGGAGCGGTCGGCAAACGAGTTGGCCGCCTTCTTTCCCCTCCGAGCGCAGGGGTTTGGTTACTTTTTCTCCCCGTGTTGCTGGGAAGGCTAAAGCTAGGGGGTTTATTTCTGCAGTTGACGCGATTTTGGTTTATTCGATAATTGCCTTCTCCTCTGCCCAGGGAACAGCCGCGGGGAGGACGGGGACAAGGCGCGTTTGCCGATAGCGCGGCGGTCATTGTCGGCTAAAGCCGAGCTCTGGGGAAGAGACGGGGCTCGGGGCTTTTTTCTTTTCTTTTTTTTTTTTTTTTTTTTTTTTTTTTTCTCTCTCCTCTTTGCAGCCCCCGGTTCTCAGCCCCGGGTCTCTTTGCCCTTCTTGTCTCGTTCCCAGGCAATTACAAAAACCATAAGCTGACTCACAGCGGGGAGAAGCAGTTCAAGTGCAATATCTGCAACAAGGCTTTCCACCAGGTGTACAACCTGACCTTCCACATGCACACCCACAACGACAAGAAGCCCTTCACCTGCCCCACCTGCGGCAAAGGCTTCTGCAGGAACTTTGACCTCAAGAAGCACGTCCGCAAGCTGCACGACAGCGCCCTAGGATTGCCCCGGCCCCCCGCCGAGCTGGGGGGGCCCGACCAGCCGCCCCCGCCCGGGCCGCTGCTGCAGGGCCCGCCGCTCCAGCCGTGAGGGGCGGCCGCCAGCGGGGAGGGCCGCTCCGCCGGTGGGACCACGGTTGGACCCCGGCCGCTGCCCGCCCGCCTCTTTGCATGCACCTGTTAAGCGGTTTTCGTGTATTATGCTCTATATCGCCACTAACGCTTACGGGACTGATTGTTTCCTTTTTTTTTTTTTGTTGGTGTTTTTTAAAGACTCTATTTTATGTTGTCGTTGCATCTCAGGTAGAGAGATGGTTTTAAAAAAAAAAGAAAAAGCGCCAAGCCAATTTCTGCTGTATTTATTTGGGATCTGTATTACCCGAGCCGGGAACGCTGCACCACTTTAATTATTTCGATGTATATATATTTCCATTGTGTTGATCCTGCCCTGTCTCCGCTGCCTGCTGGTTATTCCCCCCACCCCACCCCCCTTGGTTTCCTCCTCTCCCTCTCCCCCCTGAATATCGTATCTATATGGACAGAGCTGGTTCGCTATGTACGGATTTGAATTTCGATTTGATTCTTGCACGTGGAAAAAAAAAAAAAAAAAAAAAAGAATTCGTTGATCTGGTGGAAATAAATATTTGAACCCGAGCGAGTGAGTGCGGCGGGGGCTGGCGCTGCCGGCCCGGGGGCTGCGGCTCGGCCGGGCGGGGAGCGCGGTGCGGCTGCTGTCTAACGGCAAACCTCTCCCGCTTCCTTGCCAAAACACTGAAACAACCGCTAAAGACTTTAATTAAGAGGGGTAATTAGTTCGGATTGATCAAAGCCGGGTTGTTATGTTATTAGCTGCTCAGAAGACTCTGCCAAGCCGAGCCTTGAAAGCGGAGGCCGCTCGTCGGTGGGCGCCTGAGGAGCTGCGGGAGGGGGCGGCTGGGCTTGCAGCGCTCCCGGGGGTGACCGAAACCGGCACGGAAAAGGGTTTGCTTCCCCCCGGGAGGCGCGGACGTACCCGCTCGCCTCCCGCTGCCCGCGCAGGGCCGTACCCTCAGCCCCCGCCTCGGGCTCGGGGGTCCTCGCCGGGCAGCGGGGGGCGGGCGGTGCTTCCCTCGGCGCCGGGGCCCGGGGCTTTGCCCCGGCTTTAGGGGGACCCGGCGGGCACGTCTGCGGGGCCGCTGGGGAGCGGACTCCTCGCAACCGGGTGGCCTAGTCCTGCGGGGCACCCCTGCTCTCGCCTCGGTTTTGCAGCACCGGTACCCTCCCTGGGTTCTGGCTGCGTGGGAAGGAGCGGGGCGCCGTGGTTTAGCGGTGCCCAAAGCGTCACACCCCGCAGCCGGGGGCATCGCCTCGCAGGCGGCCCCGTCCCCTCCGCCGGGCTGTTTGCAGCGGCACGTCTGCCCCGGAGCGTCGCCGTGCGCCCTGGACAGCGGCTGGCGGGGGGAGCGGGTTTCTCCTTTCACAGCCTCGGACTACCGAAGTAATCCTCCGAACGCAGGATCGCCCTTCGAACAGGCGCAGCAACAGGTCGGATCGGCAGCTCAGCCGGACCCCGCGGCACCCCGCTGCGCGGCGCAACCCCCCCGGCTCCCCGGGAAGAGCCGCCCGGCTGGCCCGTCGGGTCGGGGGGCTTCGGCGCAGCCCGCGGACACGCGTTCATGTGCAGCGGCGTGGGGGGCCCGGGGCGCGGGGCTCTGCTTCGGGGGACACGGGGAACCGCTCCCCGCTTCCCCACGGCGGCGGGGGGCGGGGGGGGGGGGGGGGGGGGGGGCCGCGCCGCGGGCAGGCGGCCGGGAAGGGGCAGGGAGCAGAGGGTCCTGCAGAGCCCTGGGGACAGGCGGGGGCTGCCCCTGGGGATCCGTCCCCCCGGTCGCTTCCCCTCCGGCTCTCCGCGGCTCCCGGGGCCAGGAGAGGGTCGTTCACGCTTCAACAGGGATTAATTCCTCCCCAAACAGGTGACCGCAGCGCATCGCTAGTTCTTCTTTCCTGGCTTGCCAAAGGTAAACTTTTCTGACGTGTAAGGTAAGATGTCCCCAAGATCCCACTGAAATTTTGTGGGTGTGCCGTTTCCGTGAGCCGCTGCTCGAGTGGAATGAATCGAGGCAGAAGTCCAATTTAAGTTTTTTTATTGCTCAGCAAGTGCTGGTACAAGATACGGCAACCTGCACCTCGGCAAGGTGCTAAGTATCTTCATTTTGTAACTCTTAAACCAGCTCAAAACTACTCAAGCACTGCAGGTATGCTGGAACTGTCGCAAAAGAATTTCATATCATGGCAAAAGGGTATGAATGTAAATATATGATGAAATGAAAGGAGAATCTGATCTGGCCCCCTTGTGATGGCCACGTAAGATCAGTCTCAAATCAAACATCTATACGAGGCCTGAAGACACCACTAACTGTGTGCTCTGGTTACCCAGATGCTCTCAGTTCTTTGCTCTACCTTGTTTCTACAGACTGTTTTCAAAGTGCTGGGAGAAATGAGGGCTTGGGCTTCCCCAGGCAGTGGCAGTTAATTCATTCCTTTTGTACAGTTAGAGAAGGAGAGCGAAATTTCCAACTTGACCATTGACGATTTAAAGGTTCATAAACTGTGATCAGCATTTTGCCTTCACTCCTGTAAAAGATCTGCAATCACAGCATAATCTGGGTTCTTCTGTGTCGTCTTGATGAAAAATGCTATCTTGCAACAAAACTCATGTGCCGGAGTGACAGTGTTTTGAAATGGAGTAGAAATGAGGCACTCTAGTTTTATTCCAAGGTGAAGTAGAGAAAGTCAGTGATGGGCATGGATAAGTGTTTCTCCTTCCTAGTTTTCTTGAAGTAAACGCTACAAGACGTGGGACTTCACACGGAGATAAGGATAGCTCATTTGTTATTTTGCTATATAAAACCATGTTTGTGTCAAAGGCTGGGATTAATACATGTCTCGGAAGGCCTGCACAGCATTACCGTTCATTTCCTGTCTTTCAAGTTTAATCTCAGGTTAAGTGAATTTCTAGTTAATCGTCAGAGGCAATTCAAAGCTGGTGAAATCATCACGAGAGACAAAAGCTATAATTTCGTACACATCCAAAGCTTAGAGCTGTTAACAGCTCTCCCTACCACAGACAAGATTAATAAATTTTCTCTCTCTCTCTCTCTCTCTTTTTAAATTGAGAATAATTTTGATAGGAGACATGGACCCATATGTACCTAAAGGAAAGGTTGTATGTTTGGGTTCCTGCTTGTCAGTCAGCATCATTGCCATATTATCCGCATCCCATACGACAACTGGTCAGCCTCATTCTACGAGTCCCTTGTGGATGCTGGGAGGAGAAGGGTGTTGGTGTGCTTGGATCTGCTAAAACAGAGCTGCAGAGTTGAGCATTAGCATCCTGTAGCCCACCCCCCATCAATCGCCACCTCTTCACTTCAGTACTGAATAAAAGGGAGACAAGTCTGCTGCCCATGGGGCTCCACAGCAGAGACCCCTTTGTAAAGGAGGAGCTGCTGCCCTCTACCCCCTGTCTCTGCCCAGGATTTCTCAGATCAAACTGAATTTCTTCTGTGCTTGTCAGATGCTACAGTTATGTTCGCATGTCAGTGCTGAAAGTGCCGCGTATCTGAAAGAGCTACCAGAATTACCGAAGCTGCCGTATATCACTGTAGAAATAAAACACAGCAAAATCAGGATCTCCTCACGGAGTCACACGCAGAGTTCTTTCTGAAGCTGAAATAGTACTGGCTTTGCTTTACTACTGCTTTATTGCTGATCAGTCATCCCCCAACAATGGGAAAAAAAAAGGGGGGGGGGGGGCATGGGGAAACAAAGCTATTAGTAATGACCTTTGTGTTTTTTTTGATGATGTTGTTGTTTTTTTTAAAAGAAAAATCCATGCATGTCAAAGTGTAAACTAAGCACAAAGCTTTTCAATAGCTACTTAAAACCATGGTCTAGTTCACAGGTAGTTAAAGAGAAATCCAGCATATTTACTCAAGGAAGCATTTAGGTTGAGATTTTCCTTTTTTTTTTTTCCCCTTCCCTTCTTTATTATCACAGTGGTGAAAACAGAGGGACTAAACAAAGTGCCACAAATTCATCTGGAGCCAGCTCAAATGAAGGTATGTGGGTCACAGCTTCGTACCAGAACAGTTTAACTGGACAGTGCTTGAAAACTAGAAATTCGAAAGCTCCTACTCTGCACCTCATGTGTCATACTTGGAATGGGACAGTCACCCCTTTATTCTTTGGTGCTTGGTAAAGAAAATGGGGACCTGATTTGCAGCTGGTGTTTTGACATGCTAATATGAAATAATTACAACTCTGCAGGTATGTAAATCTTTCCACCCACTGGCTATTTGGCTACTGGTTTGCACAGGTACCTTCCTTACAGAGGAACTGTGTTGTAACCTGCTGGCAACTTAGTAGTAACAATTCAGTAGTAACTCCCACCTCTTTTGTAAAAGCAGGTGGTAGCTCCAACCCCACTCCAGGCTGGGTCCCTCTTCTCCTGCGGTTCGAGGCTGCAGGCTGGGCGGCTTTTGGGTGACCACGCAGGGGCTGCACAGCGCACTGCGACCCCCTGCAACACCGCCTGGAGCCACCGTTAGCCTGTGGGCTTGCAGAAAGTTGTCATTTTGCTTCAGCAGTCTGTGACTCTTGAAACAATACGAAGCTGCTTGTTTTAAAACCTCTGGTGGGATTATGATAAAGTATGGGCAGTATCTATCTTCGGTGCGCCTTTGAAGCTTTCATGGAAGTTATTTAATGGCTTCATACTTCAGTCACTCTGTTGTAATTGAATCCTTGTGTATTTGATTAAGCACATTATTAAATCCAATAACCATGCTGGTGGAAATAGAAAAACTCCTCCCTTTCTGCCTTAGAGATGGCTAATATTTCACCACCATTATTATGTGATTTCTAAGAAATCATCTCCAGTTACCCATCACTTAAAACGCACAGAGACGCTGTTTTTCTGATTTTTTTTTTCTGAATAATTCTGTGAAAAAGTATTACATGATAAATTTTATTTTGGGTGGAAAATGGAAGAGTGATACTTTTCAAATGTTAGTATGAGCAGTTTATCTGCAACAGCACAGGTAGGTTAAACATTGATTTTCAGGGATGGGTCTGTAAGATTCAGTTGCAGACTGACACAGCATGTAAAAGAAATCTTGGTTCATGGTACTTTAGCCTAGAGGGATTAAATACAACCGATGACACAAAATAAACCTTTTCAAAACATTTCTAGAACACCTGTTAACCTCTTGATATTACCATGAAACATGTGAAGAGTTTATGCCTCCACATAAAAACCTTGCCTAACTCAGATTTAAAAGAAATAATCTTGAACAAGAACTTTCTAAATAACAATAATGAAAAACCTTTGGATGATAAATATGTTTGGATGAATATTTTTTTTTCTGAACAAGCAAGAATTTGTAAAAGTAATCTCTGCTGAAGAAGGTAAACAAAACCTGAACCACAATACATTCAGAAAAATAATTATTTAGATTTAACTAGAAGACACTTTGATTGATTATTTCTCTTCCTGTGTCCACCAGAAAATAAAAAAGAAATGGTAATCCTATTTTTTAGCCTACTATATTTTAAAGGAGCAACACGCTGGCTCTTAAATAATTAAAATTATTATGAGGAATGCAGGAACCATATAATCTTTCTTTTCCTTTATGTTTGACAGCAAATCTACATATCCTAAATAAGCATACATTTTAAAACACACTTCTTCTGAATGCTAAAAGCTGAGGGCCAATGCTTGCTTACGTCCAATAATGTTTTTTGCATCCCGTGAACCTGGGAAGTGCAAGAGATACAGAAATTAATTTAGATTACATTTTTCATTTCATGGGAACATCCAGTTTGAAGAGCTACAGCAGAACTGGCTAGAACAGCTAGGTAAAGACCAAAACAAATTCATAATTACTTTTGTGGACAGCCTGTAATTATTACAATTTCACATAATGAAGTCATGGATTGTTTTGATTTGCTAGTCCTAAGAAGCAGAGACACCCCTCTCTACAAACAGCGTTTCTTCTGTTCTTGTGGAGTGTGCTGGTTCTCTAGGTGTGTTCTTCTCACATACCTTTAGAAATGCAGTGTACAGTTACATTCTTTGTCAAAATATTATATTATGTAAGGATTATAACTACAGCAGAGACTGAGTTACCCCAAAATGGATCTGTCACGAGACAGGCAGCTGAGTCCTCAGCAATGCAAAAGTCATAGTGCTTGAAAAAGCAGTCAGAAATTGTGCTACATCCTCCCTGATGCTGAATGTTACTGCACACCAGACTGACTGCGTCTGTGTCTGATCCAGTGGGCAAAGAGCTACTTCAGTTTATGCAGCCGGAGGAGTACATCACAGCTGAAAGAGTACATCACAGCTGAGTTGCATTTACTATATTTGACTTACATCTGTCTCTACACTAATTACAGAGGGTGCTACTTTTTAAGATATTTTTTTCCCGATACTTTTTGTAGAATTTTCTTTGACAAATCAGCATTCATAACTCTCTGTAGAAGTTTACAAGTAGGTTTTGATAAAACGTTAGTATAAAAACTGGTATTGGGAGGAATTTGCTTGAAACCAGAGATAAACAGCTTAAGGGTAAAGAAGAGTCTGCTGGGTTGGGTTCTTGCCCGAGGGGGACACACACACATATTCAAATGTTCCTTCTGCCCCATGTGCTTCCAAGCACTTCAGTAGTGTCTGTCCCCTGCTATAGAGTCGGTGGGGTCTGTTTTGGTCTTTCCTGCTCTGCTTGGACTGCTTGGCAGAAATGGCAGCCACAGGATCAGAGAGAGCTGGAGATGGGACTTGGGTCCCTGCTCTGCAGTATGTGACTGGCCCAGTTGCAGATGTTCTGCGCCAGTATTTTACAAGAGAACCACCTTTCCAAATGTGGATTAGTTAAAAATGATCTTACTGTGCTCCAGCAACTCATGAGCAGATAGGAATCATTTAAATGTGGATGTCAGGCATCTCAGGAGCAGTCCCCAGGCTGTTTGCTATTCCAGATTCTGGGAATTAAGTTTTCATCCTGTGAGTGTCAGAAAAGGACTGTTGGTTACTCAGGGTGGGGTTGCAATACTTGTGAAAGATCTTGGTTTCACTCTAGTGCACAATGAGGATAAATTCTGGAATTAGGAGATTATTCACTAATTGGCGTTCTTGCTTTCCCAGCCAGTTTTGTTGGTCACATTCTTTGTACAAGTTGCCTGCTTCTTTTCACAGAGCTCTAGCTTGGTGTTGTTTTTTTTTTTTTAATTTCTTAAGAAGTGTGAAGCACCAGCTTGTACAGTGTCCACAGTCTTATCCAAGGTTTTGGTATATTTACCCCTCCACCCTTTTTTAAATCAAGTGGTTGCCAAACACCACATGAAGTAATGAGGCTATGAATAACTTATTTTCTGGATTTTTGTTTTCTTTTTGGCAAAGTTCAATTCAGAACAACCTCATTCAAGGCATGAGTCAAACCAGCCTGTCTACCTTGGGCAATACGTACAGCAAGATTTCGGGCATCTTAACAGGAAGCAAATGAACATAAATGTCTGTATTCTCTATTCCAATGTCTCTATCAATGCAGAGACATAGGTGCCTCTAGCAGCATGAAAAAGAGATTCAGTCCCTCCTGTGGTAGATACTGCCTTCACTGCAGATAGTTTGCAGTTCTGGCAGCCTCCTGAAGCAATTCAGTTACCAAAGCATCCCTCTCCTCTATTACATCTTCTGGGAAGACAAGAGGAAATGCCAGCAAATGGTGTTAAGCCTACTTCTTGCATAACAATTTGGTGGTGAAGTTGCTTATCCACATAGTCAGAGGATGGGCAGCTGTACCCTGCTTTGCTGGGCTGACTCACAACGCCAGCATCTGCATCCTAGGAGACCATCCTAGTCCTCAGGCTGTGGAGAATGCTGAGTGAAAGCACTCTCCCAGCCTCCTAATTGGTTTTACATCTGACATGGAAACATTGATGGGGCCAGCAGGACAGTGAACAAAAAGGACTCCTTCCTCTGCCCTCCTGGGTCAGGCTTTCGGAGGGTACAGAGCTGCTGTTCTAGCTGGGAGCCCAGGAGTGCACGTCTTGTTTTCAAGCAACCTTGGAAGTAGGGATGAAATCCCAGCCCTGCTGCCTTGCAGGTGTGTGCCGTCATCGCTGGCGGCTCTGTGTCTTGCACGCCTGGCTGCGCAGTGTCTCAGCTGAAAGAAGAGAAATGCGAAATGGCCTCATGTAAGATACTGTGCGGCTTGCTTGTTTTCAGCTTTCCCCTTCGATATGGGTATGGTCCGTCTTGTGCTGTGCAGATTAAGGACTTTTTCGTGCCGGATCAGCTGAATTCTGAAAACTGTTAGATTTAATTTTCAAATGTAACTCATTTGCACCTGGTCAGTTTTGAGAGACTCCAGGTTCCCATCAATGCAAGCTGGAAGGATTCTTTCTGGGGCCATGGTTGTGTCCGTATTCAACTGTGAAGACTTTACAGCCCAGCAAAGTGCCTGGGCAGATCGGCTGCAACTGCTGCAGGTAATGTCAAAGTGGTTGCTGTTTGTAGTAGTTAGTACAGCTGAGGGAACAGAAAGTTCTGGGTTTTTCAGTGAAGAAAAATTAAATTCATAGGAGACTCCTCCTACCTCTTTAAGGAAAACCTCAAAATTAACTTGAATCTATTGAATTGTTGAACTTTGCAACTATTCGGAAGAATCAGGAAACCTGTCCTTTGTTTGCTTTTAAAAAAGGCTCTTCCTCAGAGGGGAATTTCTTTTGGATATCTGTAAGTTTCCAAGAAAAACAGTATTTGAAAATAATGTCACTGGAGAATGAGTGTATTCACCTAGCAGAGGCTAGCAGAAGCAAATCTGACTATACAAACCTCCCCGTATTTCCCACTCACATATAATACTTTGGGTTGTATGAAGTCACATAAAAGGCAATGCTTCTTGCTTTATATATGAAGCTTTTGCAATGAGTGCAGACAACATTCTTGACACTTGGATACCTATCAGCCTCTTCAAATGTTTGAAAGCCATCATACCCATACCTTGTACCTGGGAAGCCAAGAGGAGAGGAAGCACTAGGAGGCGTTTCGTGGTGGTCTCAAGACTGCTGGGGCTGGATCAGATGTGAAGCTGCGACTTGGACAAGGTGGTGGTGATGACCGCAGACACACTCCTGCTTTCTCACCTCTTCCTCCACTGGGGACCTGAATTAACCAGCAGCCCATGTTCCAGCATGCACTAACTCACTGTGAGCCATCTGACATCTCCTCAACGCGGCAGCTGCACCTGCAGGTTGTGTGATGCATTCCCAATGAAGATCTGCAGTTTGGAGACCCTTGATCTTGAGCGCTGGGGCTCCTGACAGGCTGCGATACTGCAGAGCTAACATAAAATATACTGTTCTGATCACACTGAGGTTCTCTGGAGTCTGGGTGAGGTTTCTTTGTGGTTTGGGGTGGTTTTGTGTTTTTTGGGGTTTTTTTTATAACCAAGAGTGGAATTTAAATGCTATTAAAGTGAATAGAAAAAAACCCATTACTCTGCCTTGAGTCCAACTGGTCAGATAAGACAATTTTTAGTAGGTAATTACACTGTGTTATCAGGAATCTAAAAAAAGTAGAATATGGTTTATGGTACCTTAGTTCATAACTAATAATCTTCCGTTTCCATGGGGCTTTTCTAGCTGTCAGGATGACTTTGTTCTAATTGATATGGATGTTCTCAAGTACGTTAAAATTTTACTTTATTACCATTTTTAAGAATCTGGTGATATACTATAATATTCAAGCAGCAGAAAATCTACAATTTGTACAATATGTACAATTTGCATACAGATTTTTAAACCCACTTCTCAAGGTTTATCTAAAAAAGTGCTGTGTGATTTTTAAATAAAATAACTTTTTACCTATTAAGAGCTTATATAGAAGCTTCTTAGAACTTAGCTTTTGCCATCAACTTCAGTAGTATCAGTGGGAGATATGGGTATTTGAAAGATGATAATATGAATAGGCTGAAATATTATCTACTTTGGTTCTAACTGTCTGTGAAGATGTTAAATCCCAATATAAGCATTCTGAAGATAGAAAGAAAGATGGAAGTGTATGCTAAAAATCTAACAATTCTGTTTTTATCTGTAAAAATACTTGGGCATCAACAATGGTGGGTATAAGAAGTAAGGCACACAGTACTTTCCATGCACAAAATGTTACCATGCTAATCTGTTTCAAAATGTGCTGCTGAATAAATATTTATAGATAATCCTGCATTTTTTCACTTAGTAGCATTATCTCTTCAATAGATATCTGAGCAGTGTCATTCCGCTGCAGACATGTACCATGCAATCAGCCTTGTACTCACAGTGGGATACTGCTGCTAATTGCAACAGTTGTAGCTCAGAATAAGGTAGCAGCTTCTCAGTGAGATCTAAACAAATTAAGGTTAAATTTAAATGAATCAATCAGAAAAAAAAAACCCCAAACAAAACAACCCACAACTGTCTGTTGCTTTTATAGTTCATTAGCTATTAACACTAATAGCACTGTAAAGGGATTGCTAATTTTCTTGTGATATATTGTGTAAGCTGTTATCCAGTAAAAGAGAGTAGGTTGCAAATATGATTTGATGGCTTAGGGCTCTAACTTGGCTCTTCTTTGAGCTTTCTGTGGATAGAACTCTTGATATTCAGGCTTTTTGGTGGGCACAGTCATGACTGAGCTCTCGTGAGATCCTTGTGAGGAAGTACCATGATGTCCATTTGCTTTGTTGTTGGTTTTCCCAAGCCAGGAGATTTTCCTTGTCTTTGCCATATTGAAAGATGCCAGGGTTCAGCATCTACAAGTTAAGAAGGTGTTTTGTTATTGGCTTTCTCTGTCCTGAATCTTCACGACACCAGTGAAGGAACCTGTTGTCAAGGAAGACAGATGGAATTCAAAATGGTGGGGTCTTTTTTAACCCCAATCTGACATCTAATGCCATAATTTTATATTTATCCATATTAAAGAAAAAAATGGGTCATAACAAGATATCCTTGAATGATATACTCTTTTAATTAAGAGGAGCATGCTCCTCATGATGATGAAGTGGATGACTAGAGCATCTGTTCTGGCTGTAAAACTCCGTAATACGTAACAGATCCCTCCCTGCTCTGAAGAAACAGTCTGACTTAGGTTTTTGCACTGGAATCACACTGATCATGTCTAAGACTGTAGCTAAGCACAAATAAGCCTGGCATGTAAAACCAGACATAGGAGAAAATCTTCACTGCTGAAGTCACTGACAGATCCTGTCATCTCTGTGAAATCCAATTGAATTAAATCTTTGCTTGATGATTCAGCTGTGAAGGGCAGAGATCTAAGCGATTGTTTTCTGTGACTGGTAATTGAAAGCAAACAACGGAAATTCAGTGGAAGGTTTTTGGGAAAACCCAAGATTAGAAACTTGTTTCCCCATAATTTCCTTTTGCATAAGTAGTTAATTCTTTCTCCCCACCCCTCTCTCTCCCTCACACACAAAGGCAGAGGGAAAAAATACTTTATGTATACACGTTCAAACCTGTAACCGTATACTCATTTTGTGTCTGGGGCTGGACAAATTCCTGCAGAGAGCAGGTACCTGTGTCTTACATCCCAGCTTGAATCCCTGATTCTGTCAGGGACACTGCGCATACATGTTTGGCTTGCATGGAATCCTCCTGCTCAATGCAGCATCAGAATGGAAACTGCTTGTAAATGACGCCATCGTGGAGACATCGACTCTGCTTCAGCAAAAGGAAAGCTGTACAGGTCCTGCCACACAACCATGTGGCTGGTGGTATTGGGTAATTCCAAGATAATTGATTAAATAGAGCTGTGAAACCCTCTTGGGCGCTGGAATGGAGTTGTCCATGCTATCGGACTAGTTAGCTCAGTCATTGTCACGGTTTAGTGTGGGCCAGCCAAAACAATTCCCAGGCCCAGTTAAGGGGTTAGTATTGGCCAGAGATCATTCCCACTGGGCAGGGTGGATGCAACCACTCTGTTTTTGGAGAGAAAGAAAGTCAAATAATATAGATACAGGTTGGTTTTGTGCCAGCTAGGTTAAATCCCTGCAAACCAGTCCAATGTATGTTTTGTTTACTAATACAGAGGCAGCTATTGTGTGTGTTTGTGCTTATGCAGTTCAGGTGGTGCTTCCATGGAAGGCTGGATTGATTGCATATCTACAGGAAAAAAAATCTGTGCTGGACATACAGAGGATGTCCAAGCCAGCAGTCTGCTCTCTCATTTTCTGAGGAGGAGGACTGGACTGAAAACTTCAAGAAGCTTTAAGAAGCTTCCAGGGCTTCTTCAACCATATGGTCCACTCAGACATGGCACCATGTTTTTGGGGCTGTCTGGTGTGGTGACACAGGCCGGAAGCATCATTTAGAAGGTTGTTATATATATTTTTCTATACTCACAATGTTTCCGCTTTCCAGTATTTAGTGTTACCTATTCTATAAAAAGTGATGACCCTGACTTCACATACTGTCCTGGGTCAAACTGCTCAAAGCAAGGGAAAATGACCTAGAAATACTCAAAGTATTACATGCAAGACTTCAAAATACATGCGTTTTTTTTCTGGAATTCTGTCCAACAGATGCAGAGAATCATTGGAAAAAATTTCTTTTGGGTCTTTGTCTGACATTAATCTTCCCTGATAGAAAGTGTTCACAGTCTAATTGTCTACTGCTGATCTACCTGTCCAGCCTGGAGATACACTGGAGACAAATAAGCATTTCTGGAGCGTGATCCATCTCCTCTAAAACTGGTTGCATGAACTGTGCTTTAGATGTGCTTTTTTTTTGTTGTTTCCCCGCCCCCCCCCCCCCCCCCCCCCCCCCCGAGTACAGAAGGAGCAGTGATGATCAGCTTGGGGTATATGCTGACAGTGGTAAGCACCCAGTGCTAATTTGGCTGAGGAACACCCTCCCATACCTTTCTGGTAGGCACGTGGTCACATGCACCAGTTACCTAATTCCACCCACATACTACGCATTCTTCAGAAAGTAGATGGCTTTCAGAAATGCCATGACTAATTATTCTTCCTAATAACAGCAATACCCTCTGTTGCCAACATTTATTTTTTCAGTTCCTTAGCATTGAGATGTTGCTTACCAGTAGAAGTTTTAGCAAACTTATCAGCCTCCATGTGCTCTATTTGCAGGCATGTCCTCTTGCATGGAAAACCAGACCGATGCATTTTCCTTGGTGGTGACTTTAGCATTTTCTCTTTGTGCCTTCTGCGTTGTACATCCTGTTAATCATACTTCCCAAAAGCTAATAGTCTTATGGTATGGGCTGGACTCTAACTTCTTTTTCTCAAGAAATGCAGCTTATTTACATTTCAACATCCATTTCAGGTGTCATCATTTTTTTGTGAATCTGTTTAGATATTTGCATATACGTTACCGCAACGCAGTTCTTAGTTTGTATAGTACCCAAAAGGAACATAGTTTCACTGCTGCTACATTACTTTTTTGGGAGATGTTCTTCAGTTGTGTGCCCTGTGTGACCTGCTTCTTCTGTTTGCCTGTGCAGGATGCTAATATAAGATGCTTTGCTTTCTGTGACTTTGTACATAGCTACTCTAATGATACACATTTGTTTCCTGCATGATATAATCCACATCTGCTAAAATCTTGTAACATCTTTGACTTTGCTATACGCTTCTGTTTCTAATCTGGAGTGTCTGGTGCCATACTGTTGCATTTTGTGTGTGTGTAATTATTTTCTGGTACTACCTCTCTGTTTTATATTGTGTATGTCACTGGTGCTAGTGCATATTCCTCTCTGCTCTTCTGAATATCTTGTTCTGCCTTTCTAATGATTTTTTTTTTCTAATTTGAAGTTGTCCTATGTTAGTGATTTCTTTTGTATTTCTTCTGATTGCCATCCTCTTGTGATCTTTATCATCGTCATGTCACATTTATCAGTGATATAGCTGTCTTGTATTAATAGGTATAAATGGGTTACCCCCTCGCTAGCTGCCTCTGTGGATTCCTCATTTCTCTCATAGAAAACACTTCTTTGTATGAAGGGTCTTTTTCTTGACAAAACAGTAAGACTCAAATGGCATAAACAACCTATCTGATTTTTTCCCCTCTCTGCTTCAGTGAGCTTGCCATGTGAGACTCTTGCTCTGCTGATACATCTCTGTCTTTTTTCCCAATACTATTCGGAAATGAGCAGCTTCCTGGATTGTAGACCACTTAGTTGCTTCAGATCCTGCACAGATTAATACCATTAACTCCTTCCACTTAGTTCAGATCTCTTCAGCATTAGACTGCACAACAGCCACAGTCAGTGAATTTTTTTTCTGCTGATTCTGTATCGTCCTGGTGAGACTGCTTACGGCAACGGAGAGCTGTAGACGGATGCAGTGAAAGGCCTGTGAATAAATAGCAATTTGAATATATATTCTTGTACCCTGGCTCGCGTCTGTCATGTTACCTCAGGGCTTAAACTCTTACTGGAGCCCAAAGTCCCAGCTTATCACTACTGCCCACAGGTTAGGCATCTTCTACACCTGCCTGGGAGATGGTCAGCTGGCTTCCCACCTGGGAAAGGTAAAATATGTGGGAGTCCTGTGTCATGCTGGAGCTCTTCTACTGTAATTATTATGGATGCAAAATGGGCTGGACCACTGTCCCTGAAAACTTGGACTAGCGTGTGGCACCTAGACTTGAGGGTGGCTACTAAAACCATGTCAGAAATACCCTTAAATTGAAAGTGAAGAGAGCAGTATCTTACAGCCCGTCATACAGAATCTAAGCACAGAGACTAACAACATCATAATATCAACAATAATTAAACACAATGCCCATGTGACAGAAAAAAAACCCAGGCAAAAGTATAGGGGTAGAATGCTTGCAGAATTACTTACTATTGGCATGTTTCTTTTATCTTTGATCCATGACTCTATTTCTAATTCAAAATAATTTTCAGTAATAAAAGCAAAGGGATACAGACTCTGAGTGGAAAAGCAGTAAATGATTGCTAAATGAACAGTAAGTGAGAGCTAAATCATGGGTATGTTGTCAGGATGCCACTTAGGCAAAAGTACTTGTTAGAATATGGGAGGGGAAAGGGTAATTAAAGAGGGCTGGGGTTTTTTTGTTAGCAAGGTCTGGTTTAATTGTGAGTTAACACTAACATGACCAACCTCTAGTAAACAGGGAAAATTAAGGGTTTAAGTGAGATTAACTTGTCCATGAAAAATGAGTTTGGCTGTCAGACCTCTGTCCGAGGGGGAGTACATCTGTTAATTAAACTCCACATAGTTCAGCAGAACGGCAGCAGCGGAGGGTGTGCTGGGGCTGACGGGCCTTGGCAGGATCTCCGCTCCCAGAGAAGCAGCTTCAGGCTGGACTCTAGGCAGCTGAAGTGGCTTGGGAAGATGCTGTGGTGCCAGGAATTTTCTTCCTCTGTGTGAGGAAAAGCCAAATATTGCTCCCAGCTGCTATTCCTCGTCTGCGATAAAGCTCTGGCTAGTAATGATTGCTCTTTGTATTTCCCAAAGCCAGAAAGAAGGCTCATGATCTTTTCACAGGCTCTTGGATTTCCTCACCGTTTCTTTTCAGCTTCTAACAGAAAATGAAACACCATAAATGTCATGTAGTAATTGAATGGCAGGGGAGAAAGGACAAAAGAGCGTAAAGTCAAATGGAAAGCCTTTTTCTTTTTCCTGATAGTTGCAACGGGTGATGTTATTAGACAGAAATGATGAAAGATTACTTGTTTAAAACAGTAACTGAATTTCAATGCGTAGCGCTGTCCTTACACATTTGTAGGACCGGGCTTTTTCCCAAGCTGTTCTTCTAAAGAGGGATGGAGGAAAGCCAGCCTGTGAGAGACACTGATCTCAGTGACTGAGCTCAGTTCCCGGTCCAAGAGCCCCAGCTACCTGAAATGTTCACATCCTCGGGGAGGGGTTTGACCTCAAGAGTACGTCTCAAATGGCACTAAGATTGTGTGAAAAACTTCCTGATGAGGAACCAGGACTGGGCGAGTGGCTTACTTTCTAACAGAAGAGAGTGAAATCTTGTGGAAATTACAGTTGAAAGATACTTCTGAAGAAGTCATCTTCTGATCACAGATTTGTGAACTGCAGGTAGATGAGCAGGTTGCATTAGATAATCCTTTAAAACTTAGGGATCGGAGGAGTCCTTTAGAGATGGACTCAGGACTCCGCTGGGAAGTTTGGACCTTGAGGGCAGTAAAAGATATCAGGAGGCCAGAGGTGAGGGTGATGTGTGGATGAAAGCAACCTATACGTAGGAGTTCCAAAGAAGTCCTCTTTCCTGTAAGCTGAGTGAGACTTTTGGACACCTAGCAGCCTGGTCATGGAAGTGACAGTAGCTCCAACCATGCTGCATATCTGAACACCCAAGTGACAGTGCATGTGCATGCCCACAGAAGCTCTGCCATGGACACACAGTAAATGTGACATATCTGGGAAGTGTCAGCCCTGCTTTGCACATACTAAACAGTTGATTTGCACCTGCACAATAAATACAGCGCGTCCTAAGTGCTTGTCTATCGCACATATGCACAGTGTCTGTGTGGAACATGCATTGCAGAGACTACTTCTACACAGCCCAGGTAAAAATAAGGTCTTTGGCAGCTGGTATTGTCTTTTGCCTTCAAAACCCTTAACTGGTACTGTGATTTTGGATGAGGGCACACACAGAACTGCTCTGTGCCTGTTTCCCAGTCCTCTCCCTGTCCAGGACTACCCTCTTCATCCTTCCAAACCCCAATGCTGCACTGCATTCTCTGTTTTATGGACAGAAACATGACAGATCTCCTCATACGTGGCTAAAATGCTAGTTTGCAGTTGTAGAACCTCAACAGATAGTTCTGTACATCATCTGTGTCACTGTAGTATTTGGGAGGCTTAGTCATGAGCTGGGTCATCCTCCCTCCCCCGTGCAGGTACCGCACAGACACAGGACTCAGCCCTGCCTTACTCGGCTTATTTCTGCAAGAGGAGATGAGAAACAATAAATGGTTATTTACTGTAATCTAATATTATCCAGTTCAAAATCTATTATTATCTGGTATATTGTACATGATGCTGACCATTGTCTAAAGCTTGTGAAATGTCTAAGAACTGGACAACTATTTAAACTACAGTTTTGCTTGTATTTAGGCACTTTTAGTGTCTAAATAGGACATACAAGCAAGGTTTAAAAGTTGTTTTAAAGTAGTTAAGGCTATTGGAGAATTAGTAGTCTGTAATTAGTACTATGAGCAACAGGTAGTTTAGAGTAAGAATCAAACGTGATACTCAACCCTTAAAAATTGCTTGTTATTTTGCTGTGATCTGTATGGGCACCTTTCATTTTTAAAACAAGCGAATGCATGATGAGTTTCAAGGATGGGGCTAGAACCAAAATTTATCTTAAGATGCATGATTCATGCACATTCATGAGCTGACTTGTAATAATATGATAACACAACCTTTATTTCACTGAAGAGAGATACTCCCTAAGCAGGGGAGGGGGGGAACAAGGCAGTTCAAATGTATACCTGGTCATGGTCAAATAGAAGAGCCAAAGCCACTGTAATAAATTCACTGCATTCCTTATAAATAACTCCAGATTTGTAAGAAATGAAATGTGACCAGAAAAACATGTTTTTTTCCCTGATTATGTCTTTGGAATTGAGCGTCTCTTTTGTTAGAGACTTGTTTTCAGTTGAGGTTTAAAAAAAAAAAAAATTTGGTGCCATCAAGTGGAAATATTCTGTATTGCTGAGGAGAGCTGGCAAAGTGGCAGTGCATGGTTTTCATTAGCTGTAACAGCACTTTAAACTGCTGCAGTGGAAATGTTCTCCCCATCATACACATTACATACGAGTCTAAAATTGGCAAGAAATTCCACCTGTTTGCCTGTTTTAGGAACTAACATCCTCTCCTCTTACATATGGCAAAAGTCTCTTGGTTTTTGACAATTCACATTTATTGCTGTCACTAAAGCCTATTCCTCTCCGGTTTTGTGATTTCCCTACTGGTGACAAGGCAGTGTGCTCCCAGCAGGAATGTTGCCTATTGCCAGATCCCTGTTCCAGAGCACAGCAGTCCCTCTGAGGGAGCTCTTCTGTAGAGCCAGGCAGCAATCAATGCTCTGTGTTGCATTTGTTCCAGTGTACACGGAGTGTAAGTCACATTCCTTTGCATTTCCAAATTTCTCACGGCAGAGACTTTTTTTTTTTTTTTTTTTTTTTTAAATGCAGCATCATCTGACAGGAGGGAAACTTACTCTGGCAAGTGCCCTTGCAGTGGTCTAAGAAGCCCGAGTGTTTCACCTCTGTTCTGGAAGGACCCTACTTTCACGCTGGAACTGGCAGAGCGTAACATCACTTGGAGATGGGTAATGCTGGACACTGCCTAAGTTGCTTGTTCACTGAATGTTGATCAGATCCCTTGGCTTTATGTTAGGGACGATTTGCACAGGATAAACTTCAGCTCAACAGAAAGAATAGTCATAGGTTTGAGAGACCTGTGCCACTTAAGAAATATATTTTCCGCTCTCTGGAGTCTTCTTTTTAAATATCAAGACATTTGGATTAACCTAAGTAAGTCAGGACTCTATGATATATTTGCTGGATTTTTCCATGGTTACCCCAAATGTTTTAAGACCAAACATTTAGATATTTATTATTTTAAAAACCTTTATTTATAAACTGAAACAATATTATTTTTGAATCTTACTAATAATTCAAAATAAAAGAAGTTTCAATTTTGCTGAACCAAGATCCTTCAGTTTGAACTTAATGATCAAAATGTTTGAACTCTTTTGGAAAAACACTTAACTTTGATCACTTCTAATTTTTTTTTCTCCTTCAATTTGTGAACTGTTATCACACTAAAGTATGTTGTTTCTGTTATATTCATGGAGATCACTCTTGCCATCAGTGATCAGATATAAAGCATAATGTAATGGTTGGACTTGATGATCTTAAGGGGCTTTTCCAACCTAAAAGATTCTATGATTCTATGATCAACTACTGCATTTTCTTCTACGAAAGCAAAATTGGTAGAGTGTATTACTTTAATAAAATTCAGAAGATGTTCTTTGTATATAAACACATGCATGCACACATTATATATCTACACACATATGTAAGTATTTATAAAAAAAAATAATTTCCATGGTTTGGCATCTCTGGCGAAGTACTGTGCTGAAGCATTATAATATTCAGTCAGATTTAGACTGAAATACTACATTACACTCTGCTCCAGAAAGTAGCTGGGATAGGAAAAACTCTGCCATGTCACTGCCTTGTTTTCATCCCCTCGGGCACATAGTGAAAGGGTCCAACTTGTTAATAAAATATCACTGATGCTTTTGTCACTGTATAGTTCGACTCCTGCTTTTTTTCTCAGCAATCATTAAGGACGCTGTAAATGCATAAAGCGCTCTGCAAGAGGCCTGGAAACCAGAGCATAGTTCTAGATCAGCAAATGCCAAATATCCTTCTGGCATGCTCCTGTGCCACCTACCACCTCCTGCCCTGTCTCCTGGCACAGTGCTCCGGGAAGAGGGATGCTCTGGAGCACCATCCCAGTACAGTACCAGAAAAAGAAACTCAGTCAAAGGTTATTCTCAGAGTGGCTGTTTATACACATTTGAAGGGTTTTAGAAGCCCACAACATTGCAAAGTGGTGAAAAGGATATAAATACAACTGCGAATCAGGCCCTTTGGATCTCAAGGGAATAGTATGACCATACTTGAAATACTAATCTACTTAAGCATTTTTGAATGTTGTACCTGGAGGCAAGACTAATTACAATACACACATGGGTATTTTAGGAGAAAGAGCAGATAGAACACAGCCAAATGCTTCAAGGATCTCATATTAAGAATATTTAACTATGTATTTATTATAGATCTTTGCTTTCAGTGTCGTATGTCTTGAATCTCCAGGGATATTGCTGTGAGGAAAGCATGTAGTAGTTTTTTACGCATATGGAAACTAATTTGTAAACTGTAAGACCTCACATCAGAAGAACAGTGTACTCTTGTTAAAAAGAACAGGGAGTTTGTTGTTTAATTCTTTGGAAATGTGATTTTGTTTCTAATATTTGGGAGAGAGAAAATGGTTTTATAATCACTTTGAAAAACATGAGTATTTTTCTTAGTTATTGGCCACTGACAAATAGAGTTGCATCCCTTGCCTTGATTTTGATTGTTAGAATCTCTTTTAGTAGCAAAACCATTTGATTTTTAGTCAGTTAATACATGCTGCTCCATCTTGATCTCCCCAATAGGTGGACCTTTTCTGGTGTTTTGCTGAATAGTATCAGAGCCATTAGTGATTTCACATCTCCATCAGTGTTAAAGCAATATCCTGATCACTGAAAAATGCTGAGATGGCTCATAGACTTTATAATTGTGTAAACAATATTTAATTTGTAAACTCAAAGGCAGCCTTGATTCATTCTAATGTCCTTCTTTTCAATGGTAAAATGATAAACATTTTAATTTTCTGATTAAAAGAGTCATTCTGAACCAGCCTATTTAAATCATTGTTATTATCCCAAGTTCAGGGTTAGTATTTCTGGTTTTTGTGTTCTTTCTGTCCAAGAATTGAAATCAAGGTAATGGTTTAGTGGTAGACTTGTTGCTATGGAACTATTCATTATCTTATCACATGGGATGCACAGAGCAGGGACACAAAGATTCAATTTCATAAACACAATACGAAGCTTTTAATCCTTTCACTCTTACTGAACACTTTATGTGGCAAACTAGTTTTCAGTATACTTTTTTGTTCTCCAAATGTGTGCACTAGATGTATTTTAAATGCTTTCCTGAAGAGGATAAAGACATAAAGAGCACAAGTATGCATTCACACGTGTGGTTGTATGTGTGTGTGTGTATGGTATGTGCATATAAATATGTTCACATATATTTACGTGGTGGGTCTATAATTTTTTTATAGTGTTTTTAAACATACCAAATTTAAAATCTAAATATTGGAAATCACATAGAGAGATAATGTGCCTTGGTTAATGGTATGATGTTTTGTGAGGTATTTATGGAACACAAAGGTGTTTTTTAAAGTGTAGCACAAAAGAAGCATTTTATGTGTCAGGCACCTAGGCAGATTCCTGGGCAGGTGGAATCAGCTGAAAGGGAAAAGGAACTTGGTCATAAAATTCACATAGCAAAATAGAGGGGTTAAAAAGATGGGAAAATCTTCACGGCATTAGGTTTTTTAGTGTAGGTCCTGTTTGTGGCCCTCATATTCCCTCTGTGGAGAGTTGTTTTCCATCTGCACTGCACTGTTCCAGGTGGTGGAGTGAAAGGAATCTCCATAGTTACATGGACGGGAAGGCAGAGCAGCCTTTGTCCCACTCACAAGAATGTTCTGGCTTTTACCCTAACGTACCACAGTTTACAGTCAATGATCATGTAAGAATGCTTCCTATTTTGGAGAAGAACAAGGGAAGAAAAGATTTCAGCGCAGACTTCATCAGCTAACAAATTTTAGGCAGGAAAGTTCACATTGTGAAGGAAGAAAATGAGATCAGTATGATTTATTTATTAATTTATGTTGGTACCTACCTCAGCTTGAAAATACCACTCTGATAAATAAAAGTAGATTTAAGGCAAAGCAAGGAGGAAACAACATAATGCCAGGGATACAATCTTACCAGGGAAAAACACTAAGAGCCTTCAGGGAATAATGGAGGAGCTATTAATTGGAAAGCAAAACCTGTTCCCTGAGCTGTGAGCTTGAGAGGGAGTGTGTGTGGATGTCTTTCAGTGTATCTGTGTGCGAGCTCTTATGAAACTTGCACTTCAGTGGCTGTAGGCTGTAGGTTCTCAGGCCTGAGACAAAGAACTTCAGGGAAAAGGAAGTACTGCCCAAACCAGCAAAGACAGTTGGGATCCCTCTGGAGAGAGAGAGACCACACAGAAAAGGCAAATTAGGAGATGCAGTCTGTGTGGACATGTGAAGAAACAGAGGCTGTACTCAAAAAATATAAACAAGGTTCAAGTACTCATTCTGCTCTATTGAGGTGAGCAAGCAGGAAATCACACCAGATCAGGACAAAGACCAAAGCTTGCTGGCAAGACGTAGTAGGCAAGAGGACACACTAGCCTGTGATAGCAGAAGAGGAAGATATTGAAAGCAACTGTAGTAGTAAGCTGGTGGAACACAGTAGCTGGCCCTGTCTCTGACAGTTTGCCTTAAACTAAACTCCAACACAGCAAAAAAGACCCTCTTGCTTGAGTCAGAAAATCTGCTATTCCAAGTGGCTGAAACTTAAAGAGAAGCAGCGTGATGATGGGAACAAACCAATGAAATGAAAATTAAGACCAAGGGGTAAAAGCTAGATGAAAATGCAATATAGTCCTAACTGTGTGATGGGGAAAGGATGGAGAGACAGTACCCTAATCTGGTGACACAAATACCAGGCACTTTGGAAGGCCCTCAGGCTGGTAGTCTGAAAATGTGATCTTTGAACAAGCCAAAGACAGAGAAATACTCAGCTTCCTGAAGGTCACCTTCCAGTTCAGTATGTACATACGTCCCAAATGTCCATCGCTTGCTTTTTTTAAAAGCACTGACTACAGAGAAGGAAATTTTGGTCATGCTGTGTGTAGGCAGTTTTGTTATCTACCTGTCTCGGTAAGAATTTAGTTTTATAGATATAACAACAGAAACAGGGCAAGTGAATCGACTGGTTCCCAGTACTCAACAAAGGGGAGCCAGCTGCCATGCATCTTGTTATTCAGGGCAGTGACACAGCAGGTGTCTGACACTTTTTGTGAGGGCATCCGTGCTGGGGAAAGGTGGGGCTGCAATGTTCTGCCTATTTGCAGAAAGTGCAGGGCTACAAGTTGCCACTGGTGGAACAGCTGAGATACTGACAGACTTGCAACTGGGCAAAAAGCATGGTATCTTTCTACATCTGATCTTAAAAAGGTGCAAAGATGGACTTGCAGGCCGGCTTCAAGGAGTATTCCACTCTTCTGAAGGACTTTCTGAATTCCTGGTTTCATCTTGTGGATACAAAGAAGCTCTAGCTAGCTCCTCTGAATCTGTCTCAGAAATTACCACAACATACATGAATGTATTTTCATCCAGTCATAGAAACAGCCTGTGGGTCATGCTGAAAAGTGCTCAAACCCTTTAAAAGTGCAAAGTTGGTAAAGTAGTTATAATGACACTACAGTGGAGTTTTGCTCTCTGTAAGTCTATCAGGAAGGTGATTCCACTAAAAATACTGCAATTATGCTCTGCCCATGACAGAGAGGTTAAAACTCTCTGCACTTCTTTTACTCATTTTGGTGTGGTTTCTTTTTGTAAACAGGAGGGAAACGTAGGAATGAGGATGAGATTTCATTACTTTTAGGACTGTCCTGGTTTCAGCTGAGACAGAGTTACTTTTCTTCTTAGTAGCTGGTGCAGTGCTGTGTTTTGGCTCTGATGTGAGAACAATGTCGATAGCACACTGATGGTTTTAGTTGTTGCTGGGTGACGTTTATACCAAGTCAAGGACTTTCCAGTTTCTTGGGCCCTGCCAGTGAGAGGGCTGGAGGGGCATGGGAAGTTGGGAGGGGACACAGCCAGGACGGGTGACCCGAACTAGCCAAAGAGGTATTCCATACCGTATGACGGCAAGCTGAGTATATAAACTGGGGGAAGAAGAAGGTGGGGGGACATCTGGCACTATGGCGTTTGTCTTCCCAATTATGGCATTTGTCTTCCCAAGTAACGGTTACGCATGATGGATCCCTGTTGTCCTGGGGATGGCCGAACACCTGCCTGCCCGTGGGAAGCGATGATGAATTCCTTGCTTTGCTTTGCTTGCATGTGTAGCTTTTGCTTTACCTGTGAAATTGTTCTTATCTCAACCCTTGAGTTTGACATTCCTTTCCGATTCTCCTCCCTGTCCCTCTAGAAGAGGAGGGAGCGAGCAAGCAGCTGTGTGATGCTTGGTTGCCAGCCGGGGTTAAACCACGACAGTAACCCATCTGTGCTTGCTATGCACCTTTGCATGAATAATCTGCATGTTATGTTTTGAGGAACAGTTTTGAATTTAAACAACCGTAGACAACCATAAAGAAATTTCCTTTTATAGTAGTGCTTCTCATGCTACGGGGAAGCTGCAACTCCAAAACTGAGGCAGTGTCCAAGTGGCCTCTTCTCTTGAAGAGATGAGGGTAATCCAAATTATATGTGATGGGTAGTCTCAGTATGTTCAATTTTAACTGCTTTTGGTCTTAAAGAAGAATTCTGACCAGAGTATGGGAAAATCAGGTGGCAACTGGATCCTCATCTCCATTTTCCAATAACATTACAGACTAGCTAAAATAAACCCAGTCATTTATATATGATACAACTTTACATTTTGGTGGGCTGCCATAAACCATAACCAGTGACTTCCATTTAATACACAGGACATATTGTATAAAGTGATTTGCACATTTTCTTTATCTAGTTCTGAGGTCAAAACTAGCTTCTCTACCCACAGGCTGACAACTGATTTTTTTTTATTTACATGTATAATCAAACAGGTAAACTTTTTCTGCACCTTGGTATTTTTCTTACTAGACAAAGGAAACAACAGAAGCATGATAATTCATGGTATGCCTCTTTTCATCCGTTTGCATCCTTGCCTTTTTTTTTTTTTAGTGCACCACAGAAATTAGGAATGCCAAAGACTCATTAGATCATGCCCTGTTTTTTACCCAGAGCTTCTGATGATGTAAGAATTTCCCTTCTAATTTAACCATAGTTCAATTTATGGCTGAACCACTGAACAAAACTGAAAACCAGATTTAAATAGCAATTTCTGTGTTTCAGTATGTACATAAATTGGGTCAAAGTAGAAATGCTTCAAAGAAATGTTTGGACTAATCTTTTCCAAAGAAGTTCCAGAATCTCCTTATTATGACACCCAGTAATCACGTGTCATTTGAAAGCAGGCTGGCCCCTGGATGTACTGCCACCCTGATTACACCCAGGACCACACTGGGGACCAAGTTAGGGACAGCTGGTTGTTATTCTTGGGTAAAATTTTGGTTACACCCTGTGCTTCAGGACCTGCTCCAACATGTACTTCTCAACAGAAGCCGAACTCAGCGTATTGAGGCAATAGTCTCACATGCATTTCTTTTTCATCAGCAATCATGGCTTAAGCAGACATCTTCTCCCCCTCCTCCCAACCCAGTCCCACTTTGTTCCCATGCCTGCCCACACCTTTGGTTGTTTGAATGTGCCAAGTTGTACTGGAAAATGAGAAGTATCCTCATAAAAAAATTAGCAATTTTTTTTAGCCAGGTCTGTTCTGTTTTACTACATGGCTACAGAGATAGTTGCGCTGGTCTAGAACCTGTCACTATACATGTTACATACTTCCTACTATTTTCAATTTTTTGAAATAAATTTTAAATCTCTGATTTTAAAGACCTGTAAAGAATCAAGAAATCTTGCAAAAAACATTAGTCAAGAAGTCCCAAACTTCTGTCCTGACATTGATCTGGATGTGAATCGTGGGCTGAACCATAATTTTTGTGTCATTTTTCCCAGCTTTAAAATGTGAATAATAACACATTCCTCTACCGCCAAATTAATAAAAACATCAGCAATACAAAAATGGAAAGTGCTATATAAACACAAAAAGCTGTTGGGTTTTGTTGTGATTTTTTTCAGAAGGTCAGTGCTTTCTGACAGAGATAAACCACTGTTGGAGGAGCTAAGGCAGGGGCAACCATTTTTTGCTGAAGGAGCCTCAAAACAAGGTTGCACTTTTAATGCAGCTATGGCATAATTGCTTTAATGGACTCTTTAAGCACTAAACCCCGATTCTCTAAAAAGAAGGCCCCAGTTTTGATTTTATTCACACTATGGATCCATCTTTAGTGTTAGATTGTTATTGACTTGAAAGACCTACTAGTGTGAGCATCGTTAAGTCTAATTAATAGACTCAATGAAGATTCTTATGGAAGTATATTTCAGACTGATTATTTTAGCCGAGCTGCTGCAGTTTCTTGCAATGAACCTAGTACTTGCCTTCTAATGAGTCAATTCACTAACACGATATCACAGGCTGTAATTTGCTGCATTTAGGTTTATTTGCAATTTTAAAATACTTTCGTGGGGTCTTAAGAATTATGAGAATGACTTAAAAGAGCATCTCGATTTGATGCAGCAGTCTGAATATGCACTGAAAATGCACAAGTACCAAGTTTTATAGTGAATGTGGACATGATGCTCTTGTGAATTCTGTGTACAAATGCTAGCTGATATACCCTATGTCTCAGGTGTTACTAAAAGTAGAAGGTCTTTCATTGGAGGTGCTGTAAGCCCTGTGAGAGATGGCAATTTCCCCTACTGGGCAATAGGAGTGTAAATATATTCTCTACATGATTGTAGAGAACACAACCCTCTGTGCTGTTCAGTGATGTCTAGTACTCTGCTGTGAGGTCAGTATTCACAGTGGCAGTCAACAGCCACTGCAGGTAGTGGCTTTTGAATAAAAGGTCATGTTTTTCAATAGCCCCATTCTGACTGAAAGCCTGAAAGATTCTTGGAACTTCTTGATCTCTGCAGTACAAAATCAGAATTAAATGAGAAAGAGTTTGACAGGTAGATATACAGTCTGTAAAAATCTCTTCAGGATGCTAATTCCCCTGTTCATTTGAGACCTAGGGAGAAACCCTAGCCCAGCAGAAGTTAGTGTGAGTTTTCATTGACTTCAATGGATGCAAGATTTATCCTCGGTATTCTAAGAATAAAATCTATGAAGTCCACCTCTCTCTAGGTGCTCTGGGGGTTTATTGTTACCATAATGGAAGTCAGCACTCCCCCCACAGTGCTAAGTAAAAGGCATTCCAGCTGGGCAGGAATTAGACCTTATAATTAGGGATTCTTAGACAGATGGAATCACAGTCAACCCCAAACAGGAGGTATTTATTACAGAAAACAGCTCCGATTCCATATTGGCATGTTTTGTAAAACCTGAATTCTGGATTTGTTTTATTCTGTTTAAGAAATTCTGCCTTCTCTGTCCGGAACACAGTACAGTGCAGGTAGGATTCATCTTACCTGGCTTTATTCTGTCACAGCATGAGTCCACCACACTGGTTACTTAGGCTGCCTTTTTCTCTATGGAGCGCAACAAGCACTTTCGGAGTGCAGTTCATCCAGTCTGTTTTAGATGCAGGAAGACACTTAAATTCTGCTGATAAAATTCTCAATCTCTCTTCAGAGAGATGGCAAATCTGTAGCAGAAATCAACTTTCCACGAAGCTTTCTGGCAGAGTATCTCATTCGCATCCTTGCTTGTTCTGCTTCCCCAACTTGCACTAAAAATTCTGCTGCTGGATACAACCAGACTCACCAAGTGTATATCTGTGAATACAGATGGATGGATCATTGGTTTGCTGTTTTGGCCCAGCCTGGAACTTCGTTTCCCTAGAATAACATTCTAAAAGGTTCAGTAAACTATAATATACAAACTCCAATAACTTCAAATCATACAAAGAATACTTTGACCCCAAGGGAAGTGGCATATAGAGATTTTTAGCTAGAAGTGAAGCCCCTTTTATATACACGTGAAAGAATCTCCAAATAAAAAGTTCTTTAAAACAGAAATGCTTTGAAAGTGAAATGCTTTGGTGTTACAGGAAAGGTTTTAGTCACCCTTTTTTAAAATCCAGTTTTGTGTCTGCAGAGCTGACTGGAGCTTCATTCCTGCATATATCCAAGCAAAACTCTCAAACTAGGAGTCAGCCTACCCTTCTCATCTACAGGAGCCAATCCAGTAGTGTTTAGATCATGTCATGGTTGACACAAAGGACAGCGGGAACTTGTAAAAAGTTTTTCATTACCATCACAGTAGTCAGCACATTCACTGTTGAATCAGATGTGAGTTATAAGTAGTCATTTACACAGAGTATCTTCCAATGTAAAAAGCTGGAAGAAGCTTACCTTAGAAACCCCAGTTTTCTACTGCTTATGGTACAGACTTATGCTTTTAAGTCAACGTTTTGAATGACACTGCAACTTTGAAATCAGCCCTCAGCTTCCTAGTAGAGTGCTCTAAGTATCTGGCTAGTGGCCAAACTGGAGCACACAGGACAAGGGAGGGTATCTGTGTAACATTTCCATTGGAAAGGCAGATGTGGCCTGGCAAAGGTGCTCAGCTCCTGGGAAGAGCTCACAGCTCACAGCTTTTGGCAAAAGAAGTCAGCTCCTTTCTGAGCAGCAGAAGGTGCCTTCAGGCATGGTGCCTCTTCCTAGCATGCTCTGCCATGTGTGAGGATGGTTCTCGCTCAGTTTCTGTAAATACCTTTCTCCATGCATTTCCTTGAGAACAAAGGCTGAGCTCCCAGCTCAGCCCTGGGTACTCCCATGCAGGACAGAGCATGTTATGGGTTTCATCCTTCATTTCTTTGGGTTTAGATTCCTATCTGCAAAAGTTAGAAGAGTACCAAGACATAATTAGGCACTAAATCTACAAGAAACTATTGCAGACAGTCCTGAGATAACATCTTACTCAAAGAAAGAACTTCCAAAAAAATCAAAAACTTAGAAAATAATATTAAAAATAGCCCTTCAAGTAGATTTGGTGAGGTCTACTTACTGCAATAAATTCATCATGGTTTGGTTTCCAATTCATTTAATAAACAAAGCAGTTCCTAGAATTTTCATTAATTTAATCAAAGACAGGCTATTCAGGAGTGTAATGATGGATTCAGCCATGTACTTTCCACTAGTTTACAATATGAAGTAATCAACATGATGAAATGACACAAAAATATGAGGGACGATCAGTATTGTGTCTTTTTCTGCGCCATGGTGGAATTAAATTCTACAACTACTAAATAATTTTGCTTTTGCAAGAGGAATGGTCATATTTTGGTTGAATTTTGTGAATTAGTAAAGAACAATCAACTTCGCACATACCAACAATTCCACCCTTGCCATATTTGTCCATTTTTGCATTTAATCATAAAATGAAAAAAACCCTGGAAAATTGCTTCTTGTGAGTAATTTAGAATCATTGCATGCAAGGTGTGAAGAATGGCAGAATTCTTATAATTTTCTATTTCATTTACCCCTTCTGCAGTTCCACTGTATTTGCCTCCAATGAAGCAGTTTTGGCAAATTTTGTCAAGAAAACAGAAAAAAAGATACAATTTCTAAAAGCCATGGATATATTTACACTCTATGCATGTAATTTATGGAAGTATATTTGCTCTATTAAGCCCACAAAGTGGAAATTGTACACTGGGGACATATACAAAATGCCTTTGTGCAATAGCAATATTTCCTAGAGTAAAATCCTTGGGGCCAAGCAAAAAGCCCATTGTGTCTCGCTGTTTCTTGGGCCCACAGGGAACATAAGATGCTTCATGTCTCTTAGTGCTTGACAGACAAATCTATCCCAATCCTTTTGGATCCTCAGTATTCAGATGGAACTGATTCATATGTTTTAATAATATGTAGGAGCTGGTTTTGGAGCCTTAGCTTCCTGCCGAAGCTGACCTTTGTAGGATGGCTGAGAGGTATGTTTTCTTCCTCTGACCCCCAGCAAGGGGGCAGTTTGAAATCCATGGTACATTTACAGACTGTGTCTTAATAACCTGTCTTCTGACCTAGAAAGTTTTTTTTGTTGTTGCTGTTGTTACAGCTTTTTAATTTATTTCTACTTGGTTGGAAACCAAGAGCAGTTGCTGCCCTTGTTCCCACGGCAGGATTCCCAAATCCAGTGCTCTTCAAGTCCTTCTAGCCAGCTCTCCCCCATCACTTCTTCTCACCTATGGCCCCAGCCCCTATGTGTTGTAATGAACATCTTCCCAAGAAGAGCAGAAGGATGGACAAGAGCTTCTGCAGGGCTGGGTGTGCTGTAGACCTCATATCTCAGAGAGATGGGGGAAAAAATGGGTCCAGGAGTTAGGTGGAGGAGGTAACTGACGTCTTCTCTGACATGGAAAGTGATGAAGATCCTGCAGGAAGATGAGGGAGATTGTAGAAGGTTCTGGACATTGAGGTCTGGCAGGGAAAAGCAGGGGTTA
Source organism: Falco naumanni (assembly GCF_017639655.2). NCBI lineage: Eukaryota > Metazoa > Chordata > Aves > Falconiformes > Falconidae > Falco > Falco naumanni. The sequence continues at coordinate 83,074,733 of NC_054058.1, read as the reverse complement.
GTGAGCGGAGAGAGACTTTGCACTTCTACAGTATCCCTAAACCACACTGATTCTGTCCATTCTGCTGAGGCCTTGAACCCTCAAAACCTGCTGATCCATTCCAGGTTTCACTCCCTAATGTTCACCTCCCAGTCTCTGAAATGATACAGCCCAGGTCTTCCCCTTCAGTTTTTACTTCCTTTCACCCCAAAATCTCTGCTGATCCATTCTGGGTCTCATTCCCTAACACTCACCTCCCCGTATCATTTGTATTATAGTAGCAAACCTGAACTGCAGCTTAAGCCTTGCTGCTGTTTTCCAGCTCTCCTGTCCTGCCCTGGTGAGTTAGGAAACTACTTGGATCTAATCCAGGGAACTGAAGTTAGATTATCATTGTCAGTTGAATGTTGCCTCCAGAAGCAGGAGGAGGAGGTGAGGGAAAAGTTCAGGGTCATAAAATGAAAAAAAAGGGCACGGTTTAAGGAAAAGTGAGATAACTATAAGGGGAAAGTAATCTATGAAGAAGGACCTCTAAAGTATGTAGTGGCAGTATTGTCAAAATTCAACTGTCTTTTAAGAGGTCAAGTGGTAGTGGCTAGTACAGGTGGCGCAGGGTGCACCACGGCTCCGACTTCTTCCTCATCACAGCAAGAACTTGCTGTGGCAAAGTTGGATGTAGACAAATTCTCCTCAGACCCTTTATTCCTTGTGGCTTCTGTGTGGTTCAGTCAGGACGCCTCATGTTCTCGCACTCTGTAGCCATGTCCTCACATCTGCTAACAGAGGCTGGTAACAGCAGCTCCATCTCCGCCTCGGAGGCTCGCTCGCGGAGGTGTACTTCCCGCAGTGTGCAGCCTGCCTTTCTCTGACAGGAAAGCTCTTCTTCACCCCACAAACCTATGTGACTCTGGTTTTGCTTTCGTTTCTTAGATCTGATAAATCTCGTGATTTACAGCTATGACACCCCATTATTATTTATGAGAAGCAAACTTAGCAGTGGAAGCGCATCACAAAGGACCTAAATCGAGGGCCGAGTTCCAGCTGAACAATGGCAACAAAGTAACAACTCAAGTGTCGCATCTATCCGGTGGGCAAAATCAGTTTCCTGTGCTACCTTACAGACACCCGAAAGCACACGGTGACTGCGCACACGTCAATGCTTTGAGGCGGTGTGCAGGAGGCGGTGTGCAGGAGGGCGAGCAGGTGGCGAGGGGCCCGGGCAGGGCTGTGGCGGGGCAGGCGCGGCCTGTGCGCGGCCTCGCCCCGGGCACGGCGCGGGGCAGGCCCGGTGCGGGGCGCGGCGGGGGTAGCTGCACCCGCGGGGCGCTGTGAGGGCCCGTGGTGCCGGTGGGGGGGCCCTGCAGGGCCACGCGTGGGGCTGCCCGCGGCGCAGGGGCTGCGCAGGCCGCGCCACCGCCCGCTGCCCCCTGCCCGGGCCGCCGCCGGGGAGCGGGGGGTGGGGGGGGAGGGGGGCCCGCAGCCTTCCAGGAACTGGGGGCGGTGAGGGGCCGTGCCGGCGCCCGCCGTGACGCCGCGGCCGGGGCCCTCCCGATTGGCGGGCAGCGGAGGGTGTAGCCGGAGGGCGCCTCGCGGTTGGCTGCCGCCCTGGGCGTGTCGTGTCTCCGGCTGGTCGTCGGCCGGAGGAGGGAGGCGGGCGGAGGGCCCAGCCTGCCCCGCCGCCCCGCTCGCCCTGAGGTAGGTGCCGCGCTGCCCGCCGCCCCGCTGCGCCGCCCGGCCTGGTGCCGTCCCCGCGGGCAGCCCTTGCCGGCCAGGCGGCCGCTCTGCCCCGGCCTGCCGCGGCCGGTGCCTCCCGCTCGCTGCGCTTCTCCCTCAGGCCCGCTGCCTGCGCCCCCCGGCCTGGCTTGCGGGGACTTTTCTTCCACGCGTCGCCCCTCCAGGCGAGGGGCTGGGGGGGGGCTGAGGGGGCAGCGACCGCCGGCTCTGGGGCGCGAAACGCGCAGGCAGCGCCGGGCGCTGTGGTTCGGCTGGGTCTCAGGCAGTACGCGGAGGCACAGGTGGGCAGTGTGAGCGTACCGGGCTCGCCTGGGACAGCAGCACGACCGGGCGGTGTGCCGCAGCCAGGTGCGTTGCTGTTACCCGGTTCTGCCTTTGCTGTGTTGCCCAGCGCAGTTTTAGCCTCGGTGAGACCGGGAGGTGTGGGGAAGAGCCCCCCAGCACGGGTGACGGAGCCGCGGTGCGCTCGGCTCCCTCGGGCGGCCGGCGTGCTGAGCGGGCCCGGGGGCTCGCTGGCTCCACGGGCTTGGAATTCTAAAGTTACTTTCACCTCTGCAACAGAGTTATCAGTATCTCTGTGGCTAAGCCTGAGCACACACAGGGAGGTAGGCGAATGAACTTCTGGCCTGTCAGAGGTCACGGGGAATGTTTGCTGACTGCCCTCCTTCCCCCCTTCCCATGCTGGAAGTGCAGGGCAGCCAGGTGCCTCCTGAAAGCAGCATTTTTGTCGTGTAGGACTCCTCTGTGAGAGGGAAATTTGCTTCACTGCAGGCCTGGGTATGAGGTGCGGTGCATTGGTGTGAACTGCTGTCATTGTTACGTTTTAGCATGCAGTAATAGTGACAATGTGTGACAAGACTGCCTGTGTTTTTGAGATATACCAACGTGCTCTCTGAGGATCCTTTTAGCATGCTGAAGTGCAGTGTTGTAACTCCAACTTCTGTATGGTAACTTCTGCTGGTGGACAAATCTAGCGATGGTAGGAAGGTCACACTTGGAGCTAACACAGAGGACTGACTGTGTGCTTCTGTTTGTGCCTTCCTCTTTCTGTTAAGGAAGCCTGGAGTTAACTAGGACCTCGTAAGGTTTTAGATGTATAGGGGTTTTACAAGACTGAGACATGAAGGCAAACAGGATTTTCCAAATAAGTCAGATACAGGGATTCTTGTAATTATCAATTAAAATATCTTTGGAAACAAAGTTCATATCTTCGAAGCCTCTATCTGTCTTTGAGTTCCACATCTATCAATCGCATAAATATCTGAAGTCCTTAGGCTCCTAGGTATTTGCTGCTGGACCTGCGCAGAGCCCTTGCCATTCACAGCAGAGCTAAGCAGTGGCGTATATGCTTCACTGGGAGTGAAGAGGAAAGAGGAAGTAAAGGGATCATCCTCTGCATTGGGGTTGTCCTAATGAAACTTTTCCAGTTTATTGGAAAAATTGGATAAAATTTTTAATAGGAAGAAAACCTGTCGCTCCTGGCCGCATATATGCTTGACTGCCAAGTGGTAGTTAAGAGTCTGGTCCTTATCTTCCATCTTCAGTGTGTGTAAGAATTAGCTATATAAAAATACTTAACATTAGTCTGATGTATTGGGCTTTCTCTTTTAATCAACTCCTTGCATTATAGCCTGTGTTCTGCTTACTTTCTGCGTGCTTGTTACTTCTTACTGTTTTTGATGCAAGCTTTGATAAGTGCTTGGTCTTTGCATGTTTATGTTGGCAAATGAATTTAATTGACGTCTTTAAGATTCCAGCAAATTTTTGTACATTGAACACATTAAAAGCCTTCCTTTACAGTAGTACCAACAATTTGTTTCTGTAATGACATCCCACCAGACTGAGATGCAACTAAGTAAGCTGAAAGTAAATTCTTGTCTCTCAAAAGTAGGCTGTAACTAGAGTATAAAGTATCTGGTTTGTGTTTTACAGCAGATGTTAAAGGAGACCAGAAGTTTTGCACAAACAAGGTTTGAATCGTACATATACATGTATTATTTTACTACTTTGTCTTTGCTGTCATCAGGCTTTACCATGCTTCGAGCCTTTAGTCACACAGATGGTAGGTGTGTGTTTCATCATGCTTCTAAGCGTTGGCATCATCGTAAGTCTGTGCTGGCAATCAGGAGAGAAGATGTTAATGCGTGGGAAAGAAGAGCACCTCTAGCACCAAAGCATGTTAAGGAATTGACACAGATGGGGTACAAGGTCTTGGTGCAGCCATCAAACCGGAGAGCCATCCATGAAAAGGTAAGGTCCCATTTTGAGTTAGATAAGCAAAACCATAGTCCAGTTATTAACCATAGTACAGGAAAAATAATATTCAAAGTGTATACATAAGAAAACATATTAATAATGTTGTCATGAAATGAGGAGCCATCGTGTCCTAGTGGAGAGAAGGAGTAGTTTGTTTAGCCTTTTAATGTAATGTTGGCACACTGCTGGGTTTTTGGAGTTGTTTTAATTGATTTCTTGCCATTTCATCTGTGTCTGAAGAAGTTCTAGGTGCTCTTGAAGTAGGAACTTGGGAATTCATTTAACATTGGTGGGTTTGTCTTCTGTTTGTACGGAGGCAACACAAAAAAATAAGCATATTTAAAAAACCAGGAGAAAGGACAAATCTGGTGAATCCCATTCCTGCTTCAATCCCGTTCCTCATGTAAAATGAGGAGAGAGGGTTTTTTTCTTTAATGCTGTGAGGTTCAGAACTAAGAGCTTTTACAGTTCTTGTAGCAGGTGTAATACTCTGCTGTAAGGTATCTGAGCCAACATAAAAATTGAAATGTAAGTAGGGGATTAGTGATCGCGTGTAGATATCACCTTTTAATGAAGGCACAGAGCTGGTTTTCACTGAAGTACATACCACACTAGGTACACAACTATGATATCGAAGCTGGAATTTTAATATGTTTTTGAGGTAAGGGAGAACAAAAATAAATTTCGATATGGAAAAAGAATCTTTTAGAAGTTGCTCTTCAGCTTGGACTTAGTTTTACACAATTTTATAAAATCACATGTCATCAGTCTTCAGATTAGTTTGTCAGACTTCTCTAAACTTATTTTGAAGTATTTCAACACATTACAGAGGACTGTTTATTGCAATACTATAAGATACTTTAAATGTAGTAAAATGTCCCTTTTGTAGTCAGTGAAGGATTTTACTAACACGTGATTTGTTTTGGTCTTGTACAATAGGGTATGAGCATGGAAATTCAATTTGATATTTGACACCCCTTTTGATAAAGAGGTTTATGAATCTATCACATGCAGTAACTTGTGTCTGCTTTGTAGGATTATCTGTTTGTGCTCTGTTTTAGTTGCTTATGTGCTGAGATCTGAATATGAAAAAAACCACAGAAAAATTTACTTTGATTTTTCTGTTTCATAGGATTATGTCAAAGCAGGTGGCATTATTCAAGAAGATATTTCCGAGGCTTCTCTGATAGTAGGTGTGAAGAGACCTCCAGAGGACAAACTAATCCCTAAAAAGAACTATGCCTTCTTCTCTCACACTATTAAAGCCCAAGAGGCAAACATGCCCCTTTTGGATGAGATTCTGAGACAGGTAAATTAAGTCGTAGTGAAGGCAATTGGCTGTTAGCATGGGGTGGAAACTGCATTTAATGCTGAAGTGTGATCAGAAGCTTGCTGCTTGGTGTGGTTACTTGCAGCATGCATATTTGTAGACAGCTAATAAGGACTGTTTTCAGTATCCTTTTCTGGAGCTGACTATTTCTTGCTCAGTGGATCTTGTGTATGCAGTGCTACTCTGTTTATGTGTGTGAGGCAGGTGAGTTGCGAGCATGCTGTGTGCTTAAGAGAGTTTCATGCTGGATGAGCATGAAGGCTTGTTGGAAAGTTATTAAGTTAGAGCATGTGTTCGTTGTTACAGAGGGAGGCAGCCAGTTCACTCAGAAATGAGCAGCCTCTTGGCAGAAGATGTGTGTGAATGGTCTGCAGCAGCTGGAGTGGCATGTTGGGGAGCTTTGTGCCAAGAGTGCGCAGGTGGTGCAGAGACTCTTTAAAACAAGAATTCAGTGCAAATTTTCCGGTTTTATTTTTATACTTAAATCTTGTTACGAATTTCTCTTATATGCCCAGCAGCCTCTATCACAAAGGATGACAAAGGCATACGAAAAGGTAGTTCCTAGGGGAGCAACGTGCCACTGACTGCATTCACTGAAAATTTTAATACTCAGTTTGCTATGTATTTTCAGGAAATTCGACTGTTTGACTATGAAAAAATGGTTGATCATAAAGGAATGCGAGTTGTGGCCTTTGGAAAGTGGGCTGGTGTAGCAGGTATAGTGCACAAAGTAAAGGCAGGCTTGCAACGAGTAACTTTTTGTAATACTTCTGGTTGTCTACGTTTCCTGAAAGTTGAGGCTCCAAATGCATTTTTAACTGCATTTTTAACTCTTGCTTTTAAGTGCTTTTTTCCATTCTGTTTTGTGCTCCCTACTTTTGATGACAATACATGTCAAATAGTCCTGTGGATTCGTGGCAAATCTATTAATTTATGTTGTCTTGAAGTCCCATCTGTCTCTTCAACTAACCTGAGGTGGACTAAATATCAGGAGATCAACTGAATAGGCTTTTGAAAGAAATGGCTGCTGTCAGTCCTGCGAGTTTGAACATGTTTGTCACTCTGTTACTCATTTACAGTGATTTTTGTGAGGCATGGTTCTCACACCTTTCTACTGAATTTCTGTTCTGTTTCTTCAGAAGACTCTTCTTATTATGTCCTTCTTTGGAATCTGGTGATGTGGATGCATCTCGTAAAAGGATATCTGAGTAATAAATAGTGCAGAAATGCATAATGTGGGCCAAGAGGAAGTTTAAGGTCGTGATCTTCTATTGAATTTCTCCTTCCCTCGTTTTATGTAGACTTTCTTTAGAAGTAAAGTATTAATATTAAAAGATGAGCAAAGTATCTAGGATGATTTAGACTTCAGTCAGTCTCTGTGGTTTCTAACTGTGCATATTCATAATTAACACTGATGGTCTGATTTTACTTTTTGTTTTTTATCAATAGGAATGATCAACATCCTACATGGATTAGGATTACGATTTTTAGCCCTGGGACATAACACTCCCTTCATGGTAAGAGTATATGTGTATGTATTTTCTTTAGCAAAATGACATTTGGGCATCTGCTAATTATCTGTATTTGAATATAGAAAACGTCTTGATGTCTGTGCCTTTGATTTCAGCACATTGGGATGGCACATAACTACAGGAATAGCAGCCAGGCTGTGCAGGCAGTACGGGATGCTGGATATGAAATTTCACTGGGATTGATGCCAAAGTCAGTTGGGCCCTTAACATTTGTATTTACAGGCACTGGTAATGTTTCTAAGGTAGGCGTTATGTCTTCAAGATAAAATGCTATATTATTTTTGATAGAAATTCTTGGCATTTGATATATATCAGGTTAAATTGGTTGATGGGTTCATTTTGTTTGGACTTCAGGTTTTCCTTTGCCACTAAGAGTTTTTAAGTACCCTAAACTAATGCCTTTAAGGTGAGATCATGCCTGACAAGGCTGACCATGCTAACTTCTTATCATGAAAGATGGCTTACATCTTACTGCTCCTCTCTCTTTTCCCACCAGCATGATTTTTGTCTCCCTCTCTCCCCTCTGTTGACTCTGGGCTCACAAAGTATGTTGAATCACCCCATTAAAGGATGGGGAAATAATTTTATTTTCTAATACTCACTGAGTTTTTATATCTGTTTTTGTAGCACTGACTTGGTTTACATGTACTAGACTTTAGAGCTATTTCTATGACATAGGGGAAAGGCTTACTCCTGGTTTTGGCAACAAAGATGAGTTAACTAGGCTCCAGATAGAAAGTGAAATCACTGACTGTGTAAACATGTGCTTTCTGGACAAAAGGATGGCATGTCTGAAAGGCTTGTGTTCTATGATCACGGCTCATTGGGAAAGTCATCTTGAAGTTCTTTGCCTTTAGAACAGCCTGGTTGGTGAGAGGTGGCTTCAGGGTTCTTCCCTAAAGAGAAACTGCTCCTCAGAGTGGCAGCAAAACCATGTGTTGTGGCTGAGCTGAGGCCTTCCAGCTCTGCCTTTAGAAATATAAACTAGGCATTGGACTGGGGCTTAGGCATACTGCAGTAATGAGGAATGGTGTAAATTCCTTGTACACAGAGCCCAGGCAACTTTGTTTTGGCTAAGTGGGGGTATGTGTGAAACAGTTTGTACATCTCTGAGTAAGTTCTCTGGCAGGACTGTCAAAGTGTGGCATTTTTATATTTGTTTTCACACACCAAATGAGCAGTGTTACACTACCTTTGTATTCTCTGCTCATTCTGAATCCTACTTCATGGTTTGCAGGGTGCTCAAGAAATGTTCAATGCTCTCCCATGTGAGTTTGTGGAACCACATGAGTTAAAGGAAGTTTCCAGATCTGGAGGTATGGTGTGACAATAAAGTTACTGAAAACGCTGGAACCCTTTTTGTCCAAGTATAACAGCTATATTTGATTTTTTTTTTTTTAACCTCAGACCTCAGAAAAGTCTATGGGACAGTGTTAAGTCGTCACCATCATCTTGTAAGGAAACGTGATGGACTATATGATCCTGTAGATTATGATAAACATCCAGAACTGTACACTTCTCGCTTTAACACTGATGTGAGCATCTCTTCTGTTCTTATTTGAAAGGTTTTCTACAGTGTTGGTATTCACTACACCTTTGCATATTCATCAGTTAAGAGAGCATTCATTTAAAACACTAGACCAGGTGCTTTCAGCTTTTTAAGTGCTTAGTTACATCAACCATCTGTAACTTTCTTTGCAGATTGCACCCTACACAACTTGTTTAATTAATGGCATATACTGGGAACAACATACTCCTCGCTTGTTAAGCCGACAGGATGCTCAGAAGCTTCTGGTGCCAGTTAGATCTGCTACTGGTTCAACAGAGGGTTGTCCTGAGTTGCCACACAAGTAAGAGACCTCAGTTCACTTGTAACCATTCTGCAGCACCATGATTAAGTTGTAGTGTTAGGCAGTTTCACCACAGTATCTACCAAAGGATTCTGTTTCTTACATTGTTCCTCTTGCATGTTGCACAATGCCCCATTGATTTTGCTTTTGTTCTTCTGCACTTTGCACTGTTTTTTTTACAGTTTGGAGTTTTTGGAAACATCACAGTACAAATGATTGACAAGTGTCAGCTGTCTTTCTGCAAAGGTAGTTCTGCCATTGGTCCTTGTGTGGAATCCAATATAAACAGCATGGCATCTGGGAAACATACCTACTGCACTCTTAAGTTTCTATGCCAGAATAAGAGTTTATTGGTTAAGTTCTTCCTACCCTGTCATTTGGCTTGTACAATTTCAATCACTGTTCCTTAATACCTCTGATTTCTGCAGCAGGTAGTGGAAAAGCTTCACAACCCTGTATAGCTTTAAGGATGGAACATGGGGTGCATGTCTCCTTTCAGTGTGGGTGAGAGCTACCCGTTCTCTAATAGCCCTGTGTAGTAGTTCTCTGGGAGATTGGCCTGGGAATGGATTTGCGGAGGATATGGCGATGTTTTCTGGTGAGGAAGCAGGCCATTGTCTCTTATCTGCCAACTCTTGACACCTTTCACCATCACGTGGCAGCATCACATGACAAATAAAGAATTTAAGTGTTAACCTTGAGTGGAGCTAGAGGTTGTGAGTTAGGCTATGAATGCTCCACCTGCACCAGCTATCTGTGAACTGAAATGAGGCAGCCATTTCTTTAGGTTTCCCTTTATGACAGTGAAGTTATTCTAGTGCAGGACAGCCTAGTGACAGCTTGGGGGAATTGGTAGATGGATAATGAATGGGAGGTGTTGACAGGACATCGAGTACAGAGAAAAAATGGTGGATCTGTGGATTCTCCTGGTCTTAGAGAAGTTACACATCAAATATGGATCCCGTTGATGCAAATGGAAATCTTACGACTCCAGTAGGGCCAGATTGCCATTATGTTTCTGGATGTCATTGTTTGTGTTGTTTTGACTTCTGAATTGGTTAAGATGAGTGAAACTACAAGTCTCATAGATCTCATGTTTCTTTTATTTCCTGTTCACTTGTGATCTTTTATACCTATGATTCTTAGTAATTTGGATAATGCTCTATTCCTTTGTCTCTTTTTTGCTTAATCACTTTAGACTTCTGGCAATATGTGACATTTCAGCAGACACTGGAGGATCTATAGAATTTATGACGGAGTGTACAACAATTGACAGTCCATTTTGTATGTATGATGCTGACCAGCATATTATTCATGACAGGTGGGAGAGCCTTTAGTTTTTATTGCTTTCCTCTCTAATTTCTACAGTGAAACATTATACTGAAAAAATGTGCTTTTAAAACACTTCTGAAAGGTGGTACGCTTTCAGGTACCAGGAGTAGTTTAGAAGAGCTGTGTTCTCTTTTTCAGTGTTGAAGGCTCTGGGATTCTGATGTGTTCCATCGACAATCTGCCAGCTCAGCTTCCTATAGAAGCAACAGAGTACTTTGGCGATATGCTTTTCCCATATATTGAAGAGATGGTAAGGTCTTATGTGTCCAACAAGAAGGTAAAAGGCTCGGACTTTGGTCTGCTTGTTTGGTGCTTTTCTGGTCTCCTGTATACATTCAAAAGGAATCTGCTGTAGAACATAACTGACTTTGTACTTCTGAAAAAAAAAAAAAGCTTTCTAAGCCTTGAGGCCATACAAACAAGAGCAACACGTGAATGAGACACTAGTGACCTGAATGTCTTGGGGATTTGTCAAGAACACTTTCTGTAGGCAGGAAACAGGCTCTGGCAGGTAGTTCGTGTTTCCTGGACCCTGCAGTAGATGTCTAAATCTGATTTTCTTGGGGCACTCGGCAGTTACTCACAATCAGACTGCTGTTTGCATTCCTGCATTTTCATAAAAGTCAAATGCCACTGATCGGGGCCAGGAGAATTTCAGATCTACAAGATATTGGTATTGTTGCATGCGTTTGAATGTTGCTTAAAATCTTGATGGTTTACTCTGAAAAAAAATACGGGAAATAAAATGACCTAATTTGAAATAACTTATTTCCGTAGCTGTTATCAGAAGGCTCAGAACCTCTTGAAAGCCAGAATTACTCATCTGTTGTTCGAGATGTAAGTTTTGCAATTTGGCACTCTGCTCGTCTTCCTCTGCTTTAAAATGTACATGTACAAAACCCCCTCAAAATTTGTTTCATGTATTTCTAGGCAGTGATTGCATCCAATGGCTCGCTGACAGCTAAGTACGAATATATCCAGAAACTGAGGGAGAGCAGGTAAATGTGTAGCTTCTTAGAGTTTATTTGGTTCAGGATTTTAAAAAACTTGTCTGTATTCTATCTCCCCTTTTGCAGTTATGTACTGTTGTGTTTTGGTGGAATACTGCTATGTTGCACTGTGTCTAAATGTCTCCTAGCTTGATGACTTCCTTCTTCATGCACATTGCCTAAATAATTAACGTGTTAGTAACTTATATTGAAGTTGAGAAAGTGGTCATTTTTCTCTTTCTTAAGTTATGAAGACTGTTTTACCAGAGGCAGAAAACAGCCACGTGCCAGTATTATTCTGTTACTCCTTGCCCTTCTAAAATGAATGTAACATACAGTCCTTTGAAAGGTATGGCTGAAAGGAAAAGGCTCTCTAGTATACCTTGAACCTAGTTTCCTCGGGTATAGCTCAAGTGCTGTGCTGTATAGCATTGTTCTGTGACTGGATGTATTCAGGAGCCTCTGTGAGACTCTCAGACTTTTCATTATGTTCCTGTAGCTACAGCTTTAGCTACCACTTCATCTGTACCCTGTCTCAGTAGTCATCCGCCAGTGGTAACATGAAAGAAGTTGAGTGGATTAAGCTGACAGAAGTATAAATAACCTGGATATCCCTTCTCTTCCCCTTGTTCCCTATTGTTAGCAAACACCTACTGTTCACCTATGAAAAGTATTAATTTGACAATATGTGGGTACCTCTGGTTGCATGTTCATGGTCAATGCCAGCTGCGCTGTATATCATATAAAAGTTGAAATTGGTCTGACCACAAGTACTGCATGCACTATGCACTAAAAGCATAGTGTGTTGACTTCTGCACGCTAAACTTCTCCAGTTTCCTTTGGGAGTTCTGGTTATGAATTTGTGCATGATGAACTATAGATGTGTTTTCCACCCAAAGTAACATGCTGTTTGCCTCTCCAAGATTTCAGCTCTCAGTGATTTTTGTCTTGTGCTGTTTGGTACACAACCTCAAGAGGCTGTCTCAGTAACAAATTTTTTTAATTCTTACACAGCACGATAATCTGGTTGGTTTTTTTTCTTTTTTCATGGTTTTGTGTGAACTACCCTGAGAAGCTGGAGACTTCATTCCCAAAGGGTTTTTTCTGGGTAGATTTTTGATATTTCTGCATACCTGTGTTGCACGTGATGTTCAGTTGTTCATTGGTGTTGCTTACTTAGCTGTCAGAACAGCAAGACCTGCTAACAATACCCTTTGCAGGCTTTGGAGATAGTGCAAATGAAAGCACTGCTTAAGTTGTGATGATTTAGCTAGAGATAGGCTCTTCTTTAGACTCTGTAGGAATTACGTGGCTTGTGTTATTACTCTAACAAAGCATTATGCTGCGTCTAGTTTAGTTTCTGAGGGCTCTGTTTAGACTATTTGCTTACCCTTTGGAAGTTTGTGAGCATTTCAGGCATAGGATAGCCAGACTGCATGAGCCGAACTGTCCTGAGCGCCACTAGAATGCAGGAGCAGTTTGATTTACTGAGGTTTTTTTCCATCTTTTCACCTTTACTTGCTTCAAACCTGCTACCAATTTCTCATCCACACTTCCATTAACAATGTGGGCCTCTAAGTATTACTGTTATTTGTTCATAGGTTAACATAACTGAATCATTTAAACTTGTATGTAGAGAAGAGGCATAATCTGAAATGTTCTTTTCTGGGACTGTGTAGATTCTGTTCCCCCTCTTGATGGGTTATTTGGTAGCTCATGTTTGTCCCTCTTCTAGAGCAGACATGCTATGTTTGATCCAAGTGTGACCTCATTCTGGAGACTGGAAAAGTTTTTAATAAATATAAGTTTGATTGTAAAATCCACCTTTCTTTCATATAGGAAGTCTCTTCATCAACACTGTTGCTCCAAGCTCCTGCATACCACTACTGCTCCCTATAAGTAAAGGATGGAGAGGAGTTCTTTCTTTTCCCTTGGCCATAAGGGTGTAGCTGTGGAAGATGCTTTATTAGAATTGATAGTAGTAGTAGTAGTAGTAGTAGTAGGGTCCTTGGGTTTGTCATATGAAAGGATATGATGGGCTTAGGAGGCTTTCTGTGAATAGATTAAATAATGATTTAACTTTTTTTTAAAAATCAAATCTGTAAAACTTGTACAAAGGTCAAAATGTGCAGTAATCTATAGCAATAATTTAGATATATTAGTGGTGATACATTGGAATGTCCTTCAGATTTAATGAACTGAAATTAATGACTTTAAAAAAAAATAATTAAGCCTGAAAGTAGAGGAAGGAAGGATGGAATATCTGGAATTGTGGAGAGTTATTCAAGCTTTACAAATACTTAGACACAGTTAGTAGGCTGGAACGTGCTTCAGGCAGATGATACAGATGTATATGGTACTGATTTAACTCTCTTCACTCAGAGTAGTCTTTCAAGGCTATTGTTTGAGGCCTTGTTTCGTACTTATGGTACTCAGGTACTTCATGCCATGCTTCAGGTCATACAGTACCACTCTTGTCATGCTGTTAGGTATTGCTCTGGCAGGCTGCAACACCATCCTTCATTATTATGGCTGTTTTTGAGCTGAAAAAATGCAACCAAAAATTGACTTATGGATGCCACGTGGAGCCCCAAAAGGTCTGAACCAAACATTATTTAGTAGACATATGGTTAGTCCTCTTCTAAGGACTATAGCTTTAAGTAAAGCGGACCTGGAGCTTGCAGCTAGAGGTCAGGATTCTTTCTTTGGCTTAATCCACACTGCAGTGTATGCCTGTATATAGGCTTAGTAGATAAAGGGGAAATTGAGGAACTTGCTTATGCGTGATAAATCTGTATCTTTGAAGGTCCTGCCTATTTATTGAAATCTGTTTTCAGGTTATGGGATAAGAAAAAGCCAAACCTCATTCTCCATTAATTAGGTTAAAAAATAGGGCAATGACCAGCATCCTTTCCTTCAACAATAAAAAGTGCTTTAAGAAATTAGTTTTTATCTGCACAATGATGATATTTTAGACAAAGAGTTTTACAATCCTGATTTTACAACTTAATGCAAATTTAAGCTAAAAGGAAAAATAATTGTAAACAACCAAAATGTGGTTTTCTACTATACTTTATGCATTTATGAAAGCAGATTTAAACAACTGTTGAACTATGTTTTTCTGGTTGGCAAAAAGAAATGCAAAATCTGATGTGAATACATTTTATATTGAAAGTCAACAGGAGAGCTGCTTAAATTTATTTCCGAGAGTAGTAGAGGCTGGGTTGAAATACTCAGTGATGGTTTTCAAATCTGAGTTCTTACCTGCAAACAGGATTTTTTAATTGGGCATTTACTTTTATTTGACTTTTATTGACTGTCATATTTGTATGATGGACTAACATGAACCTAGTACAGCTTACCTAAAATGTGCTTTCACCAGCATGGTGTTGCGTACTGTAACAGTACCTGTGATGCAAAGGGAGTGAGGCAGAGCCTGGAATCCCTTTTTCACAGCCCAGCATGAGAGTCAGCTTGGTGGTCCTCAAGTGATCAGGTTACAGTAATTTGGCCATGGGGAGAAATGAGAGTGACAACTGAGGAAGAATTTATTTGACAGCCAGTAGCAACTGGAGAAGCAGTGGAGATGTTGATGGCTTTGATGATGTTTATATTAGAGGAAAGAAACTAGAAGTTATGCAGCAGAAGTGAAGCATGATGGAAGCAGTACTGAACAGTCTTGGGTTAGATAGCCAGGAACTTGACTCTTGGTCTGAATAGAGTTCTTGGTTTGTTGTCTTAGTAAAACATACTTATTCTGTAAGCTTTAGCAGCTTACAGTTTCCTTCTTCTGTGTGGTTTTTAATTTTGCCTGTAACACCTCATAGGGAACACGCTCAGTCACTGAAGATGGGTAATAAGAAGAGGGTTTTATTGCTCGGATCCGGCTATGTTTCTGGCCCTGTACTTGAATATCTCACTAGAGATTCCAGTGTTGGCATCACAGTTGGTATGTAAGACTTTGCTTGTTTTTCATTGAAAAATTTTGTCTTATTTAAACCTGCTAGTGTGACAGAACCTTTCTCATAAGTAATAAATGGATCTGGTTCTAAGAACCGATAAAGAAAATCTTTGCTATTATGCACAGCAGAAAAGGATTCTGTATCTTTGTGATCATTTTGCGTTTATGTAATTCATTTGAAAATGACATAGCCACATTAAAAGTTTACTGTTTGCATGTGTAACCTGTAGGGAAATTAGAAGTATTTGCTTTAGGCTTGGGATTGGTTTTATAGCTAGTCAGTCACTTTTGTTGGTGCTAGGCTGTGTTTTCAGCCTCACACAACAAGAAGATGAAATTGTTCTAATAGACATCTGTATGAGTGAATGCTCTGCTGTTGTTACAACCAGTACTGTGGTGGTAAACCTTCTGACCCAAACCTACCCTACTTGTTTATTCCTAAGCCTCACACGCCTACTTGTTTATTCCTCTGTTCTGGTTTTATCTGTAGCATATTTCAGGCTGGGAATTGCAGAAACACTTTTCTGTACCCTCAGTGATGACTTTACCCTGATTCTCTGATTTCAGATTTAAAACTCAGGCTGTATTGCCTGAAAGATAACTTTGCTGGGAAGTGGTTTTCTTTAGAACTTGCTGTTGTATTTGTGTTGATCTTTGTTGTTATTGTTGTTGCTTTTATTTGTTTCTTTTCTTCATAGTGCTTTCATATGTGGCTGCTTTTGCTACCCTTTGCAGTGATAACCATAGTATTTTTAATCCCTGGGAAAAAAATTTACTAGGAAGAAGAGGGGAACTCTAAGGAAGCTGCAACCTTATTGCTAGCACTGCCTGATGCAGTGAACAGGGAAGCATTACAGCAATGTGCAGTGTCCATCTTCTCATCGGTACAGAGGCTGTATCTGATTCTGCAATACAGTAGCAGTAAGGGAAACCAGGTGAACTGGAAGATTTGTTTTGCCAAGCACTGAGCAAACATAGGTGCCTCTTATCTGGATAGCTTAAAACCACCTAGTTTCTACAGCACACCCCCAAAAAAAACCTCAGAAGGAAGGAGATACAAAGATGTTACTTTAATACTTGACAGTAGGCAGGTAGGTGAAGAAAGCATAAAATACATGTGGCAGTGCCATACTTATTTCCCTACTGTTAAGCTGCACCATTTTAAGTCCAAACAACAAAAATCTTAATTGGGAAACCTTCGTGTAACCAACTTTTTTTGGTTTGAATTTGTAGATGATTTTGCTTACCTCTTTTCTTGCAGCACAAGTTGATTAGTAGCGTATGGAGGATCATCCTCTGACAATGTTTATTTCCCATTGACTTTGGAAAGGCCATAAGGAAATAAGGCCCCAAGTCAGAGGCACAAATGCTTTTAATTCTCTGTAAGCCTGTGTCCACCTGCTGCCTTCACTGCTTGTTCCTTTCTCCCAGCTGTGTTTGCATTGCCATCCTTGTGCTGGCAGCATGGTGAGCTGGGACAAGAACCAACTGACTTTCAGTTAGGTGCAGCAAATACTTCTTGCCTTAACCTTGATCTCTCAGTTCTGCTTTCCTTATAATGGTAAGTGCTGACAGTAGGAAGGAACAAGCGGAGGCAGGCAGAGACTGGATGGATTTCTCTCTTTTAGTGATAATTATGAGCATGTGCAGGATTGGTAGGACTAAGCCATAGGTGAATATTGAAACTAGTCAGATTGAATCTAGGCTTTTTAGTCATATTTGGCCTAAGCAAAAGCTTAATGTTTTTATCTTTGTTATGTTAAAAATGGCAAATGATGTGAATTGTTTTTGTTTTAAGCTATTAAGTTGTTCTTTTAGGTATATATCTATTAGCATATATATTTATATCTATCTATATATAAAAGAAAATATATATAATCTATAAATAAGGATTCTGTTAAAATGTACTGGAACAGAGTTTTGAAAGATTCCTTTTTTAACCAGATTTACCTATAAATGTGTGGCTGTGTGGAATGAGGGATGGAGTAAGCTTTCCTGGACACATGCTTGTTTACTGAATCTGTTAAGTAGCTGTTTTGAGCCTGCATGTTCATCAAGACCATAAAACTAGTTAAGGTTTTGCTGTCTCACTTAAACCCAGCATAGCCTGAAGAAGAAAACCAAGTTTTCCTTTTTGGACTTTTTCCAATCCTGGACTTCCAGTTAGCTTCTTGCTTTTCAGTGAAGTAGTCTGTGCTTTTGCAGAAATGGCTACTGCTGTCAAAAACTGATTGAATACTTCACCTCTGCATTTATTTGGCTAGGTAAGATAAACGACCATTTTTAAAACAGGAGAGAATATGTACTGCATAGTGACTTTACTTTAGATATTTTAGTGCCTCAAGATAAATCGTTGCACTACTTGAAAATGGTTGTTTTTCAGCAGGATGATGCTAAGCCAAAACTTTGAAACACATTGAGCATACAATTTTTCCATTGCAATCTTCTCTCAAGAGTTTGTGCAATTCAGTATTTCATGAAATAAGAAACACCAGGCATGCCTTTTCTGTATTTCTGTGTGAAAAGCAAAGCTAGAACAAAACCCCTTCCTGTTTCAATGCTATTTAATTATTCTGTTTGACTTGAGGTTGTAAACCTGCAAGGAAAGGCCCTTCTTGGGGTAGGCAATTATTATTTTTTTCCCCCTTACCGTTCTAGTTATGCAGTGCTTCTCCCACAAATTGATGAGCTCATGAATGCCAATAGTATTTAATACATCTAGGACCATGGTGTGAGTTTTCTGGCATTCTGGTTTTCTCCTACACATTGTTCTGCCAAGCAGGCCACTGGATGACTCGTTTAAGTAAGGGCTGGTAGACCCAAGGGGTGATGTCCCCCCCAGATCAGAGCATGAAGATCAAGTCTATTGTGTGATTCTCTGGTTGTCCACCAAATCAATAAGGAAAAGAAATTGCTGCTTGGTTTCTTAGTGCTGCATGTGGGATGTCAGTGAGTTCCTACTTGTCACCCTAACTTTGGTTCTCTTTCTCTCCTTTTTTTAAGTTTTTCATTTGTCTGATCCTTTTGACTCCCTACCCCTAAGAATTTTCCCAATAATACTCTGGTCTCCCCCAAAAAATTAAAATACTGGTCTTTCTGAATGTGATAGTGGTATTTTGACTGGGCATAATAGAGCTGTTGTTAAATTTTTCTGCTGGTCGTCTTTATTTTATTTTTCCTAGACATTGCATGGTAGGATTGTTGTTCTAGTTCAGGTGAGCTACCTTCTCCTATATCAATAGAAGTGTTTACTACAGCTCTTGTGGCTTTCTTCTGATCTTTCTCTAAAACTTTCCTTAAGCCTGAACGTACACATTCAGGCACCTGTGTGACTGTTATTTGCATTCTTCACCCTCAAACACTTTCTTTAACTGGTCTACTTCTAGATCCAAGATAACAGTGCATTTTTAAGGATTCCAAAATAATCTGCTTTTATCCTTCTATCAGTGGTTTGTTCACTTGTTCTTTGAAAACTTTAATGTCTTTTTCAGTATGTTTTGACACTTACCGAGGAGTGGCAGGTGTTCATTTAAGACAGAAAACACTGAACCTCCAGTATGTATGTTTTTTAAAATCTAGAATATACCTTGCCACAGGTGTTTTTTTAGGGGTCAGAGTTAAAGACATAGGAGTATGCTTTTGGGGTGTATCACAACCCTGGGTAGACTATAATAAAAGTGTTGGCTTTATGCAACTAGTTAACAAGACTTTTGAGACACATTTCTGCAGGACATGCATTCATTCAGCAGACTTTTTTCCCTCTCTCTAAAAAAACCCACTTAGGTATGAATGTGTGCTTCTTTCTGTTTAGTTTATCTGTTTTCCCACCGTGTGGATGCCCAGTTACCTGGCAAATGTAGACAGTGTTGCTGTAGAAAACCGTGATGGAAGGACACATGCACATGATGCAAGGGAGCCAGTGGGTTCTGGGGTGTCCTATTGCACAAGGACAGGTTTAACAGTCCTTTATGTCATGTTTCACACCCGCTTCATCGTAGAGTGGAAAATAAGGGAGATGACTTCTAGTTTTGCGTAAATAATTTCTGTTGACCTAGTCTGCTGATAGCAAAACTGCAGTTAAAACTTTCAAGTACACCCACAAAGTTGCTAATTGGATCCATTGAAGTGTTTCTCTTTAGGAATGAGGAAGTGTGTGTAAAGCATAATTATACATGGGAGTGCTTTGGACTTACCTTCATCTTTAGGTAACAGTTGATGTGTTTTGCTTTTAAAACAGCATCTGTCATGAAGGAACAACTTGAACAATTGACAAAAAAATACAGCAACGTTACTTCAGTTCATATGGATGTCATTAAGGATGAGGAAAAGCTCTCCTCTTTGGTGAAGAAACATGAGCTTGTCATCAGGTCAGAATTCTGTGTAAAACATGATAGGCTCAACCCTAAGTTGTGCTGCTTCTTTCTCCTAGTTCACTGACTTAAATCAATATGGTAACTTTTTTTTTTTTTTGAATGCCCGAGAACTGAGGTTATATTTGTGTATGTAAATGGTTGTAACTGGCCACTGATTTCTCACATAGCAGGGCACTGGGACTTTAAAGGGGCTTTGCCTGCAGCACCTCTTTAGAAGTGTTTGCCAATCACATGGACAGCCTTCTTAGCGTGAGGGGTCAGTTGTGTCCACCAGTGTGTGTGTTCCTGGGATCAAATGTGCAGGTTTGCAAGAGCAGGCAAAATTCTGGCATCTTGGGCATTTCTCCTGAATATCCCATTAAGAAAAATCTTGTTCCTGATATTGAAACAGGAGGAAATGACTTCATAGTCTTTGCCATTTTGTCCCTTTTGCTATGGATGTTGTGAGTATTGTTTCCTTTCCACATAGAGCATGCTTTTCACAAAGTACTTCAGTAAGACTGTTGTCATGCAAGCTTTCTCAAGGATGGTTTTACAGTTTTGCATCTTCTAAACTTCCAGCATGCCTGTTTAGAAGGTGGCCTTGAAAAGAGGTCAGTAGTTTGTTTTTTACAAAGAAAAGTGTGACAAAAGATGCTGTCTAAAGAATGACTCCCCTATTGTCCTGCACCCTTTAGAGTGCATACAATGCCCTTCGATAGGGTAGCATTTCAGTTATGTAGGTATGAAACTGCTCAGGGCAAGGCAGGTGTGACCATTGCATTTCCTTGAGCTGTTTTGTAGACATAAAAAAATATTTCTCGTTTTCCAGTAACAACATAAGTAACTGGTTGGGTTTTGATGTTGCATAATTCTCCTTCATTTGTAGTTTGCTGCCTTATTCAGCACATCCTTTGGTTGCTAAGAAATGTATTGACAGCAAAGTGAACTTGGTAACAGCCAGCTACTTAACACCAGCTATGAAGGAACTCCAGGAGAGGTAGGTATAAGAGTAGTATCTCCCTGGTGTTGCTTTCTTCCTCAGTGCATTATCTGAATATTTTGCAGTCTGTTACACCTGCAATGCTTATTGTGAATCACTGTTTTCTGCATTCTTTCTCCTCCTCTTACTATGGAGGATCAAGTACCTTTCCCCAAAGTTGCATGTGGAGGCTGTGGCACAGCGGAGAAATGAGTGCATGCCCCAACCTGGTCAGACTACTGCTCTGAACACTGGAACATGCTCTTTTGCATGCACCATCTTATTCCATGATAGTGTGCCTTCCCCACCCTCCTCCGACCTGTTAGGATGTTTAAGCTGGGCTCATACTCAAGCTGAGCAGCTGCGCTCTCCTGTTCTACCAGTGACAGCAAGCTTGTTTGTCATCCTTTGCATCCTGCCAAAAACTCATTCTTGGCTTATTGTATCTACAGTAATATCCTCCTTCATGCCGCCTTCTTTTGGACAGGCCCACTGTATTAGTCTCAAATTGGTGACAGTTCTAACTATTCTAATGTTTCTGTTGTCCTACTTATTATATGAGTGGAAGTTGTTTTGAGCGTGGAGTTTCATCTAGACACTCCTCTCAGTCATGCTACCAGAAACACTGAATTGAATTCAAGTGAATGAAATGAGAATTGTGCATGCTGTGCCTGTACCAGAGGTAAAACAGAGAAAGCTGGACAGGTAGAGAACCAGTGTTGCAGACAATGAGGGAGATTTAGAGGCCTCTCCCCCTTCTTTCTGCGATGCCAAGAGGTCATATCACACACTTAAAAAAGCCAAAAAAACCCAAACAAACAAAAAGACACTTCTCATTTGTCAAAACACAAAGTGATTTTCAAAATAAAATAAATTACCTCAGTTTGGGGTGATAAGTGAGCTGCTCTGGGAGCGTAGGCAACTGTTAATAAAAGAAAACCCAAATGCTTGTGGCTTGGGAAAGGAGGCCTTTCAGTCTCTCTGCCCTGCAGGTGCTGTTTAGGGCAATTATGACGAGGTCTGTGCTGTCCTCTGCGTTACCACCTTCCTGCGTTATTGCACTGTCCAGGAGAATGTGGGATATGGAGTTGGTGGTAGGAATTTCTTTTTCCAGCAGCCCCTAGATGTTGCAGCAAAGTAAGAGAAACCAAGGCTAGAATGACTGTTAGCCAGTTGTCGCTTTTCAGGTTTTAACATCTGCTTTTGGGTTTTTTCCACAAGCTGCAGGCAGAGCCCAGAATTTACTGTGTTGGGGAAAGTTCACTGAGCCTCAGTTGGACAGATTTCCTGAATAAAAGGACAGTAATAGTGAATATTCTGACAGCTCTGCATTTCTGTTACTTTTAGCGTAGAAGCTGCTGGTATTACAGTTATCAGCGAAATGGGTTTGGATCCTGGTCTTGACCATATGTTGGCAATGGAATGTATTGACAAGGCAAAAGAAGTTGGTGCTACGGTAAGGTCGGCAGGTAGTGCATAGTTCTGCCAAGGTTTTATTAGTGAAGTTGTTCCTTTAACACCACCCAATTTTTGGGCACATCACTGATGTGTAATGGACTCTGGACACTTTACTTTTCCTGATGCTTGGAATTTGGTGCCAACTAATCTGACTGGTGAGGCTGTCAACTGCCTTGCCTCAGTGTGTGTTTTGATTTCCTCTCCTTTATGGACAGTGCCTGCAGTGACAGCTTGACGCTGTTTCTCAGTGAAATTCTTTTTATTTTCCCTGTCCACTGTAGATCTTCTGATTTGGCCCATTTGGGGGATAACGTCAACAGAAAAGACTTTATGAACTAATGGGGATTCTTCAGGGTAGCTCTGTACTGTTTGCATCCTGGTCTGTCCTCTCTTCATTGTTTCTTTCCTGTGGATAAATCTGACAGGTTGTATCTTACACTTCTTTCTGCGGTGGCCTGCCAGCTCCAGAGCACTCTGACAATCCTCTGAGATACAAGTTCAGCTGGAGCCCACAAGGAGTGTTACTGAATACAGTTCAGTCTGCTACGTATTTAAAAAATGGAGAGGTGAAGTAATCCTAACATTTCCATTTAAAGCTAGACAAAGAAGGTGGGATTGGGCTAAGGAGGGAACTGGGATTTGTAAGGTGCTGGGTTTACTTTCAAGCCAGTGAGACTCAGTTGCCGAAGCCAGTTGCATACATCACTTAATCATATGTTTGGTATGTGACAGTGCCTGGCTGCTGCCAGCTTAATTCTGAATTACTATATGGAAACTGAAGGAGCACGTTCTAATGACAGTGGATTGAGGTTGGTGTTCGGGGTCCAGCTTCTATCCCTGTTGTGTGTTGCTTTTGTCACTTGATTGCCCTGTCTTTGGCTCTGTGAAACAAAGATGAGAGTGCATCCTTCTGCATGCTTTTCTGTCTAGTCATGGTTGTAAACCAAATAGCTTCATTCTGTACTTGCACAGAGTATAGCAGAACTCTTGATTTCTTTTTCTTTTGGTACGATCTGTAAAACAATAGCTCACTGAATGGGTTTTGTGACAGTGTACAGTGCTTTTTAATGTGTTTTATATAAGCTCTATTTTGCTGTTTGTGCAGGAGTCATTAGATTAGACTTAACTTAGCAAAAGTCACTGCATCTGTTTTATGGGAAGATCATAACAGATTTGTGCAAAGCTCTTGCAAGCCATCATCACATTTCTGCTTTCCAGTCCTATTTGTTTGATCACTCTAACTTGCTCAGAGTAGTTACTGAGCAGGGGCTCTTCAAATGTCAAGGAGACTGCCTTGTATAACCACGGTAAAGTTTAGCTAATTATCTAAACTTTTTGATCTGCAAAACTGAGAAGTCTTTTGAGATGTTTTATCGTGACATTTTGGTGCTCTAATGTTCTTATTGCAGTAAGAAAAGAGAAATTCAGGGATTGTACACTGCATCGCTATTTTAAAAGCAACAACACATAGTTACAAGTTTCAGATGAAGGATCTCTTGGAGGATGTGAAAACGTTTCTTATTTAATTCTGACCTGGTTCACCCACTGCTAGGAAAAATAAGGTCATGCATATGAATGATTCATTATGAGAGCACTATGTGAACTTGTCAGTAAATTGTGCAGTTTTTCCTCCTTGCCACAGTCTTTGACTGTTGTGCAGGATTCTTCCACAGTAGTGTCATGTCTTACCTAACAAACACTTTCAACATTGCTGCAGACTTCATTGCTGTAGTCTTTATTATAGAGGGAAACCTTGCCCCTTTGTTCAGAAGTCATAAGATGAGTTTGTATTGATGCTGCATAGTAGATCTATGCATCAGCTGCTTGAAGGAAGCAGGGTTCAAGGCTTTGATTGGGAGTGGTAATAGAAATAGTCAACCTTATTTTGTTTTCCTTCAATGGTTCGTTCTCTCTGTGCTTTGTTGCTGCAAGATACACATGGGCAGCAGTTTTATTGATACCACCTAATCTGTTTTAATCTTAAGAAAAGAAAAAACAACCCCATTCTTCTCTTTGCATTTGCCTTTACCTCCCCCATAAAAAAATCGACCAAAAAGCAGGGAGCCTATGGGCAGAATCTCCCTTCACACTGGTGTAGTTTGAGGAGATGCTCCAAAATTACAGTAATGTAAGTGAAATGGGAACCTGCCACCTTTATATAGGTGCAGCAGGAATTATCAATGTGTGTGAGAAGAATGTGGCTTGGTTTAGCCCTTTGATTAGTAATGGCTGACTTAGTGCATGCTCCTCCATGCTTTTTAAATATATCAAAAAAGGATATGTTAAATGGCTTGTGCAACTGTTTTATTTAGATTGAGTCTTTGTTTGTATCAGAAAAACTAAGTGTATTGTTCCTATTTTGAGCATACTTCATCTTTTCTGTTGTAAAATAAGTAACACTGCATTGAAGTAATATTGCTGTTCTTTCACAAAATTTAGATTATCAATATTCCAGCTGGAGGAGCGTTACTTGATTCTGTTACTCCGATGGATTTTTTCCCAGGATTAAACCTTGAAGGTTTTCCTAACAGAGATAGTACCAAATATGCTGAGCCATATGGTATTCAGACAGCTCATACTTTGTTGAGAGGCACCTTAAGATACAAAGTAAGTTGTTGTTGTTATTAGTTATTGTTTTCCTCAAGAGATTAATGTTGCCATTTCAAGAAAACTGTGTATTTAAAAGTCAGCTTTTTATAGCTCTGTATTTGCTACTTACGAGATCTCCACTATCCCAATTGAGTCATAACTGAAAGCAATACTCTTAATTTTTTTTTTTAATGTAGCTTTACTTGGTTTGATTAAACAGGTGTTTGTTGCAAACCAGAAAAAGTGTTTTACTTGGTTTAGGGAACTGGTCAGTTGGCTTGCATAGTCTGTATCTGTTTCTTTTGTGCTCTTTTTGGTGTCAGAGCAATAGAAGATTAAAAAAAAATTACATCTGACAGATTTGTGTGATGTGTGTTGCCATTATATATTTTAAAAAATTGATCTATTCTTTTACGGTTGATAAAAATCTGAACTTAGAGTTTGTTGCTTATATTTCTATGAAAAACATAATGTAAAAATCTTACAGAAAAGTATGGTTTCCCATCAAACTGAGAAAGTTTTTCATTAAGTAACTAGAAATCTTGAATTTAAGTGGTTTTTAATGTTTTCATTAGTCAACTAAAATATGTTTTCCTTCTAACTGATAGACTCTTTTCCTTTCATTTATTAAGTGTACAAAGCAGAATTGAAACATAGTATTTTTCTGCCAGATTTCTTTTAAAAATTATTTTGTTAGTCAATAAACATTAAGAAGGAATAAACCTAAAACCATATTGAAGGTTTGAAAAAGCTTGTATGGACCTCATGATACGTCTATTGAATTAAGGTTCATGTCAAGGTTTAAGTTATTGTTGTTTTGTACAGAGCTTGAGGAATGTGTATGCCCTTCTTAATTCTTCTGTTGCAGTAAGACAGGATTTTTTCTTTATTTCTGAGAGGGAGACTTGCTTAACAAAAGAAGATGGAAGGCCAATGTGGGGGAATAAAGGGTTACAAATTGCAGTAGTTCTCTTTTTGTCAGTCTAGATACGATCTCTTGTTCAGAAGCTAAATATATGTTGAAGGCATTTGTCTCACCATGAAGTCTTAATATGACAGTGTCTACTATTCCATTTGGTGCCTGGTAAAATTTTCTTCTTTTGTATAAGTGTTAGCACAAGGAAAACCAAAAATGTCAGGGTGACATGAAGAGTTGTTATCAGCGTGTTGCAAGAATGATGTTTCTGTCGTTAGTGTTGTTTTCTTCACCCCCAAAGGCCCATCGCTTTGGGTTGGGGTGATTTTTGGTAGGGTTGTGTGGAAGAGCCATACCTGTGTGGTACCTACATGCCAGAGTGTAATGCTGAGCGGGGCAGAAGTTAATGTTGGCCTTTTGCACGTACTGCTGTGGTGCAGTGCAGAAACAATCCATTCGGTGTGCAGGCTAACATCTCCTCAGAGTGCCTTCTGTACAGGCACTCATTTCTAAAGTAAGTTCAGGTCGCTAATGGAGTCAGTTTAAAAAGAGGTGTCATAGAAGGATCTCACTGCAAGGCCATCTGAGCTGATAACAGCGCTGGTGGAGGTGGCTTCTAATTATAATTCGCCTTCTTTCAGGGTCCTTTATTTCCACCATTCTGCTTTTTTACAGTGCTTATAGTCACTTGTGTGTTTTCAGGTATCCAGCAGCTGTGTGGGAGCGTTAAGGGGATACAAACAAAAATAAGCAGAAACCAGCTGAGACTTCTTCTATTGTGCAGCCTATTGCAGCCTTTGTTCCTTTGAATTGCTGTTCCACTGCTGTCCTGGTTGTCTCTCTGGTATTCCTGAAGGAAAGCTACAAACACACTGAATTCTTATCTTTAAAATCAGTTTATCTGATGTCCGTACAATCACACTGGTGTAAAACTGGGGTGAGCTGAGCTCAGTGTGGGGCTCTCTGTACTCACTAGTTTATTTATGGGCCAGCTGGCTGATATAACCCCATCTGTAATGACGTGCTGGAGTTGGAGCTAGTGCTGGCCAGCTTAGCCCTTTGATCTCATGAACCAATGCTACTTGCCATGGAAGTATTGATGGCAGAATAAGTAATTAAAGAGCGTATTGAAAAAGTAGAGGGAGGGGTGGAGGGGGGCTGGGGAAGGTGCTGCTTTGTAGCAGTAACCCCACTGGTGTCATGTTACTGTGGCTGCGTTCCCATGAAAATGATGCTCAACACTACCATGGCTGTGTCTACCACCTATATTCAAACCAAAGAGAAACACCTCGGTTTCAAGTGATTGTTATTTTTAACTGTTATTCTTTTATTTCAGGGATACTCCAAAACTATGGGAGGCTTTGTAAAACTAGGATTAATTAACCCTGACCCTTGTCCTTTGCTAAGCTCAACCTCACCACCTCTAACCTGGGTGAGTTACTCTGATTACTGTGCCGCCTTTCCTGTTTTATTAGTGTTTGTCTTATTGCTAGGCTCGGGTGTGCTTAGCAATGGGAATCTTGTATTGCATCCTGGTCATCTTTGCTTTTTGTTCCTGGAAATTAGAAAGCTTTTCTTCAGCAGGAATGTAGTACAGTGCTGGAACAGGTTTCCCAGAGAGAAGTGAGAGTCTTCACAAAGTGAAGGGTATAACTTCAGTATGTATGACTCCGACTTACGTATGAAGCATACACAAAGTGTATGACATCAAAAGTATTATGGAAGAACTGGTCAGATTAATTTCTACTGATAAGTGCTTAAGCTTAAAAATACCAGATATACCTCTGACTTCATAAAGTTCTTCAAAATGTCTCTGACTGAAATACAGCACATACTTCCCAAACTTGAGGAGTTTTGGGGCTGCTGTATGGGAATTTTTTTTTTTTTTTTAGAATACTTTTGTCCACTTTCAATTTTACGGTTGGTATCTTCAAGTTTTCTATGCAAAGATGGATAGAATTTCCAGTCCTTCGAGCCTCAGTGAAGAGGTATAGTGTCATGTGATCTGCAAAAATAACTGTAAACAAATTAGTCTCGCTGCAAACCTTGTCTCAGCAATGTTGGTTATGTCTTAGTACTTTCCCTTTATCTACTCTGCCTGGGAAGCAGAGGAGAGAGACTATACTGAGCTTCTAAACAGACTTTGCAGTTCTTGCTTGCTTCATATCTTTTTCATAGCTCCATTTATTTATTATCTGTCTTGCTGTGAATGAAGAAAGCAATAATTAGCATCTCTATAGCACGAAATGGCCTTCAGGTATGCTCAAAAAAGAAAAAAAAATATGAAAAAGCTTTTTGGTAATATTCCTGGGATTGCCAGAGCCTTGTTCATCTCATAGATCTGTTTCCTTCCTTTTGAAAGGAACGTTCTCCATCTCTAGACCAGCTGAAAGTTCCTGGCTCTGTGGCTGTCTCCAGGTGGCTTCTCTTTCACCCTAACATCCTCCCAGTGTTCCTTGTGTATATAGATTTCTATGTTCTTTCTTCATTGTCAGAGGAAGCAATAAGACTAGAAAGTATGGGGAAGCGGCTGAGTAGTAAGGTACAAACTGTTTTAGGAAAAATGACTCCTATTCTCACTCGTTGCAATTAAAAATGTCAAAATATCTCATCTTCCCTGTACACATGATCTGTCTTCTTGAAGTCCTGGATATTAACTGAGCTTAGTGGAGCAGTGGGTTCTCTAAACTGTCTGAAAAGGAGCGGGGACAGATGTCAGGCTTTCAGGAACTTTTTTCTTTTCTTTTAATACAGAAAGAGCTCATGTGCAAACTAATTGGAATTAAGCCATCTGCTGAGTACCATGTTCTTAAGGAAGCTGTATTTAGCAAACTGGAAAAGGACAAACGTCAGCTGGAGGCAGTGGAATGGTAAAACGTTCCAGTGATTTTTTTTTTAAAGGGTTTGTTTGTTTGTTTTTAAAGAAAAAGGTTTGCAATTCTAGCCATTTTGGTCCATGTTGAGATTGTTAAACTGATAATGCTGAATGAGCTGGAAATTACAAAACTGCGGTTATGCTGTTGATAGACAGTGATATAAGTCTGTCTCATTTCTTCTGTCAGGCTAGGTTTATTGGGAGATGAACCAGTTCCAGCAGCAGATTCTATTGTGGGGGCTCTTGCAAAGCACATGGAGAAGAAGCTGCCCTTTGGTATGTGAGAAACTCTTCCTTTTCATGGCTTTCAGTGCAGCAAGTCCATGTCTCTTACCAGCCTTAATTGGATAGTGTGTTCGCTTTCATTAACAAACCTTCATGTTAGGTTTTTTAATGTCATGTGATGTTCTCTGCTCCCCCAGTTTTTTATTTCCCTGTTACATTTTTATTTTCATCTTAACATTCTGTCCTCCTTTATAGTCCCTATTTTAAATCAATTCCCTGATATACATGCTCTATGTGCATAGTACCTTGCTCATCAGGACCCTTATCTTGATATGACTGAAATAAACGTAACGAATAGTTTCTGTGGTTTTCTCTTAGGCGCTGGAGAGAGAGACATGATTGTTATGAGAAATGAAATAGGTCTCAGACATCCTTCTGGTCATTTGGAAGACAAATTTATCGATCTGGTTGTCTATGGTGACAACAAAGGATACTCCGCGATGGCTAAAACAGTAGGGTATCCCACAGCTATTGCTGCTAAGATGGTTCTAGATGGTAAGTGGTTGTTCAGACTTCAGTAACAGTATTTCAACCTTCTCTATCTTCCTGCCTGTAGAAAGATGTATAGTATTTCTGAAATGTACTTTTTTTTTTTTTTTTTGGAAAGGTATCAAACTTTTCCTGTCTTCTTTACAGGAATTTTTAATCTGCATGTTTGGCTGTTTCAGTGACAACTCTTAATTTATTACTTAATCTATATAGAGATTTTTAGTCATTTAATCTTAAATGTTTCACTTGTGTAGAGGAGACCTTTAGCATGGTAAATTAAAATTGATTCTGCCACAATGAAGCAGGCTAACATATACCTGTGCTGAACAAACTAGCTACTTCCACCGCTGCTTTCTGGATCAATGAAATGTGGGGCTTGGGGCACGTTACCTGATCATGTTGTGCATCTATTAACAGGCAGGGTCTGCCTATTAATAATCACCGTGATTAAGGAAATAGTGTGATTTCCCCTTGCTTGCTTTTAAT
Source organism: Falco naumanni (assembly GCF_017639655.2). Classification (NCBI taxonomy): domain Eukaryota; kingdom Metazoa; phylum Chordata; class Aves; order Falconiformes; family Falconidae; genus Falco; species Falco naumanni. Next base: position 83,045,338 of record NC_054058.1, on the reverse strand, counting down.
CTTTAGAACTTCATTCTTCTCCTGGCTAACTGAAATAAGCAAAAACTGTGTTGGGTTTTTTTGTTGTTATTTAAAAAAACAACCACCCAAACTTTTGAAGTTTAGAAGCTTTTTTTCCTAACCGAAGTTTCACAGCTCTATGAATTAAATTCAAGTTGTGTATGCTACTATGTCTTCAAAACTTTTTTTCCTTATTCTTTGGTACAATCCTGGTGCTGTGTGAGAACATAATGCCAGATTGATAAACCTGTATATATATGTAAAAAATATAAAGTTAGAAACATATATAACTGAGAATTGATATTTGCATTTGTGTTGGGTTGACCTTGGCTGGCTGCCAGATGCCCACCCAGCTGCTTCCTTACTCCTTCTCCTCAGCAGGACGGGGAGAAAACAAGATGAAAAAGCTCATGCATTGAGATAAAAGACAGGGAGATCACTTACCAGTTACTGTCACAGGCAAAACAGGCTCAATGTGGGGAAAAATTAATTTAATTCAGTGCAAATGAAAATAGGTTTGGATGGTGCCAAAAAAACCCCAACCAACCAAACTAACTAAAAAACCCACACCCCTTCCTCCCTACGCCCCTTCGTTTTCCTGAGTTCAAATTCACGTCTCCATTCCTGATTCCTCAGCCTCTTTGCTCTGCCCGGAGCGGTGCAGGGCTATGGGAGATGGGGGTAGTGGTCAGTCTGTAACAGCTCCTCTCTGCTGCTCCTTCCTTCTCATGCTTTTCCCCTGCTCCAGTGTGATCTTCACCACAGGCTGCAGGGGAATCTCTCCTCCGGTGCCTGGAGCACCTTCTCAGTTTCCTTTTCTGCCACTGATGTCGCAGGACTGTTTCTCACACTTTTTTCCTCACTCCTCATGGCTGTGCAGCATTTTGCCCTTTCTTAAATACATGTCCCCTGTGGCACCCCATCCACGGCGAGGGGCTCGGCCCTGCCTTGTGGTTACAGCAGGCTGGAACCAGCCGTGTCCGACACGGGGCAGCCCCAGCCTCTCCTCATAGAAGCCCCCCTGCAACCAAAGCCTTGTCGAGTAAACCCAGCAGAGCGCTTAACACTTTCTGTTTCAACCCCCCCCCCCCCCTCTATTTCAGGTGAAATAGACACCAAAGGCATGGTTATACCATTGACGAAGAACGTTTATAGACCAATACTTGAGCGTGTCCGGGCAGAAGGCATTGTGTACAGTACGCACAGCATTATCAAACAGTAACTGGAAGCAGTGGATTGGCCTTGTTTAGTTTTGGTTTTGGCCTTGTTTAGTTTTCTCCTCCACCTTTAAGAATCTCGATTTGGATCAGTTAAAGGCAGCACCTGCCATTTCACACACAAACGGTGCCTCCCATAAAACCAGTTGCCTGACTTTCGTGTAGAAACTGTAGATTGTAGATACCCATATGCATGAATTGTGGTATTTTCCTCTGAAATCTGTTGTGCTTTCATGTACATGTTTCAGCATCGATCAGATCTTTCCTTTGTATCTTTCCTAAAATATCTTGGGTTTTTTTTGGTTTTTTTTGGTTAATAGAGTTTATTTTCTAAGTGTATAGGGTTATTATTGAGACAAATTTAAGCTGAAAGAAAAATCTATTGGTGGATTCTTTTGTGGTGGAAAAGTCTGGTTAATGAATTCTATTGATTAAGTTTGATTGTTTGTGTGGTAAGAATAATTTATCAGAATAACAGAGATGAAAGGGATACTTAAATTTTAAGTCTTGTTGCCCCTTTCCCTTTAACAGTATTTGTGAATGTTTTCACAATAACAATATGCAAGAAATAGTTTAGAAATTCTGCACTACTAGCAAATGAGATCCTGTTAAATCTTGAAAATGTTCAGTTGCTAAATATTTGAAAACTAGATCTTAATATTTTTGAAATCTCATATGAATGTAAACTTCAATTAATTGGAGGTGGGAGGAATTTAAAGCAGGCATCCCCCCAGACCCTTTCCTGTGACGGTGGAAGCTGGCTGCAATGTGTTGAAATGCCTGCTGTTACCTGTTGCCTTGTGCTATCAAGAGAGCACGCTAGCATTTAGCTCTGCAGCTGGGAAGGGCATTCTGAAATACAACACGGTTAATGTGCTTAGAAGCTGCTCCAGATGACATGTTTACTCTTTCCACTTACACTGTGTGCCTCATCCAGGTTAAGTACTGTTACAAAAGGGAATAGACTGTGTAGTATAAGCAGCTTTGAAATGCAGTAGGCTTAGAGGTTTAAACCACTACCTTTTGAGTTAGCTTCTGTCCTTTTGCTAGCGTGCTTTTGAAGCATTCATTTGGGAGCCTATCCATTCTGCTCAGTACAGGGCCACTTTAGACTGATGAGAGTCTGCCAGCGTCCCAGCTCATTTGATGCAGAGTGCTGCGCTGCGCAGACACGCCTGCCCCACTCTAGTGGCGGTTTAGCCACATCAGCCCAGGTCTGAGCTTCAGCCTGAGCGCAGCTTCCCTCTGACAAAACAGCAGTTGCCTCCTTCCAGCTCAGGGCTGCTTCTGTGGCTTTTGCTCAGGGATCTCTGCACCACCTTGCAATGCAAGCATGGCTTAGACTTCCCAGTTAGGTCTGGGAGGTGTAATGCTTTGGGCAGGTGCCATTCGCAGTGGTACCCGCGCAGCGGCCTGGAGCTCCCCTTTTTTAAAGCTGAATACTGATGCTGGAAGCTGTCTGCTTTCAACTTTGCTCACAAGCGCACTTTGCTGATACACGCACAGCCTCTTACACCTCCAGAGAAGCACAGTGCTATTGATGCAGTTCTGAGGGGCTGGAATTCCCAGTGTTGTTCTGCCTGGTAGGAACAGCAGCCGTAACAATAGCTGAAGTTTTGATCTTCAAGTCTTGCTACTCAGGACTTGGATTTTCTTTGTGTAGATGTAACGAAGTAGCAACTGCAACAAAGAGGAGGGTGAAAGGAGCCAAAGGGAGAAGGAAGAACGAAGGGTAGAGTATTATTGTCAGAGGAGGGCTTTTTATACTGAACCACTGAATTCTTTTGTACTGTCAAATTTGGATTCTGTTACAGTGCCATGTGTGTTCTGAGTATCAGATGAAATCCTGGCTCCGCTAAGTTGCTTCGCCTCCTGCTGACCGTACAAGCCGTTGGTCTGTGCGTGGCTGGTACGTGCAGCTGGGTTAAGGATGGAGCCTGCAGTGACCGTTTTGCTCTCCGATACCTTCTCCTTCCCCTGGTAGATTAAAGGCCTACAACTAAGGATTAAAATTAGACTTGTATCTGCTGGTCCCTTCCCATCCAGTGCTTGGTGAGACCAGGATTTCACTTGAGAATTCTCAGTTCCTTCCTACACAACCATGGAGTTGTGACTGTATATATATATATATATGTGGGCACCTTGCTTGCTTTTCTGCTAGGAAATGCAGTATGCAAAGAAAACCGGTATTTTTTACAAGTATGTGATCTCTTTGGAGCACTAAAAGAAAGCACTACAGAGTGTTTTCAAGAAACACTGCTACTATTTTTGAAACATTTTGTATCGGAATCTGTTTCCCAGTGCAATGCTGCTTTTTGTTTTCTAAGTGTAGACTTAAATGATGTTATTTCTCAGCTTTTTGTATGAAGATTAGACTTCTCTTTGCATATTATTGGAAAGAATTGTATCTTATGCACAAGATTGCTTGAAAAATATATCTGAAATCCTGTTTTGTTGTCATGTCATCTTTATAGTCTAATGAGTTGTATATGAATGGGATGTGTTTTTTTACATAGATGGTTACATTGAAAGGGTGTCTACACCTACGTACATGAAACACCTCTCCATGCTTCTTGCCAGACTCACAAGAGAAGACTGCAAGGATTGTTTAAGCATCCACATCTAACACCCATCTGTATATTTACATAGGTATCTATGTCTGTATCTAGACACCATCTCCAGCTACAATTTTTTTAGCACGTTTTGTGCTTGGGCACAAGGGTGACTGCTTAAGTGGAAAGCTACAGAACAATAGATGTATGATGTCTCCCCATGCCCATGAAAGCTTGTGTCTCACTGCCTGTCTCGGCTTGAGGGCCTTGCTCGGCTGAATACGTGGTTTGGTTTCTGCTGTCACTGCCTGGGTTGAAAGGCTCTTTAGCTGTGTGTTCGGATCAGGCTGCAAGGAACAGATTGTTTGTCACTGTCTCTCTCTCTCATTTTTTCATTTTGAAATTTATTCTAGTGTCTGCTCTCCATGACAGCTAATACCCCATTTTTTTTTCCGAGATGGAGCTGCTTGAGTCCTGTTACACTCAAAGACTGCCTTTCTCGACTCAGTGTTTCATGCTGTTTGAGCCCTGGATATTCCTATAGACAAGAACTGCATCCCTTTCAGGGACTGGAGCACAAAAGTGTGGCTGCCAGACAAAGGGTGTAAACTCATAGTACAATAGTTCAGGGCAAAAGAATATGTTTTACAGTGGTTGCGATTAAGCTGGAAAGCTAACAAGATGGGAAGGGGGTGTGTGGGGGGGAGAAATTCAGTTTTGAATGTCCAGAGAATTTATCAAGGCACATCACACCATCTCAATCAAATACACTGACTAAGTTATAGTGTACAGGTTGTGACTGTCCTGAAACAAGATCATTAATTCCATAATAAGCCAGAAGGGTTCCCCCCCCCCCCCCCCCCCTTGCTTTTTTTTGGCTTTGAAAGGAGAGAATGCAATTTGGAAACAGGGGAATCTGAGGTAATGTGCCTAAATGCCCTAAGACAGACTTCTCTTCCCACTTATCCCTGTGGAAGTCCCTAATCCACCAAGGCACAAACCTGTGAAACAGCAACAGATGGCTGGACCTTGGCCTTGCTGCAGGGAAGCAGTGAAAGCCAAGACTGTAACCTAGGATGCCTCAGGCTTGCCGTGGTACTTGGGTCTCTGGTTTTAGCCTCAACAAGCCAGTATTGCTCTCCTCCTCCCCAGCCCTGCTTTGCTTATGCTTCAGAACAATTAGGGAGAGAAACGAGTTTAACTTCGCTAAACTCACGCTGAAGTAAGCATTTACCACAGGAAATGTCAAGCCATCTGAAATTACATGTTACCCTAGGACATCACAATGAACTGTGCCAGGTAAAGCACTGTGGTGAAACGTTGCCAGCCAGTTTAGTCAACTGATTTTCAAAGTCCATGCTAAGGTCTTTAGCTAATACACTGTTGTACTGACAACTACGAGCTCGACATCTATGCATCATTACTGACTTTCGTAAAGCTTTTCCATAGGTATTAAATCTCAACACCACAATCACTGAAAAGTTGGTGATGTTGGGAAATTACTTTTCTTTTTAACTCCCTACTCGCCTGTGATTTCTCAGGAAGCTCACTAATCAAGTTTTCCTTGGCACGCGTGACTTACAGCTTTGTAAAAAAAAAATATCTTAAACTGACATTGTTTATTAATACCCTACTTCTTGCAGGAGATACAGGACATCTTTTCCACACTTGACCCAGTTTGAAAGGGCAGGCTATATGTCTTTTGAGTCTGTAGCTTGGATTACAAGAAAAAATTAATTAGAATATGGCCTTTGTCTGAGAAAGGAACTGACACGCATTTATTAAAATCTGTAATCCATCACGGCTGAAGATTACAGAAGATTTTTTTTATGATTCTTATTTTTTTCTAGATCAGAACCAATATGTGTGAGTAAAGAGATTATCCTAAGCACTTATGTTTTAAACAACTTGTCAGCATGCTAAGATGATGAATGTGATTACAAACATCTCTAGAAGAAACCTTGAATGACAGCTGATTCTTTGGATTATCATTTTGAAATGTCTGCAAAACATTTAGGTTGAAAGGAACAGTTATATCAAGATGGGATTTTAGAACGGAAGATTCCTTTTCCACTTTTGGTCCACAGAGACTTGAAAAACATAGTAGAATTAATTGGCCTGAAAAAGGCTTTGTATATAGAATTATATGAAACTGTAAATACGCTAACAGAAGATATCAAAATAAAAAGCTTGAAGTTGTGTGAGGCTAGAAGCCAGTTTCCCTAAAGAAAAGGCTGGAGAAATAGCATGAGCATTATAGTTTCTCTTGTGTGTTAACGTGATGAAGTGCCAAAGTATATGCTGTGAAGATTATGGAATATGGTTTGCAAATGGCCATAAGATCACAATTTACCTCTCTCATACATATTAAGAAAGGAAATACGTTTCTATATTTTTGGAATGAGAAGGGAGGAATTATATGCTGTCCTTGTTAGCCTAGATATGCAAATGGAGGTTGTTGGTCAACTTGAGTTCTTTAGAGGAAGTAATAAGAAACCCTCCAAAAAACCCCACGTAATCCTTTCCTGAAAGAGCAACTCTAACACACCTTTGTATACACCAACTTTGTGCATCAAAGCTGTGAAGAATGTGTATGTGTAACTCAACAGCGTTACAAAAATGTGCATCATTTGGGACAGTGAGTTCACCTGTAGCTTCGTAACTCGTCACCCCCAAAACAACACAAATATAATATGAAAAAATTATCATCTAGATCCTATTCTTCAAAGGCATTTAACTTTGCTAGGGATACATCGGACATTGGCTTGGACTCAGATGTTGTATCTCAGTCCTGTTCTTCCCAGATTTGAGAGTTTGCAAATACGCAGGTATGACAAAGACCATGGGCTGGGGGGGGGGTGGGGGGAGGTGGAAAACCTGAATAAAGATGTCTTGGCTGCAAGAAGTAGCTTCCCTCATTTCTGAATTATTCAATCAACTAGTTATGGCTTCGAACTAGAGAGGAAAGTGCTAGTACCTGCAGGCACATGGCTGGCACCCCTGGCCCGAGGCTGAGCTGCCTGCTTTCAGGTCCTGAGGAACTGCTAGGGACGGACAAGAGGGGAAGCTGCTGGAGAGAGCGAGAGTGAGCAGCTGAGAGATGCTACAGAGGGTGCCATGACGCCTGGCTGCCTTTCACAGGCCGTTCATGGGGAGTTTTGTGAGGGGAGGCCAGAATGGTGGAGACCTTTTGGAATGAAAAGCTTGCAAGGCCAGAAATGCCCAGGTAACTGTTAATGCCATGCATGGCTGAGATGATCCAAGTGTCAGCACCAGAGGTTTCGTATTTGGGTACGGCTGCAACAAAACTGAGGCCACTGAAGGAAAAGTAATTAGGATGTTTTATCTGCAAAGAGATGGGAAGACCAGGGTGGAGAAACGTAGGGACCAAGGTGGATAGGGAAAATGGAGAGAAGAGGGGTAGAAGGGGCTGCCTGCCGGTAAGCCGGCTGCTGGGCAGCACCCTGGCCCTTCCGCGCCCTGTGCCTGAGCGCTGCCCTCTGTCCTGCCGCCTTCTTAAATCCCGTTCTTTGTGTGATGAATCTGTGCGTGTGTCTCTATCTGTGTGTCATCTCCCTGTGGTCCCTGGCTGGACCCGCAAAGGGGAGTCGGGCTGAGACAGAAGAATGATCCTGCATTCGGCACTGGTGGGCAGGGAAGGGAAAACCCCAGGGCCCCGAGCCCCGTGGATCCAGCCACTCCGTAACCTCAGGGACTGCGAAGCTGCCGTTGTAACAAGTGTTCAAGTGCAAAAGGGAATTCAAGCGCATGAACATGTTAACACAGTTTTACAAAACAAACCATACATTGCATTGTTTTGATTACGTTGCCTACATGATCATTTTTTAAAAGAGGACAACAGCAGGAAAAAAATCTGCTTTACTTCTAGCTATTCTGTCTTTCCATACCATTCTGTCTCTTGGTCTAGCACATTCACACCCATTTCATGTATCAACAGTATGAGGATTTTTTTTGAAGTTTCTACTTTTTAGATTCCTCTAAACCTAGATTTATTTTGGCTTTGTTTCAGCTCCACCTATTCTCAAGCCCACACTGCTGAAGGGATTTAGATCTATCTGCTTGACACACCAAGATCCCTCACACATCCTTGCTTTATGAAGCAGTTGACTAAAATCTCCAAGCCCACATCAGATCCATCTTCTCCTACCCTTAATTTTCATTTAAGATCATGTCCATTAGTTTCTGTGGCATTCTAGTCCAGAACAGTATCTCTGCTCTCAAGATTTCTACATAGCAACTGAATGTACCAAAGTGAGAAAATAGTTAATTCTCACAGCCTGTGTCAGTTTTAAACCAAGATCTATTCTGCTCCAAGGTCCTCCACCCTCCTCAGTGTGGCAGCCTTCAACACAATCAGTTCAGAAGGTTACAGAAAAATAACAGTGGCCTGTTGCAGCACTCTCCAAGCTAGCCAGCTGCAACAAGGTCTTTTACCATCACATACCATGATACTCTTCATGCCAGTCCCTCTGCCACCTTCTCCTTGTCCCTCCTCACACAGGGCACACTCACTCTCTGCTTCTTCCTCCTCTCTCTTCCTCGGCTGCTCTCTCTTCACCGGCTGCCCAACCCCTTAACAGAACCAGCCACAGCTGCACCTTATCTACATCAGCCAACCCCCGCCCCTGAAGCCAGCCCACAGCTGTATGTTATCAACGATAACTAACCCAGCTTCATTCCTCTACAGCGGCCAAGGTGCTTTTGTTCTTGCAGAGAGTCCTTGACTCATGGCATCTCAGAGTTTGGCTTTTGCTTTGCCAAAGGAAGCAGCAAAGAGCTCCGCAGTGGAATGAAGCAAAGCCAGCATGGAGAAGTCTTGTGAGGGGGCAATTAAGGCAATTTGGAGGCCTGGGCGAGCCCGTTAGCCTGTGGGCGACCAGACTGGGAGATAGGCAAGGAGAGGCTAAAACCAGAGATAACATGGACACTATGGCACAGGTGGAAATGGAGCAGAGATTAAATAACAAAAGTTTTCCAAAACTGTCTTCTGAACTTGTAGATTCCGCAGGAAGAGCGGCTGTCTGCAGGTCAGCCTTGAATCCGTATCCTTGTGAGTAAAAGCTCTCCACAGGACAGTGACGACTGTTTACTGGACATGGAAGACTGCTAAGCACAGACTGGAATATTTATATTTATTTTTGCAATGTCATAGGTAAAAACAATTTAACAATGCCAAGTACAGGTGTTATTCTCATAAAAACTTCTCATTTCAAAACAAATGATTTCTATTTCCCACAAAAAGTTAAAATCACATGCAGCTATATGAAGGTTAATTGCTTAAGATGCACAATTATATATCAGAAGACTTTGTTAAAATAAAAACATACTGGACTACATCATTTTAACAAGGCAATTACACAGAACTAGAAAACTGACTCTGTAGTAAAATATAAAAATCTACAATTATAAATATAAATTTGGTCCATGGATCACTACAGAAGTAGCAGTATTTACAGTAAGTATCAGATTACGATTCTAAATGTCTAATTGAAGTCTTAAAATGTTGAATGTTATGGAGAACAGTATTTTATTTACATTCTACTATATTAAAAGTTATATTTCTAGCAAATGTAAATTGTTATAAATACAGCAAATAAACCAAATACTAAACCCATGACATGTTTGTAATTGAGAATTCCCTATCATCTATAAATATGATAATTTTAAGTTAAAAGTAAAGCCAGATAAATCAGAAACTAATACTGAAAAAACATACCACAATTCAATTCTTAGAAACACTGTAAAAGTCAATCAAGTTAGTCCAGACGTAACAACATATTACAAGAAATTTTTCAAGAAAAGGCACACATTGTTAATGATAAAAGTTCCACAGTAAAGTAACAGGTAACAGAAATGACTGTTTGTTTGAGCAGTGGTTGGGATCTGATTATATATATGTATTCACTGGACAGATTCTTTCCCCCACAAAGCATAAAACTGAAAAGAATAATGGTAAACTCCAGGTGTGACCGGTGTGGTGTAGGTATGTGTGTGTTTAATTTGATGTGTTAATTAAACCAAAGATTCTAAACTTTCAGCTGCATTTCCATCGGGTAAAGCTGAGCCATTACTGTCCATAGATGCTGAAGGGTTTTCTTCCTGCCTTGTGCTGACAAGGCTGAGAATAGCTTTGTACAGAAACTGGTACTGCTCCTGCAGAAGAAGAGAGCCCACAGTCAGCGTGTTGTCAGAAATAACACCGTTATTCAAAATTAATTAACAGCTCATGTGTCAGTCTGTTAATGTACTGTGCTCCATAATTTATTGTGTTACTCAGCAGCTTTATTAATTTTCTGACTAATGGCTCCCCCTGTACACAATATAAAGCACAACATAAAGGAACACAGTATAGGTAGAGGAGAAAACTATTAGAAGAAATACTGTGTGCTGGATCCGATCCTTGTTAAAGTCAGTTGCAAAGTTCCCACTGACTGAAGGGGGTTGGGCTACTGTTTGTTGGCTTTTCCCCCCTTGAATACGTTTTCCTTTTTTGTCCTCTGAATTCTATCCAAGCAAGTTTTTTTGTGTTTGTGTTTTTTGTTTTTTCTTTTTTAGTACTTGCAGGTACTGTTTTTGAAGATCCTGCCAGGGAGAGGAGGTAGGAAGAAGAGACAAGACCTTGTGGGAAGGTTCAGTGAGGAGGCTACTGCCTAGAGGGAGTGGAGGGTCTCAGTGGGGAGTGCCAGAAGCCCGCTAGACTGCGGTGTGGGCTGGAAAGGAGGGGACAGCGGGATGCTCTGTGCGGGGAGAGCCGGCACAGTGAAGGCTGCACTGCATTGGGTAACAGCGGATGCTCTGAAAGGGCAGAGGAATATGTGGGGTTCTAAGCTGGATATATGAGGATAAATTTCTGTGATGGAAGGAGTGAAGTGCAGTAAGACTTAACACAGTGGGGTTTGGGGTCTGGACTATTAGGCTGGACTAAGAGATACGGGGTAGAAAGAGCAACAGATTTGGAAATCTGTGGTAGGAGGATGGCAAACTGGAAATGTGAGATAAAGGGTTCAGGTATTTGCTGGAGGCTCCTGGGACAAAAGGAGTGAAGGTCCTGATAGTCCTGCTGAGGTGGGAAGAGTTCCCATTTTCACTCCATTGTCCACCAGACTCCTCAGTCTGGGCTAGCTGGGCAGGGCAAGGGGTGGACACATCTGTCAATCCTGTGTCGTGTCCTGGTTTTGCTGTCAAAAATGTGATAATGCCAACCCTCATGTTTCACTCTTAAGGTGGTCTCCTTATTACACTCATCATGGTTCTGCAGCAGTCATATTTCTGGTGGTATGACCAAAGGAGCAGGGTTTATAGTTTTTAATTTGTGATACCTTTTCATTTGTAGGACACTGATTTAGGAAGTAATTCTCATTTGTTACATTTTTAATGTATTTTTCTTTCAGTAAGCACAGTGACAATGGTGTCAAGTGACCATCCAATGGATCATGAAAGATCAAAGAAAAATGAAATGGAAAACTAGGGTAACTACTTCACGGTCTACTTGGACTACAAATTTACTCCTGCTGAACTAAAACCTTCATTTATATGACAGCACAGATTTTATGATGATGGTGGCAGCTCCACACATTTTGAATATGACAACTTGATAACCCCATAACAGGTTTTCATGGGAGATACTTTTGTTTTGGAATAAGCAGCAGGTCCACTACAGCACCTCTGGAAGACAGTTTTCATTAACTCCTGCATAAATTAAGATGCCAGTCATTCAGTAATGTTGCCCTAAGATCTAAGCATGCTAATAATTTCATACATAGGGGAAAAAAAAAAAGCATGCATTTTGCTTATTACTTACAATGTCTGTAAAGACTCCAGGCCTCATCAAATTTATCATCTTCGCTACCTGGTAAACATCGACTGAATTCTCATTTTCCAGTTGATGCATCAAAGTTGTTAATGCACAGAAAGTGCCTGCTGTCACCCCTCCATGCCTTTGTAAAGTAAAAAAACCAAAACAAACAAAAACCAAACAGAACACAAAAGACAAAAAAAAAAAAAAAGTGTCTAGAAACTGGATCAAGTTTCTACAGCTGGAGAAAATAGAAAATGCAGGACAAACTGATAATATGAATTTCTGTCATGTGATCTTTACACTTTCTGAAGCAGGCCTGCCCAGCAGTGCCTTACACAACCTTCATAGTACCTCACTACAACTTTAAAAGCCAGCCCCTACAATCCTCAACAAACCAAATGAAGGCCTCAGGTACTTCTGTAATCCAACGTGTCAATATTTTGGCCCATTGTTAAACAGCTGGAGAAGGATAAGCTGCCTCATCTAAATAGTCTTACTTATTTCAATAATAAACAATGAAGCCTTGATTGATTTCCTCTCCAGTGCCCTCCTCGACAATCATGCAGAGTATCAAAATGAAAGAATTGAAAAGGGAACACTGAAATGTGATAAAAGTGTTTCTCCTGCTGAAGCGGCTAAAACAGAAGCCACAACACTACTGTTAGGTGCATACTTTGTGCCTTGTTTCAGTGACTTTCACCCTAAATGAGATGAAAGGATGGTTCTACAGAAAAACATCAGAACAAACTGAAAGCTGCAGTTCTTACTCATCATGTACAATCATAGGTCCATCACGGTTGGAAGTTTCCTCTTTGATGATGCTGATCAGTTCAAAAGTTTTACTAATAGGACTATCAGGATTTGGCCATTTTGGACACTGAAAATGCCTCACTTCAAGTACATAGTCATCCTAAAGGAGTGAAAACAACATAAATCAATTTGGTAAAAGATTGACTGTCCTTATTCTTATCCTTAACTCTGTTCCAGTCCAGCTCCAGTCTCCAGATACAGCATCCTACTGCAGTGGAGGTTGGACTACCCTGTTCCCCATGTCACCATGTTACCTACAGAGGTTACTCCCTCCCTGGGTGTTTCAAGGGCAGGGAATTTTATCACTCATAGACCATAGAAAATGTAACAAAATGTAGGCATTACCTTTAGCAAATCAAGTCCCTGAGTTACATGTTTATGATAGTGTTACCTGTGTAGCTTCTAAAATAAAGTCTTGGATTATGAGCTTCTCCTCATTGGACAGACACTTCTGCTCTTCAGCAATCATAGTCACTTTGAAACTCTCACAATTTATAGGCTCATCTTTGTTTGGCCAGTATACAAATTCATCTTCAGCCTCCAGGAAAAAAAAAAAAAAGAAGCCATAAAAGTAAGTAATGCTGAGCTCTTAAAATAAAAGTTAATATAACATAACAAACAATGCATCATGTATGTAATTAATGCAGCCAGCTAGATCGAAACCGACAAATCAAGATTTCAGGAGGGTTACAGACATCACAAGTGATGATTTTCAGACACTTCTGTAGTGATACTGAGCAGAAGACCACTCTACCCTGTGGAGATACCAACCCACATAACAGTCAACACGTGCCGTGCTGCACTGTGCCACCTGTCCAGCCTGGCCTTCGGGGTGTGTTGGGCTGCCCACAGCCTGTGGCCACAGGATAAACTCAGCGGGCAGATAGTAAGATAGGAGCTGCAGGCAGCTCCCACTCTGTACACGTGGCTCGGGATTCTCTAAAAGTACAGGAAGATGTCCTCATGAGAACATCCTTTCTGTTTGACAGCAGAAATGATGAACAGAGTTGTTTTAAGAAAATCCTGCGATGGTTTGAATGATCAAAATGTGGGTAACCCTTCCATGGACAGGAGCCGCACGGTGTGATGTACCTTGATCAGAGAACCATTCAGTGCTGCACAACTCGAGGTTCCCAGCATCTATCTAATGGGATGTAAGATCATCTGGACTACCCTCTCCTTTATGGTGTTAGCTCTAATAAAGCAAGTACTTTAGAGAGTCTGCATGCCTTTCTTACTGGATTCATAATGAACAAGCATCTCCGGGCAAAAAACCCTCCCTTATTAAAACGGCTAACTTAAAAAATCTGTTTTATAGTTAGTGTAACATTCACAAAACATTTGATGACAAGAAAAAAACAAATACTGTCTTGGTTGTACATGTTTTTCCAATCATGCAAAACTCTCTAAAGCATTTGCATGGTTTTCTTCCAAACTCATTACCAAAAATGATGCGCTCTCACACCTCAAAATTTCTCTAAGTACCAGCCTAAAAGTTCTCAGATATTCCTGTGCTTCTAATAACTGAAAAACATATTCATTTGTTATTAAATTACACATGCAGGATGAACATGCTAGCCTCCTTTGCTGTTTAGGAGTCAGTTAAATCCCTGGTAAACATTTGTTTGTATAAGCAAGAAAATCACAGAATCACAGAATTGTTTAGGTTGGAAAAGACCTTTAAGGTCATCGAGTCCAACTGTTAACCCAGCACTGCCATGTCCATCACTAAAATACCTCCAGGGATGGTGATTCCACCACCTCCCTGGGCAGCCTGTTCCAGTGCTTCAACACCCTTTCAGTAAGAATGTTTTCCTACTATCCAGTTAAACCTCCCCTGGCGCAACTTGAGGACATTTCCTCTCATTCCGTCACTTGCTACTTGGGAGAAGAGACAGACACCTACCCGGCTACAACCTCCTTTCAGGTAGTTGTAGAGAATGATAAGGTCCCTCCTGAGCCTCCAGGCTAAACACCCCCAGTTCCCTCAGCTGCTCCTCACAAGACTTGTGCTCCAGACCCTTCCCCAGCCCCGTTGCCCATCTCTGGACACGCTGCAGCCCCTCTGTGTCCCTCTTGCAGTGAGGGGCCCAGAGCTGAACACAGGGTTTGAGGTGCGGCATCACCAGTGCCCAGTACAGGAGACAATCTCTTCCGTGGTCCTGCTGGCCACACTATCTCTGATACAAGCCCGGATGCTGTTGGCCTTCTTGGCCACCTGGGCACACTGCTGGCTCATGTTCAGCCAGCCATTAACCAGCACCCCCAGGTCCTTTTACCCAAGCCTGTCACGTTGCATGGGGTTGTTGTGACCCAAGTGCAGGATCTGGCACTTCTCCTTGTTGAATCTTACACAATTGGCCTTGGCCCATCGGTCCAGCCTGCCCAGATCCCCCTGCAGAGCTTTCCTGCCCTGCAGCAGATCAACACTTCCCCCACCAACTTGGTGTCATCTGTAAACTTAGTGAGGGTGCACTTGATCCCCTTGTCCAGATCACTGACAAAGATATTAAACAGAAGTGTCCCCAGTACCGAGCTCTGGAGAACACCACTTATGACTGGCCATCAAGTGGATGCAACTCCATTCACCACCACTTTTTGGGCTTGGCCATCCAGCCAGCTTTTTACCCAGTGCACTTGCAGCACCTGGCAGGAACGTGTCGACATTGTCCCTTAGCCCTTAAGTCACTGTGTTCAGGCAGGTGGAGAGAGGGTAGGAACCCCCCCGTCATGCACCATCCCTGCCTGTTGGGCCTGTCCCAGGGAAGGCGGGGTGTGATTCCAGTAGCCTGTCTCTCCCTTACACTCCCTGATAACTCCTCAACCTACACATCTCCTCCCAGAGCTCTGTGGCTAAGTGGAGGTGCTCCTCTCCCTGGGCTCCCCTCCCACAGGTGTGCCCACTGCTGCCGCCTGGCACGGCTGTAGGAGCAGGGCATGGCTGGCAGCCCGGCGCCGGGGTGGCTGCGTGTCCCACCGGCGCTCTGCCTGGGCAGCTGCGTCAGCCATGGTGGGTGCAGAGCTGAGAGGGTCCAGGGCTTTCTGCCAGGTGGACACCACAGGCTCCAGCGCCCTTCCTGCGCGCCCTGCCGTGCAAACTGCTGCGCTGGGCCCTGGCTGCCATGCCAGGCCCTGTTTGCCCGCCCTGGTGGCACTGCTCCTGGTGGCTCGCGCTCCCTAGGTCGCCTTCCGTCGTGGGGGGGGGCTTGCCCGTCATGCTCTGGCCCTTGCCCAGGTCCCGCCAGCTGCTGTTGCACGAGAAACTACCTCATATTTCTCCCCTGACCTACTAAGTGTGAAAGAAGCCATATCACAACTAAAGTAAAAGTCTTGGAGCAAAAGCCAACCTTCCCTAACAGTTACTTTTGCTGTCTGTCTTCTTTTGTAACTGTGCAGCAATGACCCAATACTTTCTCATGCCAATTGCAATCTGCCCAGAAAAGGATCTTCAGATTTCCACTACATGACCTGAGGATTTTACACTAAGTACAGTATTATTAATTTTTAATCGTTTTTGTGCAACATCCAAGATATTGTCTCATGTCCTGCATATTTCAAAATGCTAATACTGAGAAAATTCATAGATAGACCTGTAACAATCAGCCACAAAACTTACCATATTCTGGCTGTCAGGAAGCATGACTATTAGCTGAGCATTATGGTCCCATATCATTCTCCAGAAATCCTTGATAGTGTGTAGTAAGGGATGCTGGGTAATAATAAATTCATTACTTTGATAATAACCCTGCAAAAAAAAATAAACAGACTCAGAATTGATACCCAACTACTAACATTTAAAGGAAGCTTCTAGAGCCAGAAGCCTAGAAAATAAATTGCAGACTTGTGCTTCCTTTGTCTTCCTGCAAATATAGAACAATATAGAACTTCCATTGCAGTATTTTTCAGATTAAAAGAATAAATTCAATTACACTGAAATATTTTTTGAAACTTCAAAAAATTTGATTAAAAAAAAAAAGATAAATCAGTGGAAACTTGAACAGCCAACTCAGAATGAAAATACATGAACTCCTACACACATGCACATTGTTCTGCATTAGCCAGAATTCCCGAGGAGCTGGCAACCTGAAACAAATAAAAGAATACTTGAAAGATCTGCAAAAATCCCAGTCTCTTGTACAGATGTCCCAGATCAACTTCTTACCACAAAAGACAGTTCCTTTGCACTAATGCACCTGATGAAGGATCATGCATACACAGCACTGCAGGGAGCTTTCCCATCTCTTTCCTGAATGTCTATGAAACATTTACTCCTCCCTCTCAGCTAATGAAGTACAGAAGAGTTGAAGAAAACCCAGGGAAGAAAAAGATAACAGAAAGCTGATGAGCTGTGATGCCTTGGGCTATGCCAGTTGCAAAAGCTCTGTCAGATGAGCAGATAGGAAGGCAAACCACACTACAGCCATTAAAAACGAACTTCTTAGCTAACACTTTTAGTTCATCTCAAAAGATCCTTCCATAGGTGGCGTTTAGCATTACAGTTTTTAAAACCCTGATGGGATTTCTGATTCTACAGATTGTTAAAATGCAATCCACTTAACCAAACTTCAAAACCTAATAATAGTAATAATACTGCCCAGGGGAAGTAGCTTTCAGGCAGAGTGAACAATGGAAGAAAGGAGCTTTCAAAATCAGGACTGTGCCACCCGCGTTCAGACACACGGCAGCTCTGAAACAGCTATACAATGGGAGATTGTTTTTCATCAATACAGTTAACTGACTTACCATAATATAGGAAGCGTTGATGTAGTCCGTCCCTTCACCAGACAGCGATGAGATACCCACTCTAGATCTTTCCACTGTAAAAAGAAGTAATGAACTAGTATGTATGTTGCAATGACTCATATATTACAGCAATTATCTCACATGTCTCATAGCAATGATTAAGCTCCATCAGTCAGGAAAAAGTGCTGTTTGGCCATCTGTTTTCTTTTCCTACGTGTAGTACTTAAGCCATTTCTTCACTAAAAGTACTTTACAGAACATTGCTCCACACCAATGCAGATGTGCTCAATTCTTGCTGAGGAAAGATTAACGGTTTGACACACACAGTTCAAAAACATTTTGCCACCCAGAGAAGCCAATTTGAACAAGCTTACCAGGAATGATGGATGAAGTTCGGTTCTTTTCTCTGTTACACTGTTTGAGTGCAGTTGAATAATCACACTGCTGTGTGTTAGACTGGCTCAGTAACTGAAACAATGAAGTTAAAAAAGATCAGGTAACTGCACAAAAGCCTTTCCTTCTTAGCTGCATTAAACAAAGGTGCAAGTATTGCAGGTTAGCTTTCTCTCTTAACTTTAGGTATCTAGTTATCTAGCTAAACTACTTAGCAAGTCATCAGAATCTTTCTTCACTGTTTTATCAGTTCGAATGATTCCTCAGCCCTAGATTGATAAGCACGTCTTTGAAGGAAATGCCACTTTATGTTGTTCTATATCCAGACCCCCAGTGCTTGTTGCCACCCTGGTGTCACTTCCATTTTGCCTGCACAGCTGTCTGTGCAGCTTTAAATAGTTTTGGAAAATAGTAAATGTCTGTGCAGAAAAATCTGCACTGTTATACAGACAGTATAGCTCCTGATGGGAGGCATCTCCAGATAGCACAGTTAGGAGCTTTCTGATTTTCTCTCCAAACCTGCAAGAGGAAAATAAGACCGATCTGAGGGGGGTTGTGTGTCTCATTGACTTACTTGTTTCAATTAATACAATTCAAATAGACAAGAGTATGAGAAGGAACGAGTTTATCTATATATACACTACAATGCTGTATATATACTGCTTAGGCATAAAATAAGTTTGCAAAGCAGGTTTTTCCTAGTTTTTAGGGGTATTTTTGATTGCTAGAAAAATCAACCCGATTAATCAGAATGTTCAAAAGAATTCAGAAGATTTTTCTCTGATGTTTTGGGCTAGGCATGTGTAGCTTTTAGAACCCACTTGCTCTGGAAAAACAGATAGCAAACCAGGGAAGTTCCATCAAAATGAATTAGACAGAAAACCTTTTTTCATCTAAAAATGTTCTTCAGTGAGACAAGACTCCAATTTTTTGTTATTATTCTAATAATTTTAGCTAGCAAAGGAAAATGAAATTGAATGAGAGATGTCCCCTTCTGATAATATTTAAGCTCTTGAAATTGGAGCTCTACATGGCTCCACAATTTGCACTGCATGCTCTGTGTTTTTATATATTTACACATTCTGTTTGTAAATATTATGTTTTACTCTTTCACCTGTGCAGGAAAGATTGGATGCTTATTTCTCCAAGCACATCATAGCTGAGATAAAAGAGTCCCTACGTCTCCCTAGGAAAAACCAGTGCGACGCTGCCAGATCATTCAAGCCAGGACAACAGCAAACTCTGAATTCCTTTGGTATGTTGTTCCCATTCTGTTGCTTTGAATTGTTAATTATCTTGAAGAAATACTAGGTACTGTGCCTATGTGACCATAGCCTCGCTATGTACTGACAGTATCTACAGACTTATCTGCTTAAGTTTTTTACTTAGGACCCGATAGCTAACCGGAGAAAGAATACACATTATCTGATACAGTCCTCCTTCGAATTAAAATCCTTAGAGAGAAACCTTCTAATATTAATTTCATGTTAAATTAGGGAGAGAAAACTCTGTTTTGCCACATAATTTGGAAAACAGTTGTGTGATTTACTTCTCTGGATTCTAATTCATTTGACAAGATAGGATTTTCCGTGTTTCCACTATAAGTGACCCAGTGAGCGAGCTAGACTTCCCATTCTCCCCATGAGTCAATGAGCTGTTTCTCTCATAAATTTTGTTCTGTTAGCCATCTGGGTCTGCTTTTTCTCTGGGTGACTGAAAGTCCCATGCATGTACACACTGATCTCCATATCCACAAGCACCAAAGCCTCTACTTCTCATCTGCTGAGGTCAAGTCTGTCCTCTAGCCAGTGCTGTACACTGAGGGGAATATATTGATTGATCAATATAGCTCATGACATTTTTGCCAGAATGACATCTTTGGGCACTGTTGTTTCACCTTCAGGATCTTCATGCAAAAGCATGTAGTTTGATTTTCCACAATCTACTTACTGGCCTATTTCTCATGCTCTTGTTATTTTTTTTTTTTTAATTCCTTGTTTAAGATTAAGCAAATAATTATTTTGTCCCAACTGAATGCATGCATTTTTGCTTTGAATTTAGGCTCGGAAGTTGAGTTTTAGATAGAGGAAGTTAATGAAAGTTGTGTTGAGTTACCTACTTTTAAGTCATTCAAGCTTGCAAGATTAAAGCTTTTAGAGTTACTGCCTTGGAGAGCTCACCTTGAATTGTTTCTCCAGTCTGGTCTTTCCTGTTGGTCCAGGTATCAAGAGAGCATTAACATAGGCATGAATGTGAGTCTCAAGGACTTCTGTTTCTTTACTGAGTATTGCTTCAACCAATGCATCGTGGATGAAGATGTATTGCTCCTAGTAAAATAAAACCAGACATCTGAGCTCTAATTATTTACACACTCCCTTGGACACCTCTGGCTAAGCTGCCACTTCTGGTGCGGTCAGTATTTCTTCACAGTGTGCTGCTGTAGGCATTTTCTCAAAAGGGATCCTCTATAGTGAAGGCTGTCCCTCCACAGTGACAGCACACATTTACAAGCATAATTGAACTTCACATGCAATGTATGTATGATATAAGACCAAATCCCCACCACCTGTGGTATCTCATGCTCACAGAACACTGCTAAAAATGAAAGCATAGCCTTGAGTCAAATTTTCAAGTTAGCTTGTTACGTGACTCTCCCTGTCTTTCTTGCAAAAAAGTGATCACTCCCAGTTCCTACTACTATCCTCTATTTTCTCTCTCACATCCTTTGGAACAAGTGACCATGCTGTTGTTGATTACCTTTTTTTCCTACTGAAAGCCACTGAGGAATCTAACTACCTGTTCCTGAAACCTGAAATAGACTTTCAAATGCCCTGCTGTTGTCCTTACTGTTTTATTCTGGTCTTTCACTATTCTATGTATATAATCTTCAGTTTAAAGCAGCTGTAGATAATCTTCTGTCTGAAACAGCTTTTTTTCATACTTTTTGTTGCCTAATATCAACTGTTTGATCAGGTTCAGTGAGGATCTTAACACCTGACAATGGTCCTTCCTGAAAAAAACCTGAGACAAAAATGTATACCCTGCCATGAAAGTGCTACTGCAGGAAGCATTATTCATACAGACTTTATCTCTTCTGAGTTCTCCCTAATAAACAGACAAGAGTCCACAGACAGATAATTTCCAGGTGCACTGCTCTAAGCAAGCCTAGAAGGATGTCTCTATAAAAACAAGGGAAGCAAAAGGGAAAGTTCAGTCTGCTGACCAGTTGCCAGTTTGTCTGATGGCACCAAAAAGAGGACTGTATCATCCCTCCTCCTGCAAACAGAAATAGTCTGTAGCCGTCTCTCACTATATATATTTTATTCTTACCTCAGTCTGCACCAAGTAGTTCCTTTGGGTACGTATATGTTTTAAGAATCCAAATATGTTGACTGTCCCTTCATGCTGAATTTGCTGCAGCATGCTGTCTAACACTATGTATGTGCCTGTCCTTCCAACACCAGCACTACAAAACAAAAAAATAGTCTTGAGCCTGAAGTAAAAACAATAATGAAAAGAACGTTTCTTATACATAGCTTTTTCAACAAACTGGTGTGTAGGGAAGATGTTCCTCTACAGATTGTTTTATTATATGATATACTTTGCTAAAGCTTCAAGGCTGGTTATGAAGAAAAATCTTTTCCACTCATCTTTTTATTTGTGCAAGAATAGATCTAAAGATCATTTTCTCAAATGATTTTTAAAGTATCAATTGAAATGGAACTAAGGGGTCTCCTGCAGGTCTGCAGTTTTCAGGCTTCTGATATTCCTTAGGATACTTTGTCAAGTATACCTAGAAAGGGTGGCATATGACAGCATTTGGGCACAGTTAATGTGCTCAAGTTCTTTTATGTTGTAACACACATCACTTCAAAAAGAAAGTTGCATTATGCCACCCATTACAGATACAGGAGATTTCAAAGATACCGGGCTGAAGAAAACCCCAGAAGTGGCAGAGCTGCTGAAGGTACATCTGTAAAAGAAACAGCTTAGTGGTCTTCTGATACAGCTAAGACAGCAAGCAATGGTTGAAACTCTTTTTAAATAGGGAAGATGCAGAAGAAAGTGTTAATAAACTCACTCCTGTTATGAACTCTGGCTCATTTAGCATAAAACCAGCTATATCATAAGCTTAAAACCCAACTCTTTCTTTCACAAAATATCTGGGTAGGAGTATAAAGTCAAAAGGTCATTTTCTGTTATCTAATCATATATGGGAATTAATCAGTTGTAATTCCCCTCTAGGTTACAAGGAAATGTTATGTGTATTGGCACGTAACTTGACAGTAAACACTGCTGGATCTGCATGATCTTACGGGCAGATCCAAGCTCAGTCCGTACATGCTAATTCAGTCATCTCATTTCTTCCACAGAGGTGGCGCAAAGCATTGATAGTGTGAGCTCAGATTGCTGTAATAAACTGTCTAAATAAACATGATAAAAAATTGAAAGTTGCAGGTTATTAACACACTATTAGACACAAAAAAGTATAAAGATTACCAGACGCCACCTGCAGTTGTTATGAAAGGCAAAACATGAAAAGTACCAAAACAAAAATAGCTAAAAAAAGTTTCAGGAAGTTTGTCATCTGTGTCCTCCATGTAGCCTGTAAAGATAAATAAAAGTTACATTTCGAACATGAGATGACTCTTTTGAAATTCCATAGTGCATGGGGACCGGTGAGCTAAAAGCTGAATACAACTGCCTACAGACAGAGATGAGTTACACCTATGACCCAGTGGAGAGGTCTGACTGAAGCCACACAACCTACCACTGTTCACTTTTAAAGACTCAATTTAATTGACTTATAATGTATTGCCGATCTCTCAGCCCGCTGGCATAGATCTCAGACTTGGCATTTTGGGGAAACTCTTATTTTCAACTTCCCAAAACCAGGCAGGATGAAGATAGCAGCAGAACAACCAAAATATGGAATTTTCATTTTCCAAGCTAAAAACAGATTTCAGTCAGATTAGATCATCCCAGAAATAAAATATCTTCATTTGCAACATTTGTGAGGTGACTTTACCTGTTGGCTTCCTCAGAGTCAGCTCCAGAAGGACAGAATTCATGAGGAGGTTCTCTTTCCAAATGTTCCATCAAAGGTGAGGTACTACAGTGGAAAACCAGAACCTGCTTATATATTTTACAATAACCCGGTCCTTCATGGGCATTGTGAAGTCATTCCAGGCCCTACAAGCCCTTTTTAACCGATTTTCCCTGAGCTGCCCAGTTTTAGTGAGCACTGACAGAACACCTGCCTACACACTGCTGCACATGCAGACCTCAAACCGTTCCCCAGAATGCTCCTCCATTGCAAACGACTGCTAGAGCACAGAGCAATGTTAAAAACAGCAGAGTTGTAGTTCAGCCAGGAATAGAGTCAGTCTTCTTTTGTGGACAGAACTCCTCTCAGGATTACAGAGTATCCCTGCACCAAAGAAAGCATGAGCCAAAACCATCCTAACGATGTATTTCCAGAAATGAAACAATTGCTCTAGTGTATATATCTGGTAAGCTCAAAGCAATCAAGATAGTATAGAAATGTGCAAAAAAGTAAAAAGAAAAGCATTTTTGCAAAAAAAGAGAACACAGTGCAGAGCAGCAGCATCTGTTTACAGAGATTTACAGAAGTGGCACCGACAGTTGATTAGTTGGCCTCACCAAGGACAGAAATAACAGCTAAGAAATTAATCATATTACATCAGGAATTGCTAAATGTGAAATTATGCTTAACCCACCACTGAAAAATTCTTTTTTCTGCAAAACAATCATGGAATGAACCTTACGGCAGTAAAAACCACACCTGCAATGAACCACAATAGGCCCGACAGCGTGGCGCTTGGCATGTGATGCCTTCCGCACGAAGGTGAGGACGGGCAGTGTGTATTCTGGAACACCCATGTCAGGCCACTGGGTATAATGGTACTGAGTTACTATACGTCCACTAGACCTCCCTTTCTGGGAACCCTGCAACAGAAAAATAATTCCGTATGTAAGCAGCCCACCTCTGAACAGCAACTCTTCATAATTTTATTTCCATACCTGATGGCTCTTGAGTGAGTACTGTCGCTATTTAGTTAACAGCACACCGCCTAGCTCTGAATATTCCAGTTTTCAAAGAGAACAGGAAGGGCCAGTGCTCCTTCCCACCAGCTTGCCCACTGAATGAAAAAAAATGACCTGGTACTGTCCTTTAGAAAGCCATACAGAAGGTTAAGAGCACTGGAGGGATAACAAATTACAGCTGCTCTTAAAAGTCACCAGCTATTTCTGCCACTCTGTTCCTTTATTAGGTGGACAGAAAGCATAGGATTCATCTCACCCAGCTTTAGTGATCTGCGAGGGCAGTAGCCTCGTGTAGGCTGCTTTTCTAAGCTCCCTCCCTCAATGGCAACTCAGAGGCATGGATACCTTCAGAGGGCAGGTCAGCTCATTCAAAGACTGGTTCCTCAAACAGGCAGAATACATCACTTGACAGCAAGTGCTGTACGTGATGGGAGTCTGAGAGACTAGATGTCTAACATTTAGGTGGCTGAAATAAATCAGGCTTTCAGAATCCGCCCCCCCCCGAGTAGCTAATGACACAGTGCTGAGCTGACAGCATGCTGGTTCTGATTACAATAAAACAAGGTGTGGATTCACCTGTCGTTAATAAGGATAATGAGGTGGATCATTTCATTCATACCAAATTTTCTACTAGCTGCTCTCTTTCTGAAAAGGTATCCTGTCTACCAGGCAGGCAAAGTCCACATCAACTCTCCAATGTGATCATTTCTTTTTCCCTGATGGTCCTACATCCCACCAGCACTACAGGCCAGTGTCTTCTCAGTTTGTTGATCTGGTCAAATTAACTGACATTGAAAAGCATCTTGGCTGGCTGAGGCCTAAAGGATTCAGCTTTACGTATACAACAGAAAAGAGCTGCCAACTGCCTTAAAAAATACTCTGAAAAATTTTTGCCTTTTATTTTTGACCAACTATGTTTTCAGGATGACACGAACCTTTTTGATCTTGGTGTTTCTAAGAGTAAAATTCCTCACGGTATAATAGGCAAGTACATGAACACTCTTCTGAGTAACCAAGAAGTTCCCATATTCTTCACTACCTTCGGCAGGCCAGTACTGGTCACATTTTCTCTGTTAGAAAGGAAATGACAAACAGTGAAAAAAGGAAAGAAAACAAAATGTGAAACTAGCAAGCTGAAATGTTCAAATTTAAGAACACAGTCAACCAAAAAACCACACAGGGACTCTCAATACACCCAGTTTATAATAGACATGAGCTTCAGTGCAAGAGAACAGGTAATGTATGTTTATTTTGTGCTGTAAAGAGAGATGGTTGGGCACAGGTACTTTTTATTTGGAAAACTCAAAAAAAGAGAGGTTATATCATACTATAAGTTAAAGAGTTCTAATACTGTGGAACTTGCCATTCTATGGGCACTCTAAAAATCTAAAGGAAATAACACATAATCTATAGAAAAAACAGGAATACGTTCAAGTCAGTAGAGTCATATATGACTTTTGGTTAGTTCATAGCATGGGCAGAGTGTACTTGTATCTGATCAGCGAGGGTTGCAGTGAGCTTGTGTGTGGCCAGAATATACAGTAGAGAGCTGTGACGTCCACCCTTTTGTTTGGGTAGCCATAGAGCCTTCTCTAGGAGTACCGCAAAAGTACATGTTTATAGCATGGTATTATAAACAAAGTGGTACTCCCAGTGTGGCCCTCGTCTGCATCCGCTGTGTCTGTATCATCTGATAGATACTTAACAGGCCATATGACAAGATTTACATGCATTTTAGGCACTACTGCCCGTGTGTGGCAAGTGTGATGCAATGACTCCTCATGCGACCCCAGGGTACATGCATAGTCCCATCACATAGCCAGAGAAACACACATCCTGTGATGGGGTTTGACCTCCTCTTGTCTCACTGGACAAACATGTATCTAGTCACATAGTAGGAAAGGAACTGTAGATCCCACAAGATGTTAACGGAGCAACCAGAGAATATCCAGAAAAATTCACCCAAACTATGGCCTTCTCCTTTCCAGGGTCTAAGGCACCCCTGAGAAAGAATTCTCATGGAGAGCAGATTGCTAGCAGAATGTGGCACAAGGTCCACAGCCTGGCTAGTCCTAAATATATACAAGCAGTCTTTTTTTTCAGTAAAAGACAATTTTTTTGTAGTTAGAACATGGCACTTTCAAGACCTGTTGTTGACAATTGAGTTCAAATGTTTTCTTCAGTTTCATACTACAAATTGTCAACTTTCTACTTCTATAGTCAATCCTAGTACAAGCAACTACTACAAACTGTTGCTTTTTGCTCAACAGATGCCTAAACCAATTTTTGAAAGAGAGAAAGGAGTCTGCTAGAGGCAGATCTTTCATCAGAGAAGTAAGTAATAGACAACAGTACTCATACCCTTCCTTTCTCAACAAGATTAGTTATCATCACAATAACTTCTACGTTGTGTTCCCAAATCATTCTCCAGAAATCTTCTGCTGTCGATTTTAGTGGCCCTTGAGCTGCGATGTAGGCTTTTGGCTTGTTGTAGCCCTAAATTGAAATATAACAAATGACACTTGTCAAATCACAGTCCACAATCAAAAGGAGGTTGGGAGGAGTACATGACATTTTATGTATCTATTTTTAAAGCACCTCAAAAGCTTTTAAGTACTTTTGAATTTATCACTATCCAAATCACAGAAAACCTGTGGTACCAGATGACATATGAATGCAACTGTTATGTCAATGTTTGTAATTCCAACAAATAGGATGTATGTTCAAGTGCCCGTGTTCTGGCAGAATGTTGACATGATAGTGATTATGCAACATCTGTTATGATAGTGGTTTAAAAATTTAATCAAGATAATTCACATGTAAATTGCTAGGTAATGAAAACTGAATATATGGTACCTTGGTGAGGCTCTCAGCCAAATGGCATCTTCCTCTCATGAGATTATCTCAGACAGAAGAATTAACCACTTACCAGGAATGTACAAAAGAACAAACATTCAGATGCAAAAAGCTAAAATGACTCAAATGTGACAAAACATTTTTTTTTGTTTCATAAAACTCTTCACTAAGCTGCAGCTGCTACAATATCAAGATGGATTCAAGAAAGAATTGGAGTTTTACCTGTGCTTTCACTTTGTAGGCTTAACTTAGATCAGTAAAGTTTTTTTTAATAAAGCCTGTAATATTGTGATACTTGTTTTTAATCAAGTCTATTCACCTTCATGCATCTTTTTTACAGAAAAGACTGACGGATGAAGAGGCTGGCAGACAGAAAAAGGCACTTACATCAACGTAGTTGGCATTAATGTAATCAGTCAGTTTTCCATCCTTTTCTGCAAGCTGTGCTAATTTAACCCTAGTATGATCATCTGTAGCAAAACAAGGGAGAAAATAAACACAGTTTTCTGCAAGAATTATATTCTTGCTATAAGAAAACTTTAAAAAAATACTGAAATGGATTTTTACAATACATAAGACTAATACAGTGACAATCACACATGCAAACATCTTGTGCTTAGGTATGAATCAGATTCAAAATTCTAGTTTGCAGTAAAATAAACTAATGAATCCAAGGGTTCAAGGGATTCAAAATCTAGTTGCCTGAACAGCAGCACCTGGGGTCATTTTAGGCACTGTGACATATTTCCCTGCAGCCTCCAGCTGCTACGTGTGGAGGGGCACAGGTCTGTAAGTTCTGTCACGACTGCCAAGCCTGCACAGTGGTATGTCTCAAACGACAGTATGCACCAGTGTTTAGGCACATTAATTCCAAGTTAAAGAGCAGAGACTGGAGAGCAAAGGGACCCTGGAGAAGCTGGTCAGCTGAAGAGCCTCAGCAGTAGATACCTCAGGGGGAGCTGAAGCTTTCTGTAGCCTGTACTGATTATAAGGACTAGGGACGTGACTCAGTTGCACAGGACAATTCTTGCTACCTAAGCTGCTTGTGCACTGCCCTTTGACAAAAAAGCTGCTGGGTTGGCACCTTTTGTAGGATCAGGTACAAACACAGCATGGCAGAGGAAAATCCCTGACTCTCCATCCCTCTAGAGGTATCTTCAGGCAGGTGGATTGGGTTTCTTGCTGCTGGTTTACATTGTCTTCTGCCAGATAGGCTGATATTGTCTCTTTTTCTATTAAGTTCTAGGAACACCGAATGCTGCACACATGTTTAATTTAGAGCTTCTTCCTATCAGAACAAAGCTGAAATACTAGAGAGTTAAGAAAAAATATATTAAGCCACCAAAGTGATCAAAAGCCCAGAGGCATTAGCTGCAAAGAGAGATCAATGAAACGGCATAGATATGCTTCAGAGAAGAAAAATCTGGCACAGTGAAGGAGGGAGATGCAATGGAAAAATGTGTCCTGGCTAATATCTATCACTGTGGCAGGGAACAATACAACATAAACTCAGTACATTTACATTTATACATGACAGTAAATATATCCAGGGATTGTAAAGCTCCTAGAGAGCATAAATCTTCATTATTCCAGATAAAAGATGGATAAAAGATGGATTAATTTTGGCAATCAAAACACAGGTTCTTTGGCTTTATAATGGCATTATAATGAGATCTCCCAACTCCCTTTGGATCATCACAGGAGACACAAATATGTCTTGCTAACACATGCTCACCAAAGCAGCAGAACGCCACAGGACTACCTTGAAGAAATGTGAAATCTCATGCTACTCCTCACCAAGCATTTTGCTGAAAAATAGCCAGAGCTTTCAGCGTAGAGGTAATTTTTTCCCCCTCTAATAATAATATATAAATCCATACTTGTCTATAATTATTTCTTACCAATAACTAAGACCACCAAGTGATGCATTTACTTACAAGCAACAATGTTTATGTATCGATTCTTATTCTTGTTGTCAGGGTGATTAGAGCTGTCTGATGTAATACCTAGATCTACAGTACAGCTCTGGATTTCCTAAAAAAACAAAGTAGTCATACTTTAGTAAGTATTAAGATACATAGTATGTCTTAAAATACAGTAAGTCAGCATGAAAAGAACCACAACCTTACACCCAATTATCTATGACATTTTACAACTACTTCATTGCTAAAAAAAAAATATGCAGTGAAATAATTCCTTACCTGATAAAACTCTTTCAGTGTCTAATGAGGGAATGAATGCAAAAAAAGTAAAAAAAATCAAATTCCACAGCACAGAACAAATGGATAAAAGTGTTTATATAAATTACAATTACTATATGGAAAACAGTTATGGTCATGCAATATATATCTCCATAATAACAACAAAGCTGAATATTTTGAAATAACTCTTAAAGGAAACAAGAGGTGATTTTCCTGTTAAAATACTGACATCTGTTTTCCTATCTTTAGTTTTAATATCACACCTTAGGCTGGCAAAAGCTTACACATATGAGCAACATCACTGACTTTAGCCAGATTATCTATATATTTAACTGTTCATTGGATTTGTTATTGGTCCTTATAATTGCATTAGCTTCTCCAGGGAATGCTTTTGCTCTCTTTGCATTCAGCTGTAAAACCTGTACTGGAGCAGGACAGTGTGATGCTCAGACAGACTCATGGCGCTCTGGTGAAGGACAGCATTACAGCCCTCAGTCTGCCAGAAGTTTCTCAATGAATCCAATGTTTTTATAAAGACAGAGACAGGATTGAGAAGACAGGCACAAAGTCTATAAGACACACAAAGTTAATTAATTTTATTTTACTGATTAACTGACAGGAAACTGAAGCATTTATAAGGTCCACATTACTTAACGAGGAAATATGCTACCATCACTGAAAGTACTATAATAATAATAATGTTTCCCAACACTTTTTAGGATTTATTTTAATATTAGTCACGTTCAGCTATTTAAATATATATATGAAAAGTTGTTACCAGTCTGAAAATTTCAAATATGAGTTGTTTCATAGCAATATAAATAAAAAACTTGAACCACCCCTGTACTTCAAATATATATGGACTCTGCAAAGACAATGACTATATTTCAGTTTTTCCGTGTCTTCTAAGTTCTTTATGTAGAGAAAAGATCAGGACACTAATTCTAGGGTAGGCTGTAAAGCAGAACAGATCTCCAAGGAATGATGAGGACACTGAGGTTTTCTTAATAGTTAAAACAAGCATGAAATGTTTCAGATGGTGCAGGTGTAGTTCAGTAAGATGTACTATATTTGGTCTCTGGATCACTGCTGCTATTTAGGAAAAAAACAATTTCAGGAAAAGAACAATTTAGCATGAACAATTTGATTTCTGTATCGCTGCCCTCACTGATGGTGAAAGAACTTTGTTACCATTGTATTTACACACAGTCCTTCAGCATCAGCTCTTATTAACAGCCAGTCTAGCTGGAGCCCAGGCCTGTCAGCGCGTATGCACATGTAACGTATGAACATGTACTGGACTTTCACAGGTATTTACAAGTTTGGTCCCACAATCAGATGGATATTCTGAATGTTCTATGAATTGGAGAAGAAATACTGATGAGGAAGGTTAGGTGAATGACATGGTATTTTTGGTCCATTAGATCACAATACAGTGGCTGGGGAAAAAAAAACAAAACCAAAAGATGTAAAACTATGATTTTTTTTTACTTTCAGTCTTCTTGTTTTTGCAGCAGTAATATTACAATCACATTTTAAATTAACAGAGCTCAATTAAAAAGTTTGTTTCCATCTCAAATGACTAATTTTGTTAGAAATCACTTGTGAAGGCTTTTAATAGCACAGCTTTAATTACAGAGTTTGGGTTTATAATGTTTATTTTATGTGGCTTAAGTTAGAACGTTGCAAGGAACCAATATATTGATCTATTTTCAAATTTCTTGTAATGCATATGAATGTGAAAAACAATGACGTTCATTAGTTATATATGGTGACAGTAACATTATATGATAAGAGCATGTTTCAAAATTTTGAAATACCTCTTATTATGAACCATATACTTTAGGAAAGGAACTGTAAGGCTTTCACTACCACATATGAAGACTACATTAGCTCCCCTGTTAATCAGAAGTCTTGCCACGTGTACTCATTATTACTTCCATTTTTTTTCTCTGTAAATGGAACATACAAATGGGGGTAGCTTCTGAAAAATTCAATTGGCATTAGTGTTGGAAAAGCTTTAGATCTACAACTGTATCTGATCAACCACACAGATTGCATTATCTTTGCACAGTTTACTCACACACTCATTTATTATTTTATCACAGTGATAAACATTGCCATTTGCATCCCAGTCCTGTTAGCTTCTATAAACCTCCATAGCCTTTACGCATAAGCAGTCCTTACCGGGCTCACAGTACTTATATTCACACTCATTTATGAAACTGGTCACCAAGTCAGAATGTAATGCCCAGTTCTGTGTTTCCAGGCATTTAAACTTAACATTATTTGTATATGCTAAGAAGAAAGATGACGTCATAAAGCCATACCTCAAATTCTTCAGAAAAACCATTACTTGCATGTAAATCTGCAACATGTTTTGGAAAATGCTTTATTGGAATTGCTCCAACATCATCTTAGGGGTGGGAAAAGACAAAAAATATATTTATGAAGAATAAAAAGCCAGTGACATACAAAGAAGTTTATATGTAGGCAATCCACACAATATCCTGAAATAAATTTTTTAGTATGGACTTTGGATATACAACTCTCACAAAAATAAGAACACTATTTAACACCATTAACATTTCTAAAATCATTCTCTAACACTTGCACATTTCTAAATGACTATCTGGAAAGGAGATATAGAAAATGCCTTGCGAGGTCTTGCTCTGTCTTTAAGCACGCAAAAGCAAGGTGCTGATTCTGCAAGAAGCTGAGCTCATCTGTAAATTGAAGAGCACTCAGAACTCTCTGTGAAGTCAAGGGGAAATGGGAGGATTAGCAGTTTGCTACCAAAGGGAGGGTAGGAGCAGAGCGCTGAGTAATACTGATAAAGAATGATCATCGGGCAGAGCCGTCTGGGTACTTTAGGCTGATTAGTGTTGCACTGGGGCTCGTGATACAGCACATGGACTAGCTGCATAGTCCCAAACCTACTAAATTAATGCAACATTATGCCAGTAAAAAAATTTTAACTGATGTGTTGCATGTTGCCATTGGCATCCAAAGGAAACAATAACTAATTTTCATCTTTTATTGCATCAGTATTTCCAGTAGGGACTTTTCCCCCCATTCTCTCCATGATCCTATAATGACCTACTGATAATAATTTTATTTCAGATCCTGGGAGTATTGACTGCAAATTTTCACATCAGGCTTTATACTTCAAGTTTTAAGTGAAAGATTCAAATTTAAGACTTTCTGGATACCCACAAAGACAGTATCTACAATCTCAACCAATATATGTGATTTACGTAACTTCTGGGTCCTGATACTGAGTCTGAATTTTCTGTCTGATGTTTATTTATATTTCAGGACATCTCCTTTTTACTTTACACAAATACAGCAAAACACTCTTCTGTAGAACATTCATTAGGGATAATGTCAAAAACCTTGGGGACTTTTAAACTTGTTTCCTGCAAATAAGCTACGTAACAAAGTCATCTCTTCTGTTAATTACCTGTTAAGGGATGATATTATTTCAGCTAGTTTTGGTTCTGAAGAATAATTATTTTTTTAAAGCCTATTTCACAATTTGTAATTTCATCACCGGTTTATATGAGAATGAAACATCAAAAACATTGAACAGGGACGTGTTATTTACAGAAACAGATGTTCAGCATTTAGGCCACTTAATAATTTTAGTTTTCAGTTACCAAGAATTTTTTTATTTGTATATGAGATCCATCTGGTCTTCCACTTACATGAATAGATCTGAATAAAAAAAGTGAATTTATCCTATTAAGCCTAAGAGAAGCTGAACAAATGTGTAACACTGTCTTCACACTTTGGAGATGAAACTTGGAATAAAGTGTTTATTCTAGTGATTTGCAAACACAAAACCAAAAGGGAAGGTAAATGACCATAAGAGCAAGGCCAGTAAGGGAGAAAGAGATCTCGGGTTTGGTCTAATTATTGTTTTATTTCCTTGCCAGTGCTAAGGTCCCAATTCAGTCACTTCTGACTCCAGGAATATATTTTATATATGGATGGCAGGTATCACTTCAAGCTACTTAGAGGTTAATAGTGGGCCCTAATTCATTATTATAATGTAATTCATTATTTGTTCTCAATGCATCAATTATGCTGTGAAGTGTCAGGGCAATTTCTGTGAACAACTGCAATTCTCCTATCTCTGCTACTGAAACCCTACAAAAGAAAAACTTAATATATAATGAGATCTGTTGAATGTGCTTTTAGTCATAATCATAACAAAAATTTAAAACTTAGCAGTTACAAAATGCTTTTCCTGCTCTATGCTCTTTGCCAGTATTATTTGCAGTTAGTCTCAATTGTTGTAAAACTACACTGCTGAAACACTTGTGCAATAGAAAACATAAAACCTGCTCTCTTGACATCTGTTGCATGCAAAATAAAAAAAAATATTTCTGCAGTGCTTGCAACTTTTCCCCATAACATATTTAATGTATTTTCAGGCATGTAGAAACACTTTTCTCTTTAAGTTAATATTTATTAGTATTTCAGAAGGAAAACCTGCAGCATTGAAACACATATTTCAAGCACTCAGAATAACTGTAAGTGCAATTCTGTCTTGTGACAATGGAAAACACTGCTTCCCTGCGGTGAGCTGGTCAGGAAAAAATGCAAGAAAATTATACAGTTGTACTACAGTATAATTAATGGCAGAGAGTAAGAGCAGGGATTTCCTACAATGATTGCCACTTGACATTCACATATAATCATGTTTTCTGTGATCAAGATATATCCCTGCCTATTAACCATTTAGAAAAAGTTATCCATCTCCTAATAATGGTAATCAATACAAGAGGCATTTAATGATGCCTACAATTAATTTACAACAGAAGCCTTATGTTTGGGATTTATATAATTAAATGCTTTTACTAGTTATCTACACAAGGGCTGATTTTGCTTCCCTTAGCCATTTCAAGAGAACCCATTCTCCTGTGTAACAGCAGTTTGCAGAAGGATTACTTGTGGAACAATATATCCTTTTCTCATGGGTGAAAACATGGCCTGAGATCTTCTGCAGAATTAATCTATTTAAGGTACTTTTCATCCTACTCAGACTAAAAAAGCTGGGAGGGCTTCACAGGCTCCTCTGGTATTCTTTGAGGAGGAAAGAAAAGAAAGAGTTTCTCCAAATAACTGTGGTGGATATGGAACCAGAAGATGCTAATAATATTCTGCACTTGTATATCATCTTTATCAGAGGCTCACAGAGAACTTTACCTGTAGTAACTATGCTAGTAAAATCTGTAAGCTAAAGAAAACATAATTGCAAATGAAATGCAGACAGATGAGGCATATATTGGTCCTGCTGGTACAAAGAATAGGTCATGTTCTATACATAGGTGACAAATTCAATTAAAGGCAGAAATACAGCAGACTATGTTGCTGGTGTAATCATCTACTTTGTGACAGTGAACTAGAGGTATTGAGTGTAGCTCAGGTATCTTCACTAGCAGCCATTTCCAGTGAGGCTACATCTCAAATGGCCAGAAGGCACAGTGTATCTTTGAGCCAACTCTGTAAAGTGAGGATGTTTCTCTTCTGTGTTACTTACAGGAGAGAATATTAGTAATACTAGTCTCTGCCTATGTCAAGTGCACCTGTTCTTGTTAGTATAAGAGGGTACAAATCTCTGGTTTATAGATGTTACAGAAGAATTCATATGGACACATACAAAGCACATCTTCCAACAGCTAACACCAATCCACAGAACAGTTGACAAAAAATACCTGAGACTGGGAAGACTGGAGCTGGAGGAGCAGAAATCACTCGAGGTGATGTATTATCTTCTAAATAAAAGTGAGCAGTCTGGAAACATTTCCTAGAAGGGAAGAAAAATAAATAAACATTACAAAAAAACCCAAACCAAAACACATTATCTGAGACCTTTTGGAATTCTGGCATTACTGAGTAGGAAAGAAAATCATGGTTTTGAAAACTAGTTTTCACGGACTGACAGATACTACTGCTATAATACAAATATTCTGCCAAGACCACCAAGCTACGCATACAACTTGAAGATACTACATTAACTCAGCATAATACATAGTTCACGGATCTTTACCTATACAAGAGGCAGAAGACAGAGCACACATCAGTCATAGTGAAAGCTGAAAGAAGAGCTCTGCATCAGGAGGAGCTACTGTAGATGCTGCACAACTCCAAGTATAAAAAATGCCATTGTCTTCCCTGCTTATCCAAATTCGCACACATAATTACTTTCCCCTTTCATGTGATTATGCTAGCCTGAAGATGGAGCAGTGCACAAGATTGGTTCTGGTAATTCATAAATAGATCCTAACTGCAGACAACGAAATGTAAAAAAAGACAACACGCCCTGTAACAGACAAAACGGTGGCTCTGAAACTACTATGACTGGGGCTAAACATTTTTTTTGATAATGTAATTGCAACACTGAGGGACACCTTAACCAAGGAGGACTTCCTAAAGTTGACAAACAGGAACAGTGGAATTTATAACTCCAGAAGATGCTAGCTTTGTTGCCAAAACACTGAAGTATGAATACAAATGGAATCAACCTTAACTATGACCCACAATGTTATTTGTATCTGTGCTGTAATCCAGATGTGAGGATAATAAGAATAGCATCTGTTAAGAGTCCAAGCTATTCAAGGTACTAAATAACCAACTGCTGCTGTAAGCATTGCAAAGCCTCCTTAATTAAAAAATCTCCACATGATTAGATATGCTAATGAGAATCTTTACTCTGGGTCACTTAATCTGTTTGAAATATTATTTGGTAATCATTAAATTTTAAAAGAAATATATGCATCAGGAAAATATGAATCTCATTAATCTTTTATTTACAAGATTCTGCTTCTTCAAAGCTGTTGGTTGAAGCTATTGTATGATCGATTGATATGTTGTGTCATCACTGTTATTTTAAATTCTTCTGTACTGTTCTCGTACCACTGCACTGATAAAACTACTCATAAAAAGGAATTTTGAAGCTACTTTGAGAAATAAGTAGGGAATATGTGGATGTTGTCATTCTTTCCAGAACCATAATGTAGATCATCAAGCCTTTGGTAAGCTTATTTGAATTAAGCCTGTGGGAAACATGCCCATACTCTTGCAATGCATTGGGAATCTTCTGTCTATGAACAATGCAGATTCTCTTAAAACACAAGAAAAAGCAGACAGCTACGTCAAAGGGGAAAATGTGGCACACAAAATAGTTCTGGTGATTCACATGACGATTAAATTTGCAGCCCAGCTAGAATACTCTAAAAACCTATTTGTGATGTTCACGGAGAAGCTTTGGCTTTGCATGACGTGTTTGGAGTAAGACTATTCATTATGTACTTATTTTTACTTAGAAATGGCAATTTTGGGATGCAGACCAAGAACACATTCAGGATGTGCTTGGGAACATCTTTCTAATTTTTAAAGAGGCTCTATACATTAGCACCCCATAGAGTTAGCGGCTGCTGAGGTGAGAGAGGCTGTCTCAATGCTAGCATAATACTCAAAGAGTTAATCTAAGGACTCTGTGCAGAATGTCTGAGAGGTAAGCAGGTATCAAAGTACTTCAGATCACTAAACACTTTTGGCAAGTTTGGTCCTGCCTGCTAGGCACAGTGAATGCTGATGTACTGTGTTTATTAAAAACAGCACCAAACAACCAAGCATGCCAACCAGCCTGACACTAATGCCCTAAACCCAAAAAATGTCCTCCCTCTAATGCCTACTGCCTATTAACAATGATCATACATAAAGTTTATGGACTAACATCACAGAGTTTTGTCACCTCCCTGCTTAAGAAAAGATTGAGCTAAAAAGAATTCAATTAGCATAGTGGCTTTCACATCTAAAGCAGTACTTAAAATGTCTTCATAATAGGCCATACATTCACTATCCTTCACTGAGCCACTGTATCTTTAATCTTTAACAAGTTAATTGTGGCTGAAAATAAATTATACCCTTAGCACATTTGGGAGACAAATTCATAGCAGTTGACTTAACCTGTAATAAAACTCATAAATAGGCAGTCCATCTGCTTCTACATCAGCAGTGAAAGCCTTCATGACTAAATCTAATGTTAACAATCATGTCTTGTTAATTATCACTTGTTAATGAGAAAAGTGATGACTATTTCAAACTTCCAGACAAAGGTTCCATCACTCAAAGTTAACCTGATTATTTAATTTATACCTTTCATCGCAGCATTTAGATCTTCAACCTAAAACTGTTAATTTGTAATTTAGACACCACACTCTTCTTTGAAGACATGCTTTATATACGGAGATAGTGCTAAGCCACTGAATTAATTACAGTGTCTGTATCTGTACAGGAAGGTAAGCAGCAGCTTTTCAGTTTAATAGGAGGGATACTAGACTGAATGACCACTTAAATGAGAACTACTTGGGACAAGACCATGCCTCAGATCACTTTTCTGGCACGCGGGCCCCTGGACCTTGGCTGAAGATACGTGCTGCCTACTTCTCCCCTGGGGTAGGGACTGCTCAGAGCTTGGCTGGGATTGTCACCGAGGCAGGCAACACAGCATGATGCTGTGTGCGCGTGCGAGGGTGCACGCGTGCAGCGTGTTCACCGCTTGTGTCAGCTGAGGAAGGGAGCTGAACCTCGCAAGACGCATCTGTGACAGGATGGGTTTGCACACCCACTGCTTGCCCAGGATGGCTTGGAGGCACGATTACTTCTTTCTCTGAAGGTTTCAGGGTCTTCTGTGCTCACAGGGTATCTGCCAATAGGTATTCTTACAACATTAATTAGAATTTATTTTTAAATGGTTCTGTTTATTTAAAGATCTTACGGATCCAAAGGATCTTTAAATAGATCCTTAGTGAATCCAATGATTTCAATGACTCCATTTTTAAATGGTTCAAATTAAGTTTTAAGTGCTTGTCAGCTGAAATTTTAATTTTCAAAATTGATTAACACTTATTTATAATTCAGCGTAACACAGTTGTGAAGTTTTTCCTTCATGGATGGATGTATGACCTTTGCAAATTTAAATCAGCTTTTACTGTGTCTCTGCATGTGTGAGATTAACTATTCTTAAAGAGGGTTCTCAACTCTGCTCCCATAAACCTAATACAGGACTCAAGGCATCAGTTTAAATCACGGATAAGGAAACGAACACTCTCTGACAGCTGTGTTTCAAAGACTTAGGGTGGTAAAGGAAAACTGAAATTCAAATGACTGCTCAGGGTCTTCTCTGTCATTGGGTCGGGTCATTTCTAAAGCACTGCTGTCATCTAACTTCTAGGAGGCTTCAAGACTGCCAGCTGATACTCATTATGTCTATAGATACAAATACAGCTAGAACTGCAATAGCAATCTGCTGTTCATATTATTGGAGCTACTGCCTCACTAAGATTCATATATATCTGTTGAAAAAGAATCCTGAATGGTGTAACTCCCACTGACAGCCGTTACCACTTTATTATTTCTAAGCTTTTATAATAATCATTATAAAAATTGATCTGCACAAATAGCCTGACATTTCTCCCTGTACATCACTTCATCAGGTTTATTTTCCTTGATCACTCCTATGAACTGTTCAAAACCAGCATGCACATGCATAAGCAATTTCCATTATATTATATGTTAGCACAGAGAAACTCTCATTTTCAGTCACCTTACCAGGTATGGTTAATTCAGTAAAATGGCAATGATGAAGCCATCCAGAAATGAAAAGAACAAAGCAAGCAGATTCAAATATCCCTGCTGCATCTCTGCTGCAAGGACTCAGTCAAGTAGATAGAAACTCAAGAGAGATGGATAGACTAGATTTGGACAGAAAATTCCCTCTGAAGTGGTAAAAAAAAATATCTATCTGGACAACAAGGCCATTAAACAGGTAAAAGATTCTCCTTGCTTATTCCACTGTGATTATAATCATGATCATAATCAAGAAGAAATGAAAGGAAAATGACATTGCTTGAAAACTGCTTGAATTACAAAAGATACATAGAACTACAGTAGTTGGAAATTGTGTATTTTCCTACGGGCAATTAGACAATCTTTAGACAATATTGCCATTAAAAGTTTTCATCCCTGTCAGAGAAATGAATATTTTATCACAGAAAGATTGAAATTGTGCCTAATGAGATAGTGAAGAGATTGGGGAATTTCCTCAAGTGCTGATTAACAATTTCATGTAAGAAAAAAACAACCCAAACCCAAACAACAGATGGTACAGAATTATTTTTCTGATACAAGTCATTCAAGTGAAGAACAAAATAATTTTGCCTTTTTTTAATCTTGAGAAACTGGAACTTGTCAGTCTTGGTAGTTATTTGGTTTTTAAATCAAATAAAATGCCTTTTGCATATTCAACACACCCTTTGCTTATTCAAATTAGTAAACAGTGGAAACTACTCTTAGCACTATTCACTCAAATAGCCAGCTATTTTTTGAGTACTGTTGCCAAAGGAATATAAAGTATCTTCTTGCAAACCCAAACTTTTTATTAACTTTAATAACTGAAAATAATTGCCCCACATAAAAAAAATTATAAAAAGGAACATTGGCAGCTTACATCAATTATATGAAAATAAACTAAATCTAACCATAAAAATTCTTATACACTTTATACTAATATCTTCTGGACTTAATAAAAAGTGCATAGCAATGAAGTTAATACTGTGATTTTCCCCAGGCTTTAAAAAGAGGTGACTGTCTTGGCACCTTTGAAAGAGAGCTACAAAGTCCTACTGACAATACATACTGTTCATGTTTCATTCTTCTGAAATAAGAAACATGTTACTGGTGTTATCATAATGCCAAGAGAATTTTCTTGAGGATTAAGACAAAAAGAGCTCCATATTTTATTTTGTAGTACACAAGAAATACAGAAAAGATTAAATTCAAGTCAAGAAGATATTACCGCTAATGGGATTTTTGTTTTATTTTGAAAGATGTGTGTTACAGAATTGTTCATTCCCAGAGGAAGAATATGAAATGAACACAATGTTATTCAACAAAAACAAGCTTGTAACGTGTAAGATTACTAGAACTGCACTGTACAATCTGGGTCTTAAAATGGATGGTGCTCTTTGGCAAATAGAAGAGATTTCGAATACTATTTAGCATCAGGGATGAAACCCTTTGGAAGATTAATATGAATGTTCATGTTGCGTAACATGAAAGACAGGAAAAGGTTCTCAATATGAAAGTGGCTAGCTGTAAATCCTTTGATAGACAGTATAATTATCCAAATAGACATAAACTAAGAAATGAGTTGTGCAATTCTTACGGCAATTAACTACCTCTTTGGAAGGAAGAAACAAAACTTTCTGAAAATCTGTTGCTCAAAACTCTCTTTAATTTTGCCAAAGGCTGTCTGACTCACTAGCACACTTGACTGGAACGCAGGAAGCTTGAACTCAATTTCTTAAGGCTGGTCTGTTCAGGGCCAGGGTCCACCCTGTCCCCCTGTGGGCCAACAGAAAACCTGCGTCAGGAGACTAGAAGAACAGTCAGTAAGCACAACCCTGACATCATACCCTACAGATGACAGCAGTCAGTGGTTCGCAAAGGGCAGTCTTTTAATTTTTATTAATAATTAAGCAGGATTGCAGGGGGTGGGGTAGGAGGGGAAGAAGAAACAAGCTCTGGAAGCATCTATGAGATGTTTGGGCCTGCCTTCTCCCTTGCTTGTACAGCTCCTAGAAGAACAAGGTGCTGTTTCTCGCTGCTAGTTTATGTGTTAGCAGTGCAGAAGGAGTAACAGGATCAGGCTCCTGGGAATCACCAAACAGCAAGAATCTCTATGGCAGGAAGTTTTTGCAACTTACTTCCGCGCTTCTGGACTACCACTGTTTCCTCCCGGCCACCTGCACACTCGAGGAAGTGTTAGGGTTGTGTGTGGATTTTGAAAGCTCTTTGAGAGCTTAAGTAGACGTGACCCTAGGAAGACTCTCTGGCTTTATCTAGAACCAACAAAACAGAGCCAAAGGCTTGAGCACTACCACATACTGTCATATGGCTAACTGGATGCCAGGTATGCTTTTAGCTCAGGCCAACTTGCATTATTTGACACAATCTTGGCAGTCTGGGGTGAACACAGGGCAGAGACCATTCCCAGTAGGTGATGTGAATGCAGCCACACTGTTTTTTCCGCCTGTGAGGGGAGAGACTTCAGCGGTACAGAAGAGCTCTGTGCCATGCCAGCTGGTCTCTTATTTCACAGTATAGATAGAGTCTTTTGCCTTCACTGATTATGTTATCATGACTTATAGCTATCACTTCTCTTTGGTCTGATTTTTTTTCTGACTTCTCTTTGGTCTGATTTTTTTTCTTACTTTCTCACCAAGTCACAGAGAAACAGGCCCCTGAGGGAACCTGAGCATGTGTGTGCACATGAAACACATCCTTAGTTACCCGCTGAACGGTTTGAAAGGCGGGGAGAGGGACGGACGGGACGGGACACGGACACCACATGACATGACAGATTTTGATTTGGCAGAATCACAAAGTAGAACAACTTTTTAATCACAGAACATCATAAGAGCTACTCAGCAAGTGATCTTAAAACATTTATACTATCACAGTATAATTAAACTATCCTACTTCTGTCTTGTATACTGTGTCAGCTACAGTACCACATTGCTTATTCACATAGTCCTGCTGAGGACCATAGATTCTTATCCTAAATGGACAACTACCTTTTTTTAACTGTTAAAGGATTGGTGCCATGCTATTAATTTTTATTCTCCTTCCTGTTCTTCCCAGTGCTCTGTTAAGTCTCTTGGCTTTTAGGCATTAATAATCACTGGTAATTTACTAAAATCTCCCAATATGGAAATAAACTATTTGCAATAGTTCAGCTTGCTGCACGCCCAAAAAAATTGTAGTTGAGCATTTTGGACTTTAAAATTGTTTTGCACCTTATTTTGTCAGTTTCATCTCACTGCAGCACTGGGAACAAGACAAAGACACAGTGAAAGAAAAGATCCAGTCTCCCTCTTGTAAACCAGCTCAATAACGTCAATCACATTTTGCAAATCAGAGCTCTTTAGAACTGAAAAATAACCAACCAAAAATCAACTTACCTCCAGTATATGAGAATACCCACAAGAATCACTAGACAGATAAAAGTCAGGGCTGATACGACCACAAGTGGTATAACTGTCTTCTTCTCTGATTCCAGACTCTCAGCTAGACCAATACGAGACTCATGGCTAATATTACTTGCCTCTGCAGTCAGAGAAAATTGAAACAGTCCATGTTTAAATTCTGAGAAACGCACAGTACAAGTGAATGTGTCTTACAATGAGCCTACTTAATACCACTTACCTCTATTTTTTACTATGTACTGCAGAAAGCGTATACATTTGCAAACCAGCTTACAGAAAATAAGCAGATAGAGGGTAAAGCAAAGTGTTCAAGCTTATGTGACTCAGCCTTCCAGCAGTGGAGACTTCTCTTTGTAAGAACAGCAAATTGTTGTTAAAATATAGGAGAAGAAAGTATTTTATTTTCATCTGTTTATTAGCTGAAAGCCAACTGAGTTAAGGAATCTGAATATATAATACTGGAACATGTAAAGAATATTTTGATATTAAACTGTCACTTATAAAAAGCAGATCACTTCTCTGGCTAATA
The DNA here is from genome assembly GCF_017639655.2 of Falco naumanni. NCBI lineage: Eukaryota > Metazoa > Chordata > Aves > Falconiformes > Falconidae > Falco > Falco naumanni. Next base: position 83,003,088 of record NC_054058.1, on the reverse strand, counting down.
GGTTAACAGGAAAATTTTCTGACAATAGTCTCTACCTGCTTGCTGTACCACAATTAAGCCTTCTGTAATTTAATACATTGCCCATTCTGTAACTCGCCTTACAGGCACATCCTGCTTCCTTTGAATCCAATTGCAGTACTTCCTACCCCAACTATACTGGAGCTAGAATTAAATTTCCTACTTCTATCTTTACAGGTGATCAAACTAAGGTATTGTCTAGATTTTACATTTCTGTCAGCCTTGTAATGCTGGGTGGCAAAAATATTTGTATATAGGAATCTGTATGAAGATTAAACCAATGTATTTTATAATTTCAATAAATAAGGGAACACAATGGTGGACGAGACCAATCCTGTGTTTTTAACATCATACCTCAAGAAGTAAATACTTTAAAATTTTGATTTTGAAAAAAGATGACTGATTCTTTTCAAACTGTGCAATCTACTGTGATCTGTGACCATTCTATGAGTTAAAACACAGAAATAAGCACTTTTGCACTTGTTAGAACTAAACTCCTAGATTTTTTAAGACTGTTCTCTGCTTTTGTGAAACAGACCTAATTCAATTAATGCTCTGTATGGGAGCAAAATTTTGCTGTCTAGAAATCAGCTGCACTCCATTGGGATTTCAAGGGACCAATTCTACACTGAATAAAAAACTTCCAGACAAAAGGGAAGAGAAAATGGAGTTGGATTGGGGGCAGGGAGGGGGAAGACAACAAATCACATGTTCTAAATAGGATGTCAAAAATCAAAACCAGCTTCACACAGTACAGACTTTCAGGCAGTTCTCTGCTTGCTTCCATTTTCTTTTTGTTTAGGGGCTTTCAGGGCTTTACATGCAAAAAGGTCTAGGCTCTGATCTTGCAGCCATCTTCTTGGTTTCAGTTCAAAGTAACACCCAAATCAATCAATACTCTTTAAATCCTGTAGTTCAGTGGGAAAAATGCACGTACAAGTTGCTTCTGCAAATCTGTCCCTGAGTTTCTGGTGAGTAGGCTAAAATTAGTATTTCCTATTGTTTTCAGAAGAAACTATATGTATGCATGAGAGATCAGGAAGAATTTGAAGAATTCATACTTGCTGATCCAACTCTGGACTAATACACAGCATAAACCCCAGTCTTATCTGTGGGATGACAGGGTTCTTTCAAACTGCATGACCAAATCCGATTAGGATTCCTTCTACAGGGAATGAAAAGTGGTTTCTTGCCCAATTGGCCATGAATCCAGTGATGGTGGATGAACAGATAGTCTCATCTATAGTAGATTTATTTGCTCCCTAATAATTGATGACTTTGGGTCCTTTGCATAGTTCTTTATATTAGTTTTCTTACATTTTTTTAAGTTGAAAAGTTTAGGTAGCCATAGAAGTCTTGTGGAGAAAGCCCTAGTTCAAAACAGGCATAAACATGCATCAATAAGTACAAAGACTGCGTAAAAATTAAATGACTTTTTTTCTGTAATGGTCACAACAAGAAGATATTTCATCCATTTCTGGTGAATTCACTGCAATGTGTAAATAAGTTCTCAGCTGAGTGTTTCTTTTTTGTTTTGTGTTTTTTTGTTTCATTTCTTTACAGTTGAATTAAGCATAGATGTCTTTGATTTACAGGAGACCATGTTAGACATGCTCACATTGAATTTTCTGTTTATTAAAAGACAGTATTTGGCATCATTTATTGGAAAAAATAATGTACATGAAATGATACTGTATAGTGTCTTTCAATAATATCTAGAAGACAAACTCTTGAATCTGTTGTACTCCTCCTCCACTAATGTATAATCCTTTTTGAGTTACTATCAGTAACAATTCAAATGACACCCATAATGCAAACTATAAATCCTTTAAGGTAACCCATTCACATTAGTAACATAGGTTTTACAATACTGATATTCTTTTTGCTGTATTTTAAGGAAATGTTATGCACATTACACAATGTGATAACTACTTACCTACTGAACTAATTCACTTATTGATTCAGTTTTATAACTTCTACCTTGCTAGGACTCCTACTAATTTCAGTATGCTTTCTGCGTTCTTTTAATTTTTATTTTCTATTTTTCACATTCTACTAGCCCCAGCTACACAGGAGTGTCAATTTACTACCTTTTCATATTAGTATTCTCTTGCTGATGAGTAACATGACCTCATGTGATTTAACTCTGTATTTATAGGACTGGGCTAAAAATTTCCCATGCTTTGTGGATTTCATTCCTTAGTCGGTTTAGTTGAATGATACTGCCCTCTGCAGATACTGTGAGTACTTAATGGAAGTTCCATTTATTTTCTAGAACACCAATTTAACCTTGTTAGTTTGAGTTTGGTTTTTTTCAAACATCGTAGATGGTTTCTGACTTTACTCTTGGAGTTTCAATAATGTAACAAGAGGCAATGCAAATTACGTGTCTGAATGCTTCAGGTTTACACAATGCAATTTTAAATACAACGGAAACACTTTATCAGGTTTTTACCTATGTGAGGTTCAGTTCTGCCTTTTGACCTTATCCTTGGAACCACAGATCACAAATACTCTTGCTGACTTTAAGAGGGCTAAATAGGAAAAGAGCACTAAATATAAACAGGTACAGGAGAATCTGGCTCTAAGTATTTTGGAAACACGCAAATCTGGCACAAAAAGTCTGCATTTCATTGAAATCTGAAGGTAGCATACCAAGTAAGAATGAAAATGAATGTTTTTGTGAGTTAAGATGAATCAGAATCAAACTGAAGCATCTTATTCCTTGCTCAATACATCTTAGAAAATACAAAACAAAAAAATGAGGAAATGTGCTCCTGTAAGTTAAACCCCAGAATCTCAAAGGTATGTTTCCTCTGGCAGAGGCATGGTTCCCTCTGGTGTATTTCCATAAGGGCAGCACTTGTACAGAGAACTTACATCCCTCTTAAACCTTTAACGGTAAAATTAAACAATTAACATTCAAACAAATGCTAGTTTTAGACTGTGTGCCACCCAAATTCTGCTGACAGATTGCGTCTATCCAAAAGCAGAGTATGAATCTTCTTACTGAAGTGTATTTCAGGTGCAGTTTTAAGTAGCCAGAAGTAGCATTCACAAGATAGCCAGCTCAGCATGCACCCCCTGCTCCCCAATGCTTCCTTAATCACACTCACTGGCATGGTTATGTTCTCCTTTTATTGTATGTAGATAAACCTTCTAATTCCCTATGGCACAAAAGTATCCCCTCACAGCTTTCCATGGTATTCATTAGACTTATCCATAACTAACCTGCCTCAGAGATGTTGAATACTGATGAGTGATCGCTAGTAACAGATGAGGCTGATGACTGTGATGATCCCGGAGTTAATTCTGAATTACCTGCTTCAACTGCCCCTTCAGCGTCTCTCTCATTAAGGTCAGGAAAACTGAAATCTGTTGAAGTTTCATTATCATTAAGGCTATCTGAGGTACCTTGGCCAGAACCACTTTCTTCATCACTTGTAAAAACAGCCCAAGACTTAGACTCTGATGTGTTTTGCAACGGGACACTAGCAGTCTGAATGTGATTCTCCAAAACTGTCGGGTCGTTGTGCTTCTCGGGTATCACACTCGCTGTCAGAGTCGGTTTGGATGTATAATTACGTCTGTCCATGGCATGGTTTATCTGACCGTCTGACGCAGCAGTTGAGATTTTCTCTTCTTCTTCAGGTTTCTCAGAATGTGAGCTTATAATTAGGTTACTCTGATCCTTGTTATCGTTTACCTTTGTATTTTGTTCCTCTACTATCATATCCTGAGCTTCTCTATGGGAAGTGCATGAGATACAGTTACTTACAGGGAAGCCATCGTCATATTCATCGTAGTCATCCTCAACTACAGAAGGCCACAAATCGGTACTGGACATGATACTGGGAGACAACCCAGAGGATTCTCTAGAAGGAACCAGCAACCTACTCAAAGTTACAGGGATTGCACTTTTGGGAGAAACAGCCATAACAGAAATATGTACATTTGGTAAAGGAAGAGTGTGATGAATGGACACGTCAGAATCAGAAACAACTGCAGGCATATGAACAGCATCAAAACCAAGTGTAGAACTTGAAGAGACACTGGCAGCCTCACTTCTTTCAAAAACACTTGAAGAGATATGGCTGTCTGCAGGAGTAGCTACATGTGGTAACGTATCACCTGTTAGGAAGGGAGTTGTTACGGCATTTGCTGCTTGGGGGGGAAAGGCATTTGTATTTTCTAAACTGGTCAGCTGGAATGAAACATCGCTACTGTGCAATGAAGGCATAACCTGCTGAACATCTTCACTGTTAAACAAACTGGGTGAAACATACTCCTCACTTGCATAAGAAACAGATATACCTTGAAGTGACGCTGTGGGCTTACTAAAAGTGTTTGACAACATATCAGCAACAGAAGGTGCAGATGTAGAATGCAGCATGGTTTCAGTTGTAGCAGAACCTGGTGCCATTTGATGCAATATTTGGTCAAATGTAGAACTATCTTTATGAACCCTGGAGCTTTCAGCCAATACTGGATCACTAGGCACAACTGCAGCCGTGTTAAGCAGAGTGCCATCGCCAGAAGATTGGAAGGAGGACTGCAGTAATGCTTCATTATTTAATGTAGCTGAGGTCTCATAAAAGTACGGCTGAGTCGAGGATAACATTTTGCTATAAGCAGGGGCAGAGAGAGCTTGATCTGAGCTTGCACTAAGCATAGGTTTAAGCAAAGTGTCATCAAAGGCTGGAGTTGTAACATGCAAAGGCTGAACGGAAACGTGATTTTCTGTAAGTCTACTAATATCATGATCAAATATCTTAGTAGTGGGAAAAGCAAGAGAGACTGGAAGGATTCCCTTTGTGCTAGAAACAGGAAGTGGGCTTTCTTGCAGAGACGTATTCTGCTTAATTACATCATTATTAGAAACAGATGTAGAAAGTTCAGGTATCACTTTACTTTCAGCATTGGAAGCCATTTCACTTAAAGAAGAGGAAATTTGCAGTTCTCTCTCATCTCCACATATAACATCACCTTTTTGAAGCATCTTATTAACATCACTAAACCCAGATGATTCATAGGTAATTTCATCTACGGAATCAGAGGAAGAAATGTTAAGTACCATCAAAGTATCTGTATCAGGCAAAAGGGACTCACTACCAGAGTATGCTTCAGACCAATCCATATCACTAGATAGAGAGCGTGTAGGCTGCAGCAAGGTATCAGCTTCTGATATTACATAAGAAGGTTTATGTACCAGTACATTGTTATAGGTGCTAAATAAAGGATCTTGACGAAATACGTCAACAGAATCATGCACAAATTCTGCAGAGTCATAGGAAACAGTAAAGCTTTGGAGGGAGCCCACATTACCAGACAAAGCATAAGGAAGTTCAGACATTGTAGATAGTACATGCATATTTAAATCACTGCTGGATGGTTCAGGTTGAGAAAATATGTGAGTTCTATTATGACCAAATATCAGTGTCTCTGAAGCAGCATGAGTAGTCTGATGTGACACCACATCAGCATATTGAGCAAGGCTTGGCTGTATTAATGTATCACCCTCTGCCAATGTCAAAGAAGCATGCAGGGACACCTTATCACTGGCAACAGCTGGAGTAGCACTTTGTGGAAACGTTTGAGAAACTGTATACAAACGGTGAAACATTTTACTACTGGAGAAAGCAGAGGAAAATGTAAGCAAAGGTACATCATCATAGGAAGACAGGGTGGGTTCAAATGACACATCAACACTGGGAAATACAGGTGTAGCATGCAAGGTCACATCACTATCTGATGTAGCAGGGGTAGAGTCGAGCATCTGAGAGTCAAACAATAAAGGGGTGACTAGAGGAAACACTTCACTACTGTAGGAAGGTTGAAGAGGTATCTCACCATTATAGACTGGTTGAGCTGTCTGAGAGAGTACCTCACTGGCAGCAGAAGCAGAACCATATTCTCCAGAGCTTGAAGAGATAGAGTGAGGTGATAATTCAGCAGAGGAGAAAGCAAAGGTAGAATAATGTGGCAACTCTAAATCCGCATCTGAAGTGTCTTGTGAAACCACTGGACTGCTGGAATAGGACACTGTAGCTGGCTTTAATCCCTCTACATAAGCATCAGTGTAACTGGTCTGAGACAATTGCCTGCTATCCGCTGTATCAACAGATCGAGTTGTCAGATCTGTAGCGTTACGAAACCATACATTTCCATCAGTGGAGGAAGTATGCTTTGGAGGCTCATCAGAGCTTGAGGGTGCTACACTTTCTGAAACATACTTAATGGAGCCTTGGGAAAGAACATCATGCACGTTTATATCTGGGCTTCCTGATGGAAGGGTGTCTTCTTGGGAGGTCTCCTCTGTAACCAGCTGTGCTGAAGAAGTAGTAAGAACCGAACTCCAAAAGTCATCAGATTCCTGATGAGGTTTAAAAGGAGACAGTAAGAAACCTTCATCACTATGGCCTGTAGTGGTTATTCTTGTTGGTTCAGTGCCCGAAGAAAGGTATATGTATTCTTCTTCTACGCCTTTGGTGGAGTCAATGAGTCGAGGTGGAATTCCAGTAGTTGTTTGGGATTCCATAAAAGATTCTTCCTCTTCTTCAGAAATTTCACCAACAGGTGGAGATGTAGGGTAATAAACTGCTTTGAAAACATCCTTACCATGCAATTCTTCTTCTCTTGTTAAGTATATATTTGTTTTAGTTTCATAGGGTTTTGTCCCCATTCTTTCTTGACTGTAGCTCGATGTAGTCACCTGGAAATCTTTCCTCATTTGGTTTGCACTGTCAATGCTAGGAATCACTGCAGTTTCTTCATCGACCTCTGTTTCCTTTTCATCAACTTCATCCTTTGAAAAAATATCATAGCCGAAGACAATTAAAAATGTTTATAGACACTGTACACAAATGAAAACCAAAACTGCAATAATACATTTTCCTGGCTTAATAAAAACAAAAGAGAGGCAAAACAATACAACACTTGAGAAGGCTGTTGGTCTTAAAGCAAAATATTTAGCTGCAAGAACAGATATCCTCTTCTCTCTTGAAAATACTACTTATTTGTAATACAAACAAAAAAATCCTGTGTCACAACTTGTTAAATATTGTTACTTTTACTCTGTTTGAGAGACAAAACCCACTCACTCACACTATTTTTCTACTTTATTAAAAAAGCTCTACCTCTTTCCTAATAAAATGCAATCATATATGCAGTACCCATTAATGAAAAAATGGTTTTGCTATCAGAATGTCTTAAGAGTCTGTACTAATAGTCTGATGTTGACTGAATTGTCACAGTAACAGAATTTGTAAAATATATTTATGACTTGTCCCTAAATCTGCTGAATCTTCACAGTTTCTGGAAAAGAAGGTTTCAGGATGGTCAGCATTACTGTAACAGTTTCACAGCTGTTGTGAGTGATACCATCTAGTCCCTGCTACGGCCCTTTGCTGAACATGAACAATGATACTGGGTGAAAAATCTGTGTTAAGAGTTTTGACTTTTACAGACAGATCCAAAAAGAAAAAAAATACAATGAATGCAATCAGGATTTAGGCAGTCCTTGAGGATCTAATGTCAAATCTTGTCATCCCCTCTCCAACTTTCCCTGCCCCAAATCAAAAAATGTAATGTGAAAGCATCCAGCCTGCTCATCAGGCATTTTTGTTTTGACCTAGACACAGCAGTGCCTGCAGCTCTGTGCTGTGCCCCCATCTAGAACTGCACCAGAACCAAACCTGTCTGAGCACAGCTCTGCAAACTAGGTTGAGTGGCATCTTCATTTCTGAAGGGACTTGATTTGATAGGCACATGTAGGGCTATCACACAAGAGACACCAGCAGGACAGAGCCTCTCACAAAGTACAGCTGCAAATCCTTTTTCTTTCAAAGATCTGGCTTGGTGATGTGGTGGCAATACCCACCTGTTTTTATTCAAAAGCATAATGTTAAGAGAAAACATCCAGAAGATAGGAGACTGGGACACAGTTATCAGCCTAAGAAATCCTCAGTTTCCGCTCTATTTTAGGCTGAGTAGATCTCCCACTCCTGCACTGAAGTGAACAGGGCACAGCAGAGAGAAGAATGTAAAATCAACAGCCTTTGAAAGAAAGTGCCCAAGATGAAACACTGCTGAATAAACTATTAAATAGGGTACTCGGCTAACTGGAGTGGTTAGCTTTTATCCAGTCTCACCAGAGTGAGGGCTTTAACCACTGGACTAGAGACACGCTTCACACTGCAGTCCCTCCTTTGCACCAGGAACCTCCCTCTGGTGCACTCCCACAATGTAGGGTACCTCAGACATGACTCTCAGGTTTGGATTTCATTCCAAGGGCTAAATACCTAAAATGCCAGGACAGCAACACCTAGACTGTGTGTCGTCAAACCCGGACTGGACTGGACAGGCCCTTATTTCTGAAAATCTACTCTCTGTAGGGCAATGCCTACACTTTTAAACTTTCTTGGTTCAAGTAAAAATCAGGTGACATTCACTGGCACTCAGTTACTGTCCTGACAGATGCAATATAATAACCTAGATATGCAGCTTACAGCGACAGAGAAGTGACTCTATATTGGTTACTCAGTGTCCACAAGTACAAGGGAGTGTAGACAGGTAAGCACAGACTATCTAACTAACAAGGACTTGCCACTTAGTGAGCATATTGTGGTCAGAGATCGAAACCATAAAATAAAAATTCTGAGGGACTACTTGATACAAATGTAGGTCTTACTGAAGGAACTGTCCATGTTGTCAAATAGGTATTAGAGACTGTAAAAACTTCACTATGATATGTTCAGCTCTCTCCTTGCTGGGACACCAGAAACATGGTTACCAAATAGGACGTCTGCAGAGGTTACCATAAAAACATCCAAAACTGTGTTATATTGTTAAGTCTTAACTTGAGTACAAGAAGTACATGACCCGTGAAGAATTTTGGAATAACTGTTAAATTGAACCGATAGCACACTGGTAGCAGACACACACGAATGTCACTCTTCAGCACAACTGCCTTCTTCCCTTACTTTAGTTTACTACATGCTAAGACCACCATAAGCAAGCCCAAGTCAGATTTGTCTTTAAACAAACTGAAAAGCCTAACGCTGGGTGACAGCTTTGATTCTGCTAAATGAACAATTCTGTCAGACTTCACTCAGAGGTGACAGGAACTTGATGCCCCATTTTCAAAAATATTTAGACACATCCTGTGATATCTCTTACTTCTCCATGTATCTCCAGCCCCAGAGAACTAAATAGTGAGGCATCTCTAGAGTTATCTAGGGAGAAATATAGCTGAAAGAGAAGGCTGTATATGCACATACATAATACATTCAGTTGGTGACATAATTTTGTAAATCTTTACAGAATATCAACTCAATTTAGTTGAAATCTATGTACTTGAAATACTCTCTGAAAAATAAATGAATGCTATACCTCATATTCTTCAGTTTCATTCAGTTCAGGAATGAGGTCAGCCTCTATAAAACAAAAATACACACCATATCATCCAACATTTTAAATTCACAGAATTATTAATTCTGCAAGGACTCAATTGATTAGTTAATATGTTTATTGAGACCCAGTCTACGACATCTTATAGGATTGTATTTAGAGAAGTGGCCGACCAGCTGGGTTGAGGACTAGCTCTAAGGGTAGCAATGCGTATCTGGACAGGACACATTCAGCCACAAGTCTTGCCGGGCTCTTATTTGATACTGCAGCATGTGTTAAATTTGCACTGAGGAGCCACATCCCGGCCAGGGACAACCGAGTTTATGAGGATGTTTTCTATGAGTACATACAATTCAATGCAAAAATCATGATAGAGAAAAAAGGTAAGTCTGGGAATCAACCATTTCTCTACATTTAATCTGAAAGCTCCAAAGATACTCTTGTAAAATGATCTGTTCTACAATTTTCATAACAGCAAATTCCTCATTTGCGCACCCAGGCTTGGAGTTAGGTACTAACGCAACAGCCATGCCATCGCATCCAGCATGCAGCAGGCTGCCTGCCTCTGTCAGGGCAGACCAAAGAGACCTACCCTTCTTGGAGTCCAGTGCTTAAGGCCTTTTTCAAACTCCCACTCCACTTGATTTCGTGTAAGGACATGAACCCAGTTGTGCCACATCCCACAAAAAGTCCCCAGTAAACAGGTACTGGGTGCTCTGTGAAGAACTACTCTAAAGGCTTTTGAGGCCTCTGCACTTTTCCTAAATAAGTAACAGCTGAAACAGGATCAAGGAACGAATCTCCTACAGCCCAGGTGAAAATCCTTTCTTTAAGTTTAGAGGTAGTCTCTCAGCTTTGCTCTCTCTTTTTGCTCCAATCCAAATCCAGTATTATACTTCTGATGGTGGTCAGCAAGAGAGGCTTCGAAGCAGGTTGCAAGAAACCTACAGACCTCTGGTAGGAACTGCCATAGGTCTCCTGTGATGAAATCTAATACTCCCTCCACAGCGCTAATGCATCTTACTGCTCCTTTGGTCCTCAGAAATGTCAGTTTCCTTTCTGCATCCTTCTAAAGCTTTCTCCAAATCAGTGTTCTAGTGCTGTCTGTACACCAGTGATAGCACGTATTCTGAGGTATATTTGCACAAAGCGAAAATGCCAGTCTCTCAGCCTGAGGAGCAATTCTAACAACAGCATCACACAAAGCTCCATGTCTGCATTTCCTCTACAATTCTCAAATGAAGTTTCCTCTATACACTGGTATAAAGATGCCATCTTTATACTTCTCATCTCTGCAAAGTCAGATGGCCATTTATGACTTAATTTGTATTTTCTTTGGTCTGTCCATATCTACCTTTCAAAACAAATTCAGACATGTATTATATGCAACATACACTAGATAAAGTTTATCAAACTAACAAGTTCATACAGGTTTTTTTGTAGATTATAGCATGGGAACAAATTTTGACTAAACAATGCTGCACAAAATCTTCATATATTATTCTTTTGTTACAAACATTTAGAAAATACCAAGTACTGAATTAACCTTTCATTAACAAGATAGAGAAAAATTATCTTACCTTTGAGTCCTGGTAGCCTAGGAGGCTCCGGGGCAGGGAGGGGAGGGGAGCAGAGGGGAGGAAGGGGTGGAGGAGATAATGATATTCCCTGGCTTCTCAATGACATAAATCAAATATTTAGACAGTAGTTTGAAAGTCTTCCCACAGTAGACCCATACCATGTATTACATACTCAACTGACTTCTCTAAAAATGTTTTTAACACAGAGAAATTCTAACCATTCTTTCTGTGGTCACTATTCTTGAATTGAGCTTTAATCAGACTCAATCAGAAAAATAAAATGTGCTGATTGTGCTAGAGTATACAGTAGTGTATGTGGTCTCAAATTCCACCAGCAGAAAACTACAATTTCTTGCTGTTGTCTCCATGGAGAGGCATTAACATACATATCTATCTATCTATCTACCTGTCTATGTGTGTGAGTACATATATATATTAAATCTATATTAACAACACTAAATCTTCAGGCACTTTACAGACACTATTCAAATTTAATTGGTCACAGAAAACGTATTTGTCAAAAGCATTAGAGACACACACTTACAGAAGTTCTGTTAATCCTGTTGCTGGTATTTTGACTTGATAGGAGATTACAGAAATCTGCTAACATTCCCCGAACTAGGAGAAGAACCACACCCTCCAAAAAACAACCCATTGATGTAGGTTGATGAACAAGCTTGTTTATTTTTTCTGGAACCACATATTAGTTATTCTATAGCTTACATTTTAAAATAAAATAATTAAATCATTAGTTAGAAAGTTTTGTAGAGGTCTTTTCATAGTCCATATTAATGACAGATGAAGAAATGAGAGAACAAAGACAAAAAAGGTAACTGTTTCCCTACATTTCTTTTCAATGCAAATCTTTAAAAAAATGTCTTAAAACAATCTGATTTGTTATTGTAGAACAACATGAACAACATAAACTGTTTTCATTTCTGTACTGTCTTACGTAATAAATGGCATGGCAAGAACAAAAGTAAAGCTTGTTTCTTCTGATTAAATCAGTTTTTAGATTTCTACATTTATCAGTACAAAATTAGAAAAAAAGCATCCCCTAAATGAAACATTTAAGATATGCTTAGTGTTTTTTAGGACAAAAGTCATGAAGACAAATTACAAATTGCATAGTTAGTTCCTCACAAAGCATTGCTGACAGCATGAGCTGCCATGCAGGAGACAGTGTTTGAAAGCCATATCACAGCATGTTTTTTTTTATAAACACCAACTGAAGTCTACACAAAGGAAGATGAGAGGAGATATATATTTTCTTATTTTTCACTTCCTGTGTCAGCAAAAGCATGAAAGTAACACCGGCATTAACTACACAACAAACTACTTGCAGGACTTTCAGAGCTATACTGATGTTACCTAGAGAGTCAAAGCACACATTCAGATAGTTATTCAAAATCCAGTTCTAATAGCAAATGAAAAATTGGTAAAGAAAGGTTGGACTTTTATCAAAGCTGACTAAAACACTATGGTCATGATTCCCTTCATTTTCAGTGGACACGGTGCAGCTACACATGTAGGGCATCCCATGACTTTTTCTAAAGGGTGACTAACTGGAAACACTTCTGATGTGCATACACACCGTATCACAAGATAAAAGACTGCCACTCTGCACAGTTTAGGAAAAGCCCAAAGAGCAGAGATTTCAACTACGATCATTTGGAAGGATATGTCATCACAGAGTTCCTGAGGTTTCCATTAACTGAGGCAGAGAGCATCGCCTGAAAGAGGTCAGTCCTTCCTCTTACACAGCCCTGATGGGAACAAGGTGTAAACCTGGTCTGTGGATCACCTGGAACCCGCAGAGCTCTGACTAACCACATACTGGAGGCACCCAGGGAGGGTGGGAGAAGGCATGAGAAATGCTCTCTCTTGCAAGCATCTCAAAGGGACAAGGCTAAAAAATTGGTCATGAGCTTTCTGAACACCACATTTATGTTGCACAGTGTACTGAATCTTCCCCCATTAAAAGTGGCCACACCAAAGGCAGAATTCTTACTGGGAAAGGGCACATCTAATGCTTCTGCATGACTTATGCCTCATGTCAGCTCTTAACGTGAAGATTAACTGATCTGGAGGTGACTGCCGTGAATTCCATCTTAATTAACTGGCTTACTCATTAATTCTTGAAAATGAAAGTTTTAGCTTATGCTTTATGTGAGTCAATTTTATTTCATGTCTTCATGGTGAAGATAACTTTTCTTTCATAAATTCACAAGCAGGAGCTCCAAGAAATCACCTTTTGCCTCAAGATCTATAAAGCAGATCACAAAACCAATTTGAAGTTATAGTTGTAACCATCAAGTTGCTCTGAACAAATCTTGCTCATTATATATCTACATTCTCATATCTCTGTTGTTCAATATTTTCAATATTAAAATATTAAATATGAAAATAATTGCAATATTTGCAACAGTTAATGAAGATGTAAATAATTAGTGAAAGTAAGTATGCAAATACTAGTATTAGAAATGAATGGAAGTTTTTTTCCCCCATATTTTAAAATTGTATCCAGGATTAAGACAGCATCTATGAAACTTATTTATAGAGCAATGTACACCCATAGTAATCATATTAATTACACGGGTAGGATTTTCCCCTGAAATTTCCTTATCCAATGCTTTCAGATGTATCACTGTGGTAGTGTCAAAATAAAAACACAAAGTACATTTAATAACTTTGTGTCCATTTCAGATAGGAAGATCCCAATGAAACAGTTTTTCTGAAACATGCAAAATTTTCTTTTTTTTTTGATTTTTATTTATAAACCTCTCCCTCTTTTAAATTTTATTTTAAAACTTAAAATATCCTTGAAACGTTTCATTTGACCTGAAATAATCTTCTTCAATTTTGAAGCTTTTGGAAAACTACATGAAAAACCTTCGGTAGACCTGAAACTATTAAAAATTTTCAAAACTTCCTGAAATTTGAAAAAAACCCTCAGGTGTTTGTACAGTTCTGATATGCAGATTATTTAACTCTCCTCTACAATACTTTATTTTAAAACAAGAAAACTCAGGATAAGAATATACTTATGTACATTAATTAGCTTTGACACAACATTAAGGAAACATATTCAAATGCTGAAGTGACAGAAAACACAAAAATACGATTTTCATAGTTATGTAACCTGTTCATATTTTGTATAGCTATATCTTTGCATTGTTATGTCTCATAGGTACCCTTGCATTGTATTTTCTCATTTTTTTAACAATAAGTGTAAAAAAGCATAAGAATATCAGACCTTCACTCTGAAATGCTAAACATAACAATCTGATGGACCAAATTCTCTTGTCTGAGAATTCAAACCTCAGAGAAATTTCTGCTGATATACTGGAAGGTGAAAACGAGTTTTCCAGTATATATTTCCAAAGTATGGCCTTCACTCTTCCTTCTACTGAAATGAACGTAAAGCCACTGTTTTGCATGACTTCAGCAGAAATACAACAGGGATGCCGTAATCAGTGGCTGTACCTACACTGCCGGCCAGCTGCAGGCTGCCAAACGCCCCATCGTCCCCTTGCTGAGTTTGCTCCCCAGCAGCATTTGCTGGCACCACTGGTGCACGGCGCAGAGCTGCCGGCCGTGCTGGCTCCATGGTTACCCAGTTCCAGTGCTCCTGTCTCCTTCCCTGCCTCTGCACTGACCTTTCCTTCCAAAGAGAGACATAGCACACAGCAGGGTGGTCTGCATCCCATCCTTACACCAGGGATACAACAGTAATAACAGGGCAGTTTATTCTATGGATATTACCTAGATTGGATTTTGTTTTGCAGTGTCTGTTTTAAAGCTGTGATGGCAGCACTGCACTGATTTGATTTGTTGAACTGTTGTTTACTAACGACAACACTACCCTGCTTATTTGTCATTCCATGTTGAAATGGATGTAGAGGTATGTAGATGAAGTGTCATCTGAGAAAATTCTTCAAACACAAAACCCGCAAGTTCAGGAAAGGGACTGGAGGAATATATTATCTAAGAGGTAGATAAAGGATAAACAGAAAAGTGAAACATCAGGCAGGATGTCAGAACTTCATTGTGGACTTCTTAGGAAACTGAAGTGAAATAGGAAAATTCTGATAGATATTGGCATAAGACTCCAAAAATGCATTCTTCTTAATGTTAAGAATTAAAAAATTAATGTTTGAAAGACAAGTTAAACATGTATTGAAAATTTGTATGTATTATACCTGAAGCTCCACCCCCTCCTTCAGACAAAAAGGCACTATTATAACCCTATTACCATTATGAGTTCATAACTCATGCAGTACGGGAATCATAATCTTTCTCGCTGTAAAGGAATGTGGTTCCCTTGAAATGAAGAACTGACCTGTTTTCCCAAGTACGTCACAGCATTGCTAAGGACTTTGCTGTAGCTAAACAGACTTAATGAAGTGTAAAACTGAACTTACAGACTCCATAAATAAACAACAAGAATCCAGGCCCTTAGATAAAAAATGGTTGCTTGCATGATCAGAAAGCCTTTGTTTTTTTCCTATGACTAATTACAGGGTTCTTGATTTAAAACACAGCTCTTACTCACTTTGGTAAGAACTGGGTCTGATGCTAGAACTTCCACAGAATTTAAGGAATTATTAAGGACAAGATCCAGCTTCATGCTATAGTTTCAAATTATTTCATGTTTACCAGCAGGCAGAAGAAGTAAATTTGGCTGTGAAATCAGTAAGATCTGTTTGTTAGGGCTTTTGATTTTTTGCAAGGCAGCATTAAGAAGCAAGGGAATTCCATCACCACAAGTTAAAATCAAACTCCAAGCAATCATAAGACATAAAATTTCAAAATCAATTGATATAGACTTGTAAGTCAAATATTGTGTTCGTATTAATTGTTTCCTTAATACTTTGGCTGTGTGGATTGATTTTGGGAGGATGCTTGAACCATAGAGAAATAATACCAAATACGGTTTTATTTCCCTATATTATATTGCTAAAAGATACACTTGTGAGATTTGAAATCAGGTAGGTGTTTTTCAGAATATTCAGTGTTAAAAAAAATTAACATGCAGTCTTTCATAGGTAATGTTGACAAGGAATAGAGAATTACATAATGTAAAATATCAGTAGCAAAGAACATGCTGAAGGTTAACTGCAGTGATTTTGAAATTTCTGTTTAGCATATTTTGATAGTTGTGCATTTTAACTGGTTTGCAAACAAACTACTTCTTCCAATACAGATTTTCAGCTAAATGTGATCACTAAGCTCAAAAGACCACTTACCTGGGTCCTCTAAAGGCATATCAACAATGACTTGGTCACTGTATTTTCCGTATAGACCATTAGAGCAAACAGCAACTATCTGAAGAACATAACTTGTATTGGGCAGCAGATTATTTAGAATAGCCCCCTAAAAGAAAAACCATGTTTAATCATTTACTTGCAAATAAGTATCAAATATTTGGAAAAGTTATTTTTTCCATAACACATTTCTCATAAGAACTATAAAGCTAATGTCCTCTAGGATTCTAATGTATGCTTTTTATATTTTATTGTCCCAAATGTTTTTCAGTTGACTTAAACAAATAAAGCTTTTCAATTTTTACATGGAGGATACCAAAGTATGTAATTATTTAATGCTGAACACTGGTTTAGGTAACATTATATCTGATAAGTTATGAGTCTTTAAAGAGGGTTAAAGGAACAGAACACATTAGTAAAATACCATGAAGCGGCAATCAGTAACTTAATATTTATAGCAGTGTAACTGTACTGAATCTTACTAGTCGCTTGTGTAGGTCATTCTTTCACATCAGTGAGCAATGAAGTACAGACCACTATTAACTGACTAAGGGTTTTATGGCTAAGGAGCACTAAGACTGACATAGTCATAAACTTTTGGGGACAGTATAGGCAAACCAGAACAGCAATCTGCAAAAGCTTTCTCTCTTCTGTTCAAGAGAGTTTTTTTTTTATATTTTTAAAAATTGTCTTTGTGGCTTCACAACCAAAAAAATGAAGTAAAGCTTCTGTGAGCTGCAGTCAAAGAATATTATTTTTTTTTATTGAATCAGCTCCCAGCTACTGTTTAATCCCTTAAGTTCATTAACAGAGCGTTTTGCCATCACCCCTTTGTATGAAACTTGAAGAGTTTACAGTTACCAAGTCCTGATACCCATCTGTCAGAAACTCATGCTTAGTCTGGTCTTCTCCATCCAACTGTTGATAAAAGACAGCAAATCTCTCAATTGTGGTGTCATATACAACCCGAGGTCGTTCCCATGTAACAAGAAGACTAGTATAATTCTTTGGATCAGATTGAACATTTTCAGGTTCTGAGCTGCAAACTGGAAGACACAAGAGAGGACACAAAATGATATTTATTAAACAGTACGAATGACTACTAAGATCTTGAACCATCACCTGAGAAAATCAGTGCAAGTCTTTCATGTACCTCATTTCAAGCTTTTCACTAAAATCTGAGATGTCATGCACTATGAACAGAACCAGTATTTTAACACTAGATTTTCAAAAGCAAGTTGATTTGAGGATTGAGTCCTTTCTCTCCCCTTTTTTACACCATATTTTGTGAAATATTAATATCTAGTTCCCAAGAAATAAAATATAAACCAAAAAATATAATGACTCATATATATGTCCTGGGGATGAAAAATCTCTTATTACTCTGTCTTTACGGGTCTACCAGAGTAGCATTAGAAGAGCTGCATACTCTCTCACCAGCTAAAACAGACTGTAATCTATAGTAGGTTGGTTTTAAAAGTTAAAGGTAAAACTATCACACTTGAATTTCCTCTAAAGGATGTTTGAATCTTTTTATAGTACCTAAAGAAGAGACAAAAGGCAAACAGGGAGAGGCTAAGAAATTATTAGGTTAGCAGGTAGTGATTTCATATTATTATATTTTAAAGCACCATCTCAACATCTGCTGAAGGTCTTAGCAGACTGTTGCAGTCCTGGGCCCGGCTCATGCCCACCTTTGTGAGCCTGGAACCTGCACTCCAGAAGAAGCTTGGTCAGGCAGCTACTCTTGCATGTCTTCCAGCCTTTTCCCTCTAATACTCTTTTCATCTTACTCAAGTAAACTGCACGTTTTGATATTCATTAGATGTACAGATGTACTGATTATCAATGTGCTAGAAATTTATTGAGACTCTGACACTTGCTTTTTAAATTGCCCTACTATCTGTCTGTGGCTTGAAAATAATGTACAAGGTCAAAGGTAGATGAACCTGTATGAAAAAATTACATGAGCAGAAAATGTAGATTATTTAGCTGAAGCTCACTGAAAAACAGCCAGTAAAAGTTGTGCTACATGGAAAAACACAAGCAACATCAAATACAGTTGCATCATTCATGGCTGGTTTGGATACGGGCTGACACCCCATTCTCCTTCCTTGCTCTGATCATCCCCTCTGCCGGTGGGGGAACCATGTCTTCAGGCACAGCACTGAAGAACAGAGATGACTGTCAGAAGTGCTCACTAACTTCTGGTTCCCAACTTCAGAGCACAGCAACTAGATCCGTTCTGATGTCTCAGAATGAGGGCCAGGGGTTCCTGACATTTCCTGTTCTAAATCCCTCATCTTATCTCTTTGAAACTGCATGGTTTTTGAACTTTGGTTGAAATGCTCCTGCCCTAGCTTTTGGGAAGTTCCTTTCTCATGTACAGAATCTCCTTTCATGTACGCTTTCATATGTACTGAAAAGGCATATCATTCAGTCTGTTGCTTCATTTATTACCTCATTTCTACTGTTTTATTTAATCTATTAAACTTGTCAAAATCACTGATGAGAGTACATGGTTTACTTTGACTCTTTCAACAATTTAATTAAAACTTACATACTAAAATTATTAGATGGATATATTTTACCCAAAAAATATTTAGCTTGGCTTTTGTACAAGTAATTAAATAATCATTCCCTATTTGGAATAAATGAGGAACCATATTTTTCAGATCTCAGAATCAGTTTAAAACGAAATTTGACTAACTAGCAGAAGCAAGCAAGAAAACCTATCTATCTATCTAATTAAGAAAACAAGTATAGATTCTTTGGAGTTTTCTTGAAGGAAGCAAACAAGAGGATACTACAATGCTTTTGGTGGACACTACTGTATTTTTGAAAGAAAGGAAAAAAAATATTTCCATTAACTTCGTAGTTTGCCACTTGAACAGGGGAGGGCACCCAAACCCCACAAAAAGTATTTTGAAAAACAGTTACTTCGGTTTTGTGCGCAGGGTGGGCCGTTTTGAGCAGCTCTAGTCTGAGCTAGTCAATGGAAAATAAGCCGCGAATTTTTTTTCTTTTTGGGGTGTGTGTGTGTGGGTGTGGGTGTGTGTGGGTGTGTGTGTGTGCGGGGTGTGGGGTGTGGGGGTGTGTGTGGGTGTGTGTGTGTGGGGGTGGGTGTGTGTGTGTGGGGGTGGGTGGGTGGGGGTGGGGGGTGTGTGTGCGTGTGTGTGTGTGCGTGCACGCGCTAATAGTAGAGGTAGCATTAGTCTGTGTAATTTAGTTGAATCCTGAAGCTTGCCAGGCTTTGCTTCTACTGTGCTTTATATCTGACACACCATTTTATGCATTACACTGAATTCTTTTCATTGTTATAAAGGAAAGGCAAGTAATAAAAACAGTAAATCTCAAGTTGTGTACATTTCATTCCATTACTAAAACTTGTAATTCCACTCAATTTCCACCAGAGGGCAAAAGAAAATCATTAGACCAGCAAAGACTATTCCCTTCTCAATTTTGAGCATTAAGGCAGATCAACTGAAACACCAATTTCATTTTTTTAAATTATTCTGCTCACTCTTCAGCTTTTTCTTTTGAAGGTGTTCAAAATTACTCTCCAAACTTTTTTTTCACAGTACAACTATCAAGCTTCTCCCTGTTCCAAACACTACAATCCTTTTTCCTCTCTCCCTCTTTTGTCTGTGAGTGAATTTGGCTCTGAAATCTCTGACTGTATTCAGACTAACTGAGTAGTATTATAAAAGTTTTATAGGTAAAAGATTGGTGTCTCCAATATTACTTCTTTCAGTTTCATTTAGTTTTCTTTTCCAGATGGTTCTTTCAACTAGTTTTTTTTCCAAGAAAAGAGTTGTCTCCCCTTTTGTTCTCTTCCTTTTGATGTGTGGTCCTGTTCTTCTCAGCAGTAATCAACATTATTCCTACATGTCAATCATCTGCATATTATTTCACCTCAATTCTTTCCCAAGCTGGTGTCTCTTGCCCTTCTGATACCTCTTCATCAGTCAGCTTGCCTGTGCCGTTTCCTTTCCTTACTTGCCAGCTTTAGTAACACAGAGGTATTTTGCTCCTTCCTTTTCCCAGTTTTCCTCTCCAGAGACTGGGAAAAGCAAGGAAATCACATAACAATCTGCTCTGATACTAACCTTTAGGAAATCTGGGCAAAGACACTGCAAGAAAGGGAGTTCTTCAGTCTGTTACTAGTCAGAAGTCACAGGATTTCATCTGGATTACAGGTCTCAAGAAGCAAAATACTATTCACAGGAAGTCAGAGACCTATTCCAGCCCCTGCTGGGCTTGAATTCAGGTTTCTGCTTTTCCCAGGTAAGTACTGAGCCGCTGGTTTTGCATATTCTATCATATCATATGATAATGCACCTATCTTTGCTTATTCCTCTGTGGAATAAAATGCTATGTGTATAACTAAGAACTTTTAAACTTAAACTGAGTTGCATCATCAGGAAGCACCAGGGTACATTAACTAAACCATTGTCAAAAACTGTCTGGGCTTTGACAAGAAGACCATTATAAGCTGTACAGATTTAGCTTATTCACACACACACACACACACACACACAAATTATTTAAGCTGGATTTAAGCTCCTCTGAACTTGATAGAGTTGGAATAAAACTAGGTGTATTTCTGAGGCAGTACTGGATAACTTAGGGTTTTTTTTTCACATTTGTTGCTTTCTTTCTTCTACTTTTAATTAAATCTGGGTTTGAGATTTCTATCTTTTAAATCCAGAGCTTCAGCTGTGGAACCTGTGAAATCACTTCTTTTAAGATATTCAAGGGCTTTTCAGCTCCTTGGCACAGTGTGTGACACAAAGTAGTTCTTCAGTATTCCCAGTCTACTCTACCTCTATGATGGAGATGGAGCAGCACAGTAGGTATGAGTGTTGGGGTGACCCTGGCTGGCCAGCAGATGCTCACCCACTCCCCCTCCTCAGCAGGACAGAGGAATTAAATAAGATGAAAAAGCTCATGGGTCAAGATAAAGACAGGGGGATCACTCACCAATCACCGTCACAAAACAAAAAAAGGCAAAACAGACTCAACTTGGGGAAATTAATTAGATTTATCACCAATTACAATAGAGAAGGATAGCGAAAAATAAAAACAAAACTACAAACACCTTCTCCTCACCCTTCCCTTCTTCTCAGGCTCAACTTCACTCCTGACTCTTCCTCCTCCCCCCACCGCCACAAGCAGCACTGGGGGACAGGGAATGGGGCTTGTTGTCAGTTCATGATGTTTTGCCTCTGCCGCTCCTTCCTCCTCATGCTGTCCTCCTGTTCCCCCACCAGTGTGTGGTCCCACCCGTGGGACATAGTTCTGCATGCATTTCTCCAGTGTGGGTCCTTTCCACAGGGTACGGTACTTCAGGAAAAGACTGCTACTGTGTGGGTCCCCCATGGGGTCACAGATCCTGCCAGAAAACTTGCCGCTGCGTGGGCTCCTCTCCACAGGCCGTGGCTCCTGCCGGGAGCCTGCTCCTGTGTGGGCTCTCCAGCAGCTGCAGCAGGACAACCTGCTTCACCAATGTCTTCTCCACAGGCTGCTGGTGCCTGGAGCTCCTCCTCCGCCCTCTTTCTCTCACCTTGGTGTCACAGAGCTGTTCCTCACACTTTTTTCCCTCACTTCTCACTGCCATGCCGTGCTTTGCCCTTTCTTAACTTAGTTCTCCCCCAGGCACCGTGGCTGTGGTGCCCAGCGGTGCCCTGCGGCGGGTGGGCTGGAACCGGCTGGAACCGGCCGCCCCTCACAGAGGCCACCCCAGCCCTGCTGCCGGCGCCCAGCACGTTATGTATCCAGCACAAAAGGAAATGTCTTGAGAGACTCTGAGAATGGCTATAGCTAATTTACGTTGCTTGTGGTACGTGAGACGGTAAAGGCTTGAGTCCTTACCCCCGTCTTGCAAAAGAATGTAATTAAAATAACTGCTGAACTTTACACAGTTGTATTTTTCCACAGGAAAACAGGTTGACAAGTGTTTTTTACCAATATGTATTGTCAGTCTTGAATTTTGAGAACCCAGTGTTCTTCTTATCTTTACTAAATTGACAAAGATTAACAAGAATCTTGTTCCTGCACTTACTCACAGGGCACTACTAGAACCGTGGAGCAGGTGGGAACTTACATAACAGGCCTGGCAGCTCCCATGGCGGTTCCCAGGTTTACAGGAATAAACAACGATTTCTATTATAAATGGATTTTCATGCCAGCTGAGGTTGGTGGGGATAAAGCATTATAATTTCAAAAAGCTTTTAGAGTTGACTCCTCAGGTATGGCTGTAAGAATTAGCTATTTTAATCTTCTTCTTAAATACATACATACATATATGCATTAACACGTATCACATAGGAAAATAATATGTATCACTAGGCCGGCTTGAAGAACAAAGTATCTACCTTGTCCTCAGTAGGGCATAGCTTGTACACCAAGAATGTTGAGGTTGTCACTATGTGAAAGTTTCTGACAATATATTGCTGAAATTTACAATTGAATAGAAAGAGTTCTAGCCCTTCTAAGGAAACTTTGCTCTACTTAACAAATGCCATGTATTAATAACAGCAATAAATCAAGCACTTAATCCTACCACCTAATGAGAGTTTACACTCAGTTCAATAGGAGAAAATTCTAGGTTTCCCAATAAAAAAGATTATTTCAGTTATCTACTTAGGTAAGGCCCACCCTTGTCATTCTTCTTGCGTCATTTAAAGGTGTTTCAAAGATTATTTTTTCTCCATTGACTGCAAGAACTTCGCAATATTAAACATGAAATATATAAGTTTATTTATTCTTGGGGACTGAGACACTAATGTTACAGTTTTTACATCTTGACATTTAAGTTTAATGATTCCTAGGGCTTTTCATTTACCTTCTCTTAAAATGGAGGTGTAACTATAAATGATCCTCTAATGTTCTACATTAAAAAAATCCTATAATTGCATTTGTGTGTGTATATATACATGCGTGGTCATAAATATGTATACGTATGTGCACATGATATTGTTGCATTCACATAGTGCACATAAACATTAACAGAAATGTGAAATACATATCCAGGAATATTTGAAATTTCAGTAATGCCTTTCTGTCTCTCCTTGTTTATGGCCAAACCAGAATTTTTAACCTATGCTTTGTTTCTTTAAATACCTAGTTTGGAATAAATACTACATGTGTTTGCTGCCACAGTTAACATGAGTTCAGGGCACTTGTGTCCTCTGTAGGTTGAAACCCATTTGTTTGGTGTTATACAAGTCTATGCACATAGAAATTTTGCACGCTTTATACAACATATTTTATTATTACATGAAGAGGAAAAGCCTTCTAATTTTAAATGAAATAACAGTGCAGAAAAGTATCCTAGTATCTTTAGGCTAGACACTGTTTCCTTATGTGTATGGATATCAGACTCACAGAAAAGACAGAAAATTCACAGAATCTCTCTTTGATACAGTGCAAAAATGGGACTGGTTGGAAGCAACATCATATGCAGTTTTAATGCACACACTGCTTTGGGACAGCACGTGGAAAGCTCCCCCAGGTGTCAGCACATGGAGTGGACAGAAGGAAGCAGGGACCTGTCTTAAACGATATTATCCAGCTTTTCTTCTGGTCAGTCTCTATGGAAATCTAGATTAGGACTGGCACAGCTGAAAGTAGCTTCCTTCTATTGCAGTGACTAAGCTGAAGGGTCAAGGCCAAGGTCATGGCTGTAGTGCAACGACCTGAAAGGTAAGTGGATTGCAAGTGGCAGAAGTCCCTGTCTCTGTCCTCAAAGGTCCTTTGCCTACAACATTTCTTCACTGTAGACTGACTCCTATGTATGAAGGACTGAGGTGATTCACTTCCCTCTGACAACATGGACATAAGAAAAGCGGTCTGTATTACAGTGACCTGCTTCCAGAGACCTCAATTAAACAGAGGGATTTGGGGAAGCATGATCTTTTTTTTTAAGTTAGGCCAAATCAACAATGTCCATTGTAAGTCTATGTGGAAACAGAAATTTATTTGTGATAATTTGCTTGATTGCTGCAGCTCACCTCCATACTCCTCCAAACTTCAAAATTTCAAGTGCTACTTCATAGCTAAATAAAGAAACCCTACCAAAATCAGTATTTCTTGGCTTAGGCCAATGCAAAAAAATTCACATCCCGGACACACACCTGAGGAGTTCACAACAAGCTGCAGTCACAACGGAAGTGTCACTGACTGGTTACAGAAATGGAGCAGTAAAGCTACCCTGCGCAGCACTGTGGCAAAAGAATGTGATGTAGTTGCGCAGGGGACCCAGTCCTCCTGCAGTTCTGAATGATGAACATACCTTAGCTTGTATGCAAATTTCATACACAGGGTCCTTCCAGTAGGAAAATAAATAATCCACCCTACCAAGGTGAATTACAATGAAACCACACTTCTTTCTGATCCGGAGAACACCTACACCACATACTTCAGTCATTTGTCTGTGTCTAATTAAGCACAGCTCAGTGAAACTAAGTTTAAGAATCTACAGGTATCCCCACCAAGTAGCAATGTAATGACCAAAAATTAGATGTTTACTGTATATTCCTCCATGCTTGTGCACACAGAAACCACTGACTTCCATATTTAGCGCTAGATCTTGTTTCCCATTACCTAATGTACCGTTTTGGTCATTTAACCTTCACAAACTTCCCTGAGGTTTTAGGTAAAAGAGGGAACAGAATCTGGCTTCTGTGATTCTTTCCATGTACCACTTTCTCAAGCAGACTACCTGAAATTAATTTGGTGACCTCTCTTCAGCCTTTCTTGGAAAAGCAGCCACATTACACAACAAAGAACCAAATGGGTTTGTAAAACAAAATCCTCTTGCAGGCCCTGCAAAAGGCAGCATTGTTTAAGTCTGAAACACATTGAAAGGGCAGTGCAAGAAAGCTTGAACTGATGTGATCTGCACTGAATGTTTGGTCAAGACAAGCATTTAATTTTCCACTCCATTTAATCTGACATGTTTTATGATTGCTAGTTCTTTTCTGAAGTGATAGATTTATGAGTAATAATACAGCATGCTACCTTCTACACAATTTAAAATGAGTATCTTCATACTAGGATGAATCTTTTAGTGAAAATTGTCTTTCAACCTGTGAAGAGAGGAATGACTATTCAGTAAATACCTGCTTCATGAATTTCTTCTTGTCCAGTGTAAGAGGAAAACACTTGCCCAAAGAACTTATATTGCTGCTCTCGAAAGTTGTTTTGCAGGTAGTCCATCAGCATAACATAGCCAGACTGCTGCATTGTAAGGACTTCACAGAACACAGCTAACTAGAAAGGGGGAGGAAAAAAAGAAGTCAGAAGTTATAACAAATTAACCAGGTTCTGCTTGCAGGCAAAAACCCTGGGGAAAAGATGTGTGAAGTCTCCCAGCTGAGGTCTCCTGGGTGGCATGAACTTTTGTTCCCCTCTACCAGCAGTGTATCTAATGTTTTACTCCATGTGTATTTCTCAGACACTATGCTGTTGGACCTAAGCTCTTCCCAGCACCACCATTTAGCTGGGGGAATATGGAAAGATTGTTTCGCACTCCTTTTTATCTGGGCTAGAAGTCCAGACAGCCTGCAGAGTTAGGAAGTGTGTTCTTACTCCCTTCTAAGGCAAGAACTGACTCAGAATCTAGTCCCGAACTAAAAAAAGGGAAAAGATAACACAGTCAGGTAATATATAGGCTTTCTAATTCAATGGCTGCATGAAGTATTTATAAGTAGATAAAAGAAAAACTAACTTGTTGGGCTGGCAATGAATGCCACGATCTTTTACCATCTACATGGAAAGTGTTTTTTCGTTGGTATTATTTATAATTGCTTGGTTTAAATACATTAAACAAATTACCTGGTTTTCAGAAATACTTATGGTATCTTTAAACACAATCCATTCAACTGTTTCAGAGCAGGGAGGAGTTGATAAAGACCCATTATAAGTGTAATATTTGTCTGTTGCATTCGGCAAAAGGTTCAGCAAAATAAATGGTTCTAAGGCAGCCTGTTTTCCTGAAAAAGAAAAAAAAATAAATTAGAGTCGGATAGTTAAAATACTACAGAAGCAATGAATAAATAGTAATCACACTCTCCATTATAGGAATATGCTAATTTTGAGGGCATTCAAAATTTGATCTCTGGGGAGACTAGCATACAAATAAATTGCTGAGCCTTTTCTATTCAGTTTGAGTAAGTTTCTATTCAGTTTGAGTAAGTTCAAAACCAACTTTGTTTACTTTGAAAGTGTAATGAGTTACTCCAGTAATAAATAACCAGTACATTGATTCACAAGAATTTGTTCACCTCTAAGTTTACTTGTAAACGTCCAAGATGCCAAATCTTTGTTGCGCATGTGAACTTTAAAGAAAAAAATATGTTAAATCTTTGGTTTTGGTCTCATGACACAGCTTCAAACTCTCCCTGAATTTGGTTAAGTTGTTAAGTTTCTTGCAGGATCTTGATCTCTGCAGAAAATCACTGCCTGGGGAACTGTCATCATGTTAGACCTGAGAGTTATATTACTGATGACCACAGAAGCAGAATTTCTGTAGATCAGTGGTTTTCCAAATGATGATAATACAGCGAAAAACTGCAACAGCTTTACAAAAAGCACAGAAGGATGCAAAGACTTCCTCCAGAAAAGCATGACCACTATGTTTATTGTCCTGTGAAAATAATATCACATCTTTCAGGTCAGCAATTTACCTGGTATCTTGTCAACTGGGCACATGCATGAGGAATTGCTTGGAGTCCACCCACAGAGTTAAGTTCGTGCTGGCACGGCAGTAGGGTCCAGCAGCAGAAACCGGCAGAAATGGTACCAGCTTTCTTAAGGCAGACTTTTTCAGTCTGTGACGATTACCAGTCTTGTGACAATTGTCTGCCTTACTGTCTGGTGCTTCCAAAATAATACTTGTTTTTTACACCTTGGAATAATGTAGATCCTTACATACCTTATTTCAGTCTAGTTACTGATTTTAAATTTCTCCCTATTTGATAAGTATTCACTTATGAATATCTACATTTTCAGGCTGTGCATTAACTTGCAGTTTTACAGATATGTTACTTCCTGAGCCCTGTACAGGTTTCTGACCTCTGTCTTCAGAATTCTTTAAAAATTTGGTAAGAACAGCAAAGAACATTTAACAGTTTACTACAAACCACTGATGCTATTCTTCTGTATAATGACTGTTCCACTGAGTTACAGTTTAAGAGCTGTCTCCTCCCCTCTCTGTTATCCATGTGCCATGAAAGGAGAACATTTAGCAGTGTCAAGCAAAGCCCATCCTTCCATTTCTCCTGTTAACCAGCCTTCAGACAGAAGCTATCATTGCTATCTGGTACATGTCTAGTTAACACATTCTTCCTTCAGTAAAAATGAAGGACCTGCCCATTTTATCTAGATGCTTGGGGACATGAAACTTCTCCATTTTTATTAAGAATCCTGCCATACACTTTGTAATTTTGGATTTTAAAATGTCCTTTATTGTGATGATTGACAGCTTAGATTCTAAAGTGAAACACCTACAAAGAATGGTGAGAAATACAGAGTTTGTCTGGAAGGAATAAGACTGCTTGCCTGCAGAGCTTGGGAACTCAGCAACTGGGATTAAAATAAGTACAATACAGATATGACTGACAAGGACAGATCATGTACATCATAGACAAGGACAGATTGTGTGCTATTCACTTTTCTTCAGGAGGAACAACTTGATTTAGTCATGACCTGAATTTTCAGAGCTTATTTGCATTTATTCAAGAAAATGATATTCTGTTCATTGTTGAAGTGCCATGTAGTGGCTGTATCTTGAATCTTGCTGCTGATAGTTTTACAGCTCCTTCCAAGGCTGTAGGACAAGTATCTGCCTTGATGTATTACTTGTTCTCCTTTGTGTTTCATAGAGAGATGGCACACAAAGATAATGAATCTTAACTGCTTTCTCTTTCTCACCCCTCTGTAATTTATGAAAGTTGCTCCCTTTTATATTTGTTGAATGGTGTTTGCTTTCTAGAGAGAAACAATCTTGACTTCAGTGTCATGCTTTTGAAAGCTTTTAAAATAGTGGACTAATAGCTTTTTACATTTTCAATGTATTGATCTCAATGGCCTTTGCAAAGCTCAAGCACCATTACATATAGGAAAACTGAGACAAAATTAACCATTTACTTAAGGGCACAGCCAGGATGTAAGAAAATATCCCTGTTCAAGACAGTACTCATTCATGTTTATTATTGTGCAAAGCCACTGTGAAATCGAGTTAGAGCTTAGATCTCCTCATGTACCACCCTGAAGTCCATGTGCTCTGACAGGAAACCACGAGGAATTCTAAAATACCAAAGTGTCAACATTTGGTTTGAATAATGCTAGTACAAATATAATATAATTGGATTATTTCAGATTTACACAGGAGCTAACAAAAAAAGAATCCATCTCCTCTGAGTTTACTCAATACTGATATTCATATGGTCTCACACTTACAAGACACATCTTCGATGGCTGTAACAGGATTATTTGGCCTCCAACCACAAAATCCAGAAATGAATGATTAAGAAAACTCACAGAATAAATGAAACATTTCTCTCAATTTAGCATTTAAAGAATTGCAAATTCCTCATGATGGTTTTATTTATTCATTTACACTTACTGCTGTTCTTACAAGTATTCAGTCTTGGGGTAAATAACTCCTAGAATCACAGCCTATCTCAGGTTGGAATGGACCCATCAGGGTCATCGAGTCCGACTCCCTGCTCCTCGCAGGACTACCTAAAACCGTATGACTAGAAGTATTGTCCAAACGCTCCCTGAACTCTGGCAGGTTTGGTGCCATGACCACCTCCCTGGAGAGCCTGTTCCAGTGATCGACCACCCTCCCAGTGAAGAATATTCTCAGTATCCAACTGACCTTCCCCTGATGCAGCTTCATTCCATTTCCTCATGTTCTATCTGGCCACCAAAGAGAGGAGATCAGCGCCTCCTTGTTCACTACCCTCCTTGAGGAAGCTGTAGACTGCAATGAGGTCACCCCTTAGCCCTCTATTCTCCAAGCTGAACAAACCAAGTGACCTCAGCTGCTCCTCATAAATCTTGCCTTCAAGACTTTTCACCATCTTGGTCACCATCCTCTGGGCACACTTTAATAGTCTGACATCCCTCTTATACTGAGGCACCCAAAACTGCACACAGCACTCCAGGTGGGGCCACACCACTGCAGTGTAGAGTGGGACAGTCACCTGCCCTGTCTGGCTAGCTATGCTATGCTTGATGCGCCCCGGGACGTGGTTGGCCCTTTTGGCTGCCAGGCACACTGTTGACTCATATTCAACTTGCCATCAACCCAGCCCCCCCAGATCTCTTTCCATGGGGGTGCTTTCTAGCCTCTCATCCCCCAGTTTGTACGTATAACCAGGACTACCCAGTCCCAAGTGCAGAATCAGGCACTTGCTCATGTTAAATTTCATATGGTTGGTGACTGCCCAGCTCTTCAGTCTATCCATCTGATTTTTGATGTTTCTTACAAAAAAGACATATCTGAGCTCTAGAGAACAGCACATCCCATACTTACACTGAAACGGAATTTAGTCTAATTACTAATCAATAAAACACAGAGGCAGACTTACCGAAACGACTAACACTATCTACTCCATTAATGATTGGATTATAATCCGGATTATCTTCTAGTCCAATCTGTCAAAAAGAAATTGCATTTTTTAACAGTACATTTTTTAACATGAAAAAAGATTGAAAGTTGCAGTTTACCACCAAAATTATAGATGACTTAAAGCACAGCAAACGTATTTTGCTCATTTGCTCTTCTGTAAGAATAAATTAGAAAGATATATGCAAATTTTTAACTCGGTGATCACACATTGGAACCAGTTAAATTCAGTTTGAACATCTGCCGTGTTTCAAAGCTTGTTTAATGACATAAAGATATACTTTGTTTACCTCAAACAAAATTGATAAAGCTCTTAACTTTCCATTTCCTTTAATTGCTTCTTCGAAATTTGTAAACTGATCTGCATCATAGCAGTAGATTTGCATCTGCAAATAAAAATATATTCAAATATTATACATAGAAAAATTTAAATAACATAATCAATAAAGTTATTTATATCCCCATTTTGAGAAAAAATGCCCAAGCAAAAAATTTCATTACAAATATAGAGACTTTTTATCTATCTCACATGCATTATCTGAAGATATAAGATGGAATTCATCAGCTATTAGCTGTCTAAAAATGATGTCTCCTGGAAAACCACTAGATATGCAGGATTTATCCTTTCAAGCAGCACAATGCTCTGCATGGATAACACAGTAAGCCAAGATAACTTGTTCACACTAGACATCTAACCTGGAGTACTCAGGTGAGATGAATCTTGAAATCACTGGTAAAACATGGATAATGAGGCAAGATGTCCCTACTGCATCTGCCTTGCAGTAAATGTAGAGAAGCACTGGCAATAAAGATTATCAGGTATTTTGTGCCCATATTTGACTGCTGTCATGGGCACTGAGTTTGTTGCACACCTTCCTCTCTTCCTCCAGATGCACTTGGAAGTCTATTCCAGTGCCCGGTCACCGACATGAATGGGGGAGTGTCCTGCTCTATTAGCTTTTCATGTGATGATGATGGAAGAGAATATTCTCTTTGATGCCTTGGTAGGACAGGTGGAGCGTGAGCAGGAATTTTTAAACAGCTAATGAGGTAAAGGAAATGATGCTGCCCAGGGAAAACTCCTGGCTCACAGCTTTCCAAAGAGACAACTTTGGCTCTATTGCTTTGCTCTGACATAGAAGTCCAAAGTTCTTAGCATGAGAAGCAGCACAGCTGACTGCCACAACGACATCTTTTTAACAGGCAAATGATGACAACATTATGCTGGGTGCCGTCGTGGGTCTCAGTGAGAGCTGCCCCTGTCCTCCACCCCACCTCCACACTGTTGCAAGAATCGTTTGGATTGGAAAAGACCTTTGAGACCATCAAGTCCAACTATTAATCTAACACTGCCAAGTCCATCACTAAACCATATCCCTAAGCACCACATCTATGCATTTTTTTAGACACCTTCAGGGATGTTGATTCCACCACATCCCTGGGCAGCCTGTTCCAATGCTTCAACACCCTTTCAGTGAAGAAATTTTTCCTAATATCCAATCTAAACCTACCCTGGATCAACTTGAGGCTGCTTCCTCTTGTCCTGTCACTAGTTATCTGTGAGAAGAGACTTACCCCCACCTGCTTACCCTTCAGGTAGTTGCAGACAGCAATAAGATTCCCCGTGAGACTCCTATTCTCCAGACTAAACCACCCCAGTTCACTCAGCCACTCCTCATAAGACTTGTGCTCCAGATCTTTCACCAGCTTTGCTGCCCATCTCTGGACACGCTCCAGCACCTCAACGTCCCTCTTGCAGTGAGGGGCCCAAAATGGGACACAGTATTTGAGGTGCAGCCTCACCAGTGCTGAGCACTGTGGGGGATGGTCACTTCCCCTGTCCTGCTGGCCACACTATCTCTGATACAAGCCCGGATGCTGTTGGCCTTCTTGGCCACCTGGGCACACTGCTGGCTCATGTTCACCCAGCCATTAACCAGCACCCCCAGGTCCTCTTCCACCAGGCAGCTTTCCAGATGCTCTTCCCCAAGCCTGTAGCGCTGCGTGGGGTTGTTGTGACCCAGGTGCAGGACCCGGCACTGAGCCCTGTTGAACCTCATACAGTTGGCCTCAGTCTGTCAGTCCAGCCTGTCCAGATCCCTCTGCAGAGCCTTCCTGCCCTCCAGCAGATAGACATTCCTCCCTAACTTGGTGTTGCCTGCAAACTTACTGAGGATGCACTCGATCCCCTCACCCAGATTGTCAATAAAGACATTAAACAGAAGTGTTCCCAATACTGAGCCCTGGGGAACACCATTTGAGACCGGGTGACAGCTGGATGTAACTCTATTCAGTACCACTCTTCAGACTTGGCCATCCAGCCAGCTTTTTACCCAGTGCAGAGTACATCAGAGTACACCCATCCAAGCCATGAGCACCCAGTTTCTCCATGAGAATGCTGTGGGAGATGCTGTCAAAGGTTTTACTAAGGTCCACGTAGACAACATCCACAGCCTTTCCCTCATCCACTAGGCAGGTCACCTTGTCACAGGAGATCAGGTTTGTCAAGCAGGACCTGCCTTTCATAACACCATGCTGGCTGGGCCTGATCCCCCAGTTGTCCTGCACGTGCCGCATGATGGTGCTCAGGATGACCTGCTCCATGACCTTCCCCAGCACCAAGGTGAGGCTGACAGGCCTGTAGTTCCCTGGATCCTCAGATGGTACCAGAGGGTAACTGGTCTTAGTATTAAAGACTGAGGCAAAGAAAGCATTAAATACCTCAGCGTTTTCCTCATCCTTTGCGGCAATGTTCCCCACTGCATCCAATAAAGGATGCAGATTATCCTTGGCCCTCCTTTTGTTTCCAACATATTTGTAAAACCATTTTTTGTTATCTTTTATGGCAGTAGCTAGCCTGAGTTCTACTTTGGCTTCTGCCTCTCTATCTTCACTGTGCATAACCTCGCGACATCCTTATAATCCTCCAGAGTTGCCTGCCCCTTCTTCCAAAGGTGCTAAATTCTCCTTTTTTCCCCAAGTTCCAGCCAGAGCTCTCTGTTCAGCCAGGCTGGTCTTCCCTGTCAGCTCGGCACATGGGGATGGTCTGATCCTGTGCCTTTAAGACTTCCTTCTTGAAGAATGTCCAGCCTTCCTGGACTCCTTGGCTCTTCACAACTATCTCCCAAGGGACTCTTGTCAACCAGGCTCTTAAACAGGCCGAAGTCAGCCCTCTGGAAGTCCAGGGTAGTGGTTCTTCTGACCGTCCTCCTTATTTCTCCAAGAATCAAAAACTCTATCATCTCATGATCACTATGCTCATGATGTCCTCTGACCATCACATCACCCACCAGTCCCTTCTCTGTTTGCAAACACCAGGTCTAGCAGAGCATCTCCCCTGGTTGGCTCACTGACGAGCTGTGTCAGGCAGGTATCTTCCGCACACTCCAGGAACCTCCTAGATTGTTTTCTATCCACTGTGTTGTATTTCCAGCAGACATCTGGTAGGTGGAAGTCCCCCACCACAAAAACAAGGGCTAGCGATTGTGAGACTTCTGTCAGTTGCTTGTAGAATGTTCCATCTGTCTCTTCATCCTGGTTGGGTGGTCTGTAACAGGCTCCCACCAGGATATCCACCTTGTTGGCCTTCCTCCTGATTCTTACTCATAAACCCTCAACCCTATTGTCACCATCACTAAGCTTTAGGTAGCTGAAACACTCCCTGACATACAAAGCTACTCCACTACCTACCTCTCCTTCCTTGTCTGTCCCTTCTGAAGCATTTGTAGCCATCCATTGCAGCACTGCAGTTATGCCAGTTATCCCACCATGTTTCCGTGATGGCAATTATGTCGTAGTTTTCCTGCTGCACGATGGCTTCCAGCTCCTCCTGTTTGTTGCCCATGCTTTGGGCATTGGCACAGATGCACGTCAGTTGTGCTATGCATATTGCCTGAAAACACTGGCATGTCGCCCCACAGCTCATCTCTGACAAGCTTGGGTTTATTCCCTTGTTATTTATTCTCTTATTCTGCCAAACCAGCCAGGGGTATGCTGGCCCGACTGCCTGTGAGTGCAGATGCACCCAGGACCTGCTCTCATGAGGTGACTCCTGGCATGCCACTGCCAGCTCTTTCCAGCCCAGCAACATGGGCTGCATTTTATCTCGGTAAGGTCCAGAAGCCTCATGGGCCCTCAGCAAAGCCCCAGCTTTGAAAAGTTCATTTATACTTTAAACAACCGACTGCCATGGAATATGATGGGCCAAACTCATAGGAACTTAACTGTTAGTGGGAGCTTGAACTTTGTCAGATTAGCAGAACCAACTTCTAATGTCACCTTAGAAGACGTGTGAAAATGCACAGTTTAAAGGTTCTCAACATGCCACGGAAAAATGCCTTATGCTGCCCTTCTAAAATCCATCATTTAAATATTACTAATTTGGACTTAAGTGACTTATTATAGTTGCAAATAGACCTTAATCAAGTGATAAACAAAGGTATTTAGCATAAGTATTATTTATTGCAGAATGTCAAATTGTCAAAATCGATTCTGTACTTTACCTCAAGAGGAAATTTTTGTCCTTCTAAACTATGTTCCGATCCATCTGATGACACGTTGCATTTTCCCCAGTGAAAAGTGATCTTGCTTGCTTTGAATACGGTGTCTAACCCACCTCCACTTACATAATAATCATTTGTCAGGTTAATTTCCACTAAACAAAGAAAGAGAGGGGGAAAAAAAAAAGGAGTGTCAATATAAAGGCAAGCCAAGGCACCTATGACTTATATTTTGGTATTAGGTGCTAAAAGGTAAATATGATATGCTTATTTCCCTGTATTTCATAAGCACTTTGACAGGAAATTGGTTATTTAAACTAAGTAAGAAGTGTGGTAATTCACTATTAGCATGGAAAAATATGTTCCATTTCATGCTGCAATTCATAAAACAGTCATCCAACGAAGTGCACTATTACATTGGTCTCCTGATACCTGAAACTAGGCACAGAACTATGCTAAAAAGCTCAGAAAACTGGTTTAGCCACCAATCTGATGGTCTAAGAAAAGAAATTAAAGAAATACATAGCTTCCTGAAACCACCTGTGGTGTTAACAAAGAGGAAAATACCTTCCCCTCGCTAGCCTCATTATTATCATAATTCTAGATACAAATCATGAAGCAACACAAGAGAAGACATTTTTAGCCAGTTCTTAGGAGGACTGTCCTGTCTGTGAGACCCCTTAGCTGTGGAGCAGTCTCCTATGGGAGAAGGTGATGACAGGTCTTCAGCTGGACATAGCTGTACACAAGCTGCAGACAGGACCGAGCATTTGTCTTCTGGAGGGAATGAGCAGGGTGGAACAGAGCAAAGCCCCACATGTGGCTTTCCTGCCTCCAGTGACTGTGAATTGTTTGACCTCTTGCTACAAAAGCACTAAATGGAGTTCAGTTTCACTACATTCCTTTCCTCAAAACCTTGAAGACAATTTTAACTGCAGGCAGCATTAGCAGTTCCTGTTATAATATCTGAATTGCTGTAGATGAGGAAGATCTCAGTTCACTTTTACAGACTTTAAAGAACATTTCCTCAGGGATCTATTGAAAAGACAAATGCACTATTTAGCTAGTAGGGCAAGAGGGAAGTGATTTGTGGAGTACTATGTAGGAAGTACATGAACAGAAATCAGGAACAATGACACTAAAATAATAATTAAAAAAAAAATAGAATAAATAAAAAGGCTGGCCTAGCGGTCCACTGAAATTGGTAGAAGGTCAAAGACCTCCTCCACACCTATGCCCAAAACAAAAACAGTACTTCCAGCAAGCACCTTTTAGTTACTGCTATTCTGAATTTGTAAGTGGTTGCAAAAAGATACGTCTGACAATGTAAATGCCCCCATAAGCTTTTTTTATAGCTGAGAGAAATAGGCACTTGTAGGCATAAATCACTTTCTAAAATACATTTCTAAGATAGGTAAGACAAATCGGACCATAAAAGCACCTATTTCTCTTTGACTGTATGAAGTCATCTAAGTGAGTAATTCAGACACAAGTGCCTACCTTACAGGTGTCTATCTGTACGTGAGATGAATCTCATCCTGAGTTTTTTGAAACCACAACTCATCCATGAAGTGCTTCCAGATAAGTAGGTAATTTATTCATATTTTTTAAAAAATCATTTTTGTATGCTTATTACAGATTCTAGATATGTATTATAATTATAATTATTTCATAGCAAATGCTAAATCACTGTTTAGGTTCACTGAAGTCCACATGATGGGACGACAGTAACAAGGCCATTGCTTTGGATATATCTGTCTGTGCACGTAATTTTGATTTGTGTGCTTTCTCTATTATGCTTGGCTATTGTCATCACCCGTTTTTTTAATTTAATGGAAAAATTCAGAATGCACCAGCTAAGGAACAGTGAAATGAAAATGTTTCATTAAAAGTCCTTAGTTAATTGTCTTCCTTATATCACTTTTCTGACGTCATTTAACTCCAAACATGAAATTTGATTTTTTACCTGTTTTGCCAGTGTTGCGAATGAAAGTATCTTCCAAAGTTTCCTTTTCCCATCCATGGAATTTAAGCTTCTTTAGATTCACATTTACTTGTGTAAGATCTTCATCTATATTAATAGGAGATTGTTTGGCACCATTACAGGCTGAATATTTCTTTCCCCAGTTCTTTTGGTTCAAGGTTCCTAGAAATCAAAACATTTGGGATAAATACATTTAAAACCTAATCTGACATCCACATATTTTTTAATGTGGGAAAGTTAAAACACAGTTTGCAATCTGTGATCAGAGCACCTGCCCTTCTTTTAGGCTCATCTGTAGCAATACTTCGCACACCTACTACTGCATCCTACCTTCAACAGTTAAGTCACTTTTTGACCATTTTAGACACTATGCAGACATGTTTATGAATCTCTAGGGAAAGCCAAAACCAACAAAAAACTACTCAACACAATATACAGATATAATAAATAAAACGGGTGGCGGGAAAGCTTTCAGGTTAAAGAAATTGGGAATTACTGCAAAATTATCCTTTCCAAATAACACTTTTAATCATATGCATGTCACTAACATTTCTTCTGTCCAATGAAGTCAGACATCCAATAAGATTTTGAAATAAATAAAAGCAGGACGATCTTTTAAAAATCCTTACACAGAGGGAAGAAGGTTAAGTGATTCTAGTCTGAAAAAGGAAAAAGGTTAGTGGTGCTCTGGCTGGAGAGCCTGGCTTTGCCCATGGAGGGCCACGCACACACACTCCAGCCATTGTCCTTCGCAGCTGCCGGGCGAGCGTGGCCAGGAGGTTCTGTGCTGCAGCAGGACACGTCCAAGGCACAAGGGCTGCACGACTTTTCACTATGGCCAGTTCAGACACAGACAACATGGACACAGACGGCACGTGCTTCACCAAAGACTTGATTATCTTCCATAAGAAACGCTCAAGTACTCTACAGATCACTGTGAGGGGTTAGCAGCTGCTCCGAGAATCTTTTTTTTATATAACATAGTAATATAAATAATACAGTATTTTGTGTATGTTTACAAGTTTACATATAAACATTTTTTTCTGACAGAGAATTCTGCTAACACTTCAAAGGACTAATTAAAACCAAGAGATAACTGCATAGACTTAAGAAAATATAATTGCTTCAGTTAGCTTCCCAC
Source organism: Falco naumanni (assembly GCF_017639655.2). Classification (NCBI taxonomy): domain Eukaryota; kingdom Metazoa; phylum Chordata; class Aves; order Falconiformes; family Falconidae; genus Falco; species Falco naumanni. The sequence continues at coordinate 82,965,549 of NC_054058.1, read as the reverse complement.
TTACTAGTAGTTCAGAGCTAATATTAGTGCTTCCGATGCACACATCTGAATTTTATTAGACATGCTGAAATGAGCCAGTGCTCATTTACAGGCTGCTGCGCTACATCCAAGTCTGTCAGGAGAAGATTTGCTATATCGTACCCCAGGCAAGGACAGCCTTCATGTTGCACTCAGAAAACTCAGAGCGGGGAGGAGATGCAGCCAGTCCCGTAACCATGACAATAGGCAGTAATACAAGATGCTCATCTGGACAGCCAGCTGCCTAGAAACAAACCTGAGCTAAATTATTCAACAAGTATCAAGTCAAGCAAGTTACCAATATCAACTTGCCGCATCAGAATTACTGCAGGTCAGATGGGATGTAAACTCATTTACCTCTTGCAAACAGCAACAGAAGAAGCTGTTAGGCACAATGCCGAGCAAACCAAAACGAGCTTACGTCACAGGGTTATGAATCTGAATATCCCGCAGGTGGGGATTACAGCTCTGTGCTGAGCAAACAGTGGTCCCCTTGGGAATGGCACATGGGGTAAGCTTCCAGCTGCTCCTCAAGTCACACTTGCCCTGGACGTTAGCTGTCAGTTAGTTATAGTTTATCACCTGGGCAAATAATGCAATGTCCTGATTTCTAATGTACTTTTCAGAAGAAAAGAGTGGCTAATATTTCACCTTCTCTCTCAAAAGCTTCCCTTAAGAAATTCTGAGCCCAAGTCAACCAAAACTTGGAGATGATCGTAACAAATATTGAAGGCTTTTAAAATCAAGCAAGACAATTTTATTTAAATATAGATTAGAATAAACTTTTAAACATAAAAGGCTCCAAGCAAGGTCAGATAGGACAGAAATAACAATTCTCAGCTTGCCCTGTGCATCCTTGCAGACAGGCCCTTCTTTTCAGGTCTGCTTTCGGCCAGCTTGGTGATTTTCCAAGCTGCAGCAAGCTTTTTAGAGCCCTCCCTGGCTCTTTGAAAGCCTCTGCCAGTTTGGGCCATGTTGGCTGCCCATGGTCATCCCTCAGAGTCAGGCTGTGCTCCCTGCTCTGTGCTCTGTTTCTTTTGCTCCTTCCCTTTGCCACTGCCCAAGGCCTCCCCAGGCTCCTTCTGTTGCTCCAGGGCAGTAGAAATCTTTTTCTTTCTACTGACATACCCACTCCCCTTGCTCACCTGCAGTCTCTCCTTCATCACACCGTCACAAATCTTTTCCCAACATGCATTTCCATTATTCTACTCTTCCTACCACTAACATCTGAACTGACTGAAAACTATTCTTTTTTTTTCTCTCCCACCAGTGTACTCTTGGGTATTTTCTTTCATGTTTCTTTTGAAAAATGTCATTATCCCATTTTGCATCTTCCCTTTAAATTCCTACTATCACGTTCAATAAAAACAAATACATTAAAATAAGAGAAAACATTAATCTCCTTCCAACTTCCATAGTTACATATTTTGTGGTTTTATTATGTAGAATGTAAATTATTTGACCTGGTAGTCATTATCTGTGCCTCAGTGTATAATATAACAAATTTCTAGCATGAAGCTAATGATAACAATAGTAATCTTAGCTCATCCCAGAAGATGGTGTTGTGTCCACACTAATCAGTCACAACATCCTGAGCCAGGGCACGCGGAGTTACGTAGGATGCTGGTATGGCGATGTTGTGGCCCAACAAAGGAATTTTCTTCTTTCAGTTTGGATGTGAAATTTTTTGTTAAGTATTGCCAAAAAGAAATGAGGGAAATGAGAAGGTGAGATGAAGAACATTATTTCCTGTTCGCCAGAAAGGCCTCAAACCCATGATATGAGCTTGCTAAAAAGATCTGATAATGTTCTGCCTTTTTTTCTGTGTAGAAACAAAGGCAATTCAGCCAAGCAAGTGATTATAATAAAAATATTCTCCTTTCATGAAGAACTTCATTGTTTACACCTTGTTGAAATCTTACAGCATCTATGAATCGTTATGCCCCAAAGGAAGTTTTAGAACAGTGATTCCCATGCAATTACATATTGCCACACACTCACCAATAGTCATGGTAAGAAGCTGCTCTATCTATATTATGTATGCAAATGATGCAAATACTGTTTCATCTACTCTCTCGTCAACACAAAGAAAAATATCTATCCTATCTGTAGGAATGCTAGCTTGAAATCAACCAAGGATAAACGAAAAGTATTTCATGGTTGTGGAGGACAAGAGGTAAGACTTCCAGCTACGACAGATTAACTGAATGCTCCAAATCAATGCTCCTACTGGCAAATTTGAATAGGTATTTGACAACTTGTAATAATTTTCTTCTTTGTGGTCCAGCAGCTGGTATAGTTGAAAAAGTTCCATAAGCAAAGGACACCATTACTATTACTGTTTACAGCTGCAGAAGTAGCAATGATTTCAGCACTGAGAAACACAGGCAATGTGGAAGCTCTCTTTCTAAGGTAAAAATGACACCGAGCTCAGTAACGAGGAATACGATCTGTGTACATTTTGAAAGTCAAGAGAAAAATCACACTGGCGTAACTACTGAGAAGTTGTAGCATTGATCAAGAGCTATGGAATGAAACGTACAGGAAAGCAATGGCATGCTCCGGTCTGGGGCAGGAACATTGGGAATTTCAGAAGGAACTGGAGTTCAGTCATGATGATCCACATTAGATTTGAGCAGCAAAATACATGTTTATGCATCAATTCTGCACATATTAGAGTAGATAATGGTTGTGTCCACATTAGCAAGTAGTGCAGAGTAATAGGAGTGGATTTACAGAGTGAAACAGTTGGGGCTGAGGACCAGATGTCCACACCATATGTCTTTCAGAAGTTTTTATCTCAGCCTAGCTCTGCCCGGTCCTGTGGGCTGAATGTTCATCGGCTGCTGAAGTGCATTAGGTATGTTCCTGCAGCCTATCTCCTGTTGCATATCAGTTGAGATGAATCCACATCACGGACCACGAGACAACTCTACCCTGTGAACCAAAGCTTGGCAAGTGGGGTGCAGCCAGGAGATTTGCTTCAGAAGTCCACTCCCCATCTGAACTAAAGTGTTAATGTAAATGCATCCAGTGTAGGCAGCAGGTGGTGAAACTGCTGCAGTTTACATGACTTGCAAAAAACCAAAGTAAAATTGAAGAAACCATGTGTTTTTAAACAACAGCAGACTGTTTTACTGTAGGTGTTATGATGGAAATCATAAGTCAAAGCTGTGCCAGCCATTTTGAAAAATACTGTTGAAACTGAGCTTTGAAAATGAATTCCCCCAAACTGTGCTTTGGAAATCTGAGGAGAACAAAAATGTGCACAACATATCTTGAAGAGTGCACAGAGGAAGCAATGTTTGTCAAAGCTGTCAGCTCTGAAAAAGTAACTGACAAGCCACAATGAATGAAAATGAGCCTGAAAGAAAGCAGATTACAAGTTAATGGAAGACCGCCTACATCATACCTTTTACTACTCTTGCCCAAGGCAGAAAGTCCAAAGAAAACCTTCCTACCCTTTCTTTCTAGGAAACGTTCATACCTAACTCTGTTCCTTCTCCTTAATTCCAATGATTCCACCCCTGCAATCAAGAGTCCGATTTTTTGGCCTCCACTTACACCCACTGCTGTCTTTAGACGATCTGGCCCACAAGGTGTTACTGCGCTTCTGTCTTTTGTAAAAATACTGAAAAAAAAAAGCATCTGTCAGACAGCTCTCTGTGTGTCAGTATCCCATGCAAGCGGAAAGAGTGAGAAGGGCTGAAGACAAGCTGTGAAACTGAGTGGGCTGGGGTCCTCCCAGCAACTCCCCCGGAGAGGGGTTTCTCAGCGTGCTCACACACTACGACGTGCGAGTCTGCTGGGCTGCAAACCTTCATTATGAGTACTGCTGTTTACTACCATGTAGCTGTACTGGCTGAATGTAATATACAATTTATGGAAAACGGAAGATACCGTTTTCAATCAATGGAAAATATACATAAAGGACTTAAAACGTAAATCTCCAGTTCAATGAATGGGATTCTGAATATGTGAAATAAATGCTTGGCATTTCTTCTTCATACTGAATATGTACATGTTTCTGAAGAAACAGGATCTTAAAAATAACATTTTGGGCTTTATGGGATTAATCACAATGTCAGAAAATTGCATTAGTGAGGAGATATGTTTACTTGGAAAATTCTACTTCCCAGCACTTCACTTTAGTAAGTATTGGTTTGACATCACGGAGTTTGCATCCTCAGCTCTCACTAGTATCATGTGTCTCAGGAGCAGGCATACTTCTAGCATGTGCCCCCTCAGGAACTACAAGAATCTCTAGCTTTAAAGACAGTTACAGAAAAAGAAATGCTTTAAATATTGGTGAAGCCACAGTTCCTTTGCAGGCCCAAGCTTTGAAGCACAGGAAGGTTAACATCATCACTGTAGATACCTACTGCTAGATAGAAATAGGGACAACAATATAAGACCATGAAAGTTTTAGACTCTAATCAGTTGCAGAGTATAAACACTGCTTCTCAAACTGGCAATAATGGGTAGCACAGAAATAATCACAGGTCTGATTCAGGTTTTCCATTGCTCCTACCTCATTTATTATTTCATGATTTAAACTGATGTGAACCCTCAGTTTCATGTTATAGATGAAAGACAGCAGAAAAGAGAGACAGATTCTTTACCTCTAGTTCATTTCTTCCTTTCCATTTTTCATTAGCTTTTGCTTTCACAACGATATCATTACTTTTATAAATATAGATTGGATGCATACTGGAGATGAAGGATATCTCCTCTGTGTGGACTGTTAATAATGGATTTGCCTTATCAAAAATGTTACTGACTTACCACTTTGAAGTGTTAAGCAATTTCAAGGGTGTTTTTTTAGAGCAAACACATTTCATCTAAGATACGAGATATCAGAAATAAGGCCACGAAAAGATGCGAGTACTTATAGTGGGACAAAGTTTAAATTTAGATGCCTGATCCATACCGCACTGAACACCAAACTGTAGAGCTATTATTTTTTTACTTCTTTATTTCTGATTCACTGTGTAGATAGTGCATCCAAACTGGATGAACAGAAGAGATGGAGATCAGCAAACCTCAGGATGCTTCATACCCTTAATAGCTACGGCATTTAGTGTATTACCAAAAGTTGCACAATGCGGTCTCTAACCCTCCAAGACAGAAGAATGATTTCAATTCACGTTCCGGATGAGTGCACTACCGGCTCAAGGAGAGAAGTACTGTCAAGACTTACCTTGTGAATGTTACCATAGCGCATACTTACAAAGGCCATGACATAACACATTGCATTCTAGGGAAACATTTTGGTCATCAATAAAATGAAGGGTTTAAGTTTTACATATTACTGATTAGAAGATGAAATTTCTGCTTCAGCTTGATCTTCATTGTAAGGATTTTTGGGTTCTGTGTTTTTCCCCTCCAAAAGCCCCAATTACTCCCACAGCCTACTCATGACCAGTATCATAAAGTTTATAAAAATTCTTCAGATTTACAAAGCCCAGACTTTAACAGGTGAAATTAATTATCAGGACAGAGTCACAACTACAGAGAATGAGTTTTGGCTTCCAGGTTTAGGCTTAGCCAATTATGGTGCCCACCTCAGCAATTTAATTACTTGTGGGTTTTCCAAGACTGGATTGCTTGCCAATGTCTATGTCAAGTGTTTGAAAATGAAATTATATTGGTTATGTTAAAAACAGTCATCTCAGAGAATGGATGGTCACTCCAAAAAACTTCAATAGCATTTAAACCCTTGGAGTTCAACACCAATAAGGTAACCTGCTTCTAAATGAGGAGGAGCCAAATTTATTTATTGCATGGATTTTTTAGGCATGCATACAGTGACAGAGAAATGAATGCAATACATTTTCTCACTGTAGGGTGTAGTATTTCAAACAAAGCAAACAGAATAAGCAAAACATTCTAGTTGCTTTGTAACTAGATGTATTCAGGCAAGCCAAGATATCTAAAGTATTATTTTGTTTAGTGCCTTATTTGTCATTTTTTCTAAGTATCAGCATACTTACATTTTATTCTTTGTATCATGTGTACGTGCACAAAAGAAAGACAGTATGTACTGTATAAACAGACAAATATGGACTTTTCCTAAGGAGACTACCCTAAAAGACAGCACAGGACTAATCTGTCTTCAGATGAACTCTGGTATATAAATCTCTGTTCCTCACCTAAGGACCTCATAAGGACCACTTACTCCTTATTAAAAACTAAGAAGATGAGTCAGGAAAATTTTGATGAAACGTTTTGTTATGTTTAGATTATCAGATATTTCTTTCATCTTTTGTTTATTTATTTGAACATAAACTTTATGCTTCCTTCACATCTACGGTCACTGAGGCATTGCTCAATAAAATAACCAAAAAGCAACTGAGTGAGAAAAATGTTTTGTTTTTTCACTTTATCCCCAAAGAAAAAAAAAAATCAGACAGAATAAACTACAGTTTTTGAGATACAACAGAAAACTGTAATCAGTATTATTAATACAGTGGCTGGATGGTGATTTTGCTTCCTGGGAGTCAGTCTGATGATTCATAGTCAGACCAAGTGAATGGCTGAGCAAAATGTGTAGGAGGATAAATGCCGATGGGCAGCTTTCTTTCAATACAGCGACTGTTTGCTGTTCCTCTTCTCCCTCTTTCATTCCCTGAAATATTTGGCCATTGCAGGCTAGTTAGAAAATAGATAACCAAACACTTCTATGCCAGAGAAATACAGATTATTGCTGATGCTCCATTTGCAGTGCAGTTAATGTGCAGCTATTTAGACTAGGAGAAGGATTATAGGAGTAACTCAGTCAACCTTTTAAGATACATCTTTTCTATTATTCTCATCCCACTGCTCCTGAATTTGCATATAAGTGCTGCTAGAGAATCATGTAGCAATATATAATGAAAACTTGCCACATAATTTTTTATAATTAATGTAGTGTTTAGATCTAAGCTATGTTTTTCAAATAAGTATTAAGGCAGGCAATTAGGTACAGTGCCAAATGGGAAAATGTCCTGTACAAAAGAAACACATTCTTCTTGCTAATTTTATTTCATTTTTGACAATATGTGAGCCCCTAACTGGAAGCCCTGAATACTTCTAAACCTTGCTCCGAGGAATTCAGGTTGTAGCAATGACTTACTTTACCTTTAGTAATACTTAGGATCACAAAACTGAATACAACATTGTTGATTGACAAAAGTAATTCCAAGATCACAAATAACTGGAGCTGAAAACAGAACTGGAATACATCGAGCTGACTCACTTTTAGGCTAAGAAATAGGCAATGCCTTTTGGCAGCGCTGAGGAACATGGCCTATGACTCATTTCATATACCCGACAGTTGCACTTTTTTTTATGCTGGGTATCATAGAATTAGCTGTCAATTTTGTGTCATGGCAATGCTAAAGGCTTGTTTGGTCTTCCACAAGAAGAGCACTCCTCACCTGGTTTTGAGCTGTTTGTCACACTGCTAGCAAGGAAGGCCAAATCAAACGGGGTGATTGCAGGCTTTGTCCTCTAAAGCCACCCAAGTTGCAAAATAGAATCAATGGCTTTCCAACATGGTACAGCCCTATCATGGTTACTTCCTGGAAGTAAAGGTGACTCCCCATCGCCCAGCTACTGCACAGAGATCAAGGGGATGTATATTGTCTTTCTGTTGATGAACATGGGCATAAATGAAGCTTACAGAGGTGTCTCACTCTGCCCCATATCATGCAAGTACCATTCTATTAGAAATGTAATGGCTGCATATGACAAAAATTGTGTAGACTCAAAGCTTGCACCAATTTTAAAGAGAACAAAAAAATGCACTTTAAAAGACCATAAGCTGGAGCAAAGAAAGAAGAAGCAATAATCTACTTCAAATGCAGCATTCAGCATGTATGGTAAGTGATAGCTGGTGTAGTCCCAGGAGATAAGCACAATGAAACCCATCTTCAACAGCAAGAAACCTCATTTTTACTGGAGTACAGATCACCATCTGAGTCTAATGAATTGCATTGTGACAGTCTTTGCTTTTCACTCCTTATTGCTACAAGGTAGGCTCTGCTGTATTTTGGATGTCATCTTGGGTGGCAGAACCAGGCACTCTGCACCGAAACAAAATGCAACGATGACTGTTAAAAAAGAGCATGTAATTTCTCCCTTTTCAGCTTCTCAACAGATCAACAGATCTAACAATATTGGCTTTCACTGAGAAAATCACTCTGGTTTCCTTTTCTCTCCCTTTGTGATATAACCTCCCTCCTTCCCCCCTCCACTTGCCCCCCTTTTCCTCTTTCCTTCTTCCTTCCTTTCCTTCCTTTCTTCCTTGCTTTCCTCCCTTTCCTCCTTCCCTCCTGGAGCATTAAATGTTAATGACAGTCTGTTTAGTTCCATGAAGTCCTGTGCTGGTATATACCACAGGGTCACTTTTCCTGCTAGCAAACACATACATTACTATGTTGCTATCACCTAGGAAAACAACTCCTGTCAGTACTAGCCTATCTACAAGAAAAATACGTTTCATAAAGGCCACAGTCAAAAGTTCTGATCCAAAGCCCGCTGAAGTATGTAAATCACAAGTAGGTTCTCTGGGCTTTGGATCAGATCGGCTGTGCATCCATAAAAAATTGCTACTAAACAACACTAATGAAACCATGGATGCAAAATTCCCACAAACAGCCATGAAAAAGTTTGGCATTTACCCTTGAATAGCAAAAAGGCATTTATTTCAACTGTAAAGAATAACATAAAGATACTGAAAGGCAAGGACTAGACAGAAATAAACAAAACCAAGACAAATATAAGGATAAATACTGGATTGCATCACTGGCCTGTCAGTCCCAGCAACTGCCAGCAGATAAATTACCCTAATGTCCAAAAGGACACAGAAGCAATTCTGGGTTTTTTGCTCCCCAGGTTCTCATTTTTACAGTGCTTCAATTTTTATAAAATGAAGCTCATGCATATCTCCAGAGGGACATAATACCATAGGAAAGTGGGATTTCTTTTCAGCACCTTTTAGCAGGATTTGGTATCACACTTCTATGGGAATTTAAATACATATTATGTTTGCATAATAGTGAAGATAAGAGGAGGTGATGGGCAGGGATTTGCTATACAGCATCATATTGAGCCATATGGATTTCTTACACAGAGCCATAGCTGTATGTGTGCTTATCTACACAATTTCTTAATCCTATTTTATTTTTTACTTTAGAAAGCCAATTCTAGTTCACAAAATGGCTCTTCAGCAAGGACTTTGACTGCAATAGAAAAAAACCCATTTAATTCTCTTTCCCTTCCCTCCGCAAAATAAAATACTTCAAAAAATACTAAAATCCAAACCACTCCTAACATTCTACAAACCTTCCTGCACAAATGATATTACTTTATTTGGTCTTAGTATAACTTCAGTGTTCTCATTGTGTTTTCATTTTGTCCACAGACTTTATGACAGGGATTTTCAGAACTGCCATAGCAATGTCAGTGGATGTATATGACTCTTCCTCTGATAACATTCCATGTTAAATTCAAATAATACTATTACGTGATTAGTCTTTTTTTGAGACTATCATATCCTCAAAAGCACTCCTTACCATCTCTTACACTGAAGTTTTACCCAGCCTTGATGTGGTAGCAGCATCATGTAAATTACACAGTAGGTATTCCAATTACTTCTTCCACAAACATGTTGTGCGAATCTGTTTTTCCTTTGCTGATCTATGAAAATACCTAACCAGTTTTTCAAATCTTTCAGTATGAAGAACTTTCAAAGTAACTTTCAATGCTGAGTCGTTACTCTTTAGAGTGCATAGCTAAAAGCTATTGAGCAGTAGGTGTAACTCACCTCAGATGGGGAACTCACTGTCCATTAATTTAATTTAACTTCACAGCTTTTCCATTCTATCCTACAGCGGAAACTGAAATGAGGATGGAAGCAGCACTAACTGCTAGAGGCACACAATTCATGCATCTCTAGGTAACTGTGGTCTCACATCTATCTCGGTCGGTCAGTTGGTTCTTGGCCCTCTGTGGGTCTTGTGGCAATAAAACTGGCCTGAAATGTCTTGCTGCTGTTAGAAGCACTGCTTTTTACTTCATGTTTTCTGAACCAAGAACTAATTCACTGCACTTCTTGCACTGAGGAGCAAATAGAAACTGTTGTCCAGCCTACTCCCTCTGAGCCAAAAGTTCATAGTGGGGATTCCAGTTTTTGTAACAATATTGCTTTAATTACACTAAACTCTTTAATGGCTTAGAACTTCATTTTTTTTTTTCTTTTTTCTATGGCTAATACATAGAATAATCAACTTCCATGAAGATCTGTGTCATCATTTTTCTTTTTCTTTTCTCCGTGGAGAAAAAAATATTATCCTTTCATTTCCACACACAGGAAAGTAGATGAGGATCAGAAAAGCATGTTGCTTGCTTTCTTCACATTGTTACCCAGGGATCAAACACATAGGGTATTTTTTACCACCTGAAAACATAGTCTTTATTTCTTCTTACTAAGTAAACCATCCAAGGAGGAAGAGATCTAGCATATTTTATCAGAGTTGGATAAACTAAAGGCATGTTTCTCGGTTCATTTACATATTTGAAGCAGGAATTTACTATGGCAGGAGCACGAGGAACACATGGTATTCCTGACACATTAACGTCATCTAACCATCAAACCTCTCCCTAGAGCAGAGGAGCAATTATTTTCTGCCACAGAGTTATGCTATCATTCATGTACAGGAAATTAGCCAGTCCTGAGAGGGGACTGGATGCACACAAGTGACTTCAGTATCAAGTAATCCGAATTATTCAAGAATCCCAATGTTTCTAGATTTGCGGAGGGATTCTATACAACCAGATGAAATTTTAGTGAAATTTTATCTACGGCTGCTTCTCCTTTCCTTCTCCTTCTTGGTGGAAAATATCAGTTTTATGCTCAGGAAAAAAAAATCATGCTACCCTAAACATGATATTTTGAATATAAATGTTATTTTGCTATGTTACCTCGAAAAATGCACTTACAATTATTGAATTACTCCAGAGAAAAAAATTTCTGACAAGAATCTTCTCTGTTGAACGTGCAAGGAACTGGACAGTCGTAGCTAAGAAAACAGATCTGTAAGCTATTAGGACAAACCCTCCCCATTACATGCCTACTGTGCAGCTAATAAAATGTAGTTAACCAATCTCAAGAGACCAAGCCACGTTAAAGTTCATAGGTTCCCAAATTTTCACCAAACCCTCCCTAAATACTCTATCACTGCCTGTGCTCTGAGGCACGGTCAGTTTGACGAAGCTGAGCAACCAAAATCAAAGCCCATTTTGGATTCACAGATGTGCTGTCCTTTGCGATGATCTCCCAAGGCAAAGACCTAGCTGGCATGCACCTAGTGACCCTCAGACCATGAATCCAACAGCACCAAGCTGAAAGCAAAGCCCTGCAGCTGCGGCTCCTGCCATTCAAGAACGTTCAAGTGGATGCCCATTTTAATACAACATCCTACCAGCTACAGCCAGGCACTGTATTTGGAAGAACATGAGTTAAATACTCTCCTCAGCCAAAAAAAAAAAAATAAATCTTCATGTTCCATATTTTGCATTTCCTATGACAGGGTCGAGAATATTGAAAAAGTATGGAGAACAAGTCCTCTTCACTCACCTCCCAGTGCTGTGACATGGTGAGGCTAAAAAATTCAAGAATCATTGGGTCATAAGAAGATGAGGAGGGGGAAGGCTGATTTTGCACCTCAGCAGCTGGAGCATTCAGCAGGGAAGGGGTACAGATGACACAAATGGGCTGAGATACCTTTCTGCTAATCAGTGGATTCTGAGGCAAGGAACTCCCCTTGTGTTGTTTAAGTGTACGACCTTGAACTGTGAACTTAGAATAAATATGTTCCCTGTGATCCCTCAGTCATCAGCACTTTTACAATGGAACATGCTAAAACCTTTTTGCACTTGAGAAGTCTGCACAGCAAATCACTGCAAAATAAGTAACACATTTCAAATTAAAACTTTAAATTACTCCACACGTAGCTTCCATTGGCACAAATAAACCATAAATCATAGTCTAATTCTTCTGTAGTATTTCTCTGGTGTTTTGGTTTTCATTTGAATTAGACATCGGTCCCACAACCAGATCCCTGTGGGCAGTCAGATATTCTGGTGACAGAACGCTCTGATGGCCACGAAACACCTTGCATATCATTAGTCTATTTATATAAATACATCGTATTTCTATGGCAAATCAAACCCCACTATTACTAAAGCAATTAAAGCAAGTAATTGTTACAAGTAATTAAACATAATAAATTTCTAGTTGGTTTATATTTGCTATTCCAGCACAATGGCTACTGTATGTGACATGGCATTTAGCACCAAGCAGTGCCACATGCATTAAGAGATTTCTGACACAGTTCCATGACTATTCAACCACAGAATCACAGAATACTGGGTTGGAAGGGACCTCAATGATCATCTGGTCCAACCCTTCTTGGCAAAAGTACGGTCTAGACAAGATGGCCCAGCACCATGTCCAGCTGAATCCTGGAAGCGTCCAATGTTGTGGAATTCACCACTTCCCTGAGGAGATGTATTTCAACTGTGAAAAATTTTCCTTTTGTGACCAAAGTCACAAGATCTCTAGTGGCCAAAGTCTGTATCAAATGATGATGTCTAATTCTTACATTCTCAATCAAGAAACTAAGATTGCATAGAAAAAATAATAATCAGGAAAATCAGAGAACGAACTTCACCTAGTTTATGCAAACTAAAACCCAACCACTTGCTGTTTTGAAACATTTTTTTCTCTTTTTTTTTCCTGGAAGAACTTCTCTTGTGCTTACCTTGTGTGCTCTATACTGCAGTGTGTGTGTCGTAGTCCCCCAGTGCTCTCATTCTTTGAGGATCTGAGTATGACTTCTCTCTAACCAGGGTAGCCCTAGATGACTTATATAGACACTGAGTGCAACTGGGATGAATAGTGTGGCAAAAGATTATGATGGTTAGGAAGTAGATACAAGGCCAGAGCTTCTAGCTAAGGCATACTGCCCAGGCAAGGCATACTAAATCCCAAGTACTAAATCTGTATCTCTTGGTATAGTATTGAAGATATGAAAAGATTAGTCTCACTCAGGAATGACTTGCATGACATTTACACAGAGATTTCCATCTGAAGGGGCTGATCAAAAAACCCAGTAGGTGAATTATATGATTTTTTCTGCATTAATTCTAAGATAGCAATAACGCACTAGATTAGAAAAATGTGGGAGCTCAGGGGTGGAAAAGGAAGGCAAAAGCACTATGTAAATGAAAGCTTCCGAGAAAATGCAGAGACAGCTTCTTGCATATGTAATTGTGAACTCCTTTCAAAATAATTTCTCTCTGCTGTAGGCAGCAACAACTTTTCCTTTCATGAGAATCAGCTTTATCTTGGAATAATACCCAGAATCTCTTGTTTCCAGTACAGCCCACCTCCCTGTGGGGAAACATCAAATCTAGAAGACTCAGTGAGTAGAGTTTCCATGGAATTGTTTCTGCAAAGAAAAGATGTTTTTGACTTCACAGAAAATACTGCCAGTCTGTGACTGTGAGTCACAGGAGATCTGTTGTAAATGAGGGTTTTTTTTCTATATTGCTTCTCCTTTTGCTAATATCCTGTCACACCGTAGTTCTGACAAATAATTCCTTGACAGGTGGCTGTCTTTGAAACTCTTACTCTGTGGAGACCTGCCACAAAAACTTGCACTGAGACTTACTCACCCTTGTCATCTCTTAGCTTGCCATGTTCTTGTATTTCTGTCCTTCTCCAGTTTAGTGACGATCTGTCTTTTGTGTGAGACTCTTACTCAGAATCACAGAACCACAGAACCACAGGTTGAGGGTGGAAGGGACCTCTAGAGGTCATTGTCCAACCTCCTCTTCAAACAAGGTCATCTACAGCCAGTTGCCCAGGACTGTGTTTAGACACCTTCTGACTGTCTCCTAGGGTGGAGACTACAACTTCCCTGGGCAACCTGTGCCAGTGCTCGGTCACCCTGCCAGGTAAGAAGCATTTCCCAATCAGAGGGAATCCGCTGTGTTTCAGTTTGTGCCCACTGCCTTCACTGGGCTGTCTCCAGTACGTCCATGACTCTCTTGTACTGAGGAGCCCAGAACAGCACTCCAGGTGTGGCCTCACCAGTGCTGAGCAGAGGGGAAGGATGATCTCCTTTGACCTGCTGGCAACACTCCTCTTAATGCAGCCCAGGTTACTGTTGACTTTTTTTGCTGCAAGGGCACATTGTTGGCTCATGTTCAACTTGGTATCAACCAGGACTCCCAAGTCCTTTTCCGCAAAGTTGCTTTCCAGGTGGTTGGCTCCCAGCATGTCCCGGCATGGGGTTATTCCTCCCCAGGTGCAGGACTTTGCATTTTCCCTTGTGGAACTTCATGAGGTTCCTGTCAGCCCACTTCTCCAGCCTGCTGAGGTCACTCAGCACTCCTCCCAGTTTTATACGATCAGCAAACTTGCTGAGGGTACACTCTGACCCATCACCTAGGTCACTGACAAAGATACACAGTAATACTCTTTTCCCATTATGCTGCACCTCATAAAGAAAAAATAATACGGACTTGTGAAGCCAAGTCAGAAAGAAAACTTCTTCACTAGAGCTGTATAAGTTATGCCAGAGCTTACTGCTCCTGGGACATTACAAGTGTTCTCCATGGCCATCCTGGGCACCCCATCTCATTTATGGAATCCACAAAACCTGGGGATGAGTTGTGCATCCTACTCTGCAGGCTAGAAAATTATATTCCACGACCACATTGGCAATGTCAGTGAGTGGGGCCTGGAGAGCACTGTCCTTGCCGGCCTCTGCACTGTCAACCTGTACTGTTACTGTCATCCCGCCAAAGCAAAATACTGAGGGACACTGTGAGGGACTCATGATCCCAGCATTCAGCCTCACATCAAGGAGCGATTTCAGTTGACAACTGTGTCCTTGTCTCACTTCTTAGATGAGCAGAATTTAATTAAAACACATTTCCTGAGAACATTTGATCACTGTTCAAATACTGCTCAGCTTGCAGGCTCCGCGTACTAAGGGAGCTTTACTCTCTGCCCTTGCCCACTCTGCATCCCATGCCATTTGACTTGACTGCAGCTGTATATCTGCATAAACTCACCCCTTCAGATTTGGTATGACAAGTCCCTATTCCATAATAACTAGAGCCCACTGAAAGACTGCAAAGCATGATCTTGCCTTTAATTTGGTACATAGTTTAATCTGTTATTAGGACAAACTCTTAGTTGCATAAAATAAATATTGCCATTACACATACCACAATGGTTCCCTTGTTAATGCTGCTGCTGCTTGCTGAAAATTTGGCAGCTGCATTTCTCCAGATGTGCTACTTAAATGGCCATTTAGGACAGAGAATTTCAATCCTCTGCCTTATACAGTTTTATAGTTCTCATCCTTGCACATACTGAGCATTTGATGGAGCATAAATATGTAAGATCTTATTCTATTTTAATGCGGTTGGAAAACAAAATGCTTCTTTACAAATATTGCAGGAAACAAAGTGACATCAGCAGTATTGTGCTGTCTCTTTTGTATCTGACCAGGGCTGAAATGGTGGTAGCTGACATTGAAAACAATTTTACCAATTTTCAGCTGTGCTGGTCTAATGAGTGCTTAAGGGATACCTTATGAGGGAGCTACAGAAAGGAAGAAATTGCATTCAAGAAGGGCGATTAGCATTGTGGGTTCCTGTGAAGCATTAACTTGACAGCCACGTACAAGTCAACAGTATTTTTGTTCTCTCCTCTCTACTGGGGGTTTTGTTTCAAAGAGGGTCATCGGTTTGCAAGTCTGGCATCTACTTACATTGTTTAAAAATCTTACAAGACCCCCATTAGAATAATGGGTCCTGACATATATTTCCTAATTTGCTGTATGATATAACTACTGTGGACAACTGTAATCGTACTCCAACTGCTGCTTTAGAAAAGAGGTTTTTAAAAAATTGCTCCATTGATCTGAGATGTAATCTGCATCTGTGATGGTATAAACAATATGTCCTGTGGGATGACAGCTTTAATATTTTATTAAACTCCTTGCACAGCCTCCTACACGAGCTGTGGAATGTAAAAACAACCTTCATTGAAGCAGAGGATGAAAAATAAGAAGTGGATATATAAATAACCTTTTAGAAACATGTAGCCATTTCAACATTTCCTAAGCTGCATTTCTGCTCAAGATTTTGGCTTTTAAACTGCAGGTTTGCTGCCCTGCATAGAGTTTAAAGGATGCTTGCTGCCAACTTCAACCCTGGTCAGTCATTTTCAAGAAAATCAGATTACTTGGTTTGAGGGATCACGTTTGTCAGCGTTTGAGGTCTGACAATCACATTGCCTATTTTTAAAGCATGTTTTTTTCCTGAGCACCCACATGCTATAGTTTCACTCAAACCAAAAGAGGAAACAGAAGGAAGATGCACTGAATTTTTTGGCCATGTCTCTGTGGCAGTGCACAAGCTTAATGCAACACATGTAATGCAACTGGTGAAATATATTGCAGGGCTTGCAGGGGGAGATCCAGCATTCATAAATTAAGTGCCTCTCCCTCTTCACTGGCTATATTGAAGGCAGTCACCTTTCAAAGGGCAGTCATATCTGTCCAGTTCAATAGGTTCTCTCTTAATGGTAATGGGGATGATGGCCACAGATAATATACCACTGTCTCCGCAGAAGTGGTTAGAGCAGTGGGTGAGGAAGCAGTGACTTGAGTTCTTGGTTTATTCTTCCTGAAGGAGTTATGCCAAGACATTAGGAAAAGGCTAACCAGGGAAAGAGAGAAGTGTTCATCCTTTCCAAAAGGCTGGGCTGCTGTGGCCTCTACACTGCGTGAGACCTCAGCTTTCAAGGCAAAAAGAAGCCTGACTCTCACCTTACGGTTACAGTATTTAGTGGAGGGGAAGGAGGGCAAGGGAACAGCCTGAAGTCTGGTCTCTCCTTCTAGGTCTGGTCTTTGCCTTTTATTCAGACACAATCTAATTTGGAAGGTGGAGAAGCTGCATCTGGAACCTCAGTTCCACTGAGCTGCACTAATTTGCATGAAAACTGCACCATACTGCAGGAAGAAGAAAGGAGCTATAGGAAGTTAGACAGTTGCAGTTCACGTAGGTGCCTGCAACATTTGAGACTGTAAGCTGTAAACTTTGGCGTGTGTAAAATGGAGAGCACAAATAAGCAAAATGAAAATTGAATGTATTTCCATAGGGCATTTTAACAGAAAAGTATTGTTTGACTGTATATTTCACTTCAACTAATCAATAGCAGTGGAAGCTTCCTTTGAAAATAAAAATAATAATAAAAAAAATTGATACTTGAGCCTGATGAACTTGATGCCCTTATGCAGAGACAGACAGCTCTGCTCCTCATACACACCAGCACTTCTGTGCTCTGTTTCCAGAAAAAACCCTAATGATTTCTGACAACTAGAATAGCCACTTCATGGGTTATAGAAAGATGTCAGAGGGAAGAAGAAAGATGTTTGGGAAGTGACAGAGACGTTTTTTTCCTGACTGCATCTCTGTCTTTAAATCAGCCAAGTGCATAAGCCTGTAAACTGCAGTGTTTTCAGTTCCCAGTAACCTCAAGGGACTGCTTAGCTAGAATCAGGTCCTCAGTGTGTATTTATTGTATCTTAGGTTAAAAAAGCATCTACTTAAATGTACTCCTATAATGTGCCAGTTTATTACAAAAGCATGCACAAAACTTTTACAATGATGTCATTGTTCTGGGCTGCTCAGCAACCAGAAAATGGTTTGTGTTTTAAAGAACATATACAAAAGGTTGATGAGGCTATGCAGGTGCAAGCCTGACATTTAAAAAAGTGATTACAACTGTTTTTTCTAGATCTGCTATTGTTGGGCTGGTTTTGTTTTAACTATTCCATCTCTAGCCATATATTCTGGCTCTGTTACGCAGTATCATTATGACCCACAAAGGAAACCTAACACTGCCCTCCCAGGGACAAGGCTTCACCATACACCATGGTGCAGTCACCTCTGGGAATATTATAAGGAACTCATCAGCTAGGCAGAAAGCAAAAAAAGGGTGACATGAAAGAAACTGATTCACCAAGGACAAATGCATGAGCACCAGTGATGCACTGCGATGCTTGAAGGAAGCTGTGAAGGTGTTCTGAGACAGCATGCTGGCAAAGCTGATTTCTCATGTTAATGTAAAATGTGAATGCTAGGACAAATACGCAGCACCCACTAGAAGCCCTTAGTTGGGTGAACAGGTGATGCTGTGCAGCTGCATTACTATGGCAGGAGTGCAGAAGGCTTGATGAAACCACAGGCTTTGCTAGTTCACACTGTGCCCACAAATACAGAGGAAGCTAAAAGCAGCACAAATGCAGAACATCTGACCCTTGGGCTGCTCCCACAGGAAAGTCAGCAGATTCCAGCTGGTGACTGCCCAGATGATCAGAGCTGATCAGCAGCACGAGAAGGCAAGCACTGCCCACCCTCAGTAAAGAGCTTTTCCCTCAGACAGCAGCACTGAGCACGCATGACTGCAGGCTTGCAGTAGTCCAAAAGACAGAAAGTGAAATAAATTTAATCTCAAATTGTCTGCAATAAATGTCCAAAGAAAAGCAAACCACTTTTTAATGTCCACTCAAGAGCAAACGAGTCTGGATTTCAAAATGGGATCCAAAAGCTTTGGAGGAGCGAGTGATTGATAAAACCCACACAAAGTTACAAGCAAAGAATTACAAGACATCTTCCACGTCAAATTTGAATTGTAGGTGCAAATCAGACAAGCCTTAGAAACAAGTCTGAGTGGCTTAAGAAGTTACTGCCCTCACAGAGAAGCTTCTGTCCCATTGGATCGTGTTGTATTTCCATTCAAAACAATTACAGTAGCCTAAATCACCCAGATAACATGGAATTAATTCAACTCATATTTTATGTCAGGGCGTGGTGGTAAGCGTTTGCCCAAGGAACACTTGCCCTAGACAGGAAGTGAGTTGATAAAATAAAAGCTACCTCATCCTTAGGGTCCGGATCAAAAATGAGGACATATTAGGGCTTTCAAAGAAAAGATTTCTTCTTTTTTTTTTTTTTTTTTTTTCCAGTTACACATTTTTCTGGGCCTCCTTATAAAACCCACATTCTTTTTGGTCTGGAATACTCCTTACAGTCTTTACTCCCACAGCCTCAAACAATCAAAAATGGGGAAATGACCTAGCACAGAAAACCTTTTCTTAGATCAGTGCTTCATGATTAACAAAGTAGTAAAGGACTGAAAATCCGTGTAACTTCAGGAATGGTTGGTAGTATTCTCTTCGTCTGTACAACAACATATACCCTAGGTGCTGTCTGAAAGATGATTAAATAGGGTCTTAAGTTGCTCCAAAGCATCACAGATGTGTAAGACTGAAAGGTCATCTGGGTCCTTTCCTTCATTACAGGATCAAGTATAATTAGACTATCAGTCACTAATGCGTGTCCTCCCCATTTTTTTGAAAGAGTTTCAATGAGAGGGATTCCACAGCCTCCCTAAGCAACCTGAGTTTAGGTATTCTCACAGTTAGTTTTTCCTAATATTGCACCTATGCCTTCTCTTCTGCAAATTAAACTGATTCATCCTTGTCACTTCAGTGCAATGGAGAGTAACTGATTACAACTTTTGAATATTTGAAGACTATTAACATTACTCCCTTTTCTATACTTATTTCCTTCAGTTTTTTATTTCCAAAGAGTTCGGGCTTTCTTAGATCCCCATCATTCTTTTTGCTCCTTCTCTGGACCTTCTCTCAATTTGTCACTGTCTTTTCTACAAGCGTGCAGCCCAAGGATGAATACAGAAGTACAGCTGAGACCTTCCTAGTGACAAGTAGAGCAGAATAATTGCCTCCCATGGCTTATACATCATTCCTGTTAATTCACCTCAAAACGGGATTGCCTTTTTTACAACAGCATATTGTTAATTCAGATGCAATTATAGCTAACTGCCACACAGCCAGCTAACCAAAGTCCCCATTTTGCATCTATATGCTTGATTTTCTTTTCCTATTGGAGTATTTTGTGCTTACAGTTACCATTGTTACCATTGCTACCATTGTATTGATAAATTTGACTGATTTCAGGACATTTCTGCAATTTCATCAAGCTCATTTTGAACTCTGATTATTCACCCAAAATTCTTGCAAATTCCAGCAAGGTGTCCTCCATCGATTTGCAAATGCCCTCTGTTTCTTCTGTCATCTGAGATATTTGTGAAAATACTGAAGAACATCACCTCCAGGGAGAAGCTTTGTTGGATCGATCTTGACTTTATATTTTCACAGTACCATTACTTCTGTAAAAGTTTCCATCATTCTCGGTTGTGCAGAAAAAACTATACATGCATTAATTTTGATCTAGTACTACCACAGACTGAAACAATAGCTTTGGAAAGTGTGAACTGAGCCATCTATCTTAGTGAGATATTAAATATGAAGTTTCAGGACAATTAAATGTCAACATTAATTTTCACTGATGATCAACTTTGTAGAATCCAGCTAATATGCTTGTAATTTCTCTTACAATGTAAAATAATGAGGGGTCTGTACAGGGACAGCTAATTGCCATTGGGTATTTTAAAGTGATTCCTCACCTAATTGCCAAACACTCCTAGTTTTGCTATGGTGTTTCTCCCAATAATTTAATAATAATTTTTACACGCTGGAAGTCAAATAAATGCCGTCCACGCATTTCTGATTATTTTTGCTACCCACTCCATGACTGCTAAAATCCATTCATCTAAATTTTGTTTAGAAACATACTCCATTGTTAATGTGATATAAATTGGTTATAACTATACCGTAGGCCTGATCTGAAGTTCAATTTTAAGTCAGGGGATATCTTTTCACTGATTTCAGTTGGCTTTAGTTCAGGCTGTTAGACTAAAGTTTGAAATCTGAATATAGGTAATTAGTTGCGGTTGTAAAATTCAGTACTTATAGAGCAGTAATTAAAGTGTTATTTAGGAAGGAATTTATCAAAATGGGATTTATCTGTGGGTGATGGCATAATAAACCTGCTAACTGGTTGTTTAATATTCATACAAGCATTTATTTTAAGACTATACATCATTGCAATTTAATGATGCTTGAATAGGAAATAAACTTTCAACACAAGTGATACTTTGCCTAGGATACAGAATGCTTTATGAGCTGATTTCCTTATATTGACTCATGCTTATAAAGTCAATGGAGTTAAAGCAAGACTGAATTCGCCTGTAGAATATGAATGAGAACGCAGCTGGCTGTTTAGCTGGTATCCAGGTTCAGGTATCTTGGGAGACAGAAAGAAAGAAAGAAGGAAGGAAGGAAGGAAGGATGGATGGAAGGGAGGAAGGGAGGAAGGAAGGAAGACTAGATCAATAATTGGAAGTCTGTGAAAAGCTAGAAATTGTGTAATTGTGCTGAACAGATCAGTAAATACCTGAAATTGTTACCACAGTATCTAACAAATCAATACTTTCACTTGTTTAGTTAATACTGGAAAAGGGGAAAAATAGTAAGCATCACTAAATGGGAGGTACCAGGCGGTATGTGTGCAGAAAACTGGAGTTTCTCAGTTCTGCTTACTACACCTACTTATGACATGAAGTGCGAAAACATGCCATCACACTGAGGTCCAGTATAGCATATGGGAAAAACAGCTGACCTTGAGAAATGTAGTAAAAATGGCATGAAATTCAACAATGCGATTTGTAGAAAGCATACATTTAGAGACGACTAGTGGGAGTTTTTGTTACTAATAAGAATCTCACCATAGGAAAAACACGGGGGAGGAGGAGAATTAGACCATGTCTGACAGTCTCAGAGGACTGTAAACAGACAGTATGATGTAAAAGCAAGTGTGTTCTGAAGCTCTAACCAAGTAACTCCTAGTAAAGATAAGTATTAATGTGTCTGCACAAAGTCCTGGGGACAGTTCATCTGGAATAAATGCAGGAGATGCTGATCACCCATGTTGAAGACAAAAGAATTTTAGCTGAACCATGGGTCAGCAGAAAAAGCTAGTACAATGATCAAAAGGGGACAAGAGACTAGACTATCTTGGTTTGATTTAAAAAAACAAAACAGGACTGTGCTATCAATCCAGGTAAATATCGGCAACAGAAAAGAACTCTCCAGAAATCATCCAAACAAACAAACCAACTCTATCAGAAGAACCAGATGACCTCAACGGCCCGCTAATACAGCTAGCTTGGAAATCCAGGTAAGGTTTAAAAGTCAAAAGTGAGCTTCTGAGATAGTCCTTCAGTGGAACTATGAAGCAAAATACCACCACTACTTTTAACACAGAGTTCCATCAATTTTATGCAAGAGTTAGATGGCATGGCCGCCTGCAGCAGCAGGCTGTTGGAGGTGGGGAGTCCGTATCTGGCTCCAGTAAGAAAAACCTGAACAGTTCGGTGAAAGGAACTTAATCACACTGGAAAATCCTACTGATTCAATTCACAAGGGCTAATGCTAAGCAACTGGGAGACGAGTATTTTGTTTCTATGAAATATGTATCAAAGAGATAGACCAAAGTGTACTGTAGTTCAGAGCTATTCTCTGTATGATCACTGAATCTGACATACGTTTCCAGTCCACCTAACCATTTCTTGCAGAGAATATGTCCAACTTAACCCAAAACAAGCAACCAGAACAGAACTTGCTGGTAGCTTGTTATTTGGAACAAAGGTATTTATTCATGTTTATGTTTGAAATCTGTTTATGAAGCGAATGATTTCTTTTATAGACAACAATGTGACTCAGTTGCACAGGATTTCAAAGTGAGGTTTTAAATCTGTCAGCATTTTAAAACAGATTTTGCTATTTCAGCTACAAATCCATCTACAGATTACTGTAGACCTGAGGTTTAAAAAATAATGTTTTCCAAAGGCTGGATGCGGGATGTACTTTATTTGTATTGACTTTCACACTAGGAAACCATATCAAAGAAAAGCTGTTTTTGCTAATAATAATGCTGCAGATTGGATAAGAAATTATGAGGAAATAGAAAACACCTTCAAATATTTTATAGAAGGTAATTAATGAATACAGCACAGTGTAAATCTCATTGTTCTTCATCAGCATTTACGTTTATGTACTAACCTGTTGACTTGGCAAGCTCACCAACATGTTTATATATGTAACTTGTCATGCATCTATAGATACACTGACACTCTCACAAATGGGACAAAGAGAGTATTCTTAAATTATTGATGGGTTTTATGGTACCAAATTGGGGCCACTTTTATACAGAATATGCACCAAAAAGCATCTTTTGTTATGCTCTATTTAGCTGTGATACAGCAGGTAAGTGCCTTCCTTCATCGTATGCTCCTGTAAAACACGCGGTGGGTGTGCTGGGTGTGCTGGCTTTTGTGAACCCTTGCAGGCATGCCAGCTGAATGCACCATGGTAACAACACTGGGGTGTCCCTGACATTTACGAAAAGGCAGCTGGGAGAGACTGCAAGATAGTCAAGGAAACACTCAGCTGGCTCCTTCCCCATTGGTTAACTGGGAGGTGAAAGGTGTTCTCATGGACACACAGGAGATGAAGTGGCAAACTGGCAGTTACTTCATGCAGCCATTAAGGAACGTCAAGGAGAAGCAGGCAACAAAACCCTATACACTCATTTGATGGTGAGAAAAACCAAGAATTTTATACTGCAAGAGAGAAACAAGTTATGGCTGCACCATAAAAGAGCTCATAAGCCAATATGACAAAAAGGGTCAAATGGAAAGGGTAGGAAGACTCTCAAGAAAGGGATGGAGTGAGAAGACACAGAAGGCCGTCCAGAAAAGCTCTTTTTAGCACATGCTCCACAGCTTCTCTAGACAAAGCAAAGGATTTCAAAGGGAACCTCAGATGTGTGATCAAGCTATTACAACAGATTACCATTGGTTCCTTTTATACAGAGGAGAACACGTATTGTTCTGATTTTGATTAGATACATGTGGTCATTAGGACTGGCAGGTGTACAGATCTCAGCAGTTAAATGTGTTGGTAAAGATTAGTTATGGCAACATACTTATCTGTTTGAAGTGGGTACTTACAGCTGAAGAAAACGAATGGTTGCATTATTTAAAGTATGTGCCCCCTCTCCAAGAAAATATGTTACGTATTGTCTACCGCCTGTTTGTGGTGGTCGCCTTTGATCTGTTCTGGATACTCTGAAAGCCGGTAAAATACAGATCAAAGAGATAATGAGCCAGTGCTCCTATTCAGAGAGCTCCGTTCACACATACCACAGCCCTACTCTCAAACTAGCTTTCAAAAGGATGCATTTGAATAATCATAAAAATGTCTTTGTTTGTAATTTTTCACTGACTAGCACTCCAGCCATAAATATTTGTTTTCCTGAAAACTGACAGGAAAAATGTATCTGGGAAAAAAAAAAAAAAAAAAAAAAAAGAGAGAGATTGATCATACTGTACTGTGTATATGCAAAGTGGTCAGGACATGTACAAGCAGGCAGAAAATCGACTGTATTCGGAAACAGAAGAAAAGAATTTATGAACCATTGACCCAGTATTCCTAAATACTCCAGCAGCAGTATTTTTTTTTGTTTTTTTCCCTTTCCATTACTCAGGCAGGATAATACAAGGTGGGCTTCTTGTTGTGTGTTTGTTTTTGCCATTAACTCAGTAAAAATAATTGTTGTCAGTCTATGAGCATGCACCCAAGCCCTGAACTGATAGCTTACACAGCTAGGGGAATACCAGGAGTTTGAAAACAAATTTCCAAGTCCTCACATGTAAATGATTTTTCTTTTCCAGCATTTAACACATTGTCCCTCTCTTTGCTTTTCCATTGTTGGTATTTTCATTTTCTTATTTTTTACAATTTTTTTTTTTTTTTAAATTGTCTCTGGCTAACACACTCTTCATCAGATAAAGCTCACTGACAGACAAGGTACTGACAGCGAAACACCACATTCAGAGGGAAAACAGCTTAGCTTTTACATGCAGCAACTATGATAAAGGATGGAAGAAGACAGTCGATTGTTTCTGTGGCTCCTGAACCAGGATCAATGCCAGGCAATATCAGATCAAGCCATAGTTTAATTTCCATAAAGAAAGCTCTTGGAAGAGAGCAGAAAGAGGCTGCCGCAGGATGGGTATGGAGCTTGTTGCAAGCACAACTGTTGAAGCATAGCAAGAATTAGCTAAATATGTATGCAGCTAGATGCCATGACCTGGCTTGTCATGAAAAGGACTTTGTGCACCTTTCACAGCTGAAATTGATGCTCAGAACTGAACTTCTGTGATTCTGGCAACCAAATAATGAAGGGAACAGTTCAACTGATAAATCTAGTTGGATGCACAGTGCCACAGCCACCGTCCCATGGACTGCTGCAAATTAACTGTTACAGACTTTGACAGCTTTCACCAGGACTTTCACCACAAGAAGGGATGACTTTGAATGCAGAAAAGTGGTTTCCTGTGCATCACAATTGCAGAAGAAAAGGCAAAGAGAAGAAAGGCCATGAAATTCATGAAGTACAGGGGCACAGAGCCCTAATTTTGGATTACATACTTTCTTTGAGATCTAAGCAGCTTTTTGACATGCTCGCTATTTCTTCAGGGTAGTGTGGAAAGCTTGTTACCCTGGTAGAGGAACAGAACGCAGACTTCTTTGGGAAAATTTCCTAGAGTGGATCTCCCCATTGGAAATAACAAGCTGTATAACATTCCTGTATAACTCAGGTTTCTTGGAACTGTTCTAATGTGCCAATTCATGTCCTGATACTGCACATAAAACAACTGTATGTAAATAAACACCACACATCATCCCTCAGAAACTCTTGACAGAAAATATTCTTTATACAAAGAAAAATAATTTATCCTAATTTACCTTCTTCATTGTGATTTACTACGAATTACAGCAAGCCTGCAGACTGAACTAGCTGTTGCTGACACCTGCTCAACCTCCTGGTCTACGTGAGAGTGAGCAGGTAGAAAGAAAGGTGACAACGGTGCTAACGCTTCACAAGAGAGCACAGGGTTCGTCCACCAAGCTACAAACTGGGGTGGCTCTAACATGCAGGTGAAGATAAGAAGTTTATTTTTTACCTCTGAAATGAGAAGGTGACTTGCTTTACACATGGCAGAGGAAGACCTGAGGAACCGAAACTGCCATTTCTACAAGTTAATTTCAGAAAGGTCGGGATTTTTCAGCAGTGTAGGGTTTTTTTCAGCACATGCTGATTCATCCAAAACAGAACCGGTGATGGGTTCCCCTAGTTTCTCAAATTGATTTTTTTTTAAAAAAATATTATTTTGTGGGAAAGAGGTTGTAACATTTGAAAATGAAATTCCAATGTACAGCACAAAAATGTGGTTTAAGTTCATTTACAGTAATTTGCAGTAACTTAGCATTCGAAATTTAGAAATTGAAACAATATCTGCTGCTCCTATGCTCTGATTAACTGAGTCAGGTGCACTTGCAAAACACCAAGCGTGCAAGGTCATGAATGGCTTCAAATCTGGGAGTAAGTTGCACAAAATTAGTTATTGCCCTTATTCCACTACATTAGAAAACTATGCATACTGAAAAGAATGGGATTTGAATCCATTAGGAAAAAACCCAAAATCTGTTATAAATACAGCAGAACAGCCTTCTAGTAAAAATGCTCGTAAGAAAGTCCTTAAACAAACAGGCTGTAGCAGGTGAGTAAAGCAAGGCGTCCTGTCAACGTAAGCAACTGGAGAATTACTTACTGGGTTCTAAATTTCACAAATCCATATATCATATTGATATGGAGGTGATGATGAAGTGAAAGTAATCATTTGTGCATTTTGTAGGCAAGTAGTCTTCAAGAGCATATCCTTCCCACTGCAGCACAGATTGAATATGCTCGTAAATGAGAAATCATTCAGTAGTATATACATGAGGATACTTTCATGATCATTTTTGAAGGGCAAAGAGGCTTACCAGAGGCTGTAGTCTACTGTGAGATATCCACAATCTGCTTTTTTCATTTTACTGTGGTGCATTCCCAAAGACAGCACTCCTAAAAAAAGCTTTAATTTCCAAACACATTTATTTAATGGGTAGTCTATATCTTTCTGACCTCTGGCCAGACCTTATCAAAAGAGCAGTGCCACACTAGGCAAATATCTCATGTTTTGATTCCTATACTCCAGAAATCAACTTTCCTGTGTTTGAATAATCTAGTTGATGCTCAAAATGAGATGCTGTGCAGTTTCTGAAAATGACCCAGCTGCTTCCTTTGTTTATAGTAATAAAGGAGTGAAATGGGGGAAGGAATAGGTCTTATCAGTGTTCTTTATCAGAAAACTCTGGCAAACACATCGCTTAAATCTTTATTGAAAGAAAACCACTGCAATTTTACCAGTGATGAGCCAAATATGAATACCAACATACGGTTCTTCATACCTGACTTACAAACACCCAACTTTGAAAAGTGCATGAATATGGGGTCCGTTCTCTTACCTCCTCCCAAAAAACCCCTGGCAACAGTTTTCCACTCAATTTATTCTACAAATATTGGCTGAATCAAAGCTAAATAAATTGCACTTTGCTGCTAGTAGCCTTCTACTGCTTAAAGATCAGCTCTCCTGATTGAAAGGAAAGGATGTTTGAAACAGACTCTTCCAAACCATATCACTTCATATGAATTCAAAACTCAGAAATGTACTGAATAGATATCTTATTTGTGTTGAATAACATGCTTTGTGTTGTTGACTCAGTATACTGGGATATTTTAAAATGAATTTCTCTACGGTCAGCAATGCCAGCATGTAGCTTCCCGCTTGAGGACACCTTGTCTCTTTGATGTGAACAGATGCATAACACATAATTTCTGTTGCTGAATCATCAGCCTTCTCAAAACCATAATAATGTAATAGGCTTTTTAATTAGCGAGCCTGTGAATTTAGCGACAAAATACTGGAACCATGAGTGACTGTGATCTGAGAGATATAAATACATGTAATGAGCTATCATGTAAGAAAAGGTATGACAGCCTCTGAAGCATAAGGTCTACTAAAAAAAAGACCCTCTGCAGAGCTATTTTTATGTGAGTTAATAAAAGAATGCATGTTATTTTGATTTCTTATGCAGCATCCTTTACGGAAAGAACCTACAGGACCCATGAGTATAGGCTTCTCTTTAATTCTCAAAACTGATACAGCATATCAGTCACTTGGTGAATATAAAACACAAAGTGATTTATTTCACAGGAGGTGATAAAAGACCAGATCTTCTCATAAAGTTATGCTCATACTGCCATGGTAGTTAGCTAGCAAGAAAAAATCTGAACATAATTTGGTATGTATCATCTCCCCAGAGCATGGTTTTACACAGCCAGTAAAGGCAGGAGGTTTCATCAGCTTTTGGCCAGGGTTCTCTTGGAGACATTCCAGTTTGGTCTGGTAGAACTGCCCATTAAATCAGTTGGTTCAGTAGGCAGCTCCTGGATCCCACCTCTAGCAGGCTCCTGCTGGTGCCTCCCACTCTCCCACACAGCCCAACGGTTGGGATTTGGCTCATGAAATGGCTCTTCTATAAAGTTTGGACCCAGAGCCTGCACCTCTACCCTCTGGCTAACTTTGCCCTGCTCCTGGAGCTGTCTCACAAGAAGCGTGCATGGGTGCCCACACACACACTCTCCGGAACAGCATCTTCTCCAGGGCAGCTGCAGGGCAGCAAGCAATGCCCGTATGCCTAGCCTTGTCCGTCATCCCAGCAGATGGCTGCTGAACAGGGAGACGGGGTGAGGATGAGGGGAGAGCCTGAAACTTCCCAGTTTACCCGGATCAAACTGTGGGGTAGCAGAAGCAGCAGACATTTTACAGAGTATGCAGAATTACCTGTCAATGTTGAAATTATTCTCTTGAGCCACAGCTGAGATCCCTGCTCACTTTTTTACGCTGAGTGAAAAGCAAAATACACCTGTAAATTATGGATATAAACAACAACCTACTTTTCCATAAACTTTATGAGCAGTGACTTAGCAGTAGAATCTCCTCAGTACTGGAAGATGACAGAACATTTGAAATCCAAACATTAGATCTTGTTTGGGCAAGAAAGAGAATTATGTTTTCTCAGTACCACTGAAAATAAGGCCATTTTCATTTCTAAGCCAAACTACAGGCATCAACATTTGAAGACATCAGTGCAAATTTCCAAGATTTGAGGTGGCAAAACCAGCTTTTAAAATGACAGCTAAGGTTTTGTCTGTGTAGCGATAGTAATGGGGAATGATAAGCCAGGGGGATATCTCCAGGGGGTGTTGAATCAGGCATAGAATGATAATAATTTTAAGCTTAACAAGATTAGCTCAATGTTTAACATGGGAGCAAAACCAGCAGGCCATTATGTTTAGCCATTGCTATTGCAGAAAATCCTGATGCAAAGGCCAGAAGAGCATCATCAATGAACTGCCAGGTTTTACCACTGAGATACACCAGTGTCAAGGTTTAACCCTGGCCAGCAGCCAACACATGCAGCCGCTCGCTCACTCCCCCCGACCCAGAGGGATGGGAAAGAGGATCGGAAAGGGATGTAAAACTCAAGGGTTGAGATAAAAACAATTTAATATGTAAAGCAAGAGCCGTGCTCACAAGCAAAGAAAAGCAAAGCAAGGAATTCATCGCCACTTCCCACGGGCAGGCAGGTGTTCGGCCATCCCCAGGACAGCCGGGCTGCATCACGCGTAACGGTTACTTGGGAAGACAAATGCCATAACGCCAAATGTGTGTCCTCCTCCCCCCTTCCTTCTTCTTCCCCCAGTTTATATACTCAGCATGATGTCCCATGGTATGGAATACCTCTTTGGCCAGTTGGGGTCACCTGTCCTGGCTGTGTCCCCTCCTAAGTTCCTGTGCCACCCCAGCCCTCTGGCTGGCAGGGCCCAAGGAACTGAAAAGTCCTTGATTTAGCACAAACATCCCCCAGCAACAACTAAAACCATCAGTATTCTATCGACATTGTTCTCACATCAGAGCCAACTGTACCAACCACAAAGAAGAAAATTAACTCTGTTCCAGCTGAAACCAGGACAACCAGATATTAAAAATTATCTGAAAAGATTGTCATTAATTATTCTGATGGAGAACAAGTTGTGTGTGTGTGTGAGTTAGCAGCGTGCCCTTGCAGCCAGGAAGACCACCAACGTACTGGGCAACCTTGACAAGAGTGCAGCCCGCACGATAAGGGACGTGACCGTTCCCCTTTACCGCACACTAGTGAGGAGACATCGAGAATGTGCACCACTGTTTTGCCTTCCTCCCCATCACAGTGTGAGATGGGTATTAACAAACCAGAGGCCACTGAGATGTTCAGGGGGTTGGAGTACATCATGTATGAGGACAGGCTGAGGCACCTGAGTTTGCAGAGGCTGGAGACCAGAGGGGGAACTTCACTGGAGTCCAGCGCTATGTAAAGGCAATCTGCAGGACAGTGTGCAGGGAAAGGGCAAGAGGCAATGGTCACAGGTTGCAATAAGAGACGTCACAGCTGCGTAAATGAAAAACATTCTTCAAAATGACAGTGGAACACACTGCCCACGCTGCAGCATTTCCCTCCTTGTGGATTTTCAATACTGTGCTGGATGAGATCTGAGCAACCTGCTTCAGCTTTGAAGTTCGCTTCCCTTTGAGCCGGGGGTTGGACCAGACGATCTCCAAGCACCCCTTTCAAACCTAAATTATTCTGTGATTCTGTGACTCATGATGCTTCCCCCCACAGAAAAGCGGAAATATGATTCACATTCTGCTTGCAAACAACAAAATTGTTCTTTCAATACCCAGAGGCCCAACAGTTTATACTAAAATGACCCCTTCTTCAAGACCAGAGTTGCCGGTATGTATAAGGCGACTGTGTATCAGTGTATCACATAATGAATGGCAGTACAAACTGAACTCGATACTCCTGAGTGATGAGACAAAGAACACTGAACTGGCTGTGATATCCATTTACATACTAAATCCAATTTTTAACATTTTTTAAAACCCTCATCTTTTGAAATCCTGGAAGGCTGTTTAAAATTTCTTGCTCTTAAGAGAACTGAGCTCTAGTTTTTTCCCTCTAAACCACATAGCTTGTTGTGAATAAGAACCCAAATACCAAGTGGAAACACCGAACAGAAAGAAATTTCAGTGGGAAAAAAATATCTTCTTTGTGGTATCATTGGATAATTCTACATGTGTACATTCAGACTTGGAGTTTTCACAGACTATTGTCAACCAGCCATGTTAAAAAAAATCCCAGAAAACAGCATTACATTATTCCTTCCGGCAAAAACAATGCAGATAAACAAAGCATCAATAAAATTTAATCTTTCATCTTTACAATAGAGAAATACTTGAAGATTATTTTGCTTGCTTTATGGTTTGAAATAATATGTGATTGCCCAACCTTAGCAGTGCACTTAAATAATGTCTAAATGATCTTTCATCATCAATTAGTATCTAATCGAGTTGAGGAAATAAACTTCCTCAGTAGATCTGTTTTTTCTACACCAAAAATGGTTGGATTCACTTTTAGTATATGACATCACTTGAAAATATTCACGGTATCCTTTTTTTTGATTTCTATCACCGTTTTAATGAAAAATAGAATGAAAGATTGTTAAAATACTAACAAACTAGCTTCTTACTCCTGAAAAAATCGGATGCATCTGTAACAAGCACTTGCGCCTTCCATCTCTTTAACACTGTATTTGTTTATGCAAATACATGCTAAGTCAGGACACAAAAAACTAAATTCATGCTTGCAAATGCAGGATTTGTCTATGGCTTAAAGCAGAGCCCTTTAGAAGTACTACAAAATGTTTCCAGTAACATTTATGACTTCTTTAGACATTTACCGAAGAGTCAAAATCTGATGATGACTCATATTTACGTACAGTATGTGAAATTGCTTTATTATGAAACTCCACCTTCAGAATTGCATGATTTCAGCAGATAAGATTCAAGTTATTTCTCTAGTTCCATTTTACTTCCACCTCACAGCACCATCCCAATAAAGGAGTGTATTGACCCACTGTGGCTGATGTGTCTGAAATTTATTATTTGATATAGAGAATTACATCTGCTCAAACTCAGATCAGTTTGCCAAGCCAGTTAAGATTTTTCTTAGTTATAGTGGATTAAACTCTATGGTTGCAGGATAGGCCCACTCATAACACTTCATTGGCACACAGAGGCTAACTTTTCAGGTCTTTCAGTGAGCAGGTTATAAGACAGAAGAATATAACTGGTGTCTGAGGAAAGGATGTACTGACAAAGCACAGGTCATCCATTCAGAAATATGTATGTTGGTGTATCCTTCAAAACCGTAGGTCTGAGCTAGGTATAGTAGTTATACATACAGTACCTGATACCACTTCCCCCAGCAACAAAATAATTAGATTAAAATAGGCAAATTATTACAAATGAATGAGATGAAAATCAATATGCTTCACACTCTAGAATTCTGTGCCTCCAACACACAATGTTAAAATTAGTAATTTTTCTTCACATTCAGGAAGACTGCCTTTTTTTAAGTGAAAGCTGAATTTTTGTGTTCCCTTTATGGCATGAACCAATTACCTGGTATTTCAAGAAAACTCACCATACACTTGCCATCCCTAGACACCGAGTACCTGATTTACATGCAGCTCCTGCAAAAAGCTTTGAAAATCCACATCTGAACACATTATGGAGCCAGCTGTGTTATGACTGCTGGGGGCACATGGAGCCCATGGGGCAGAGGGCCTGGTGAGGCAGCAGGAGCAGGGGTAAGATGCTGCTTGGGTAGGATGCTGCTTGGGTAGGATACTGCAGGAGCAGGATGCTGCAGGAACAGGATGCTGCAGGGGCAGGAGGCTGCTGGGCTGGGCACACAGAGCTGAGCAGGACTCCTCTCAAATTCAGGCAACCCATGCACCACGTGCGCCTGACTCTATAGGTCTGGACGGGGAGAAAGGCTTTGCCAACAGTAGAGCCACTAGGGCAAGGCACATGAACTGACTATATGAAGGTATCTCACATGTTAAGGGATAGAACCAACAGGTCTGCGTCCTCCAGCTTGCAGAGTCTGTGCTGTTGTGCCATCAAAAATATCCGGCAAATGTGACCTGTGGCTGCTGCAGCAGCTGCCCAGTGGGTGGGTGTTCTGTGCAGGCTAGGGAAGAGCTCTGTCCTCCAATATCCTATGCAAAACTCATTCGCTGCTCTTTAAACTCAACTCATAAATTGCTCTTTGGTCACCTGTAATCCTGGAGGCTTATCCTTGCATTCCTCTAACTGCAAAATTAAAAAATGGATGGATTTTGAACATGAAATAGTGCACTGATTGATCTTATGCTTGGATTTTGCAGTACAATCTGTGTAAGTAGGAGTTTTCATTATAAATCTCATTTTGAAAGGTTTATGACTAGCCTGTTTCAATTCTCTCCAGGCTCAAAACTTGTTAGATATGTTTCACCCTGGAAGATAAAAACTCTCACAAAAATGAGAAAGAGTGTGAGAGAAAGAAAAAGAATCATGTACATTTCTTTAACAACAGGAACGTATTTTGAATCAAATATATGAAACACTGAAACTTGACAGTCCTTATTTCTTTTAATAAACTACTTGTTTTTTGAAACAATAACTTAAATTATTACAAATGTAAGAGTCTATGCACGCCTCGGTAATATACACCTATCATTTAGGACACAATTACCTTTTCAGTATTACTGAAAGTGGCTTGACTTTTAAAGAAAAATCTAAGAGGTTAATTAAGAATTTCTCTTAGTCCTTCTGTCATGAAGATCATACAGAATTTAAGGGTATATCTTTCTCACTTATGCAAATGGGAGAGCTCAAATGACTTATTTTTTAGGAGAATCAGGGTGAGACCTGGAAAGGATGCTCAGGTGCTCAGAAGTGAAGTGCAGAAGTTCATAAGCAGTATATTGATGTGTTCTTACTCACACAACATGCTGTGCCTTGTTTCAGCCTGTCTGCTTTTCAAACTTGCCAGAAGAGTAACATTCAGATGATAAATGAGCACCTAGCGATTTATTGGCTCAGCCTTCATCAAGTAAATCATGTCTGAGGTTAAGGTTTTAAGGATGAGGACCTTCTCTTTCCAAAAGTAACAGATGTAAGAAAGGAAAATAGTCTCTCCTGTTGTAAAGTTCCTGCAATTTCTCAGATTCCATTTCCTACATTTTTACTTTAGCAATTGTTCAGGCATATGGTAAGTGGTATACAGACATAACAGGCTCTTGAAGTTCTAACAATGAACATGAAACTATCACATAAAAGCAAGTTCTCCAACAGACAGTTTTGCTTACCTGTATATGACCAATCGATCTCTTCAGTCAATTTCCGCTGCTGTCTATAGTATCCGTACACCAAATCTGCAAAACAGCAATGAATTTACAATATAAAACCTGAAAGTCTAACATGAACATGAAGTATAGACAAGATATCCACTCCAAGAAGAAAATCACTGTTTTAATTACTGATTAATTATTTACTTTGTCCTTATCTTGGACCTTGAATAGTAATTAGTTAACAGAATATAATTACCATCAACACTGTAGCATGTAATGGACACAAACAGTTTTTCAGTTTTTACTTTCTTCTTTTTCTTTCTCTTTCCCTTTCCTTCCTTCCTTCCTCTTTCTTTCTTTCCCTCTCTTCTTTTTTTCTTCCCACTTTTCATCACAACCATGCTTTCCCTTTTAAAATTAGTACAATTCCCCTGTGAAGAAACCATCTTCTCTGATGAAGATGGTTAGAAAGAACCAATCTAGATTACTTGGAAGACAATGCAAGTTAAACTTTCACTTCAGTGTGGTCAGGACTTTACATATTTTTTCTAACTTTGTACTACTGATACCATTTAAAGATAGAGAACAAATATTCCAAAATGTGATTTCAGTGTGTACTACCATCAGGAATATTATAGCTGAAGTATGTGAAGTTACTTATATCTCCGTAAACTTTATGGAGACAGAAGGGTAGATATTAGATACTTTTTAATGACATTACATTTCTCCAGAGAGAAATATCTAACTGTATACTCATTGATTTATTCTGACTACTGAATAACCTTCACTTTTATCCTTTTTATGCCAGTACAATTCTAGCAACACTACTGATGTGTGCACATAGACAACTATGCCCCTAATACTTATTAATATATGTAAATTGTAGATATAGCTTTTTTGAGACTGTCATTTCAAGAGTCATAATGTTAACTAGCTTCATTAAATAAAGTTCTAGAGAAGCACAACATAACCTATTTAAGAAATAATTGCATATGAGCACGTTAAGCACACATATGGATTGCTTCCTTGAGAAAGCACCATAGAATTCTGCTCACATTCTGCAATAAATACGATTTAATGAAACAATTTCATAGCATGCATTTTTTTTAATACAGAAAAGTATATAGTGCTGATTACAGGTTGTTAAATCATAATTGCTATTTGCAAGGTTAGAAATGTTCTGTGTCTTACAATGAGTTTCTGCTGCCTATCTGAAGTCCATGCATTTTAACAACTTCATCAGGACTTCTCCCTCCTCCATGAAATTGCAATTGCTCTTAAATGTTTCTCTCTTTGCTTTTTCCTTCCCCGCCAAAAAAAAAAACCCTCCTTGCGACATTTTGCAACATTCACTCATGACTAAGATTTTTTTTAGAAAATGATCAAACCTGACATGTAAGTAATGGCACTGAAAAGGGATTTACATGCACCAGCATTGTCTTTGGACCACATTTTGAAGTCAATGTGCATTGTGCCTGCTTCTTTAATTATGTAAAAGAAGGCTGTTTAAGTTCTGATTCACAGGTGTTAGTTGCTGTCTCCAGTTTCCTCCTTTATCCATTGTCCTCCTAATTGTTACTTCAAACAATGAGTTGAGCATTCATATGGTAACTAAGCAGGGTTTGGGCGTGAGAGCTTCCCACCACTTTTTAAATTCCACTCGGAGGTCTGATGGACAAGGAGCGATAGCTTCAATGAACAAGAAAAAAAGGGGCAAGGTTCACTTTTTTGGTGCATTACACACTTACAGACCCAGTAAATCTTACAGAAAGTCTTTATAAATGCCAGGAGACGTCAGGAGTTCATACACCTTTCCTCCACTATTCACCTATTGTGTTCCCACAGCCCCTTCACCGCACACTCACAGCCAAGTGCCTCCCCACGTCTGCAGGGATCATCAGCGGTTCTGGTTTTGCCTCTTTCTGCTATGAATATGCGGCAACGTTGGGGAAGGAAAGCAAATTTCACTTGGGGAAGGAAGCAACTAAGGAATCATAGCCAGCACGGGTGTCAGAGAAAAAATGCTGTGTGTGAGTGTGTGAGGATGACTGAATGCAGCAATTCCTCCCTTGAGCTACTTGGGTAAACTCCCTGGCAAAACACAACCACGCACCCTATAAAGCACTGCTGTGTAAACCGTCAGCGTTGATAGCTAACAGTGTAGAGACCAGCTGGAGGTAAGTTTTAATTTTTAATTCAGAGTTAAAAAATTGACATCCCTTTTGTTCATGGTATATGACAGCACGTACTTCTGTTTAAATAGTCTATTTAAATTCCTTACATTTAATTTAAATGAATACAGTAATAATTAGAACATCCTCAAAAAAGAGAGGGCAAAACTGATGTCAAATTTGTGGGTTTATATGTAAATCTATGATACTGATACTTGAGCTTGATTAGCTTGACAGTCAGCATGGCTCCTTTGACACTGACTGACATCTCCAGCCAGCGCCCAAAATAGTTTGAGTTTTACTGGTTGAGGTGCTGCTTTATGAAGCAAAAAATCCTTAATGTTCTCTTCTGCTTTGAACATGTTTCCATAGATTGTTGATTTATTCGTAGAACAAGGCAGCTCAGTTGCGGGATCATGTTTTAACTAGTTTTATGGTTATCTTTCTATGCCTGTCGAGGAGATGCTTTTGTTCATTTTTTCTACTGTCCTTCAAAGCCAAAGTTTTCTTTCTGAGGTTTGTTTGATTTGTTTCCTTTTATATTCTATCCAAACAGTGTGCGCCCCAGTGCCAGGGCCCATGAAGTCAGGAATAACAGTGGCACATGCTCCCCTGCTCATGAGGACCGATGATATGTGGCCGACCTTGTCTCATGTTCAGTCACTGGGCCAAACAGAGAAGACAGATTTCTAGTTAAAGCATAGTGCTGGGCCTAACAAGATCTTGTGGATATCTTTTCCTGTTTAAAAAGTATAAACAACCAGGGTTTCTTCCTCTTGACATGAACCTGATATTCCTTTTGCACTTACTCGCCTCAGTTGAGTTGCTTTTGAGTTACTGCTATGAACAAAACATTCTGATCCTCTGTGTGTATTTATTCATATGTAAAGGTAAAAAATAAATTGCTTTAAAAATTAACAGAAAGAATTGTCTGTGACAGAGACCCTCTTGATTTGGCACTGTGCCAGAAAAAAATGAGTCAGAGAAGTGGAAACTGGACCTTAAACCTTTGAATTCTGGCAGGGAAAATCCTCTCAGAGTTGCTGAGGCAACAAGGCCCATGTATCCACCAGAGACCCGGTATTTACTAAGCCTCGGTAAAAAGGCTGTTCTGAGGATAGTGTCTGAGACATGAAGTATGTTTGGGGATGCTGCACTCAACATGCTGCTTTGCTACACAGGACACAAGTGCAGGCGTAATCTGGCGCTGTAATTCATACCAGGATGCTGTAATTTTACCTGCCCTTTATGCTCGTCCTTTTTGCCACAGCACTGTACAGAGGTATCAGCTGCTAGACTCAAAGAGGAACCAAGGACAACCTCCTTACGGTTTGACCTCCACGCAGCCTGAATTCATGAGTTGCACATGTAGTGGAACCAGCATTTATGAGATTCTAACATCAGAATGACTTATTTATGGGAATTGTGACACATTAACATCTGTGTTTGTGAAATCTTCTACAAATGGCACTGATGTTCTGCATGTACGGTAGGGGTAGGCACTATTAACTACATATTTAGATTGTCAACATTGTTTGGTCCTGGGACGTCAGGTGTCACTCAGTATTCTCCTCCTATCTCAAAATCTAATTTGTGAGCAAAGAGTATAAAGTCATAAGCATT
Source organism: Falco naumanni (assembly GCF_017639655.2). Taxonomy (NCBI): domain Eukaryota; kingdom Metazoa; phylum Chordata; class Aves; order Falconiformes; family Falconidae; genus Falco; species Falco naumanni. Next base: position 82,927,450 of record NC_054058.1, on the reverse strand, counting down.
CATCTAGTGTAAGTGGATAATGGCAATGCATTACAGTCATGGAGATAAAAGCTATGTTGGTATTAAAACTGATCGGAATTTCAGTTTACATGGGAAGGATTCAACCTGTGGTTCTAAGGCCAAGGAAGAACACGGGAACTCTCAGGATACCAGGAAGGATGCAAGCACTCACTGAAAATACGTAAGTTTTCTCTTTGAGAAATACCAAAGTTCTTGTTTTAAGCAAATCCTGTCTCGTGAGATCTCTGCTATGTACACTCATATCACTGACTCTGCAGAAACTGGAAGCTGTGAATACCAGAGGTTTACACAGGTTTGGAAAAGATTTTAAAATTCTGTGAAGGAGAAATCCATAAATACCTCTTATACACAGTGACACCACTTTTGGCTCACTAAGTCCACTGATAAAAGTATTATACTGGGAAATTCTCATTGCATATTTGCCCTATTTTAATGCCTTTGCCTAGGCATCAGCTACTAGTTATTGTCAGACGGGTTATTAGACAAGTGGCTTGAACTAGTAAAGCAGTCTTCAAGTTTTTATTCAAATACCTATTGTGCTTGCCCGGACGTTCAGCAAACTGTTTATAAGGACAAAAGACTATTTACCCACGTTCAAATTTTCCACCACACAAACTGACCCACCTCCGCTGAAGGCTACTGAGATGCACCAACATATGTGTAAATGTGAATGTCTCGGATGCTGCTCATTCAAACAGAGTGAGGTAGCTCAGTCTTTATGCCCTACTTGATCTACTATCTCTAGTCATATACAGCACTTTTATACACTATAGAATATTTTGAAAGTCCTATTTTTAGAGCAAACCACAAATCTCTTCACTGGAGAAGAATTAGGACTCGCACAACAAACTGGAATGGTATGGTAAGAACAATGGTTATACAAGGTAGCTGAAAGAAAATCTGTGGCTAAGTGGGACACCAGACAAAGTTGCTGCAAAGTCAAAGAGAGGAAGACAAACTGCAAAATTGGCATGATAATAAATTCAGAAAAAGAAGCTACACGTGATTAGCAAAACAGATGCTCAGCGCTTTTAAAATACGTAAAGAATACAGTAGATCGGACAGACATTTATTATGCAGGTTCTACTTCTGAATGTAAATACAGAACTTTAAACACAGCTAAAACTGTGCAAAATCACCTCTGATGATAAATGGAGGGCTTCTTCAACAATTGTCATTTCCTTATTTTAGCTCCTTCCACTGACAGGAAGGTCACAGGACCCACTTCTACACCTTTCATCCATCTTATGATTGTGCAGCTTCATTGCCTCAATTGAAATAATTCTTGCTTTACACTGACAGAGGAAATGAAAAGATTCAGAGAACAACCTGCTAACACTCTCACAGCTCTAACTGACAGGAGCTATCTATAAATCCCTTTGAGAGAATGATCTACATTTGTCTGAATAAGGTCTCTTATGGATTTATCTGATTTTGTAATGGCATCTGTAAAATCCTTAAACCCACCAAAATGCTTTAATAACCCACCTCTACAATTTCATGTTCTTTCTCCCTGAAAGTAGAAGTGTCTAAATCTTTTGTCAAGATGGGGCTGAGAATTCTCACAGCTTTAGAGAAATTTAAATTTTTTTTTTCTTTTCACCCACAGCTCCTTCTGTGTAAGCTTATTTTAGGCATTGGTGCATGTTCAGGTATCTATAAAGAAAGCCAGTTCCCTTCATTATGCTTGAGTGTAGGCTGCTCATTCCAATACAGACTGAGAAAGTGAGACTTTCCCTACACTAAATATAAAGTCAAAACAAAACTCTTGTAATTTGACAACTGTCATGTGTATTTACTAACACAAACTGTGTTTAAATCTAAAAAAAAAAAAAAAAAAAACAAAAATAAAAAAGGAAGACAAAGATTGATTGGTTTCATTTAAAAGCAGTTATCATTAAGCACCAGAGTATTAATAGGCACTCTGCTTACTTAATCTGTCACAACTTTACAGTGAATAGTGCTGTGAATTAAAAGAATAATCCCTATGGTATCAGCTAAGGTTTATAAATCACATTTAATCACATTTTTCCAGTGCATTTGTATATGCACAAGCAACAGGCACTCCTGTTTGACCAAATTTATGTTCTACCCCACTGGCATTTTTCATGCCTGGGGTTTGCAGGGCCCCTGAAATTCCTAAGAAGCCAGTGGCAAGCGGGAGGGATATCACAGGGTACGATCCAATCTGCCTAAGTTACCTGCTTCCACCTTCACTCTGACTGTAGGCAAAGCAGCAAGATACGTTAGATGTCTCCTTCCATTTGTGATCTTGTGCACCTAGAAATCATCTGAAGATGCAGCAAAATGGTCTGACGCTTCCTACAAAGCCATTAGCAGTTAGTTGAAGTTTTAAGGCTTCTCTGGTAACCAGTGTAGCATTGAAGTGTCTGCTCACTGAAACCAAGCTGACAGTACAGGTTTTAGGGGGGACAGTGGTGCTTACCTTTCCAGAATTGCTATTTCTGAATATGCACAGGTGAATGAAATTAACTGCTGTGAAGCTCTTGGGTTAAACACAAAGATATCTCAGTAATTTAAGAACCTACAGAACTAGACAATATAGAAAAGCTAGATGATTGCCTTGCTGCTGAAGCACCTAGAAAGGTGTCCAAAGCCAAAACTAGAAAGGACTTAAGAGGACTAATCTCACCAAAGATGGTACACTAGTGTCCCATGTATGAAGTGAGGCAAACCGGTGGTTTATAGTGGAACTGCTATTCAAAAAAGCAGGTATCAAGCAGTGATTCTTAGCACGCACTTTTATGTAACTGCTGCAACTCAGATTCCTTTCCCCATGCCCAGGCAGTCTTTTAATGCAACACGTGTAAATTCATGGAATCATATAAACAAAAAGTAAATACAGACCAGACATGAACAAAAAAACCCCAACCAAATCAAGTCAGTGCAACTACAGGCCTTTGATTTCAAAATGAATTTACTTCTGTTAGCAGTACCAGAGAAGCAGGAAAGAGATAGCTAGAGTCGAACAGAACTGGATTTTATTTACACATAAATAATAACGGTAACTTAATTCTGTTTGCATGATCCTACTCAGTGTTCTGGGTATTCCACAGATAAACTTTTATGATTCTGACTTTTAGCAAAATTGTGTGTCACAAGGCATAATAAATATCATTAGGAATGAAGAATATGCGCTTTACCTCTTATATTAACACCTAAGTGTTAAAACATTTACAATAATCCCCTTTCCAACAAACCAGAAACATTGCAATAGTAATTTCAGAAGTGCAATGAAAACTAATTTTAACCCCTAGGCTCAAAATCTTAAGAGGTCACATTTAAATGGTTTTTGGAAAGGTTTTTAGAAATCTTTACTTTGTATCGCCAGTGCCTCTCTGCCTGTTAATAGATACTAACATCCACAGACCAGTAAAGTTCTACAAGCTTTGGTAGTATCTATCTAAACCCCTTGAGAGCAGACCTTATGCAAGTCATCTCAAAGGAACATGTGGTGAAATAAATGCTTTTTAGCACAGTAGGGGCTGTGAAGTCAAGCTGTTAGAAACCTTCTCTTCTGCAAACTGTTTCAATGGTTAAAGGCATCTTGCGGACCCTAATGAACAGCTTTAGACTGAACCCTATGAAGGTGTTGGGGGAGATATTGAGAAAAATATATTCTCTAAAGCAGGAAGTTTTCAATTATTAAATATTTTCCTTTACCATTTATTTGATGCTGGAATTGCAAATTCTACTCAACCATTACCCCTCCAGTCACGTTACAGTAAGTCTCCTGAAAGGTGGCTCTTTAGATAGCAATAACTTTTTTTGCTTCATGGAGGTATTTGCTTGAAACTTCTTGGTGAAATCTTTTATTCAGTAATAAAGGGGAAGACAGAGGTTTCCCTGGATGATTTTTGTATAAATATTCATAAAAATCTAGGGATTATGCCACATACCTTTTACAAAACCATACAAAAAAACATTCTACTCCCTTGAGGAAGCTCTACATTCACATTGAGACTGAAAAATTCCAAAGTTCATCATGGACACCTGGTATCAACTGCACATCTACAAAAATATGTGTCTCATTTAATAAAAAATATATGAACATAATGCAAAGAGTAGAACAAAAAACTTGTAAAAAAATGTAGAACCTGACTTTTTTGATAAATCCTAAGACTATATTATATATAGACATAGGTATGTCCAGATATATGTATATCTATAAGGATTTGTTGAAATTGTGTATATAAACATCTACACATATTGCAATTTCTTGAGTGTACCATATCATAAATCTCATGTTTACTCTTTTCCTTTAGCCATTTCCTTATTGCAACTGATTACATAAATATAACATTTGGAAAAGAAAATGAAGTGTCTCATGATTGCTAGAGACATCAGAGCAAAGTGTGACAAACACTGGCATACTAAAAACACAAACCAAAGGCAAAACAAAGACACTTAATGCATGGGTTTGCTGGTTTTGTTTATTTTAATAATTTGCCTTTTACTAGAACACAGCAGAACCACTAATATAGTTGCATAAGGAAGATCATAGATAAAATAACCAGAGTAACTGCAATTAATAGACTCTTTATTGTAGCTACCTACAGCAATATTAACACTTGATTTTTTTTGTCAGATTTAAAAAATAAAGTCATACCAATTTAAAATCTGTTTTCTTCACATTTCCTTTCTTGACTTCATATTTTTTATTCTCTTCACCACCTTATCATCTATACTATATCTACCATGTCATATAGTTTTGAGGTAAAATTCTGTCTCATGTTTTATATATGTCCAACACAGCATGTTGAGAGGAACAGGAGTCCCATCCTAGTCCTGTTTCACATCACCCACAAAACTGGAGCAGCACAAATGATTTTGAAATTCAGATACTAATAACATCTGGAAGTGGTGACTCAGATATTTTGATCAGATATTTTGCATGATCTATATGGTCATGTATCTTGCTCATTTGTATTTAATTCATACGGTCTTCATCTTGGAGGGGCGAGGAAAATCAGCCTGAGAAGCTACGTAAGGCCCATGTGAATGCAGACAGAGCACAAAACCGCCATACAGGCATACATCCCTTGCCCGCCCATCTTCCTAATGTCTAATTTATGCACATTTTACATAACAGTAATAGGAGACAAAACACAGTGTTGTGATTTCAGAAAAAAACCCACCACAACACTGTTCTGTTAGTTCATATTCTTTCAGTTCTAATCCCCATTGAATTCTGTCTGCAGACATAAAGCTAGTTGAACAAGGTTTGACCCAAAATGTGGAAATAATAGCCCCGTAAGATGAGAGATATATTGTTTAATCAATCATTGTAAACGTGAAATTTCACCTTACTGCAATAACCATTTCCCCATATAATCCAACCTTTCACTAAGGCAGTAAAAAGCCTTTTCCCAGGTCTCAGGTGGTGGTGGCACTCCATGAAAAGCTTTAATTTGTGCACTGAACCACAAAATGGAGGTTCTGACCTCTTGTTACTTGCAATCCTACACTGAGTGTATAACACAGTTTGAACTGAGAATCTCATTGCAGCAGTCCTCAGAGGTTCAGATTAGTTCAATACAACTGGAAGTTCACACATTGTGGCAGTCAGCTGTCAACACTCAACAACCAACTGCAAAGTGATTGTGACTTTCTAACAGTAAGAAGTTAAATCTCTGAAACAAAAATCAAGAAGGCTGAGAATGTCATTGTGATTCACAGGCAAATTTTTACTACAAACTAGACACTGTAACACAAACAAATTAAATACAACGTGCTTAACTATTAAAGTTGTTTTCAGTTAATTGCAATGACTCATCTACGAAGATAAAATTATTTTTATTGCCAATTAATAAAGTAATGAAATGCTCTGTCAATTAATGACAACGAGACTCACGGGAAAACGTTATTTAAAAACATACAGCAATTTAATGGTTTGAGCATACTTAAATCTGTAAGTAGGTTTCAATGCACCTAAAGTGACTTGCGAACTTACACCAGGACTGACAAAGTCATTCCCACATTGGGAATTCACCTGCCTAAACTCTGCTGGTTTGGATCTCAGCTCCCAAGAGAACTAGGGAGTTTGGGCTCTTAGAGCAATGAAGAATTAGTTCTAGAAAAGGATTTTAACACTGAATTCCCATTGCAGGCTCTCAAAATCCTCAAAGCCCTTGACAAACAGACACCTGCCCTTGGTCTAGGTGTAGAGCTCTAAAACCCTGGGTAAAGGCATTAATTAGCAGCCTGTGAAGCGTGTCTGCCTGTCTCCCTCTCTCTTATGAATATTTATAGAAAGGTTTTATGGTATGGAGAAAAACTTCAATACGCTGTATTCATGGTGTCTTCTGTGAATATTCTTGGGGCACATAATTAGGACGCTTTGTCCTACAGCCATTTAGACACTTCTGCCATTGTGCTAGGGGGGAAGCTCGACTTACACATCATGCCTAGTAATGCAGTTATGAAGAGGGGATGGCCTGGAAGTTTACATATAGGATTAGAAGAAGTTCCCTCACTGCCTGTTTTCTTATAAACGCTTCCAATTAAGGGTGCTAGTCCAAACAGACAAAATGAACAAAGTGCTGAAACGAACTCCCTTCCTCGAGAGAGCAAGGGAAAGGGGAAACACCTTGTGAAAAACAAAACTGCTGGGAGGAGAGGACCATACAGCTGACTCTATACCAGAACAAACCCTGAGACCTAATAATATTTATACATATATATATATATATACATGTAAAATATACTGCTACACCAAAGCAGTATACTGAATTCCTAAGGGGTAGAAGGATGAAACAATCAGCACAGTGTACCAAGCCACTAAGATCTCAATGACCATAATATGTAAAATGGCCAAATGACCCAACAGGAAAAAGCTTAAAGAAACAATGCAGATGCAAATCTGAAAAGTGGCTCTTAAACAGAAACGAGCAGAAGCCTTTCTTGAGAAACTCGTAACATGTCCAGCAGACAGGTCACCTAGTGAACAGCAGATGAGCCATTAAAGACTGATGACTGCAATATAATTTGAATTGACGTTCAAGGCACAGCAAGGGTGCCAAATTAGTACACTGACACCAACCTTCTGCAAATAAAATGCAAAGGGTTTTTAAGATACCAGAAATTGAAGTAGTTCCAGTTTTGATAGCAATGCCACTTTTCAGAAGTCTTCAAAATGCCTAGGAAATTTCCAAAAAGGGCAACAGTTAGTTAAATCTGAAGGTTCAAGAAGATACACTGAAATGTGATACACTGATGTCTCAAGTTATTTAGACTGGGTGGGACTATGGTTTTAAGGAAGTTCAGAGAGCTGTAACAAGCAAGGTAAATGTGCAACAATGCCAAATGCTGTTCAGCTTTGACAGACAAAGCAGCAAAAATAACTGAAAAAAAAAGGCATTCAGAAAAACTAAACTACTTGTACTTTGCTGGGTTTTCAATTAATTGTATCAGCTGAACGAAGAGAGCAGGGCATCTCTGGACAGCTAAATCAAGTTCTTCATTCAATGTACAGTTGGAGTCCAAGCAGAAATTTGGAAATATGTCAGAAAAGGTGAAGCAAGAACATTATCGCCTCTTAACACAAATCATCACTGTAGCTTCATCTGGAAAACCGCATTCTGTGCTGATCTTGCCTTCTCAAAAACAATTAGGCACAGTAACATGAGAACACTGATGAAAGTGACCATGGAAAAGTTCCAAACAAAGGGAGATGGAAAAGGTTACGAATGCTTATTTTGGAAAGAAAACAAATATAAAGAATAATGAATGTTGCTAAGAAGAAGAATGGGAACTTTGCTCCCCCTCCCTCTAGAAGAACAAGAACACCTGGGGGCATTAATGAGAAGGCTGAAAGTAAGAAAACCAGTGAAAGGCTACATTTCTTTTCATATCTAGGCAATTATCACTGCAAGAAACCACCGAGGCTAACAGCTAAATAAAGACCGAAATAGCTATAAAGATATCAAGAATATCTGGAGTTGTCACAATACATTTCTAAAGGCACAAGGCATAGATTACATGTGAGAAAAGACGGGGGAAGTGTCTCACTTCTGCCTACTGTGGGATTTCATGCCTGTTCTCCCGCAGCATCTGCACTGGCCTCTGTCAGACAATACTGAATCCAGGTGTCACTGAACATGGCTAATTCCTGCGATTTCCACACTACACATGAATGTATGTACACATGGCATTTGAAAGGATGGTAGTACCCGTCCTAGATGAAATACAGCTACTATTAAAACTTAAAATAAACGTTACTTACTGTTCTGTAACAGACACTCTACTTGCATTCAGGTAAGCAACAAAGTTAATTCAAGAAGTTGGCTGGAGCAAGTGGTATGACTGGCTTTTCCCTTGCTTAGATTCAAGGGAATGCGTCCCTAGATGCTTTTTAGTAATGCCTCCCTTAACAGTCTGAAATTCTGTCAAGGACAGCAAAACGTGACTGTGAATTGATATACCTAATAAATGGAAAATTCTCAGATCCGTCAGTTGCAGCTTCCTTACAGAACTGGGGATTATGTGACTCTTTTGCCTTGCAATATCCACTGTGTTGACAGAGCAAACACTGGTTTTAGGCAGTACTGCCTTTCACTCCCCTTGCAAAACAACAGGATACAGCAGCTTTTTGCCTAACCAACACTACAGAGTACACCACCTATAAAATCATGGGCAATGGTATTTTCAAATGGCACAATTCTGTGATTCTTCACTGTACAGCTAATTCTCAAAACCCGATTCCTCTACAAAGGCTTATTTAGGTGACTACTGAGATTATTAATATTGCTTTTTCATCTGGACGGTTTCTAAACATTCCCCTATATCTCATTATATTTGCTAAGAAAGCTGGGTCTGTGTAGCCTGGGGAAGAGAAGGCTGAGAGGGGATCTTATCAGTGAATGTAAATATCTTAAAGGTGAGTGTCAGGAGGATGGGGCCAGGCTCTTTTCAGTGCTGCCCAGCAACATGACAAGGGGTAACGGGCACGAACTGCAACACAGGCAGGTCCACCTGAATATGAGGAAAAATTTCTTTACCTTGAGGGTGACAGAGCACTGGGACAGGCTGCCCAGAGAGGCTGTGGAGTCTCCTTCTCTGGAGACATTCAAAGCCCACCAGGACGTGTCTCTGTGCCACCTGCTCTGGGTGAAGCTGCTTTAGCAGGGGGTTGGACTGGATGATCTCCAGAGGTCCCTTCCAACCCCGACCATTCTGCGAGCCTGTGAGAACCAGAAGAGAAGCCTGATCTGGCCACTGACCCATACACCTTCTTTGAAGGCAAGATATATTCCTAAACACTAGATTTCTTTCATTCCCTTGCTTTTTGTTGCAACTTGTAAGAAAATCCTTGCTGCTATTGTCTGCTCCCATGGAGAAAGCCAATTTAAAAGTCCAATAAAAACGCCAGCCATTACAGTACTTACCTAACTGCTCTTCCTCTGTCTTGATGAGATGATGATGTTGCTTACACTGTGATCATCCATCAACCGTCCTTCCCTTATGCCTTGAGCAGTTACCATGTTTCCTATTATAGTTTCAATGTCCAAGCATCTCCACGAGTGAAGACGCACGGGGTGCAGTAGCTCTTACGAAAATAATTCCGGGAATTTACAGCTCCTGAATTGGATTAGGGGCAAGTATCAGCTGTTCTTGCTGTGTTAATTCAGAGCTCTGCATTGAAAGACCTGCCTCTCCCCACTGGAAAGCTGTTGGGTAATGCCATTTTCAAGGAAGGCCAGGAAATGTAATTACAATGCTCTCTAAATGCAGCTTCATGCAGCAATACAACAAATGCATTTAGCTAACATTGGTATAAAATGTTCAAGTAGCACTAAACAGATACTGCAAAAAACCATGAATTGTAGACACTGGATTTTTTATTTTCTTACGTTGTTTGTATTTATTAGTTTTAAACTTGTCAACCTCCTCATCATCAAAAGTAAGCCATCTCTAATACAAGACTACCATTAAACTGTGGAAATACCCTGTAGCAAATTAATTAAGATATGGAGCAGAAGGATCTTTTACTTTCAGTAGCTGAAACAGATGAAGCTGGGACAGGTATTATTTAATCTTGCAAATTAAATCTCTGCTGAATAGTCAAATAAACACAGATTGCCTAATGCTACTCTTCCTTGTACTGTAATTTAATTTAAATGGAGGAGAAAAAAAACAAATGAGGCTGCTACATGCGAATATTTCTGGTAAAGGTAAATATAGTCTCAATTACTTTCTTCTTACCAGGGCAATCCTACCAGCAGAACCCTCTATGTCCGAGGAAAAGCAAGATGAGGTGGGGGACTAGACCTCATTTTTTGTTATGACCTGTGAAGGCTGACAGAAGACTCCAAATCACCAAGTTTGCTCAAATCCCTCCACCTCCTGCCTGTCAGGTATGTTGGCCACCCCTCCTCAGGGAGGACTCCCACCGCACCTGGGGAGGCAGTGAGGGCTGGTGGTGAGGAGCTGGGAAAGCGGTGAGGACTGGTGCTGCTGAATCTCCAGTTCTAAAGAAGCACCGTGTGAATTCACTCAGCTCCCAGTGGCAGAAGGCAGGTAATAAGCCAGGACAACTGCAGCATTTTCAAGCTTCTAGATGCCCAAGGAGGGGTTGTAAATAACTGTAGGATTTTTTTTTCTATATTTCAGGGATGTACCCATTCTTCAGCTAACTTAAATTTTTATGCCCCTTTACAGATAAATGATGCATTTTGACTGTAGCAAGTGACCAGCATCAAGCTCTTTGAAACACAAACCCTCAAAAAACGATGTCCAGCTCTGATTAAGTCGACTCTCTGAATTCAAAGCACGTCTTGACTGCTTTCCATGAAAACAACTGATCCTTTTCATGGGTTAATGCCATTGTAACTTCCTCTACACATTGAACAGATTACCATGGACACAAATTCAGACTCCTTCCATTCACATAAGGTCCCTAGAAATTTACATAAGTCTGCAGAGAAAACAGTCAGCCAAGCTTTCACTGGCATGAATATTGTGATGAAACTTTCAAACAATACATACTTATATCTCCTAAAATACAGTTTACAGTAAAAAACTGCAAATTCATTAAACAGTAAGGAAAAAAAATATTTCAGGTAACTCTTTAAAATGGTCTTTTAAAATAAATAATGACTATCCAACTACCTTAGGCTAATTTGGTGCAAAATCAAAACAGTTTGGGAATATCCTATGTACAGTAAAAATGCTACCCTGCTATGCCATAATAGTGAGCTTTTTTATGTCAAAAAAATTACTCTGCAAATCACAGCACTGCATCTGTCACACATAAACCAAAACAAAGATAAGTATCTTCACTTGACCAATAAGGTATCCTCGATGCAGTTTAGCTTTGCTGACCTTTTTAAAAATGACAAGCATTTTTGCCATAACCAGACTCTTGTGAACATAAGGAGGGTACTTCTATTCCCTTCAGACCCATTCTCATAAATTGTGTTTGTTTTTTTTTTAAATTTCACTGAAATCAATTTTGGTCCATAAGGCATCACTGTAATTTTGTACTCAAGGACGACTTTGAATGAGGAGAGGCCAAGACAGGATCTCCTAGATATTGGATTTATTGCTACTATGTTTATACATCATTATTAGGAATTAATTTCAAAAAAGAGCTTGGGAGATTCCAGTCTTCTGAATTCAAATGCTCCTACTAAATATTTTGCACATAAGTGACATGAAATTTTTAAAAAAAATGTTTCCCTGAAGAGCAGCAATATACCCGCTGTTACAAAATGCCTCAAGGAGAAACCAGATCTTTCTGAGGAATCTGGATCAGTCCTACCAGGCTAACCTTCTGGTGAAGGGCATGTTACAGCCTGAAGGTCAGCATCTTCCTTCAAACAGCCTCTTGCTCCAAAGGCATCGAGGGATGCGCAGCCTGTCCCAAATGCTTCAGCTTACATTTCTGAGCTTACTGCCATCTAAGCTTTAGTCTTCCACCCCTCTCAGCTCATTTAGGGCCACCTGACATTGTGTCTTACCTCCCAAACCCCTCCTCTGCTGGCTTCCAAATCCTTCTTGGCAGCTTCTGCTCTTGCAAAACCCTTCCTGTGACTCTGTTGTGTACATGCTGAAGGAATGTCCAAGAACTAAATGTGTATTTTGGTGTATTTTTCCTAACAGAATTTGCACTGAGGTTTTAAGCTGACCAACATTTTCATAGTAAAGCCCTTTCCATCTAAGAAAACTCATGGTTTTTAATGAAAGGGATTATATTTTTTCTTATCTGCAGTCTATTTTTACAGCTCATAAAGATAACTACAAATTGAACAGATTTCTCTTTTATATGTAAGGATGGCAATTTTACAGAGTTCAGAGTTAATTGCTAGTTTCTCTGACAAGCTGTGAATTATTTTTAAGTCAGACTACCATGTAACAATTCTAATTACAAAGCTTCTCCTTGTCTCCCTTATGCACCCAAGCCTCTCTGTGAGAAACTGTTACTCCATCAAAGGAATGGGAATTTTTGCCACTGATTTTGCTGAGACCACTAAGCTCAGGTGTGATCTGAGACTACAAAACACTCATAACGTTATCTAAAATGCCCTCAATTCAAATAGCTTGGAACATAATTTCCACAAATGAACTGAAATAAACTTTTCCCTTACCCTCTTCTCTATTAAAGCAAAGTACCCCTTGTGCTTTATTTGTTCATCCCAATACAGGATTTAACAGTTATTTCCAAACAATAAAAGAATGCCTTAGCGAAAGAAAATAGAGAATTTAATAGAAGGCATTAGTTGTTCTGAGTAAATTATTCAACCATTTATTCTGTGTGCGAGAGAATTCTAGTGGGTAAAAATCCTTAACTGACATCAATAATTATGCATGCACATATGTAGCAACCTTTGTCTGGGACTTCAAAGCTAATCTTGAGGCTGCACCTTAAATTCTGCTCTTACAAGAAATCTGGGAAGAAATTGAGCATCCTGACACTGACCTGAAAAAGACATAAACCCTGAGTTTCTAAGCGATCTTTGTGCAAGGGCATGCACAGAATAGGTAATAGTTGGGAGAAGAAACTGGAAAAACCTTTCTTCAGTCCATAAATACCTACCACTAACAACAAATATATTTCATATAGCCATACAGCTTTCTGCAATTCAGCATTCAATACCTCATGCAATATTCTTTGGTACTCCCGTATCATTAACCTGTTACTTCAGTTTTACCATGAGCTTCAAGGGATTTTCATCAAAGTAAGTCTCTCCATAAAAAGGAAATAGCTTTGCTGTGAAAAAAACAATACATAAATGATATATGGTTTCATTTATGGGAAATTCAAATTTTCCAAGCTACAAGTGTTGATTATTTGAAGGTATATATAATCTATGATGAAGAGTACTTCCTCTTTCCAAACCACGGGTTTCTGCTCATGTATGCCAAAGCAAAATAAGCAAAGAAAGTGAGAAATCAGACTTTTTTTTTTTTTTTAACTCTAAGAGAATAGTATATGGAAGTAAGCAGGAAGTAAGTGCTCTCTTTGAAGGAGTAATGCACAACCTCTTGTTGGTATGTTGACCACAATCTGTGCAACAGTGGCTTTTGAAAGTTCTCATGATGCATGTATTACGGTAATTGAATTCAACAAGAAATAGCTAACTGTGTCAAAGTCTACACTAGAAAAGCTCCAATCTTCACCCCAAAACGGAAAGATTCTTGGTCCTGGAATGGTCAGAACATCTAGATCAGCATTAACTCTCCCTTCTCTTGTACTCTGATGCGCAATAGAAGAAGGACTCATAGCAGCGTGAATTTCCTATATATCTTACAGCTGAGGGTAGAAAGAAAAAACTAATAAAGGTCTAGCCTTCTACTGTAAATCCCAAGTTTCATATAAATGCGGCTTGGCTTTTATTAGGAGAGCACAGCATTATGAAATTCTCAGGGGATCATGGCTTTTCATGAATACCTGAACCCATTCACTTCTGACGCTGATGTGCAGAAGACTACAGAGTGTGTATCTGGCCATTTCTGTTTCTTTAATGGTAAAATTTACTCCTGGGCTTAAGATCAAAATGAAGTCATCATACCTTTTCAAAAAATGACATAAAAGTTTAACCTCTCTTTCCAGAAGAAAGGGAATTAAAACTATAGCATGTATGTGGAGCTTAAAGTACAAATGAAAACAGAGCTTTTGGAGAAAAGGGAAAAAAAAAAAAGAGAAGTCTCTGAAAGAAGTTCTTTCTTAATCCAAAACAGGACCCAAACCTTCACTCTTCTGTCTTCTAGGTTCTTTTCTTCCTTCTCTCCATCCTTTCATTCCTAATTTTTCCTTTTCTTTTTGCTTTATTTTACAGCTTCAAAGTTTTCATCTAGTTTTTGCTGGTAACTTTAAGTTGTTCATTTAACCTTCCCGCCAGCCATATGCACTTCTTTCTAGCTTTCTAATATTTTAATTATTCTTTCCCCTGTTTTCACACACTGTACCATGCAAACTGGTGGGCAGGGCCCATAACTTCATCTGCTGCCAGGGCCGGCTCATGTGTCACTGAATAATCAATACACACAACGGCTGAAAGGCAGTTGCAGTCGTCAAAGCAGTCAGATCCTTTTTCCTAGGGTCATCTTGGGAGCAGACCAAGAGTTTTGCAATGGCCAAATTAATTGCTCTGGCCTGCCCTTAGTGGCTCTATCTCCCCCAGAGCGAGCAGACACCGATTTGTGTGCATGCATGGTGTCAGGTGAGTGCAGTAAGCTCAGTGCGATAGGCGTAAGCTTCTCAGCCCCGCTAAAAATGACAGCTAAGGGCAGGCTGTTGCCATCAAATTTACTCCCCAGGGAAAGCAAGCTGCCAGCAATGGGCTGAATGATGGATGAATTGTTCTTTCAGGCTGCATATAACACATAGATCATTGCCTGAACATTCCCTTTTTCTTGCATCGAATAGAAGCTCCCCTTTCCACCTATACACTTGTGCCTCAGCCCACAACTCAGATTTGATCTACCCATCATTATCTTCCTCGTCCCCAGGGTCTCATTTGGAGTTCATAATTTACCTTTATCTTTATGGTTGTCTTTTCTCAGCATACTCCTCTTATACTGCCGATTCATAGGCTGAGCCCTGTCATCATCAGCAAAGCAAACTCCTTCATATCTAAACCACTTTATTAATTGTCACCCACTTACTTTCTCAAGGCTTGTCGCTATTAATTTTGTTATAATTTGATTAAGGGTGAAAGAAGATCTTATCTATGCTGAGAATCAGATAAGTGCAAACTAATACTTCAACATGACCCATTTTTTTTTTAGTAAGTAATGGTAATTCTGTCAGTATTAATTCTGCTTACTAAGAAGGTATGCAACGGAAGAGAGGTTAGAGTATTAATATGGAGAAATCACATTTTGTATTCTTTGTCTAATGCATGTTTGCTAGTTTGATGTCAATTAATTACTACATCAAGCAGTGATGAAAGGATTGCATTTTAATTTATGCAGCAATGCCTGGCTTATTGCCAAATGAATGGGCTCACTGCTCTTATACTGGCAGTATACTACTTTATTTATGTTAGGATTAAGTTTTATTCATTCACTGAAACGTATCTGGTCTCTTAAGAACTCCATATTGGCACTGGAAGAAAAGGAGATGGAATAATTTAATGGTAGGAAAAAAGATTCTGTGGGTTTTCTTGGTAACTTCATTTCTACTTTAATCCTTATAGTGCTTAGGGGGCTACATTGGTGTATGTTCAGTGACAGGTGGATCTCATTCAAGCACTGAATACTCCACATTTTTGGCTATGTTTTAGATACTTTCCTACATTAAAGAAAGCAGATGCTTATGTACACTTGGAACCAAAACTCTTCCTCCAGTTTAGTTTGTTATACAGTCATTTGCATTAGCAGTTAACTTTCTCCAATTTTTTGTAAGCATCTGAGTCGCTTGAATCCAAGAGCAGCTCTTGAATACTAGTTCTTACTCTAATACTATTCACTCTCACAAATGTATTTGTTGCAGAATACATGTCAGAAAATCATAATGCCCAATAGATGTACATAAAAAAAATTACAGACACAGTTTAGAACTGCGTAGAAGAATTTCCTTGGATCAGGATTTGCACTACTATGCCTTTTTTCCTGTCAATATCATCTTAGATTTTTATGTTTGGTTTTTTTTTTTATTATTATTATTATTTTTTCCATGCATGGCAGTGTGCTCCCCTCACCCCCTCCCACTTAAGCCATATCCACCAGTGTGTGTTGTGATGGCTACATCCAGCTTACTCTGGACTTTAGGAGATGGATGGCAACACGGTAGCCAAGGGATGTCTGGAACAGTGACCCATTCATCTTGCTGGTATGCAAATATGACTATAAATCAATCATCTTACTCTATAAATAGTGGGACAGCCCAGGCCTGTTGAGCACTCCTGCATGGCATGGGCTGCATGTCAGGATCCCCCCTTAAGCAGGGTCGTGTCTCAAGGTTACTCCTCAAGGTTGAGAGACTCCTTGCTGCAACAGATTCTTGGTAAGTGATTAATAGCATGTGAAACTTTGAAATCCTGTCTAAGTCATATATAGGATTGATTGTGTATATGTAATCCTTTAGACATAAACTGTTGACTATGTCTGGGACTAGATGTTGATCTATCCACACCTAGACTCCTCTCTGAGAAGGAGTTGAGAACGCAAGGGGGTCCTTTCTGAACCTCATGACCCAACAGGATGGTGACCCTGACAGTTTTGCCTGACCCTGTCCTCTATGCAGTAAATAACCAACTGTACCTTGCCATAGAACCTTGTTAAGTCAGTCACATTTCCCACTGAACTTTGTTAACTTACTACTTTATATAAATAAAGTATATTGTTGCTTCTCTCTTACAAGTGAAGTGCATGACTCCATCCGCAACACCACAGGAAATGACAGCTTGTTTCTCTTTTGATTTTTTCTCCTGTAAAACTAGGATATTCATCACAGCCATCACAGAATTCTGGCTTGGAGGAAAAAGAACAAAGATCCTCTCTTTAGAGCTGCAAGCAGAGCATCAATTTCATTTTCTAGAGTGAATGCAACCCAGTCAAGCACATGTTTCTTCATGACTAGAGCCTTGGGTGGATTCTTAAAATAACACTCATTATAGATATTGCATAAATGAGAATTTGGAGTTCTTTTTCCAGTTAAAATAGTTGTGAAATGTAGCTGAAACTGATTTCCAAATATTGTATCCCTGAAAAAGAAAAACGTACAGAATTTACATGCCACACCAGCCTGTCCGTTCTCCCTTGCATGCTAAAACTCTTCCCAGCCACAGTCCTTACAAGTCCAATATTTTTAGCCCCTCTTCAGATGTTCCCTCACAAAAATAGTTCTTACCAAAGGTCTACGTTTTGGTAAAAAAACAGCAAAGACCCTGTTTAATCTCTAACACATAACTGTATTCCATCCATAGAGGCAGCAGTGTGCCACATCCCACACCCAGGAGCACTAAGTTTTACCATCAAAACTTGGTTTTGCATATTGTGTAAAGAGGCAACATTAGGTCTGGATGCATTCATTATAAATGAAATGTACTATTCCAACCAAATTACCTTTCAGCCTAAGAGCACACATTTCTCTCTTGAAAACAATAAAAATCCTTGGGGTTTTTTAGGTTACAATGGTCATTACAGCCTCAACATCACTGTCAGCACTCACTTATTAACAGCTATTATTATGATTTATTTGTAATATTGCCAGAACATCCACAGATTCTAGCAGCACTGGGACTGCATGTTGTATAAACAGAATCAAAATTATAATCTCAGATATGGATGCTTGCCATGGGCAGCAAGTGACAATTACCTACAATCTGCTCTGCAGGTCTCCCTCCTCCCCCGTCAGACAAGAACCTTCCTTGCCTCTGGAAGCACAGGGCTTTCGGAAGGGAAATCTGGGTCACATCTATATGTGGGGCTGAGGAAGAAAAAGCGAGGAGGGGGAGTGCATAAGGTCCCCTATGAGCAAGGGAAGAGAGGAGAGGTTGGAGGTCGCCCACCCGGAGAGGCCAAGGCAGTGCGGGTAAGGGGGCAGGGGGTGGCACCTCTTTCCTTCCCCAAACCCATTGCTGCTCTGTATCGCATCAGCTAACTTCTTACAAGCGTCAACAAGTGCCTTTCTACAATTCGTTCACCAGGTACTTGCTAGAATTATTCCATACCTATGTATCTTTGGAGATCACTGTGGGTGACGATGCCAAGAAAGTTATATAAACAATTCCTGCTAAAAGCAAATAAATATATAATGACTCCTCATCTCTTGTTCTATTTTCTGGGAGAAAAAGAAAACCTGCTCTGAAATTTTTTTTCTCTGTTGTAACGAATGAACATCTCATAAATTGCTCTGCAATAAACTCCACCTGGCTGCATTTTTTTAAAAAAAGAAGAGATTGGTGGCATTACCCTCTTCATTTTCCTCACTACGTGGAAGAGAGTGGTTAAAAAAACCCCTGTGATTGAAAGCTTGGGGTTTAGTCACATCATTTCATCTCTCTGGGTTTGGTGATGTGATGCCTGTAAAAGTCACATCAGGAGTAATTTCATCCCCGTCCCTGGTACCCTTTTACGGCAGTTACAAATGGTGAGCAGCACAGCAGACTGCAGCAGCACCAAACTTGAAAAACGTGAGATAAACAGAACCCGCACAAGTGCCCAGTGTGTCTCATTTGTAAACCTTCTCCTTACTTCCTATCTCTCTCCCTCCTTCATTCCCTCCTTCCTTTTTCTTCCTTTCCCTTTCTTTTTTCCTTTTCTTTTCCTCCATTTGCTCTCCTTCTCTCAGTCTGTGGGATTTCTATGAACTCGGGAAACTATTATTAGCTCTTTTCCTCTTGTCAGTAGGCCTTGCCACCTTTTTTTTCACACCACATCACACCCCCCGCTTTACTGGAAGACAACAGAAATCTGGAAAGGTCTTTTTATTCATTTTTAACATATGCTTTTCTTTAAGGAGCGAGTGAAAAGAAAGGTAGGTTTTAATCCACTGCTCGCTTGAGCAATTTAAAGCTTTTGTCCATGTCAGTATTTGTCCTTATGGTCACAACTCAAAAGTCAACATCTGCTTCTGAGTTACAAGCAATGGATACAGAGCACCATCTCCCTGAAGTCAGAACTGGAGACAGCAATAACGTATCAGGACACCGCACTGTAGTAACTGGCAGCAAACCCTGAAGCACAAATGGTGACCCACGTCCCTTTCTGCCAAGCGGTACAGAGGGTGTAAGAGGAAAGCTGTACAGGTTCCTTTGGCACCAGGGACCATCTAGACGATGTGTGTTGTACGACTTTGTGGAGCTGAGATAACGGAAAATAGCCGCTGACAGCCACCAGCCCCATACCCATGCTCATGTGCCCACCTTCACGACATGAAGAAGACTGATACAAGAATAAGAATGGCACAGGATATTATCAATATTATTATTATCATCACCACACATGATAAGGGGACCCAAGCTGTACCGACGGCTACACGAGGAAAACTTATTAGGATGTTATGACTGTCTAACCACACTTCAGGCTGTACACAGCACATGAACATTTAATTACATATTAAATAAAATCAGTGGTATCCCTCACTCAGCATAACTGTTCCTTTTGTGAGATGTTAGAGCTTTGTTTTATACAGCAAATGCCAATCAGGTTTTGCCACATTTCTCCATGCTGACTTTCAGGCTGGGACCATGAGGTAACAGGTCTTGCTGCGGTCCACGGTTTCTGGTACCACTGGGTCACACAGGGTTAGAACGTCCATTTAGGATTACGATCACAGAGGGTCCACCATAGGATAAACATTCAGGTCAGCTATTCTGACCCATGTTGTACATGAAGCCTCACCTAAGTGCAGCTATACACCAGCTGGAAGGCTATGCTAATGCTGAAAAGGCCATCATGTCATCAGAAGCAACATACCTCAGCTCCTCACATGCCAGTGCTCACATGCTGACGCTGTACTGTCTGCACACCCCACTATTTCTGCAGTGCTTTCGCTCCTGAACTGACTTCAGAAAGTACAGGGATATTGTCTCAGCTTTGCAGACAGTAAACGGTGGCAAAGGAGGTAAAATGACATGCTTGACCAGACACTGTCTGCCAGGTTCAGTTCCCACGTCTCACGATTTTCAGTTTCCTGTTGAATCACTAGAATATATTAGGTCTCCTCACCTGTAAGTGTTGCTTTGGGCTTACATGGCATGCAAAGGGGCTGCGCCAGCAGCTCCAGGTGACTGCACACCCACCTGCCCACCCGCGTGCTTTAGGTCCCGCAGAGACCACCAAGGCCACCTGCAGAAGTGCCTCGCCGCACCACTCTGCCTTGCAACAAGGCTTGGAGCTAACCTCTCTTCTCTTGAAAGAGCTTTAGAAATGTGAACATGCTCTTGTTCACATAAAACACCTTTGAGTAAAGTATTACTACCTCTACCTTACAGATGAGGAACAGAGAGACCTGTTCAATACCTCTTTGAAAACTCTCACTTGCAGAATAGCTAGAAAAGACATGACAGATTTCTGCTTCACCATCTCAACTGCTTTTTGTACTGACTAATGTATGATTTCTTCCTTAGCAGTTCCTCCCATCTTCTCTGTCCTATCAGCTTCTCTTTTTGCATTGTATTTCTAAATTCTATAGGGCAGGTGTCATATTCCTGCTCTGTGTTCATATGGTACCTTATGCAATGAAACTCTGGCCACTGATAAATGCACTTAGATGTCATCAATACAGAAATAAAAAATGATAGCGATTTCCTGACTATACAGCATCTCCACATGTCAGTTTAACCTTAGACCCCATTCTTGTTTAAACATCCAACACGTGTAAAAGCCCAGTTAGAGGATTAATCTGTCCATGCAATGAAATAAGTATGAGTAAATTAAATGGCTGTATTTCCCGTAACTAGTTATATATTCTTCAAATGTTTCTCAAATTTCTGAAGTATATTGGTATTGCATCAACAGGCATAGTACTAACATTTAATCCCTCGGTGGAAAGCTTATGGACAAGCAGTGAGATTTTCCCCTTCATTTTATTTGGATGTGACTGTTTTGTTATTGTGATATAAACCCATTACAATTATATTTGCTCCTTTAAGAAGCAACTGAAGAGTATTTTTCATTTAAACGTATATTAGGGAGAATTTATTAAGCAATTAATCAAGGTAAAGAAAATGTTTCTGACTATTACTTCAACAGGTACATGTTATTTGCACGTGCCAGTACTACACTAGCTTAAAAATAGCCATACACCCTTAAAAACAGCCTTTCAATAACACCTATTTGTTTTCTTAAAATGTTCTTATTTCTTTGCTTCTATCCATGAATAACTGGAAGTTATCTGAGGAAGTGCAGAAAGTTTACAAGCAAAGACAAACTGCTTTATACCAAAGAACCTCTTAAATTTTAATTACCTCATGAAAAATCGAAAAGCTAGGGTAACAGTTTGGTGGATGTCATTGCTGAACCCACAACCAGCACTAGTCAAGCAAAGACAGTTTCACGTATTTTGCTCTTGTAACACAAAATGGCAAAAAATCAAGCTTCTAGACTACAGTTTGTCAGTTTCTTTACAAAATATTCCTGTCCTTGAACAGAAAACAATAGGCTTTCAGACACATTTTTGTCACTTTAAAAAAAAATTTACTAAAATAGCTGTGTTGGAACATAAGACAGGACAGGTCAGAATATTTTAGTTAGGTTCATTCCTAGCACTGCATCAGAATATAGCCTTGAAAATGCATAGATTTTTTTAAAAAAAAAAAGTGAAAAGGGCATGAAAGTAAAATTCTTCAAGTAAGTCTTATCTTCAGACTCTAAATACATGCAAGCACAGACTTCCTAGAGCTTTCAGAGTTATTCATGCAATACAGAAATACTGAAACGGCTTCAAATGGAATTCTGGAAGGAACAACAGCAAATCTTCCTCTGGCCCTCTGCCACGTCAGTGTATTTAGCAGTTTGCCACTGTTCTGTCACTGTATCTCTCCAGTTTAAGTCATGCATTTATTTCCTGCTCTGGAGTGATCAAAGCTTTTCCATCTAAGACAGAACATTCTAATTGCCAATTTCAAAGGTTTTTTAGGAAGTTGCTTCATGGATTTAAAATCATTAACAGCAGCCTTAGAGCTCATCTAGTGAGTTCTATCTTCTAAGTGTTACAGAAGCGTTAATTAATTATAGGTTTGACTAAGCCTTTAAGGTTTTGCCTGTATTGGGAGCAATGTAATATGCTCCACCTCAGCTGAAAGCCTTGGAGATACACGCTTTAGGGAGGCTTAGTGACTCACCGGGGAAATGAATGTGTTGTCTCTGTGCCATCTAAAGCAGCTGATTTGCTGCAAAAGGGAGCACATGCTGTATTTTCTTCCAGGACACTGCAGCTGTTGCTCACTCGGTTGCCATACCTGCCTGTGGCAGAAAACCTCCCGCTATTCCAACAGGGGTGGTGCAAATGCATACATTTCCTACACAGACTAATGATACAGCTACACTGTTTTATTTTCTGGGATACATACAATACACTTTTGTGTCTAACTGGTTCCCTTTCTGCAACATAAAAAAAAACCAAACCAGGAACTGGTCCAAGACTGAAAAACGCACAGACTTCATGGATCCAGGGTAAGTAGGGGGCTATTCAGAGATGCCCGGAAGACCTAGGTAAGCATCACTGACCCATCTAGGAGATACAGTAGCATTTTTCAGCAGGTTTCAAAGTTACAGGAGACAACAGAAATCCTGGTGGTTTTTATGTTGGATAGCAGCTAGATAAAAGACAAATAACCAAACTGACAGGGGCTAGAACCCCATGTCTCATTCCCTACACTGACAGCCATAGCCCAGCATGGTCCAACTGCTGATCCAAGGCTTTTATCCAGCCTACAGACCATATTTTCTGGCCTGCCTCCTATCCCCCATCACAGAGTAACCCTTCCAGCAGTACAGGCTGCCTCTGCAGCCAAATGCCTCTGTCCACATTTGCATCTGTCCCAGCAGAGAGATGCACTACTGCAGCCACAGAAAGACAGTGATTATGGGGGTACGTGGTGGGGGGCCACAGAATTAGGAGACCAGGGGTTTGCTGGTTGCATGCGGCAGCAGCTGCTGCTGCTGGGCAGAGTACCAGGCGCACAGTGAAGAAAGGAGGGTGAAAATCTAGTCCAGCATCTGGAAACGCTGTGCTGGACCGCTTTACCTTGCCTGTTAGAATGGATAGTTAGGTTTCCTCTTTCAAACTTTTCTACCATTCCCATCTTCAGCCTGGGTAGAGACAGCACTGCTGTCCACCCTCAAACCCTGTGCCTTATCATCCTGTGGATAATAATGCTCTCCACAGCCGTGGTTCAGACTCCCTTACGTGGGAAATGTTTAGGATTGCCATCTTCTGTTTCTTTAGCCAATGTTGTACTACTAGATAATTATGAGAAGTCTCCGGTATCAACATCTTACAGCTGTTCTAAGAGTAAGATAACAATTCTGAATTCCAAGATACTTTTTGTCAAGTCTAGCCATCTAAACAAGATGTTTCAGCGTAGTTATTTCTAATATGTGGCCCTAAGAGGCACCTCTCAGTTTGTTGCTCTTTAACACTTTCTTATCTACACTGATCTTTATTTTACCAGCCAGGCTTGTGTGTCCTAGCACTGGATATGCTGGCTGCTATGAATCCCAGTCTAGGTGCCTGTAACTCTCATGCTCTGTACGTGACAAGCAGGATGCCTAACCCAGCGTTTTGAGTTCCACTGCAAGGGAACTAAACCTCTTTTTTGATTTATCCGTAAAGCTACTCTGAGTGGGTGGAATTTCCTGTTGCTTTCAAGTGAACTGCAGATTTCAGGGTACCAGGGTTTCATATGTGTAGAAATTTGCACATCCAAGGAATTCATTAACTAATAAACAAAACTCCCTCAATAATTATAATTTTTCCATGAAAACCTGGATTACAGTTTTATTCAAATGCATTGTATACAATTGTAAGAGAATGCGCAGGTATTAGAAAAAGCTGATTAATTCATATTAATTCACATTACCTTATTTGCCCAAAATAAGACTACATTTTCTGGTTGCTCCATATACATTTTCTTATGTTTCACTCAACTGCATGTAGCCTGAAACTATCCACTGAGCATCACCACCTTATTAACTTCACCCGATTTAGCTGAACCTGCCTTCTTCCATTTAGCAGGCCAATAAGGGTATTTTTAATCTGCTCTACATTGCACTTGCAATTTGTTTTAATGTGATTAATCTCTTCTACTGTAAACACTTAAATAGCTGCAAAAGCTAATCAGAGCATTTAAGATGTGCACATATCCCTAATGAAGAGTATATATGCATTCCTGTTGTCAACTTTACCCCCATGAGTCCAGCCACTACTCAGACAAATCTTTAGCAGATTTTGTTTCACAGCCTTATCACCTCACACAAAAAGGCTGGAATTTCCCACACTGACAGTGAAGACTCCTGCCACATGGAAACATATTTTCTCTGCTGATTCACACGTTACAAATCCTACAGTGGATAGCACAAACCAGAGAAGACTGAAAAGTACTCAGATTATGGGAAGCTACCTTTTAGATTTTTTGTATGGATGCATTTTTCACTAATGAATTGAAAGAATAATTTCTAGTCTAAGTATTCCTGAATGAATTCTGTTGAATGCAATACTGCCTTGACCTCTGCTCAAATATATACATACATATTAAATGTTAAATACAGAAATCTGCTTCCTCTGTCATCATGAGATACCAAAAACTAAACCTCTAAGTGATTAGACAACTGTGCAGAAAATAAAACTCACAGAGAAAAAACCTAAGGAATTTACATGTTTTTAATCCTCTGTTTGGTTAGTGTCATATCGATTTATGTGTTTGGTTTTTTTTTAACATACAGATAAAGCAGCAAGAAAAATATGAATCCCTTTTTTTATCATCCCAAATAAAGAAGGGGAGAAAGTCAGTGGTAACACAACATACAGGAAGAAACAGCAAAGAGGAATTGTATCAGATATGTAAGAAATACATGTTAAAAGGGGGGCAGAAACTTGTCAAGGAGGACCCTTAAAGCTTGAGTAAAATAACTTGCAGGAGTTACTTTACATTAGCAGACTAACACATAACTGTGTTTCTTCTTTGGAGAAACATACAGATAGCAAGCAGAGAGCTCACGGAGCTGTCACGGAGGCCAAACCATTTACCAGGGGAATGTGAGAAGAGGACATTGAGAGGATTAATGAGAAATGAGTGAACAAACCTGAGAATACTCTCGGAATTCAGCCAATGTAAAATCTGACACTGAAATATAATTAATTGAAATTTCCTATGGTCATATCACGTGAGAAAGTGAGAGCACTGCCAGTTCTCAAAGACCTTCTAATGACTAGTATTTTAACTAAACCCCCACCCTCCTGAAGTATACAACCACATGAGATTTCTAATACTTCTCTTTAAAGGAGTTTTCTTACCTTGTGCTTGTATAAGTAATCTCATTTAAAACAGCGAACTGTCCACAGCCTCAAAATACAATAATTATACTGAAAACATACATTTTTAAGTCTCCTGACTTTGTATTAGACTATTTCTTTTCCTGGATAGATTAACGATGCTCCACTACTCAGTGCAGTTTGAAATGCTGAGGGGTACTGGAGATGCTAAGTGACCGCTCAGTCCCCAGTACCTCAGCCTACAACTGTATCAGTCCACCCTGAGGAACGACTGGTTTATGTGGTTTCAGCAGCAGGCAGCTGGCTGGCACAGCCAAGCACACATTGCTTTGTTTTCTTATTTAGCACAGTTGAAATTGTACCATGGTACCCACGGGCAGAGACTTCTGGATCATTGATGGGGTTCTCTGCTACTGCAGAAGCCACAGGATCTTGCAAAAAACATGATACTTTATTCTTATATATATATATAAAAAAAAAAGAGGTTGGCTTTTTACCCCTACTATTGCCATTGGAAAGACTTTCCAAAATTCCACTGCTTGTAATGGTTAGGAACCTTCTTCTAATTTCCAGCTTAAATTTGTATACTGCCAGTTTATACCAATTTGGTTTTGTGTCAGCACTATCCTAAAACTTAAATGACTCTTCTGGATCTTTTTCTCCTTGATGCTCATCCAGGATTTATTCACACACAGTTCCATCAATATGAGCCAGAAGTAACTCTACTGTGATCTGCGTATCTACAGCGATACACGTGTTTTTTTTTTTTTAACACAAACCTAAGGTGTGTTAAAAACACCCCAACAAAACAAATCACAAAAATCCAAACAGAACCTGGTTCCTTGGGATTTCTCTGCAACATTGCAAGACACATGAAATGCAAAGCTGCTCTGAAAAAAAATCAAAGATTACAAAGAACAAGGTAGACACAGACCACACAGGACTCACCCCAACCCGTGCAGGTGATGGGTGGATGGGCTGTGTGGTGAGGGCACCACGTAACGTGAAATGTCCCACACCCCTAACAGCAGTGCTCCAGGGAGCTTGGCAGAAGGCTCCTCAGCCTCCCAGGAAGTCCCAGCCTGCCAAATTTGTTAATTACCATATTTACACACACCTATCAGAGTAAGAGTTAATAAAAGAAAATTATAGAAACAACACTTGGAATGTGTTCTTCATCAGAAAAAAGTATTTCTCCAAAGGGCTAGAAATAGATTAAACACAGTTGGTCAGTTTGGGGATGGAGCTAGAAGACACTGCCTGGAGTAATATTAGGTCACTTTAATCAAGCCAGCTGTTACCCTCATCATTAGCTATTAAGTCTAAGAAAGCAGATGTTTTTCTTTTTGGGAATGTCTACTGAAATCATGGAGTTCCACATATAAAGCAATTGAAGAATCAAGTCTTTTTTTAAAATACTGATTTTAAAGACTTAATTTTTCCTCAGAGTGCTTGCTTTAGCTTTCAAAAGGCTTTCAGTTTCTTCAATATGTTGCCCCTGCAGAACATTAAATTTTTTCTTTTCCAAGGCTTTGACAGCTTTGAAAAACAACACTATATTTGGAAAAGTGTATTTTTAAGAATTATGATATAAACCAGTCTAAATCTTAATGAAGTCAATAAATCCTTCCATTTACTTTATGAAAAAGTTTTGATTTGGCCTGGATAGCTTATAAAAACACTAAAAAAACCTGCCCCAAATAAAGAACATACTATGATTTCCAAGAAAATTTCAAATGAGTCAGGAATTCTTTGTTAAATTCTGTTAGGGCATTTACAGAAACTTAAGGTCTTCATTCACTAAGATACAGGTAATTTATTTTATTTTTATGCAACATTTTTTTTCTTTCTTTTTCTTACTGTTCTTAAGCATCTGCTTCAGGCTTTCGGAGACAGGACTCTGAATTGATAGGATAGTGCAGCAAGAGAGGAAATATAATTCTTATGCCGGCTCCTACTCAGTATTTCATTATCCCCTTGCTGGATATAATGCATAAATCACTACCCCTGCCTCTTCCCTGGTTGTGCTCTAAAAAGAGCAGGTTTTGCTCATTTCTTTGAAAGCTCCAGATACTTGCTCTCAGAAGGGAATTCTAGACCGCACTTCTGAAGGAAGTTTCTGTAAATGCCCTAACAGAATTTGACAAAACAGCCTTTCAAAGACCAATTTTGTAAAGTTATTTCAATATGGTAAGAGTACTCTAAATGTCTTTTATTTCATCCTTTCTGATGTTATTGTTTAATCAACTCTTCACTGCTTCTACTGTTACCCTACGTTAGCAAACAGATAGATAAGGCAGTGATGATGGATACCTCTTCAAATGCTGCCTGCTTTACACTTCAGCCTTCAGGTAATCCAGTATTTAGCAAGAACCTTTTGGCAACAAGGATGAAAATTCAGAGTACTAACAGATCTACTGCTCCTGAAAAGTCTTAATGAAATCTCTCACTAGTCAGATAAGCAGTCCTGATACCTTTATACAGAAATGTAAACTGCTAAATGCCATCTGCACAGTAGGATCTTTAATATTTCAACATCACACCGAAAATCCACCCAGCAACTACCGTCTCTAAGGTTAGCGAAACATAAAGGGTTATAGGGAAAAAAAATAGTTACCTTGCATGTCTAACTAGATACTGTAAAAATGTAGAGAGAGAAATACTGCTTTTTATACAGCAAGTAGCCAAGCCACATCCAGACTGGATTTTAGCTGCTAAATCTGAAGGTGCTAGCATAAATAACGTGTTCAAGAGCCCTGACTTAAACAAAAGCCCAGATGCAAGATGGCTTTCAGCTGAATCACCCACCTGCTAGGCACCAGCAGTAGGCTCCAGAGCCTTGAAGTTCAGGCTCCTACACTGTCTGTAGGTGAGCTAGGCAGCTGAGCGCAGTAACAAGCAACTGGTTTGCCCAAATGGTATTCAGCTGCCCAGGACAGCTGATGTAAAATGCTGAGTTGGTGGAAACGCATCTGAGCTCTGCCCACCCTTTGAGAGATTGGTCCTTCAGAAGTGCGGTCTAGAATTCCCCTCTGAGAGCAAGTATCTGGAGCTTTCAAAGAAATGAGCAAAACCTGCTCTTTTCAGAGCACAACCAGGGAAGAGGCAGGGGTAGTGATTTATGCATTATATCCAGCAAGGGGATAATGAAATACTGAGTAGGAGCTGGCATAAGAACTTGTATTTCCTCTCTTGCTGTACTATCCTATCAATTCAGAGTCCTGTGTCCAAAAGCCCGAAGCAGATGCTTAAGAACAGTAAGAAAAAAGTAAGCTTATGTGATATGCCTGAAAATGTCCTTGCAAACTCTCCCAGGCTCTGTTTCCAGCTCCAAAAATTTCTGAAATGGATGTGGTTTCCATCTGCTTAGCAACCCTCAGTAGGTTTCTTTTTCAAGATCGTCCAGTATCCTCTCAAAACATTCTGCTCTTCCAGCAGCCTACATTAGAGTTTCACAGGCCTATCACCTGTTGCAGGAAGAATTACTCTTTTATTTATTTTAAAATCTGGCTCCTACTGCTGTCGTTTGCTGTCCCCTTTCTCTTATATCGGAAGAGTCAGTGGAGGATGGATTCCCATCACTCGTGAGTTCCCAATGCTCTACAAAACAAACTCTTAAGTTGTCTTTTTTTCTTGACAGGCAGTCCTAGCTTATTTAGTTATTCCTCAAAACATACCTGTGATATTCTCTGTTGCCATTTGCTTACTTTTTTTTACAAGTCTGCTGTACCCTTTATGAAATGAGGGGAGCATAAGCATACACACTATTTAAGAAGTAGGTTAGCTATGATTTTATGCAGTGGCATAATTGATATTTTTTGTTCTCCCTGTTCCTTCCCTGCAATTCCTAGCCTTTGACCTTTGTTTGAAGAAAAAAAGAAAAAGAAGAAAGCCAAAATGCTTCATCTTAACAAGATGTATGAAGAGTCCTCTCATTTGACAAAACCTAATGTTTGGAGACAGGAGACGTAGGTTCAAATCCTTTTAGCTCAGAACAGGTCTTCCCTCTAGACTGTCTTGGTAAAACACTTCAATTGCTGGGACACAACATAAGGTGGCATAGCCTTCACCTTCTCCTTTGTCTTAAGCAAAAGTAGCAGCAGCAGGCAGATCAAGACACCTGATCCTGTTAGCATCCATTTAGGGAAGCCCTAAATCAGGGATCAGAGAAGTCAGAAGTCATCTGAAAGAACATTTGGCTTTGGATCCCAATTAAATTTAGCAGGGAAAGAGACACTAAGATGCACATAATAGGGTCAGGTAAGGCACATGAAAAAGTGGAACTGTCTGAAAGCTTCCCTGGAAGCCCTGAAAGGTACTAGCTGAGTCAGGGACCCTTTTAATCAAAATTTTGGGATCAGGCACCTGAGCTCTACCAGCATCCTACTTCCAGTGCTGAACTTTCCGTATCAGTTGTTGGATAGTATTTTCTCACCCACAGGACTTTTACCACAATGATGATTTCTGAAATTAGCTAACTCAAACAATAGCCCCTGGAGTCTTAATTAGTAATGAAAAATAATGATTTCTATGGTGAAATATAGCTACGTCTGGTGGATCAAAGAAGTCAAGTATGGGCAAGAAGCAGAAGGCAACATGAGCTTTGGAAAAGCATGCCTCATCTAGAATAATCCATGACACTTTCACACACTGCCCATTTTTCTTAAAAAGTCTATTATTTCACCTCAACCAGATAGTGCCACATATCAGCAAGTGATGCAAAATAAGTAAAATAAACCCTCACCCTGTTTCTAAACTCTCTAGTTATTTCCACCTGAGCCTCAAGACTGAACTGACAGACATCAGCAATTTGTATTCAACGAGCCACCTGCCCATACCTTCCTGCAAAAGTACTCTGCTGCCAACAGTTCCTCAACAACCTGCTGGAGCCAAGTTTCATTTACAGTCCCAGCCTCTTTGAAAAATTTGCTATCTTTCAAGTGGATTTTGGTTTTAATACTGTAAGTTCTTTTCTTCCTGTTGATTTATCTTTCTAATGCAGAAGCCTTGACATGTATTCAAAAAGGTAACTTTTGTCTTTATGGGAAAAGAAGCTTATTGAATAGCCAAAGGATGTCTCATACAGGAAAGCCACATAAATGGTGCACGAAGCTGTGAGAATCGAGCTGTTAAATGGGAGCAGGGGGCTCCGGAACTGCTGCAGACTTCCAGCCCTACGGGGAATACTGAGAAGCACGGCACGTTTGAAGAGGAATTGAAATTGTCAGCGAAAGAACAGAATCTGTTCACCCTTACATTCCTAATTAGAGAACTCATAGTGGGAAGTGACCATTTAAATGATGAGCACAGAAAATGAAGGAAATCGCCTTTCTTAAGAAATGGGCAAGTGCCTACATTCATAAATTAACACCCTGATTGACAATCCAGATTATAATTATAATAGTTTCAAATTACCACCTTTTTTTTAGATGTATTATTCAGTTTCTCTCCAGGAATTCAGATAGAAGAGTATTTAGAGGTGCAGTAATGCCACATACAACTTAGAAAACTCTTCTTATACATTGTATTGATTCTGCATTCGAAACTACAGCTGTAACTGTTTTAGCTATGTCCTACAGACTAGTGTGTTGAATAAGTATTAGGTTACATCGACACTAACTTTTAACATGTCATTTACTTCTGCACAACTTTTCATACCTGCCAGTATTTGAACCTAAAAGAATTCCATACTGTATATTTAGGTTTTGGTATATATCAATCTCTATGGTATAAAACCGCATAACATACAGATGGTTAAAATAGATGGTTTAATGGTCCTAAAATT
Organism: Falco naumanni; assembly: GCF_017639655.2. NCBI lineage: Eukaryota > Metazoa > Chordata > Aves > Falconiformes > Falconidae > Falco > Falco naumanni. The sequence continues at coordinate 82,896,236 of NC_054058.1, read as the reverse complement.
CTTAGTTTTGTTTTAGCGCTTATATTTCAGATATGGCAGGACTAAATTTCTCCATAGGAACTATGTATCATTATCCATTGAAACATGTCATCTTGAGTGTAAAATATGCTAAAGCACTAAAAATAATATACAGTAATATTACTGTGATGTAATTGAGTTTGAAGTATGCCAAGTTTCTGGCCTACAAAAAAACTGTCAAAATAAGAGCTTAGTGCAAAAAAGAAGGATTTGATCACATAGTCCTTCAACGGTCTAAGGGCTTACTGAATCTAAACATGCAGACATGAGAATGAACAGAAGTGTGACTGGATTTAGAAAGCTGAGCCAGTGCTATCCCTCAGATTCTCATAAATAATTTGTTGTGGCCATCCAGTAAAGAATGCAGAGAAGTTGCTTTTCCTGTTGGTAGTGAGATGTATGCTGTGTGCTAGCTTGGAAATACAGTCCTGATGGCAGTTGTATAAGAAAAATCTGAATATTTAGAGAAATGTTGCAACTTCTGTGTAATAAAGTCACGGTACTGGGATGCCAGAAAAACTAAAAATGAGAGAGATATCTTTCCTTGATAGTGAAAACCTGAACTCAGGCACAACTAATTAAACAATTAATAGTTTAATTAGTTGCATTTTGAAAGGCAAACCCCTAGTTGAGGTCAGACAGTGATACTAGTAAGGTGCAGATGGGCTAATTTTGGAGAGACTTTTTACATTATTTTGGGAAACTGCCCATATGTTTTGCTAGTGAGAGCAGGGAATATTTTGTAAGTCTTGCCTAAATATTTACATCTCTTTGATTCAAATTTAGCCACCATTATAATGTAATTTGTGAAAATATGTTCTTTTTTCTAGTAACATTTTCTTGCCTACACAGATTCATAAATAGTCTACTTGTTGAAAAGACTCTAGGTATTTTTTTCTGTAAGCAGAATGAGATAAAAGCTACAAAAAGGGCATACTCCACTGACTTTCAGGATGTTATACCAAACACACCATAACCTGGGACATAAGTAAGCTGGGGCAGAATTTCAAAGAATATCTTCAGCCTGGGATATATACAAGCTAAAGATTAAAAACTGATATATTTCTCATTTAAAATAAAAAACTCAAAAAGCAAGTGAATTGTTCACAGAGGGTTGGTTTTTTTTTTTCCTTTAATTTTAGCAACAGAAAGAACTTCATTGGAAACCTCTATTCTAACCACACTGCAGTATCCACAAATAATCACACAGGACTTCTCGTGTGCCCTTACTTGTGACTGAATAACATCTCCACAAGTAGTTTCATTGAACTTTGCTGAATGGCACTCACTGAGAGTACTCAGATAATACCCAGCTCCATAAATAATTACATCAGTACTTGGCTTCAGTAACATTGTGGAGGAAGGTGCTATTCATATCTCAGCAGGGACATTAGAATCAAGCCCCTAAGCATTTCTTCAATAACACAGAGAATGAACTGTCACGGTCTTGTCATTCCCCTAAGAACTTTTTGCCTCCGTCTGCTCTTACAAGTTTTTCTTCAGTGAGGTTGATTTGACCGCCTTGTCTTTTCTGAACATGTATGAAACTGAGATTTCCCTGCTGAATCTCCCAGAGCCAACAGCAAACCTCCCTAACAGTTTCATTGGAAAGGGCATCCTATAGAGCTCTGTACGTGACCAGCTAAGAACTCAACATTTTTTGAAACTACAAGCAAATGAGACCAGGATCTACACGTTGCCTAGCCTCAAACTAGTAACCACAGTCTCCAGAATGCAAAGGCAGACAGACTACCATGCTCTTCAGCAACATCCTATTCACAGAGCTCTGGGTCTGGTTTCTTCTGTTCCAGAAATACGAAATGGTAAGAGCCATCCTGTCCGACCAAGTCCTCCTCTCTCACCAAGCCCTAGGAACCACACACCAGTAGTATGCATTCACTGATTTTATTTTTTATGAAAAAATGAAAGGAAATAATGTCAAAATTCTAACAAAATATTTACTCCTATGAACTAATACTATCAGATAAAAGCCTTTTTCATTATGGAGAGATACTCAAAGAGGACCATATTCAAATGAAATCTGACTAAATCGGCCTAAATAGCCTGTACACAATATTCATTCTTGGGAACAATCACGTCGTTGAACGCACTGAGCAGACTAGCTCATGAGTCTTCAGAATGAGCCATCATTGAGACCAAATCATGCATCACATCTAGAAAGGGGACATACTGTGTCCCCTCAGGTCAGGTTTGAAAACAATAGTGTATCAGTCTAGAGGAGAAAACAGAAGTAGGTGCACTTACATTATACCTTATGTACGAGTAAAAAACCCTTCTTTTTCCATTCTGTCAGGTTTTCTGAATTCATCAATATAGTGTACACATGCACACTGTGTATTTGAATATTACATTATACAAACCCACCTTATTTCTAAAAAGACCAGATGAAATTACTAAAGCCCCACAGGTTTCATTACAAAAGCTATGTTTATGTCTTGCATTGATGGCAATGGTGTAGGATCATCTGAACATGGAAGTTAAGTCTACAAAACTGAACTGTGTTGTATTACATTACGATTGTATCATGGTATACTTGATGTGTGCTCTTGCATCTTCATATACCTCCCTACACATATACAACCACATGCTAATTTTTTCTGTTAAATAGCCTTGGGAATATATCTGACTTTAAGGAACAGGTTGGCAACATAAGAAAGATGTTATGAAAACTCATCGCAAGTTATATGACAGGCCATTCTTTGCCAAACTAGTATAAGAGAATTACATTAGAATAAGTACCGTGTTTTTAGAATAGGTTTCTTTAAAAGTAACTTTAAAATGCTATTGATGCCCTTACAAAATCCATACATTTTAATTGAGTTAGCTACATTCATCACATTTACAGTTGAATTTTTCCACAATGCTTTCAGAAAGGAGGTAAAAAATATTTTCCACACGACAAAATCTGAGGAAGTAGTTCTAACTAGCTGAACTCGGTACGAAATTGTTTTTACTCCCAGCAACCCAACACCGACCCCCGTTTTCAGGGTGCCGCGGTGCCCGAAGCAGCACCACCTATTGGGTGAAAAATGTGGGTTAGCGCCGGCTTACACGGGGACCCCTCGCGTGACGGTTTTGCACACAACGAGCTGAAGCTTCCGAGTTCCTCGTACCTAAATCCAAGCAAACAACTGGTATTTTCTAGCGGTCTACGTGACAGAAGCTTACAGATTCAGAACGATCATTCAGTACGATACAAATCCCGCCACCTGCGCTCCTGGTATTTAACAAAGTGTTTCAGACGGCACTTCTAACAGCACCCGCTGCGCGGTTCTCAGGATGCGCTCCAGTCGCACAGATCTGAATGAGTTGAAAATTAATTCGCTTATGTAACTAGTCCTCCAAAACCCGATGTGCGAATCCGTATTCCGGATGCAAGGTCCCACGTGAAGGCACGACTGGGATTCAGGTTTTCGAGGCGACAGTTACACCTCGTGTGAGGGCAACCACGGACGTTGCCCGTTCTCGGAGAACGAGTCTTTTTTTTTTTTTTTTTTTCTTTGCACGGAAATCCTGCACCCATCCACCGTTCTCACCGGAACAGTTCGTGCGAGGGGCTACGGTACGGCTTTCCCTCCCACGTCCACAGGAAAGCTCGATGTCGCTGCCGCTGGCCGGGGCTTTTCCCTCCCCCCCACCACAGGCGCACCCCCACGCCGCCGCGGGTGCGGGCTGCCCGGCGGGGCCGGACCCCGGCAGGGCTCGGCGGGGCGCGGAGCGGAGCGGGGCGCGCTGCGGGAGCGGCGGCAGGGCGGGCTGGCGAGCCCCCGCCGGGGCAAGCCGCCTGTGCCGGGGGTGGCGGAGGGTGCCGCGCATCCGCGGGGCCCGGCAGCAGGGGCCGCGGCAAAAAGGGGCAGGAGAAGCGTGCCCACCCGTGGTGCTGACTGCCGGCTCTCACGGTGTGGAACGGCCGGCGACTGCGCCTGGAGCTCCCCGCAAAAGGGAGCGGAGGGAGAAAAGCGCCACCGGAGCCCGGGGAGAAAAGTTGGTCTGAAACCCGAAGATGAATTCACGCAAATATCACTCACCCACTCTGAGGATACAGACGAGCTGGATGCAGGCAACCAAGCGCCCTAGAATGAGCATGTCCAAATCGTCCTCTGCCTCCTCCCGTCCGTCTGCCTGCCTGCCCGCCTGCCTGCCTCTCAGCCGCCTGCCTGCCTGCCTGCCTGCCTGCCTGCGCGGGCAGCCGCGCCTCTCCCCGCCGGGGAGCCGGCTCCGCGCCCGGCGGCCGCCCCCACGCCGCGGGCGGGCGGGATCAGCGGCGCTGGGTGCTGGCGGGGCCGCGGCTCGGCTCAGCGCATCGCGGGGCTCGCCGGGGGCTCACCGGAGGCCGCCCTGCGCGCCGCGCCCCGCGCCGAGCGGCCGCGCTGCCGTGTGGCGGGGCTGTGCCTGCGCGGGGCTGTGCGCGCGGGTGTGCGGGGGTGCGCGCGGGCGCTCGGTGTGTATGTCTGTGCGTGTGTGTGTGCGTGTGTGTGTGTGTGTGTGTGTGTGCGCGCGTGTGCGCGCGGGGGGGCGGAGACCGCGCGCTGCTGGGCGGGCGCGCGCGGGTGAGTGTGTCTGCGTGCGTGTGAGTGTATGCGGGGGGTGGGGTGGGGGGTGCGTGTGCGTCCGCGGCGGGAGGGGCACCCCACCCCTCCCACACACCCCCCAGCCGGCGGCAGGGAGGGGGCTGGGGGCCGGGAGGGGGTCACGTCACCGCGCCCGAAGCGTGGCCCCGCGGCCGAGCCCCCCCCCCCCGCCCCCAACACAGCGCCGGCGTGTGGGAGAGCGGCTCCGCGCGGGGGCAGCCCCCCGGGACACCGCCACCCCCCGCCAGCGTGCGGGGAAAAGTTTGTTCCGACGCTGGCGGCGGGGAGGGGGCGGCGGGGGGCTGCCGGGGTCTCGGGGGCCGGCGCGGTGCGGGGCCGCGCAGCCCTGCGGGGGTGCCGCAGCGCGGGGAGGCGGAGGCGCCCCGTTGCGCGGCGGGGACCGAAGGGAAGGGCCCGCTTCTGGCGGCGCTGGCCGCTGCGGGTCACCGTGGGAATAGTCGCGGGGCGTCCGGCGGGGCTGGTGAGCGCTGCCGCCTTGGACGTAGGTGGCGTTTGCGGGCTGCTCCCGGAGCCGGGAAGCCGGGATGATCCGTGTTCCCTGGGAACGGGCGGCGGAGCGGGGGAAGGGGGCTGGAGCAGCAGCATGTCATTATCTGCCTTAGAAGTGGGTCAGGGCGCGGGCGCTGGCACCCTGTCTTCGGGAAGAGAAAACAAGATCATCGCCACCCCCCCCCAAAGAAACCCACAACCACCAGCCCCCAAACCCCAACCCCCCCAGCCAAGACGTGGAAGATTGCGGGAAACATACAGCAGGGCCCCGTGGTGGGGGAGCGCGGGCGGGGGCGGCAGTGCCGGCGGGGCGGGCGCCGGGCCGGGGGTCTCAGCAAGGGGCTCCGGCCAGGCACCCCCCTGCCCTGAGCAGCACCCCGATCCGGAGGGAGCGGGCACCCTGCCTGCTGGGCTGGGGCCGCCTTCCCCACAGCCCTCCCGGCTGAGCTGAGCCCACTTGGGTGCCCTGGTGTGAAAGGGGGTGTGTGTGCTAGGAACACCCCTGACAAACTCTCTAGGCTTTGGGACCGTGGGGTGACACACAGAAGCTCCCGCTCCACCCCAGGCCCACTGAAGTGCAGTGTGGCTCAGGAGCCGTGTGAATGGTTTCTGTGTTTGCGATACTGTTCCCATCGTAGTGAAACTGTCTGCTCAGCACAGTTGTGATGAGACTTTTAATGGTGGGCAACTTCAGTGTAAAAACACTTGGTGCTTTATAGGTACCCTGCTATTCCAGGCCTCTTGGTCCTTGGGCACAGGAGCTGCTTCTGCCAGCTTGGCTTTCAAGGAAAACAAAAAAAGTGCTGTGTCAGCTTGTCATTTTGATGTCCACCTGCTCTACCTGACTGTTGGGGACGGCATAGAGCTAACTCAACGTGAAGCAAGTTGGAAATTTCTGAGTGAACAGAAGTTAGAGGAGAAAGTGCTAAGATGCTCAGGAGTTCGGTTGTATTTGGAAAGCAGACTGAGGACGTGTCTTCTCATGCAAGGTCAGCATCTTTCAGGGTACTACAGAGTTTACGTACAATAGAGGTTAGTTCATTAGGAGGAGGATTAACTTTGAATGACAGTTCTCGTTAAGTGGGCTCCTGGTATCACAGGAAGAAAAAATTTCCATGTGCTGAGCTCCACCAATAAAAAACTATTTTAGGATTGTCCTAAGGGAAAATGTTGTTAAAGATTTTAGTCAGCTGATTTTCATGTTATTGAAAGAACTTAGATGCCAGGAAACAACTGTAGCGATTTCCAAACCCATACACATGCAAACATGCACAAACACATGCAAGACAAACTACTAATACTCATGGATAATAGATTTGAGATAAACCCCCGGCCATTGGCTTAATTTCTTAGTAGGAATAGGAATTGTACATATTGCACAGCAGTGTGTATAGGTATTACTCACATATATAGTATAAAGCCAATGCCTGCAGGAGTGCAGTAATGCATGGCACTCAGGCTGTACCTCTGCTTGGCTTTCCTCTCAAGCCCAGAGGTAGACATAACTCTTGCGTTGTATGTGTGAGCTTGCAGCAGCTTCCAGGTTCCCCCTCCGCCTTGGTGGGGACCAACTTTTGAGCAATTGGTAGCTTTTCATCTCCAGGTTCTCAGTTCTGGCCAAAACTTTGTGACGCTCTCTGACAAGGCTAAAGGATCGCCTCTAATGGCTGCCTGCTAACGTGGTTACCTAGTTAGGTGGGTGCAGAAGAACTTTAGATAGGTCGATGTGCTCCCTTTCTTACAAGGTTTCTTTAAGAATCCCCTTTTGTTCATACCATGAACGAGTTACCCATCGTGAACATGCCCACATGGAAGGACAAGCACAGCGTTCAACTATTTCCTAGTTTTCCATAGTAAATTACTACTCAGAGAGAATCTGGTCCTGACATGGTCATGGCACCATTAGTTAGCTTTCACTTCCAGTAGTTAACACACTGTAATATTTTACAAGGTGAATGATAAACATTTAGGACAGATCACCAGTTAATGTGCTACTCTCCATCATTTGAAACCTTTCCATCAAGAATTTAGTCACCTTAAAACACAACCGCACAGTTGTGTGCACTTAACTGCAGTTTTGTAACCTCTAATACAGAGATAATAAGGATTGATTAGAAGGTTCATCTCTGGCCTTTCAGTGCATATGCATATCTGGTCAGAATAAGAATAAAATGATAATATCCTGATGTGATCGTAGTTTACAGCTGCTTTGAACAGGTGTCAGTGGTTTAGAAAAGACACCAGGGCAGTGGCCAATTCCTACAATTGCCCCTACTGGTTCTTGCGCTGAAGAATGGTTGGGGGAAAAAACTTTATCTGTAGTCTAGGAAATGTTTGGCTGCGGTAGGGTGACACTGTTCACCTTCACATTTAGCTGTCAAGTAATGATGTTTTAGCTTGTGCTGCATCAAGCCAAAATCACTGAAATTCATTTGGAAATAAGGAAATCTGTCAAGCAAATCAATTCACTAGCTCTTAACAATGTGATTTGTATTATTGTTTCCACTTTCTCCCATGTGAATTATAAATTACCCACAAAATGATACAATACCAAGCAGACATGAAAAGGACTTACAGTTAACATTGCGGTTTTCTATTTCTTTAAAACTTAGTATTCTTATTGATGACTTAGCAATATGACTTATTCTCATTGCAATACCCTTTAGTAAATATTTTGCAGATTTACATAAAGCTGTTCTTTCATTACATAATATTTCTACTTATCATTTTATGGAACATTAGCAAGTCTTAATGAGAAACTGGTCCCTATTTAGTTTCTCTGTTAATGTTTTCCTTGTTTGATAAGTCTTTTCCTTTTTATTTCTTTTTAACTTTCTTTCATTTTCATCTTTTTTTCCTCATCTGATATTGAATATTTTCTTCAAATCTGCTCTTTTTATCCATTGTTACATTTTTCTCAGTCTAAGTGAACCTCTCTTTAGTGTTGATACTGTATTTTCCTTTGGATTGTGACAATCTTGTTATTTTCCAGGGTGAGTCATTCCATGTCTTGTTCAGCTTTTTTCATAGCTTGTTTTGAGTGCTTATGGTTTGGTTTTTTTCAGTATAATGTCAATTTTTTGTTGCATTTATGTTCTTTTGCTGTTGTGGTAAATGTTTTCATTTTCCATGCTGTCTTTGATATTTGTCAAATCCTTTTTAGGCTTTACATGCAGCTTTTATTTTTTTTTTCTTTCTTTCTTGCCTGTGTGAAGGCTATACTACCAGTATGTCTTGTTAGGTATGGTACAAAAATGTTAAAAATCTGGTGGATTTCCATCTTTATTTTCTAATTTGCTGGATAAATCCATGTGTAAATTCAAAATAATAAACAGGTGTGTGCAAAAGGTGTGTTGTCGTGGCAATAGTTAAAGCTACCATCATTAGGAATATCATTCAGACGTAATACAACCCAAAGCCTGAGTGTCATGCTGAAGACAAATTTATCAGATCTGTCTGGTTAGAGTACTGTTTTTTTCAGAGAACATATTCCCATAAGTATTTAATATTAAACACCCTTTACATGGGAGACTATTAGTATAGGATCTCAAACCTTTTTTTAGTATTAAGATGCAAAGTGAAAGTAAACCCAGTATTTTTGTCTACCTCGATTTTATTTGGCATGTTAGTGTTTCAAGATCCTTAAACACTAATTACAAAATGAATAAACACTATTTTTTTCCACATTTTAAGGAAGTTCAATTTTTTTTTTTTGATTGGCCTCAGGCATTACTTTCCCAATTCAGTTGCCTTTAAAGAACACAGAAAGACAACAAAAATGGTGACATTGAACCTCTTATTTGGCCCTTTTTACTGAACAGAAGATGTGGCTCAACTTCTTTTCAAAGCTAAACCCAAGGACAGTAGATGGTGTATATTTTCCTTGCAGAAAAGGATCAGAACTTGAGAGTTTGATAGCAGCCAGGTAGCATCAGACCCGACCCTGAGAAGAGCTAGGCGAAAGACAAAGTCTATTCACATAGTCTGGTTTCATTATTTTACTTCTCAGTTGGAACCAGTTGTTGAACAGAGCTGGGCTGTTAGGTGCACTAAAGACAGCAGGGTTTAAACCTGTCTTTTTAAGCAGCAGTCTGGCCTAGCCATGGAAAAGGCTTCAGTAGCACATCTTCTGGCAAAGCAGATGATCTAATGAAATGTTTGTGGGCTACAAATCTTAAATACCTGTTTCTCCCAGCTTTATCAGCTGATCTTGAAATAAAAAAAACCAAAACATCTCTCTCTCCAAACTCTCTCTTCTGGCAAAACCAGTGTGTACCTAGCTGATTCCTTCAGTGTCAAAACAGCTGCACCTTGTTAAATCTGCTGGAGAATGGCCTTCCAACCCCACTGCTTACCGAGCGGAATGGTTATAGACTATGAGAAATAAGCAATGAAGCAATGCAAACTTTGAATAGATTGGTTTCTATATATGTACATGAGCACTGAGTCAAATTTGTCTGCATTTCCTTTGTACTCATTTGTACCTGTTCGGTCACAATTTACCTCTCCGCGATGTAGCACTCGACACCACTACTCAGCACCCACTGCTACTACTCAACACCTGTTGCAAACAAGTGTTTCCAACATTTGCCATGAAGGTTGGTGCTATTTTTCCACATGAAACCTATCTGTGAAGAAAGATGCATAACTGGCTGACTTTCTGTTTTCAGCTCTGGGAGAGGCATGGCTATGTAAAATGCTCTGAATCCAGTTGCAAATCCCTTCCTATGTCCTAGACAAACCGACATGCCTCCAGGGCCATTTGGTTGTTTTCCCTCCTGCTATGCAGCAACAGAGAAAACGAAAATAATATTTCATTCTCCTGTTTAGCATTCCTATTCATTTCTGCTTGGATTATTAAATGTAAGATTGGGAGCACAAAGCACAGCGATGACCACACTGCGTATCATCTCACTGCATGGTTACCTGTTAGCAACACAGTAGTTTCCCGCAGGGACAGATAAGGTAACTCCTGAAATGATAAATGAAGAGTGGGCAGGAGTGAATTATTTAACATCCAATCCCCCCCAGGGTCCCCAAGCACAGGGTGGTAGGACCTCCTAGGAAGTCTTGGTTTTGCTTGTTTTTCTGTGGAAGGGCAGGTAGAAACAGGTCTGCTTGAGTGCCAGGGACGGTGGCAGCCTGGTGCAAAGCCTCTCCCAGCTCCTTACAACTATCCAGGCACTGAATTTGGCCCTCTGCTTTGAGACAGGTAAGAAGCCCACCGTCTTTTCTGTCACCCATGCAGTGAACTGTGCCTACAAGTAACAATTCCCCTTCCCCTGCGGCTCTGACCGCTCGTCAAGCGCTCGTTACGGAGCGTAAAGAAACGTTTTCTATCCCAGTGAAGAAGGTTCTTTCAATCAGTAACTGCAGAATAAGGCACTGTTTTCAGTGGTGTTGGTGATTAAAAGGCTCTTTTTATTCTGCCTTCTTTTTGAAGATAGTGTACATCCTGACAGGAAATTCGGACAAGTAAAACTGAAATGTATACTTACAAAAACAGCAAGCCCAAATGGAAAACTCTGGTGCATGCTCATGCTATGTATTGAAGGCATGCATAGGCTCAAATACTTGATCATGCAGAGTAAACAGACAGTTCCTATGTATGTGGCAGGCTCTAACAATACCCCATTTAATAGTAAGTAAAAATAAATCCCCCCTGCAACCAGCCATTAAACTGAGATCTACTGGGTCAATTCCAACCAAAAGCAAGTTGTTTTGGCTCATTCACAGATCTAATCAAACAGTATTTTCTACGTTGACATCACATTTACCATTTTTTTTCTCTTTCATTTGTGAATCTGGTGGCCACCTTATTACAGCAAGTACTGACCCACAAGCACAATAGATATGAAGTCTCTGGAACAATTTATCATAATCATCATGCATGGGTAAACATTGTTGATGCTGCTGCACTGAGGAGTTTTCAAATAATGCATATTGAATGGTAGGAACTTTACTGCTGGCAAATGAAGCACAGACTTTTTTTTTTTTTTTTTCCCTAAATGCATGTTTACAATCTTTTCTCTGCATTTTTTTGCTTATAGAAGATTGTACCACTTTTACAGGGTATATTTCAATTTTAACTGAAACTAAAAGCAACTTAGATTATGGAAATGACCTAATATTTGCTATTATTCTCATTGCTTTTAAATGTGTGTTTTTGAAAACTATTATTCACCTGGGGATAAAAGTAAACAGCAACAGAACAACAGTGGTGTGTTGGTATGCCATAATTCATCTCAGAAATAGCCACTGTCGGCATTCAAGGTATTTGCAAAATAAATTGTTCACAGCTCATCCTTCTTTTGACAGTACCACCAACGTTGCCGGTACATTGATAGGAAAATAAACAGAGGCAGAGACATTGGCTTCTAGCACATAGAAACAAAAGGCACAAGTTTCTGAAGCAGAGAAAAAATAACTAAGTAAAGCACTGTTTCTCCTTAACATCTATAAGTATTTAAGGCAGTTGTTCCATTGTAATGGCTTCTAAGATCTCAGAACATCTGTTGCTTGAAAGACTAACTTAAATTTGAGTAAAATTTAATCAGAAAACATAGATATATCCTGGTTTGCTATTAAATCTTCAGAGCTGCCCATCAACTGTGGCAACTGAAATATATAAAATTTAATATACACAGAGAAAAATGTGATGCATGTAGAGAAAAGAATCTTAGGTTCTAATAGAAAATGATGAGATTTGAGATTAGTTACCACTCAGGAGTGAGATTTGGGGTTATAATAGACGGTTGTATGAAAATATTAGCTCAGTACTTGGCAGATGTCAAAAAAAGCAAACATTATTAATAATTATTAGAAATTGAATAGAGAACAAACCAGAGCGCATTACTTATGCCACTCTACAAATCCTCTTCTCTCTTGCTGCTTCTGACTCAGACTGAATACAAAATTATTCTTTTTTTTTTTCTCACTACACACACACAAATCCCCAAATTATGTTCTTCTGAGAAGAACAAAGGTGATCAAACTCATATAAGGTGGGACAGCTTCTATGTTTAGTGAACGAGTAGGAATCTATTTGGGGAATTTGAGGGAAATAAAGGATCTGGGAATCCTCAATCTGGAGAAGAGACAACCTACGATCAAGGTCTGCAGAACCAGACCAGACCACGGAGAGGGCAGATGGGGAATGACAGCTCACTTGTCCAACAGAAGAAACTGCTGGCAGCAAATGAAGCTAGTATGAGCCAAATTCAAAAAAGACTCCAAACCCAAGGTTCTTCCTGGAGTGATAGTCAGTCCTGTGGAGATCCTTGGCAATGGTATTCTGGACTCAGTGAATTTATGAATGTTCGAGGGCAGGCCAACAAGACTTTGGAAGAAAGAGTCGTTAAAGATTATTAAATGGACATATACCATCAGTCCCAGTAAATGTCCCAAACTCAGAATTAGTGAGGGGTTGCAGATTACTTGGGAAAAGCATAATACACCAGTCCCCTTTTCCTCATCCCTAGGCATCTACTAACCATTGGAGAGAGCATGGCTGCTTTTTCAGAGCCAAATGACACTTTTGCATTACATTGTTAACAGGTGCCTTCAGCATGGAGTGCTGAAGCCTTTAGAGGTCTCGTTAATTACAGGTGTGGTCCTGAGTGATGGCATAAACTATAGCACATTTAAATATGCCAGAAAAAAAAAAGATAACAAAACATCAAAATATTCTGTCTGCAAGTAATGAACATGCCATTAGGTTATGTTTTATCAAATGTTGCTTATTTTAAAATACAATTGGAAAAAAAGTAAACATTTCCATGGAACTAAATGTCAGGAGAAAGCAAAATCCCTCCCAGTAAGTTTTATGGTTAAGGTAAGGGTTAGGGACCACCTAAGGAAAAGCTAAGCAGCCAACTGGTATGCAGGGAGGTGAGTGGGCCCTGGCTTGAGGTTCAGCTAATTGAACATGACATGAGATGTTATGTTGTGGGATGTAATGTAATGAGTGAGAAGCTGTCAAAAGTTACAAATAGTACCATGAAGGCTGGCTGTGTTTCACAGTTGGTTAAGGGTGAGTTACATGAGAGGTGGCCAAACTTCATAATTGGAGGGCAATAGTGGGGTCTTCTGGGGAGAAGAACTTGCAATGCCAGCAATACCTACGTAAAGATATGAGTAAAAGCATGTGAGGACAAAATTACCGAAGTAACTGTACAAGAATACCAAATTTGGATACAGATATAGGAAAACTGGGACCACCAGGGAAAAATACCCTAAGGATTGGTTGATTATATGGAGTGGGACCAGAGTGGAGAAAGGGAACAATCAAGAAATACAGGGGATTATGCATGGGAAAATGTTCATGAGGAGCATAAAGGAGTTTGGTCATTTGTGAGCAGGTCATTGAGTATTTTTTACTTAAATCAACCTGACTGAAACATTCCCAGTTGGTATTATGAATCAGCAGCAATGTGTGAAGACCCATCTGTTTGCCTGGGTTGTCACTTCTATTGTGATCTTTCACTGTTTTAAAATACTATATAATATGTTTGGACAAATACTGGGATGATAGTCAACCCTTAGTGTCAGGTTACATGATTTCACCCTACCAGAATCAGTAGGCTGCCCTGTTTTGTGGCTGTCCTTGAAAAGCCCAAGCTAAATTACTGATTCTGTTTTAGATTGTCTTGGCGGGGAGGCTGTAATTCGCAACAGAAGACACATAAATGTAAGGGCCTCCAAGATGACTATGCACCCATCACAGCACATGGAGAACTGGTCAGTGTTTTCTGATGAAATGTCAGCGTCTGCTTGGCAGGGTGTGCTGAATAGCTCTCTAAACACCATTGCGTGTCTCAGTTTGGATATTTACTGACTACTGTGAGAACTGAGATACCTCACATACATGGAGACATTTAAGGGCTCGATTCAGATTCCTAAATATAGGCATTTAGTGCTATCTGAGAACCTGACAACCTCCATGACCTGCACGCTATGCTATTAGATCTGCCTCGGGACTTAGATGAGACCTAGAGCCATAAGGAGTTGCATGAAAGGCATAAAGCATCTCAAGTGTAACAAGATGCCTGTGTATGGGTACATGCACTCAGTCATCACCTTCAGGCTGAATCCTCTCCGTGGTTTGTCACATTGAGGGAAGCGCTAGGAGCTAGATCCACAAAGGGGCACGGGTGTTGAGTTTCCTTCCATATTGCCTTCAGATGCCTGGCTTTGGAGTAAGATCTGTGGTCCTGAGGTAAGTGCTGCACCCCTCAGGGGTTAGGGATGGGCAGACATTCCCCCTTTCTCCAGATCAGTATCCTCCCTGCAAGGCTGACTGGTGCCCATGTGCAATCAGGGTCACAGTCCTTTCATGTACCTAGGACCATGGATTCTTCTATTTGGCCTCCTCCTTCTTCCCTGGTGGAGATGAGGAGATACCTTTCATCCTGCTGTAGTGCTTGGCAGAACAGGGTTTGGGTGCTTGTGAAACAGGTGGGAGAGGGTGCAGGCAGGCTGATGTTGCCAGAAATCAGGAGGGTGGAGAGAAAGGCAGGCTGTTAGCACAGTGCAGTTTGGGGGCTGATTGTGCAAGTGTATGGAGAAGGTGGGCTACCCTGTATGGGAGTGGGAAAACAGATCAATGAGATGGCAGAACTGTGCTGAGGAAAAAGGGAAGGTGTGGTACTTGTATGGAGGAGGAGGAAGAAATGGGCTGTTCTTGGGATTGGAGGAGGTGAAGCATAAAGCTGACTGCTTTTGTGGGGGATGAAAGAAATAGGCTACTTATAGCAGAGGTGAAAAATGCTGTAGCAGGTCCTAAAAACAGATCTGACAACGATGGCTGCCAAGGCTTAACTATCTTGGTCTCAATCATCTCTCAAGGTGCAGACAATTGGCTCAGTTCTCAAGCACTGCTGAAGAAGGAAATGGCCACTTGTGTTCTAGTGGAAGGTCTCGCATAGGCAATGGGAGACTCGGGTCCTCTGCCCACCTCATTTGCAAAGTTCACTGCTTCTTTGCACTCCCAGAGTTTGCCTGGAGGTCCTGGGACCCATTAAGTTGGGTAAGTGCTTTTGTGGGTTCTGCTCCTTTGTTTTTCTGCTCTACAGGTTTCTGTCTGCTCAGGAAAGATAACAGCTCTTCTCTGCTCACACGGGATTTTGGAGATAAGAACTCTGCAGACAGCTCGGTAACAGCATTTCAGACAAACGTAGCCTGTGGATCACCTAGTGCAGTTTGTGGCACTCCAAGCTCTATTTAGATTAAAGGCTTTGTGAAAATGAAGATTATTATCGAGATCCTATACCTATATCTAGCATAATTATATATGAAAGTATGAATAACCTTGTTGAAACATCTCATATTCTGCTAAATTATTATTAATAGGAGACAGGGAGGCTTAATAAGTGGGATTAGCACACATGAGTGGCTACATTAATGAACTGTTAGCATAAATGAAATACTTTGAACTTTCATCATTTGGAACAAATAAGCTTGTTCATCTCCTGAGTGATTTGTGAATGTACCAAAAATATCCTCCGACGTTTGATGTGCAAGATAACTACTTTAACAGGGGAGGGAGGAGAGAAGGGTGGAGGTTTGTGTGTGTAGTACAGCAAGCTCCCACACTATATATATATATATATATATATATATATATATATATATATATATATTTTAAATTTTGTAATCTCGAATTAGCTTTCAGGCTCCAGCAACAGCCAAGAATATGGAAAAATAAAATAAAATCAAAAGATGAGGACAGAAGTGCACTGTTCTTCCCCTACAAACAAATGCAGCCAGGGTGGCAGTATTGCTTCTGAACTTCAATTCACACTGAATGGTACTGAGCTGGACAGTTGGTCTTGCTGAGCTCTCCCTTACCTGCTAGCTGTCCTGAAGTTGGCAGCAGCCTTGAAAGACTTGCTGTGTGTAAAGATGTGACAAATTCCATAACTGGAAAAGGGAGGATGGAAAAAAAGGTCCCTTTTCCACACTTCCAGAGCATATGCTGAAAGCTTGTGATTAAACAAAAGATTGGAATAAAACCTGTCGTCTGCTATGTAAACAGATCAAATCCACTGAAACTGCACAATTTGCTCCCACAGATCAGGAAACAGGCTTATACCTCCAATATTCTTTATTAAGATGAAGGTAAGTATCACCAACAATTTATGATACTGGCAAGCATGTTTCTTATGAAATTAATGATTTTTTTGTAACTCAAATCTTGTGGTGCTGGATTAAATCCATTTGTCACAGGCAACAAATGTGCAGTAGCTATACAACTTCTTGGCTTTTTCCTGAAAGAACAGTTTCACAGTTTCTCATTATACATGGTAAGTAAAGGACCAGATTTGAAATATTTTACATTCAGTTTCTTTGTACTTTTATGAAGCGTGCTGTGTAAAATTACAAAGCCTGGGTTCAAATGGCATTGTCCCTATACATCTCTCTTCTAGATGCTAGATGACTCTTGCTGAAACCAAGTAATCCTGGTGAGGACTGTAGCTTTATAATGCGGCCTCTAGGTCAAGCCTGGGAAAAGAAGGCCTCTGAAAATGAGATGGCCTTTCTCTTCCTAATATTTTCTACATTATCCTATATAACGCCCATATAACCACCTCCTTGTGAGCAATATTCTCACAAGGTTCAGGTAGGACAATGGCAAGGGCAGAATCCATGCAGATAAGACAGTCCTTGCCCAGTCCCAGGGTGTATCTGTAAAAAATGGACTGTGTAGAGTTTTAGGCGTTAGGACTGACATTGCTGTAGCACTACCTTTTCCCATTCTAAATCTGTCTGAATTTCCATTCAGATAAGCATATTGAGTCTTTACAGAACAAGGTGGATAATTCCTTTTTATGAAGACAATTTAAGCTCAGATTATATGAAGGAGAGCATTTAGAAATTTTTTATGGTATGCAATGAGGATGAAATCCTGGCCTCTGATGGAGTCAGTGGTGCAACTCCCCTATTTACAAGGGTTCATGGTTTAATGTAATCCTCTGTACTTTGTAAAATACATTTGTGTACTACAGGATCATTTTCTTCAATGCTTAGAGACTCCTGTTCAGCCTTGAAATTGTTAGTAGAATAGGAGCTGCCCTTATGCTTTTAAAAGCTGTCACTTCCTTCTGCCTTTGGAGAGTCGAGGTGCAAAACAAATGTTTTTGAAAGCCAGATTGCAGAGGCAGAGAAATAATCTCTCCAGAACAATTAGAGAGGAAGATTTATATACATAGTGAGACATGTTGTTGTTCTTTAACAGCAACAGGTGAGAAAGCGTAGGAAAAAAACCTGGTGGAATAATTAAAATTTGTAGCGTCAAACATACAAGATATAAAATACATTACCTAGCCCACCTCCCTCCTGAAATTTGCATGGTTCTTTTCTCCAGTATCTCTTAAATACCATAGACAAACAATTCTATCCCGTTTGGGTTTTTTTTCGATCCAGAGCCTTGCCTGTATTATTGTGTCTTTAGATACAATTGAATTCTATCTAAAAACAACTGGAACTGTACACTAACCTTCCAAAACCATTATGGAAATCCTCAAAGGACAAAATAGTCTTGAATTGTGTTCATGTATTGAAACACAGGATTACCAAAAGAGATGAGGGCCCTGAAAGTTTACCCTGAATTGTTTAACTATCCTAGTACGCATTCAGCCTCTGGTGTCTAATTTGTCTGGCATCCTTAATGCCAGAATAAGATTTCAAGACTATACAGGAAAGAGCTTTTGAATCAGCACCTTCCCTTTCACTGTCTGAACAGCTTTAAAAAAAACATATCTGCATCATTTAATTCCGAAATTCTTGTAAGTTTAGGAAATAACTAATTCTTACTAACACTGAGTGAAGGAAAGCCCTCTGTAGTTTATTTTTATGTCAAGATACGTATTTTTCTCCTAGTACAAACTTACTGAAGGCAATTTTTGCCCCAAAATATTCAGTTGTTGGTAAGACTTTTTTTGTTTCTCTGTACAGAAAGAGGAAATATTTTTGAATACCTGTGAAATCCGTGCACATTGCAGAAACTGAGTCCAAATCATAATGAGTTTCAGAAAGACTGGCTCAGCAGTTGAGGAAGAAAATGCAGCAGACGGTGATTCTTTTTTTTAATCTTAGACTAGAAGTTATATTCTCTAAATTGAACAGTATTTCACCCCTCTGTACATGAGTGCGTAGAAAAAAAATGCAGGTACTTTATTGAATTTTCTTTTAGCTGGGTAGTCTGAATAGAATTAGTGTTAGTGAGTTGCTTCAGCTGAAAGTTGACAAATGTGTATTTTTTAAGCCTACTGTCTCACTAAAGGCCAAACTGTGCAACTCTTTCTCATGCTAATGAGAAGTTGAAGTCAATGGGACTTGACATGTAAGTGCGGTAAGGGCTTCATAATCTGGCCCTAAATGCTTTTGCTTTGATAGATCTCTGTCTGTCTTGCTCTCTTGCTGTCTCTCTGTCTTTCGATAACAGGTTATGTCTAAAACTTTTGCTGATGATATACTGTGAGAAGAGAGCTCAGTAGGCTTCCTGCCATTTTTTGAAAACCTGTTAACAGTACATTTTAATTGTCATTTTCTCCCAACTTCATTATAAATATAATTTTATGCTGATCTGCAAGCTCCATCTGACAGTACTGAGCACCATAATATCAAGATATCTACAGCATCCATCAACATGACTGACACAGATTAGACAATTCTGCTTTTCATCAGCAAGGTTCCTATCTCTGAAGATACTCTCAGTGTAGTCCAAAGCCAAATAAAATGCAAATAATACAGTGCAGTCTACTAAAACACTGAGAAAAGAGTGCTTCAACATCTTTTTGTGCGTGCTTTTAAAGAAGAGACTAAATGTTTGATCTTATTAAGAATGATAATAAATGTTTTAATGGCCAGCGTGGTCCTTGAGAGGAGACAGGATCATTCTGGCCTTGGACCTATATGTTTGTCCTGCAGTGGTATCTTACCTATGGGCTACGTGAGATAATAATGACTGGAAAAATGAAACTGAGTAAAATTCACATGGATAGATATCATGACACATTCACTAGATGAGACTCTTCCCTTTAGGCACAGGGAACCAAGCCCTCCTCTGCTTATTGAAGGGCATCTCAGTCTTAACTCGCAGGACTAGGACAGTGAAAAATGAAAGCTATTTCACTGATAGAGCCTGCTGCTAATACATGTGCATCCCTTCTTACCACACAGCTCGTGGGCTCATGTTCAGCTAGCAGTGCTGCACCTGTGCATTGGGAGCCTGCAAAGGATGTGGTTTATAAATCAAATCATCAGTGAAAAGGCAATCATTAATTTTACAGGCTACGAATGACATGCATCTGTATTGCATACTCTGCACTGAATGTTTAATTCAGGGGCTAAATGGTATTCATGGTAACAGGGAGAGATTTTTCACCATGATAAGGTTCAATCTAACCTGCAGATGAACTCCAGATTCAGTTTTTCCCCTTCCTTTTTGCACCATGAAAACCAGAAAAACAGCTGTGGTTGACCTTGGAATGGGGTCACTGTAGTGCTGCCACTGTCAGTGTTCTACCACCCTCTTCATGCTATGGAGCAGCAGAAGGGACTCCCACCGGCACAGCAGAGCTCCAGATAGAGTATTCTGTATTTGGTTCAGTAATGGTCTGTTCTTGTCCCCTTCCTTCATTGAAGAGCAAGGGTATAGTTATCATGTATATCTCCAGCTGTCGTAATCTGTTTCTCTGTCCTGCTGAAGGATGTATGGTCAAGCCCTGAGGACACAGAGCCTGTACAGAAAATATTTGAGCATATTGCATTGCTCTACCAGAGGTGGCCAGGTCAAAGTGAGAGGTGAGCAGGGCTGCAGCTGATGCTCAGCAGAGTTTCCAGGCTAATGCCACTCGCTTGCCACACATCTTCTGTGGGCTGTAGCTGCTGGGGACTGAGGCATCACACAGCAATGAGATTTACAGATTGGTAGAAAGTGAGTGTGTGGTCTCTGCCTCGCCAGTGGCTAAGCTGTGCTGATCCCAAACCAATTTAATGTCCAGCCCTATCCCGATCATCCACATGTGATGCTGCACGTGTACAGACATTGATACATCAGCTACACAAGAAACACACATTTAATGGGCTGAATCGAAGGTGTGCGTGAAAAGCCTTTATAGAAAGGAGAATAAATACTGTGGGCCACGATGCCTTTCTTCTTTTAAAACAAACAAAAAAATATCCTTTTGTTAGTTCACTCTCAAAAATGATACTTTTTTTTTCTCTCAAATTAAACAAAAAATTACTTCTATCAATCTGTAACAGATGCTCTTTGTGTATTTGTTATTGTAGTTTTAAAGCTCCCTAACATCACTAAATTTATCAAGTTTTAGCCTTACTGGCTCATCAGTCAGGGCAAGCCATCCCCAGCTGGAGCTCCACCTGCCCAGCACAGCATCCTGCCATTCTCTGTTCCATTCTGTATCCCAAGAAGTCCAACCATCCTTATTGTTTCCCCTGAGAAACCTCAGAAAACTACTTTTGAACTGCGGAGCAATGTATCTGTATTCTATATTTGCATTTCTAATCAGGAGATGATTAATTACTTTAATAACATGTTAATTAGTACTGGGTAACTTCCGTATACTACTACTGAAATCGGTGGATTTACTCCACATAAAATCCCGCTTGTCTGGCTGCATGGTTTTATTTAAAGAGGGTTCACATGTGGAAAAGCCAGAGTAAATTGCATGCACTTAGAAGAGTCCAATGCCATTCTCAAGAGCCTTGTAGGCTGTGCAAGCAGTTGATGATAAGAAAATAATGAGCCTGGGAGAAAAAAAAAAAAAAAAAAAAAGGCCAGTTTTATCTAGAAATACAGCATGAATCTATGGGGCTGCAAATCAGTAATATTTCAGAAGTTAGATAAAAAAATAAAGAAACAAAAAACTAGCTCCTGCTTGTCTTCTCAGGATGCAGAAAGCGCAGGCTAGCACTCTCTTTTAAACATTTTATTGAAGCAGTAGACGACAGTCAGTAGCAAAGCACGTGCTTTCATTATGGGATGCCAAACCCACATCTCTGTTGAGTCTGCTCTGCGCCTTAGGCCTAAGTCTTCCACTTCTGCTAGAAAGACCTATCCGCTAGGCTGCTATTCTGTGTCAGAGCTGAGACAAGACCTCTCAGCTCTAGAGGCAAAACTGAAGGTTTCTCTTCCAAGGATGAAGTGCTAGACTGCTCTCCGCAGGAAACAGGACAGTGAAGAGGCTTGCTGCTCCTGCAGGGAAGGACGATTGAGTACAGGAGGTGTCAATTGCTACTTCTTCCCCTCAAGGGGAAAGCCACTGCCCTGGCCCAATATAACTTGGCTACTCTTTGAGAAGCAGAAGCAAACTCATTTTCCTAGAGACAGGAAAAAGAAGCGGCAGATCATTTGCTGCCCTTTGTAATTATCTGTTGCAGAAAACTGTTTAAACTTCCTTTTCCTGAGCTCATGCCAAGGCAAGATGTTCTCTTTTTTGATAAGAACCGTATCTTGAAACTTGGAAATCTTTCTAAAGTGTATCTATAAACAAGGTAAAAAATTGGTAGACTGACAACCTTTGATGAAAAAGAAATGGCAGGAAAAACTCCTAAGCAGCACTGATACTTATCTTTGGAAGAAAACAACACCAACACCAACAAACCCCCCTCTTCTACTCCATGGGCATTTGTGAAAGTTTGATTAATGTGTTTGAAGAGGTTTGAGGGTCTGAAATAGGACAACCTGAGTGTCCTGGGCATTGCAGACCTCTAATTGTTGGATATTTGACTCCTCCCAGAGGTAGGATCAATGGAAACTTTGTCTACTTGATAGCTCAGTAAAAAACATCAGAGTCAAAGGTAGAGCCAAACCATGAAATATTTTGATCAGAAGATCACAGAAATAAAGTTGCCTCGTTGAATCATCAGCTACATTTCATTGGCCAAATTATTTCTTAACTACCTCTAACAAAATGCTGCATACATTTGGTTTGTGTTTGTACAATGAGAGTAAGTACAAAAACTTTCTTTGAGCTGTTATGGAAATATTAAAGGTCCAAGGGAATGCATTCAGAATGGGAACTTTGATAGTGTACAATATTTATGCATTAATTTAGCAACTGAACATTTGCATAAAGTTCAGGTAGATCTATTCCTATGAATAGTCTTGCACAATAACATCAGACATCTCTACTAATCCTACAGAACATCAAAAGCAATGCTGGCTGCTATTCAACTGGGTTCAGTGCCATGACAACAGATGGAATTCATGGCTGAGGGGTAAAAAAAGAGACTTCCATCCCCTTGTCACTTTTTGTAAGAATCCCTAAAGAGAAAATTATGCAAACTAGTAGAAACTGAATGTAGAACAGGAATGCCTGTGAACATGTGCTATCTGCATTTACACAAAACAGCTTATTTGTGAAACAGAATGTAAGTGGTAAAAGTAGATATGGAAATCTTATTTAAATTCTTGCAAAGGGCAAAGAGGAGGAGGAGGGAGATTGGGCTGGATTTCTCTTCCTCTGAGTTTGGGGGGGAGCAGACTGAAATTCATAATATTATGCTCACAGGCAGATGACATGAGAATGATTTTTTGATGTTGTTAAAATGAATGTTCCTATGTTTTGTGAAGAGATCATTCTAAGACACTTTAATCTAAATGTGTATGTTTTGCAGAAAAATTTTGTTTGGCAATATTGTGATCTCTTTAGATTGAATATTTTGGACATTACTGTCCTATAGTATAAGAAAATTATAAATGAAAGCCTAAAAGGTAAAATTACATCATCAATTAACAAGTAAAATGTTGAGATGAATCTCAATTTTCAGTGTAAAGGAAAAGAGATCTCTGAATAATTTTTGTTGCCATTTTTTTTTCTCTCTAGTCAACAGCCCACAGACTTAAGGTGATGAGTCAGGTGCATCTACTATGCAACTACTAAAGACCACTGTTGCTTCAAAAGACCAGGCAGCCAGACTTACCAAGTTTAGAAGAAAAAATAACCATACTTTCTACTGCACAAAAAAGTTCAAGGAACAATAGGCTCAGTCTTGCAGGTAGAAATAAGATTTCTGGGAACTGAAACAAAAGTGATAAAAGAAAATGGAATCTTAAGGGCTGGATCCAGCAATACATTGGTCAAAAGATAGTTTTTCTGCTGCTAAGATGTTTGCATGATCAGATAATACATATGGAGCAGAATATAGAATAGAAATGGCAGTTTTTTAAGGGTACTTTCTGGTTACCTATCCTTGTGTCTAATAGAAGCTTAGTGTTCCATAAATAGATTTTCAGAAGAGTTTTCACATTTTCCTCAGCAATAAAAATGTGGCTTTGCATGATGCTGTCCATCAGAACCATCTGTAGTACAGAGCAGAAGCATGAGTGTTTTTTTCCCTGCAAGATAGTAGTCAGAACTAACCATATGGTTCTGCATTCATTTTATTTTGGAATGCATATTTAGTACCCTCATTATCAGGTACTGCAGGAAAAAAAGGAACGTTTTAACATTTCCTGGCCTAGCTACAAGGGCTGCAAGCAAGCTTGCAGTGGTCTGCCATTGCAAGAATACATAAGGAGCAAAAAGCGTAGCTGAATATGTTATGCCTGTATCCTTGACCTTTGAAGAAGTTTGGCTTGAGGTCTTCTTGGCTGTGACTGCCTATCACTGAGAATTTTATTTCATTTTCCACATATTGTGAAAGGAGTGAGCCAGCCTTTGATAATAGCTGTGAAATTGTTTCTTATTTTATTTTTTTCTACTTATTCTTTATTTTATTTTCAGTAGTTATGACTCTGAAATGCCACTTTTTTTTTCTGAGATACCTGGTGTTTCTGTATGTTTTTTTTTTTTTTTATCTGACCTATGGCAAGGAACAAAGACAGATGTGAAAGACTTCTCTGCCCAAGCAGTGTGATCAGATGCTTAGCTGTGCATAGTTGCATTCAAGAGTGTTCAAGCTGCAGATGTTAGATTTGAGGGGCATTTTGAAAATGTGGTCAAGAATATGAACTCTATGTCATCCTTGTTTTAGATTCCTAGTTCATATAATATAAAAGCATTTATTTGGCTGTTAGTAAGGGCTATTTGTCCTCCTGATGTTTTACATAAAATTTAGCATATGACTAAATCAGCCTTGTTAAAACTGACCATTAGCCAAGCGGAGACAAAAATTAATGATGGCAGAGTAATAGATAAAGTTACATCTTTTTAAGGCTAAGGAGGAATTTAATGTGCTCATTAAAAAAATATTCACTAACAAAGTTAACATTCTCATACAATGGAAAAATTCCTAATTCTGTGATATACAATGGGACATCCCATTTAGAAAGGGTCAGTGAGTTTCAGAGGTCCCTTTCCTCCTTTCTGGAGGGAATACGTTCTTTGGAAACCTACCTTTTGAGGAGAGGGTGGAAGGCAGCAAGACCTATTGAGATGACAATGAGATCAAAAAAAGAAGGAGTGATTATTCAAATCCCTCAAAGAAATAAAAGCCTGAAGTAAGAAGAACTGAACCCAAAAAGGAGCAGGCAGGGTGGGGAGCGGGCAAAGGGGAATGAGAAGCAGAAACTGAATGCAGAGGGCAAGGCCTGAATGGGAAGCAGTGAAAGAATTAGGACTTGAAAAGGGAAGGAGGAGGGGAAAGTAGGGCTGAGGAAGAGAAGAAAGCAATGAGAGGCACATCATGGTGAATGAAGCAGAGATGGAAAGTTTATTCTTCTCAGCCTGTAGCAGCTCTTTTGAATACTTTTTATGATGGATCTATGAAGCTAAACCACAGCTTAATCATATTGCTTGTCCTGAGGTCAAATTTATCAAAGGTTCCATTTTTATGTCCGTTGTCAGTGGACCACGCTGGTGAGTGGCAGGTACTGTAAAGTTTCAGAAGGCCATGAGACAGCACATCCAGTCCTCTGCTTGGTTGCTTAGATACACTAATGAATTGTATTAGGAATTTCTCACCTCACATTTGCACTCCCCTATGTCTCAAGTATTGCATTTCAGATAATAATGTGAGCAGACTTGAGGCATGCAAAAATAAGTTCTTTTTTTTATGAAGAGAACTACTTACAGCACAGCTGCAACCACAACAAGCATTTTGTCAGATAGATTGATTTCCTCATCACTTTCCTAAAATTTTCCTTCTACAACCTCTATTCTTTCCTCTGACTACCCTGTAAGTCACAATAGCCCAATTCTCAACACACCGTATGCTGGAATAGTCTTCACAACTGAATTAGAGCAGGTTTCAAACCCACTGAAGGATATATCTGACGGTGGGTGCCTAAAAAAGGAGTTGGTGGTTAGCCCAGCAAAAAGAACTGATGCTTTCAGTGTTCTAGCTATACCTTTATATCAGAGCAGGAAACATGTAGGAGGACATGTTGTGGTATCTCCTTAAAGTAATCTACAAATGAATTTTACCAG
The DNA here is from genome assembly GCF_017639655.2 of Falco naumanni. NCBI lineage: Eukaryota > Metazoa > Chordata > Aves > Falconiformes > Falconidae > Falco > Falco naumanni. The sequence continues at coordinate 82,870,720 of NC_054058.1, read as the reverse complement.
GAGTGTCACAGAAGTGGCAAAATGTGTACGCTTTTGTTTGTGGAGTAACATTTTGGTTACAGAAACACAAGCACTCAAGAAGTGAGAGTTACTCAGACAATATTGTCTTTAAACTTAAAAAAGGGGATAGAGAATCTAATGATGCACACTGATGAGTGAATATTAAGCATTTTTAAATAGCTGTTCCTTAACAGAAACAAATGGGTTTACTGGGTAACAGGATAAAGTCAGGTTATCAGTGAAGTGAAGACACATTGGTGGTTTTCTTATAAGCAATTCCTAATTAAGGCAAAATACTGTCCATGTACTTACATCCCCATTAATTTAAACATCAAATTCTTAAAAAAAAAAATCATTGCACTTATTAACTAAACTAAATTTATCCTATCTTAATTCTCTTCTGTTTTTTGAGCCTAATAGTCCAGCTCTGAGTGCAGTTTCCCTTTTACTATTGGCATGTAATAAGATGAGAGTCAGGACCATCTCAAACCATGAGGCGTAGCTTGTAGGGGTTCAACAGTCAGCACACGAAAGACTTGTGGAGGGTTAGTTGCTTTTGTGCCATTTTAGCATGTTGTGCAATTCAGATCAGGTTGAGTCTCTTTTTGGCTGCCTAAAGTTCTGGGAGAGTAGGACTTCCACCTCCATGGGTCCTAGACATAAACTGAGACATAAGCTGTGTTGAGAAAGAATAAGCTGAAGCTGATGCAAAAGAAGATAAGGACAAGGAAGAGGAAGAGGAACAGAAAGGGATGGGGAAAAGGGAAGGAGAAAGGGAAAAGGAAGAGCAAGAGCAAGAGGCAGAAGCAGGAAGAGAAAGGGAGAAGAAGGAGCTGGGCATTTGTTCCAATGAAGTTTAGCTAAGAAAAGTTACAGGAAAGATGATTTGGCAGTGAAAAACCTCTTTTACAAGCACTTAAATATTTATGTTTTATTATCTTTCAGGAGTTTAGGAAAATGCAAGAAAGGAAACTTACCCAGTCATGTTCTTATTTATTTATTTGTGAAGAACCACCAGTGCCCTGGTACTACATAGTAACAAATTAGATATAGATGTTAAGTATATTGAGTAGTATAACTGTGGAAATAATGAGATAAAGCGAAGCCTCTGATTAAATACAGTCTCTGGAAGAATAAGATAATTTGAGCATCCTGTCTCAGGCTCTGATAGGAAGGAAGTTAATAAACAGTGGTTATTAAAAAAGAAAAACTGATTTACTGTAGGAAGAGCTGGAGAAATAAAATCTCCCACTGAGAAAGTAACTCACAAAGACAGCTTAGCAAAAAATGATTTTAAATCAGAATAAAATATATTTTGGCATAGGTAAGAATACATTGTCATGTATTCTGTAAGTTTGGGCTTCTTTTCTGCAAATCTAGTTAAACTGCTTAAATATGTGTTGTGCAATCAAATTCTACAAAGAAATATTGGGAAGCTTGTGCAAGGTTTCTGTCTATTTAGGTTCCTGAAAATAATAGTAGATGGCTACACCTGCAATTCTTCTGAGTTCATTTATAGCAAAGTGCAGATATCAGTGTTCTGCAAGGGAAAGCGTGATTCAAAGTGCTTCAAAGATCAGCATCTGCAGACTTTCTCCTCTCTGTTAAAGAAGGTGACCTATTTAATAATATTTCCAAAGAAAATAATGAATTTCTGTTCATTCTCCTTCTGTTCCCATACAAATGCTATACGTAATGTCCCTCGGGTTCTGTGTGTTCATAAACCTACAAATAGAAAAACCTGACAGGGAGCCTAAACTGAGTGTTAACTACTGTTTCTTGATAGCTTACTTTGACATATGCCCAGATGAAACCATAGGTCTCAGCAGAAATAAAAAAAGAACGTTGTTCATACGTTTCAAAAAATACTTTTTTTCCCCCTTTTTTCTAGCAGGGTGTCTTTATTTTTTGTTTCCTATTGATAGCAGGCATTAATAGATGAGTAACTAAGATAAGTTCTCCTAAGTAGGAATCCCTGTGACAAAAAAGTTGCACTCCAAAGACTTTTGTGCATACCAGGTATGAGACTGCTGGGTGGTCACTGCAGTGGCAGCAGCCACCCCTGACAGTATGTATTAACTGGATCTCACAAATCTCTGGAAGCTTGATGAGCCCTGCACAATGAGGTCCCTTCTGTGTCTTCTGACTAAAAGACGTACACAAAATACTTCAATAACCTACTTGGGTGGTTTAACATTTGGGCTCTTTCTGGAGCCAAGGAGCAGTTTAAATATCTACCTTGAAGACGTTCAGTAAAGGTATTATGACTCAAAGCTTCCACACCCCATCATGTTATATATTTAACATTTGACCAAGCACTGGCTGAGTGGCAGTAATTGCCTACATACACACCCTGGGATAACAGGAAAAATAAACTTGGATTAGGCCCCACTGAAAGGTAAGATGCAAGGTAAGCTGAAACACCAAACGCTTACCCCAGGATCAGAGCACACATCCTGACCAACAGAGCTGTCTGACTGGTGGGTGAAGCCCTGTGTAGCTGAGGTAACCTGTACATACATCCAAAGCCTCAGAGCAACTGTTATTCCTCAGCCCATTCTTGGCTCTTGGAAGGAATCCTTTGCAACTTCAAAAGATGCAAGATTGATCTGCTACTCTGGCCACCAAGGGGTAGGTGTGGGACTCTAAAGATATGGTCCCTGCTCATCCTGTTCATCCTGCCTTGCTCATATAGCAAAGGAGGAGGATATTGTGGTCTAAACAGGCCTGGACTAAAAGCAACACATGTTAGAAGGATCTCACCCTCTAACTCAGCCAAAGATACATCTAACTTTCAGAAACTTTCTAATATTGTGCAATAATTTTTATAATTTGATTGTGCAAACCTAACTGCCTGCTAACACTTGCTTCTAAGAAGTCTTTGGTAAAGCCGGTTTGCCTACTTGAGAGGATAAACCTAAGTGTCAGCATTCAGAAAGAAGTGCTTCAGTTCTCTGTGGAGTTGTTAGAGACTTGACCCAAAACATATTGCTAAGGACTGAAAAGTAGGAAAATATTTAACTAATCAATGGTAATTTGCAAAACTAAAAGGAAGACATCTGAAGACAATCAAGATTTAAGAGAGAAAAAAAGAAAAAATTATGCAATCATGAAGACAGAATGATTTGATGAGAAAGAAGAGCTCCTGAGGAATGAAGAGCTGTTTTCATCCCCGTTATATGTTATATAAGACAAGTACATATGACAAAATATGAGATTTTTTTTTTTAAATAACATACTTCTGGTAGGATAACCATGTGAATAAGGTATGTAGCAAGTAATACAGTCTGTCTTTCCTGTGTGACTTCCATAAAATCCATATTCAGCAAGTCTTGCTTTCTAGAAAACAACGGGACATTCAGCTCATATGTGAAGGAAGAGGGCATTCCAGTGAAAAGAGAGGGCACAGAATGGGAAAGAGAAGCAACATTGGCACAAAAGAGGCAAAGAATGCCAATTCAGAAGGCGGGTGTGAAAGTAAAATCTGCTTCCATGCCTGCTACAGCATATATTACACAACTGGCACTTACTTGGCAAATCACCCACTCAGGCACTGACCTTGGCAGCATCACAGGGATAACTTCTATGTGAGGAAGGACTGTTCTTCAACAATATCTCCAAAATGTTTGGCACAAAAGTACTTTTTTAAGAAAGCAAGCATTTCTTCCACTTCGTATTTCAGTTGAAAACTAGCACTTTCTTTTCTCTGCAAAGGAGACATCCTGTCCGTGACTTTTAGTATATTCTTCATATGGTGTTCCAGATTATTTGATATTGCGTACAAATGCCATTGCACAACCATCCCATTTTGTGGATGTTCCCATGTTAGAGAGCAATGGGTGTATTCAAACTTGCTCAACTTAAATGATCTCCTTGTTAATTATTTGAGTAATTATGACAGAGTGCTTGGGGCTGCAATGCCCTGGTAGAAAGCCCACTGAAGGAAAAATGGAAAGCATTCCAAATACTGGTGAAATTAAGACATGTCTTTTCCACTGACACACTATCTTGCACACAGTAGTGAAAGAAAGTTTTGGGGATGTGAGTAAGGGAGGAGTAGTGTTTTATTTAACAAAGTAAATCTGTTCACTTTAATGGTTTGCTGGAGGTTATATGCTTACATTCCGTACTCAGATCATGTAGAAGCTCAGTGCCCAGTTCTACAAACATGAGAGTGAATGCCATTAATTTGTGTGAGCAAAGTTAGGAACATGTTCAAGGCATCACAGTATAAACCTTTTGGGTGGTTACTTTAAAGAGGGATGGGATCACATGAATCCTAGAATGAAAATGGGTAAGTGTTTCTAAGCACACTCCAAAGATGAAAAACAGTCTACTGGATAAGAACTTTTGGCTCTCAAAGAAACTTGGAATTAGCTTTGAACATGATTGGAATTATGATTGCCAGAAAGGAACAAATGTGTTAGTCATCCAGTTTACAAAGAAACATGAAAGTAAACAGAGGCAGAGATGATTATTATAATGCAGATGAAACTAATTCCTACAGACTTGATATTGACTTGCATTTTGTCTCTAAAGAATAGCTGAAACTTTTCAGTGAAGTCAAATAGTAGGATGTCTTGACAAATTCAAAGTCTTTGAATCAGGAGAATGAAAGTCACATACAAATACGCAGGTTTTGTAAGCAGTTTACACTCTATTCAGTGCCTTCCACAGAAAGCCTGTTTAGGTGAAACATGGACATGACTTTTAAATACTGTCATGAGTTTTAAAAGATATAGTAATTCTGAGAATTATTCTTGCTAGGGAAGACTGCACCAGTGCACTAGCAGGTCTTTGTAGGTAAACATTTAAAAAGCCTTCTAAGTAGTGTTTTGCCCATATGCATCCCCATACTTACTACCAGATGGTGTAAAAATGGCACCACATGTTGATCTCTCCTTCTCTTTTGCTTCCGCTGTCACTCATTTTGATGAATAGAGGGTCACAGCCAAGATTACAAACTACAACAAATGCCTGGGGCCCAGATGAGGAAACGACTCATTTCAGGTCCCAATTTGACCATTTTAATGGTGGTGGGAAGGGATGGGAACTAGGCTTCATCAAATGGGATCTGCAGCTGACTGTCACCACCTTTCTGACCTGCAAAGGGCAGACATTTGGTCTGGACAGGATCTTTACCTTGGCTCTTGCTGTGTCTCCATGTTCTGAGGCTGCAATAAGCCCCGTGTTGGGTGCTGGTACTCCCAGACTGGCTGTGTCAGCCTTGGATGTCTGTCACAACCAGGCTGGGTCAGATTTCCTGGAGGACTTCACACAATATTAATTCAATTCCATTATCTTCAAAAAGAACATCTCTCTTCAGAAGACCGTGAATCATGTAGGTGAAAGGATTTTTTAGAGGATAGGCAACAGGTTACAGAAAATGGGATGAAGGGCCAAAATGAAGCAAATTTTAAACTCTGTGGAGTTTTTTCCAGGTGAAGATTTTCTTTGTAGCTGTTGGAGAGGTATTTAGCATCTCTTCCTCAATTTGCCTGCCTTGGAACTGAGAACAACATTTGCTCTACCATGATTCACAGGGAGATACAGGATCTTTGCATTTAAGTGATCTGTCTTTCCACTTCCAGGTAATGGCACAAAGTCAATAGCAGGGACTTGCAAACTGCACTTTTCCTGTCCAGCATATAGTAAGCCCTGCTTGTATCTCAAACCTAGGGGTCTCTGTAAAGAGTAATGCTGCTGTGTGCTACTGCAAACACTACTTGCTGGATAAATCAAACAGCTTGCTCTCTCACAGCTATGTTGCTGTGGCTTGTAACTCTTGCACAAAGGTCTTAAAGCAGAAGGTTTCTTTCCTCTACCCAAAATAACCACATTCAGCTTTTTGGATTACAGCTGACTTGATTGCTTCACAAGCTAACAGCCACAGCAAACAAAATATGATGACATGAAATTCAACAAAGATTTTTGATGAACAGACATCAGCGAGTAACTGTAGTTCTGTGAACAAGAGTGTTTCATCCTGCTATTTAAAGTTCTTGGACTCCTTTATTTATAGTCATTTCTATGTCTTGTTGCTGCAGTATCTGAGTAGCTCACAAGACTCCCATGAGCAAAGCAAAGAATTATCCCAGTTGTGGGGGGAAGTAGAAGAGGAGGCTGAGAGAAGTGGCAGTCACGCAGAGCATTTGCAGAACAGCCAAGATCACAATCCATCCTTCCTCCCCTTTATGAGTTCCTCATCCTTCCTTCCTTTTACTAGACTGTTGGCCAAATAAATATGTGCCTTCTACCCAAAGGTCTTTCTCCTGGTTTTATCATCATGGTCTAGCTAATTGGGAGCAGGAGGGTAAATGAGGCATAGCTGATGTACATGGCATGATGCCCAGCTGACGCTACTGTTAAGCTGATGCCGGAAAAGTTAGGAAACCATAGCCTGGCACTGAATAATAGGCCTATTGCAACTCAAGTGCGGGGCAGAGAGAGATTTTCCTGCAGCTGGCACCTTGTCTACAAGTGGTGTACAAGAGAAAGTAACGAATGACTTGACTCTTTATGTTTCTTATGTTCATTTTATCACAGTTCATCAGGCACCCATGAGTCTGACTGATGACTCCATGTAAAAAGCAACAATCATTTCCCTGAAGAGAAATGAATGACAGATGAAGAATAAGCTGCAATTATAATCTCCCTTTTCATGGGTTAGGTTGCCAATTTAATGGACTGTGTTCATTAACTGATTTAAGTTCCAATTCCCTGTTTTTGTATCTGATGTGAATATATTTAATTTAACATTGCTTGTGATGCAGGATAACAGCTAACAGCTAACATCATAAATAAGGTACACTGGAGATAAACTAAACTTTCATTTCAAAATGAATTTGGTCCATCAAGATAAGGTACCTGGCACCTCACTCAGCTCTTTTTCCATTTAAAGCCCATGTCTGCCCAAAGGGGAGCATCTGTTAAGATCACTGCTGCCACATGGAAGATTTTCCCGTATGTACTACCTACCCAAATGAAATGAGGACAGATTTTTTTTCATCACAAATGAGATGCATGTGTTAAGTAAAAGCAAAAAAACAGCTGTGTAAAAGCCATACTCTTCCTGGTAAAGATGGGTGAAACTTGTCTTTTCCCCCGTCTGTAGTCTGATCTTTTCCAAATATGCTAATCTGCTCTGAGTGCCTGACTTTGGAGGGGCAAGGCTGAGCCTCCTGGATGAGACAGTCAAATCACCAAAGATTTTTGTGAAGCTTCAGAGCTAATACTGGGTTTGTTACTGCTTGGTTGGATGGTGATGATTTACAGGAAACTTGTGGATAATTAAAGTCTGCAAGAGTGGTAGCCATTAAAAAGCAATTATTTACTATTGATTAGCATATTATGATGAGACTAATTAAGCCAAGGAACAACTTATTCAGAGTTTTGATAGATTTGCCATCACTGGGAATTTTCTTTGAGGTTGGCTGCTTTTCTAAAAGGTACGTGCACATTCAAACAGGAAATCATAGCTATAATGCTCCAAGCCTCCTTTTGTTAGGAGCTGTATTTTACTTAGCACAGTGTTTCCTTCTGTTTTTTCTTTCCATGGTGTTAGAAATGTAGTTTTTTGTATACTCCTAACAGAAGCTATTGAAACATGTATTTAGGTGGAGCAACCCTCTGGTAAAGGGTTATTCTTTAATGCCGATCTGCATGTACCTCCCTTTCTCCCTCACCACAAGTAGGTGCAGCCAGGAGGGGTTGAAGAGTGGAGGCTGAGGACTGACTCATGGCTCCTTTGCTCTACTGTTGGTTGTGTGCCACATCTATCTAAACCACCACCTAATTGCAGAGCTATACATAGGGAACTTCCAGATTAGGTACAGAACTGGTTCTTCAGGGTTGTTTTCCCATCATAAGAGCACAGGAGTCATCTTGGGAAGGATGGAGGGGCAGGGCACAGAGACATGACAGAGCCAGCTGGGAGGCTTTTGGCGGTCAAAAAGTCACAACCAGGAAAATGTCCCTATGACCTTGCAGCACTCTGCTGCAGTGTCTACCAGTTGTGATTAACCCATGTTCAGAACTGTAGGAAGAATTACAGCTGCACTGGCACTCCCCACACCATCATATTTTATATTCCAGGGCTTTTTTAGGGGTTCCCTGTCCCTTAGTCTCTTCCAGCAGCTGCTGCTGCTGCCATGGATTTGCAGCTGCTCTTTCTGTGTGGGCTCTGCTGCCATATGGCACCATAATTCTCCCTTACTCACTACAGCTCTGCCCACTCTCCTAGTATCCATGGTGTTATTGAACAGTACATCACTTTGTTCTTTGAAGAGAATGCTATGTGTTTTGGCTATTAATCATTAATCCAGTGTTTTTATTCCACAGACCTGAAGGCTTAATTAAACTGATGACAACTCTTTTGTTCTCCGTTGTCACTCATTCTCTGCAGTATATGGGCGATTTTCCTCTTTACACCCATCCCTACCTGGTCTACAAAGCCTCTGATCAGTGTGCAAACAGATGGCCCAAACATGCCATCTCTGGAAAGTTTTCAACAAAGCATATCCTAGAGGAATAACAGAGGTGATTTGTTTAGCTGGGATGGGAATGTTCGCTCAATATGGTGTCCCATGAAATCAAACATCTGTGCTGCAGGTCATCTGGGTTCACCTTTCACAGTCTATCAGTGCATTTGCTCCTGTTTAAAGCCTTTGATGTCAGGGTGCTGTGGGTAGGTGGATTGGTTAATCTGTCTCTTTCTGGGCTTTAGAGCTTTTCTCTAGTACCACAGCACCCAGAGCTGAAGTCAACCAGAGATGAGAATGAAAGAAAAGGAAATGTGATTGTTTTTTTTTTCTCTCATTCTCCTAACTTTTTGTTATGATCCCTCCCCAGGTTTGTTGCACGTACGTGAATAGCTGTGAACTGCAATGACTTCCTATTTCCTCTGCAAAGACTTTCAATTAACAGCATGGCTGGGTTAGGCACATGGACATGTGCTTTTGCCTGTCAACGACAAGCAACACTATTCTCCACCTGTCATATCCTTATGCCTTTTTCAAGAAGAAAGAAGATACGGTGTAGCTTTAATGCTACAGAAAAAATGAAGCTCATTTATTTTACTAGAGAATTTCTTGGGCTCGTTTGGTCATCTGCTGTAAACTATTCACTAGGCAGCACAAACCCTATTAAAGGCCGAGAGCAACCTGCCTAAAGACCGTAGGATCAAACAGTTAAACTTTTACATCCAGAACTGCAAGATATCAACTGATAACATCTTTGCTTTCTGCTTTGTTGCAATGTGAATTGTCTCACTCAGAAAGCTGGGATGGCATATAAATAATAAATACTGCTGAGTAACAGCTGGAGTTTCTCAGGGTGCCTGTGTTCTTCCCTTCAGCGAAATGCTTCCCTGTGTAATTTACTAGATGCCTCTCATTAAAGTGGAGATAGTATATACAATTACAGTTAACAAAACAATACCTCTGAACAAAAAGGGTCATTGCGTTGCCTGGAAACTGTTAGTCTGCCTAAAACTGAGCACCCTGTTAATTTGTGCTGCTTTTGAGCAGAGCGGCTATGGGAACTCAGCCCAAGAGCAAGACACTGGCTTGTCAGCAGGAGGAACTCTGCCATAGCAGGGTCACCTGGAGAGAGTAAATGGCATTTTACTGGACACCATGATGCTAAGTGGTGGTGGTGAAACCCAAAGTCTCTGTATGTGGGAGCCAAGGGACAGCATGCATGCTCCTGATCCTGTAAAATCGTTCTAGGCATAATGTGGCTGTCATGGCTCTGCTCTGAATGCCGCTCCCTTCAACAGCGGCAGCCCGGCAGCCCTAGGCTCTAAGCAAGAGGCAGGGGTTTAGCTTCAGGACAACTTTTGTGCATATATTAGTATGCTTGTTTCTTCAGGTCAATGGTGGAGGAGCTTTGTGGTCTTTTTCCTATCCTATAATGTCACAATTAGTTGTGAGAGCCACAGAGCCTATTATAAGGGACATTTCATGCAATCGTGTTTGCTAAAAAATTTTTCATGCTTGCAAGAACAAGAATATACACCCAATTATTTTTAGATTGGCAATTTTCTCCATGTGGATTTAATTAGAAAATTAATAAAGAGAAAATAAGTTTGTTTTTTTTTTTTTGTTTTGCTTTCTTTTTACAGACCCAAGTTTCAGGAAATGAATTGCATAAATGTTGCTGCCTCGGTAGCCTTTAAAAGTATAATAATAATAACAACAATAAAATCTTGTTCTCAAAAGGCCAGGAAGGCATTTGATGTGAATAGATTCAGCTCCATGGAAGCTCATGGATTTTTGCCAGTTGATACCAATTTAGAATCTGTCCTGACCTTTCATTTGGGGATATAAAGTGCCCTGATGGCAACTACAAATTTTGAAAATGGCAGGGTTCTTTTAAGACACATTTAAAAGAATAATAGGACCTTGAAAAGAGGAAGATTCAATGACAGTAAGTCTATGATAAGTGGGTTTTTTGGAAGTGAGGGGATAACACAGTGAATCATATTTTCTTGAAGGCCGTAATCCTGTTACTCAGAGTTATATTGAATTGAACCTCGGTATGTAGGAAGAGCTGATTGATTTTGATGGATTTGCTCACAGATCAAGGTGCTTATTCAATGACAGTTAAGTTGGCGGAATTGGATCTTGTGATTAATACAAATAAAACTTTTTCGTGAAACAGGGTAGCATCTTTCCAGCCCAGCTATGTACCTAACCCCTTAGGCAGTGATCTTCCTAGGCATGTTGTTGAAAGGAGGCTTTAAAAAACCCTCTCAATACTCATGTATGCTCATGCTGAGGACACAGGTAACTATTTCCCACCCTGAACTGCAAACAGCAGTCATGTCCTTTTTGCATCATACACTGCCATTAGCGCTCATTCTTGGGAAGAGGAAACCCTGAATCCAGTGAATCCAGGTCTTCTTTATCTGAGGAGAATTTGATTTCCTTGAGGCTGTATTGAAGGGTAGCCAGCCTCCCTGCTCTGTGGTGTCCTGGATAACAGTGTACTTGGCTCCCTTGAGGCTGCACCATGCAAAGGGCAGTGTGGTTTTTAGAAGGCAAAGCCAATGGCCTCCTCTGGGTACAGGGACAGCACCCTTCTGCTTTCAGGCTTTCCTCTTCTTCTCCCTCCTACTGGTAGCAGGCACCCAAAGTGGAAGTGCGTCTATGCCTGAATTACATGCCTAAATTGGGTTCATAGTCTCTGCATTAAAAAAGGGGTGGGAATACACTCTGTGTTAAAATGTTATATCATCCCTCATATTGCAGTATTTGAGAGGAGCTGTGAATGGGAAAGAGCTTCACATTGTTCCTCTGTGTGAGCTGCCATCACACAGCAACACTAGTGGATCTTTGACCTTCCTCCCACCTGCTTTGTTTTTCTTTCTTGCAGTAGAACATCTTCGTCCTCTCGCTTGTTGCTTCTGTCTCCGCCTTTACCTGGGAATTTTTGCCCATAACTTCTCTCCTTCTTAACATAACACTTCTTGTTTGTCCCACTCTGCCAGAACAACTGACTGCAGCCTTCAAGAGCTGTTTTTGTAGCCCTGCCTTGGATACCTCGCCGTTCATGGCGTAAGACTTGTCTGGTAACCCAGCTCTGTGCTTTGCAAGTTGATTTGACAATAATAGCCAGAGCTACAGTGATGTTTCTCCCATGGATGCATATTTCCATCTTTATTTGATGTCTGTTCACTTACCAATAGTCATGCTGAGGCTACGCAGCTGGGATGGGGTAGCCATCAGTAAGTCTTATTTTGCTAATCATTCCCATGTCACACAGAGCAAGGAGGCAAGAACACCGCTGGTACAGGTCTAGTGATCAACTATTTCCTGATTCATGGCACGACATATGAGTTTGTTATCAAGGACAGTGTCTAAATCAAATAATTTAATGCACAAATTAATACCTTCTTAGTTCTCAAGCTATAAATGCAAAACCTGCAAAGCTGTGTTTGATGGGAGGAGCAAAAGAAAAACAATACGGTATATTATGGAAAATGTCTACTTTAGCAGCTATGACATGAATTGCAGAGTGGGTAGTTTCAAAATCAAGTAGAATATTTGGTATTTTGAGAGCTAAATGACTGAATAATAACTGTATGTGGTTTAGAGTTACAAGTGGATTGAAAACTCCAGAGTTTGGTGTCAAAGAGATGTGTTTGCAGTAAGAACGGGATGAAGTTGAATACAGAGAAGCCAAGTAAGGCAAGTTATTGAGAGATATTTAAGGGGGAATAAATCTTATGGTATGTAGATAATAGGCTACAACAAGTGAGCAGCATCTAGGTATTGGAATAGAACAACATTATTTATTACAAACCAAGCAAGTTAGAGTTAAATAAATAAAAAAGAAAAAATACAAGGAACAAAGAATTACTGTAATGCTTCATAAGCAAGCATTGATTTAACTGGCTCCATCTTAACTCTATTCCAGAATTAAAAAAAAAAAAAAAGAAGAAAAAAAAGAAAAGGAAAAGAATCAGATCTTTGCATATGTAGACATGAATGTAATTTAACAAAACAGGCTGAATCATGCATTTAATTACACAGCAAGTACAAGTAAAGTGGTTGTAATGCTGTTATGGAAATGTGACTGTGATAAACTTATTCACATTACATTCTGTTGCTAATTCAATTTTCATGCACAAGCCCAAAATGCTAGGTTTAATTCTGTCACTACAGATATAACAAAACCAGTATAGAGGAAGACATGTTTTGTAGCTCTTTCAATAGCTGGATATTAAAAAGCTGTGTTTTCCTTCCTAATAAATGTTGTTCTTACAATTAAACAAACAGAAGCACAATTTTATAGCCAATCTTTATGTCCATGAATGATATATACTGCATTAAAAAATTGAAGCATCCACAGTAAAATTGTATATGAAAACTCATGTTGAAAATGAAAGAGGAATAGACGATGAAAATCTTAGTGACATCTAGGAAATCTATGGGAAAAGAAAATTTGATCCCTGCCTGACGACTCTGCTTCTTGTCATTATCACAGGAGTATTACTACACCCACACTTCATAGCCACAATCGTGTTACTAATTAAAATGTTAATAACTTCCTAAAATAAGTCTACGTATTCGCTCTTTGATTCTGTGCACTACGTGAACTGCAATCCTCGTCTCTGCCAATCTTGGATTTTTGTTACAGGATAGTGAAAGCTCTGGGAAATGTCTATGCTGTAATGATCTAGTTAGTTTTATAATGGTCACTTTAGGGATCTGTTGTCTAGATGACAAAATTTTGCTAGGATATGCCTTTTTGCCACAAGGTAACAATTTTAAACTCATTTCACTTCTTTTTTTTCTAAGTTTCAAAGCTGAGGGTAGGGGTCAACAGTTGGATATACACAACCAAGCAAGCTCAGGCTGGGAAGGGGAGAGCAATGCATCACTGTCCCCTGGTAAGCAAGCCATGCGCTTGTTTTTACCCACTGTTGGTATGTGAGGTGAGTGTGGAAGAACGAACTGCAGACTAACTATGTACACATGAGAAGTAGCTGAGGTTGGTAAAGCCACCCACAATGATGTTGGAGGGGCTGTAGAAACAATACCATCATAATATTGCTGTTGATGACTTGCCAATTTCCTTTATCGACTTTTGATTCGTGTTCTACAGCATTTACAGCTGGCTAAATGAAAGCTCTGGTTCCTTGGCAATGATGTGTGTACTGTTCATGGACAGGTCTCTGTGAGGGAAGGTTGTACGTACTTTGGATGCCAATATAAACTATAATAGTAACAGCAGTATTATGCCAAGTATAATGTATAATTTGGTGTCGTGGTTTAACCCTGGCCGGTAATTAAGTACCACGCAGCTGCTCGCTCACTCCCCCCTCACCCAGAGGGATGGGGAGGAGAATCGGAAAGGAATGTAAAACTCGGGGGTTGAGATAAGAACAATTTAATAATTGAAATAAAATGAAAATGAAAGAGCAATATTAATAATAGTAACAGCTATAGTGGAAAGGAGGGAGGGGGAAGAGGAATGAAATCCGAAGGGAAGGGAGAAAAGAAAACAAGTGATGCACAGCACAACTGCTCAGCACCCGCTGACCCATGCCCAGCCAGTGCCCCAGCAGCAACTGGCCCGCCCTGGCCAGCCTCCCAGTTTATACACCGAGCGTGATGTCCCAAGGTATGGAATATCCTTTGGCTACTTTGGGGTCACCTGTCCTGGCTGTGTCCCCTCCCAGTTTCCCATGTCCCTCCAGCTCTCTGGCTGGCAGGGCCTGAGAAACTAAAAATGCCTTGACTTAGTATAAACACCACCCAGCAACAACCAAAACAAAACCAAAAGTTAGGTGTGCTAACAACTGTTCTCACACCAAAATCAAAACACAGCCCTGCACCAGCTAATAAGAAGAAACCCAACTCTGTCCCAGCTGAAATCAGGACATCTGGTTTACAAGAAGAAGAAACAAATTTAAAATGTTTCATTAGGACTTGAACTTCTCAGCGTCATGGCCTAAACCGCCTACTAACTTATCCAGTGGAAGAGAAGCACATAGCCAAGTTCTGCACCAGAAGCAGCCATTTTTTACTAAATAAAACATTAGGGCTTTGATTTTTGTTTGACATTTGGGAATAGAAACCATTCTGGGGAAGTAAACACGACAGAAGTGGTATATTGAAATTAATTATTAGAGAAGCCCTGGTAACGCCAGACTGCAGCCACCTGTGGCCTGCAGGTCTGTTCTACACAGCTCTCAGAGGGGCCACCTGTAAGGCTGTGCTTGTTCTCCAGGGGATCGAGCGATCACCGAGGCTGGAATCTCTCCCAGCTGTTTGGAGGCTGAAGATTGTGCCTGGACAGATGGGATCCAGGGTCCTCAGAGCTCATGGCAGCCTGACCTCACCAAACTACCCGCCAGCTGGCTCTCAGAGGGAACCCGGGGACACAGTCCCACCCATAAGTGACTTTTTGTAGTGGTTTGTTAATGGCCATCATGTTGCTGCAGGTGGTGGTGGTGGTGGATTTCTGTTATTTGCTTTACAGTCCCCAGCCTGACTGGCCAAAGTAGCCTTCTAGGAACAAAATTTTGGGGTTCCCTATCCTTTGTCAATGTTGGTTTTAAAAGAAAACAGCAGCACAATGACAGAAGAAGATAATTTGCTCAATGATTGTGTCAAACAGTTTATTATTTTTGTAATTCTTTGAAAAGGACAGCATTGGCATCATCGCATGTTCCAGTTTGTGAAATGAGGAGAGTCACTGTTACATGCTTCTGGCTCTAAATGCTAAAGTCTTTGTGTCTTTCTGACTTAGCTCCTTTTTAGTTTACAAATCTCCTTCTTCCTTGTTTTTTCTGCCTTGACAGCTGTGTTTACCCCTTACCCCAGTTACGCCTTCAAATGGTGATTGAATTAGCTACCCTGATAATGAAGGCTGTTCCTGCTACTGTCCCTGAAACCAAAGCATGAGGAGTTGATCACCATTTCTCTCGCCTTTGGGAGGCTGTGTTCCAGAGCACAGGGGCTGATAATGCAAGCTAGTGAGAGCTCCCGCTGATTTACACAAATGCCTAAAACAGGCCTAAAAGAAAGCTCTTGGGGTGCCAATCACATTTTTGAAAGTTTTCTTTGTATCTTCATATATATGTTCCACTGCCCCAATAGGATATGAAGAGCACAATGAATGTTTGGTATTTTCAGGTAGGTGTTTGGAAGTCTAGATATAAAAGATCTGCTGTTGCTGAGAATAAAAAAGAAGGCTGGCAGAGATATTCCCTGTGAGCACTGCCAGAAAAACCCCAGATTTTTACATAGGTAGGATAAGGTAAATTTTCCTCTGCAGTCAGATGTCTCCTGTTCATCTTTGAGAAGACATTATTCCTGAGACTTCTGAAATTACATTGCCAAAAATGTTTCTTTTTTACTACCTATCTTAAATTTCTCTTCTAGCTTTACAGTGAAAATGTATTTTCCTGTCTTTTTATTGTGACCCAGTTATATCAGAACTTCTGAATTTTGCTGAGAGAATTTTAACTGTTTTAAATAATTTTTCAATATAGGAGTCATTCTTCTGGGTAAAACCGGGATACATTTCTGTCTAGAAAAAAGAATTTTTCAGTCTAACAACAGGGAAATACCAGGCAGGAAAGGACATAATAATTTAACCAACCGGTAAGCAATAAGGTCATGATTTTGGGCTCATCCTTGTGAAAGCTGACATCAAGGTTAGTCTTTGGCTAAGGCGGGAATAAATGTAGTCCAGACTTACTATTGCTTGAAAAGGAAAAAAATGTAAACTGAAGCTCTGTGTGCCTGCTCCATTTCAGGAGTCATCCAAACCCCCAAGAAATAAACACTGTAGCCTGAAAAATTTTACTTTTTTCCTTTCCTTCAAAGCAAATGACTAAAGAAAACACCAAAATGTTTCATTGCCCCTCTTGTTTTGTGCAGACATTATAGGTCGAACATAATATATGAAAAAACGTGTAAGTATTTATTTTGATTCCTGCAGCCGTTCAGTTTCTCTTTGGATAAATTAGGCTGCTGCATACTCACCACCTCAGCATGTGCACTGCTGAATTTCCAATACAATCTGGTTTTTTTTTTTGCTTCTCCTCAGTACAGAGGAAACTCAAAATTAACTCAAGCGAGCATTAGGAAAAAAGACTTTTAAATATACATCTTATCTCACAAGTGTAAAGAAAGTTAAATAAATAATATTGAATTGGAGATCAGTTTTTCTTCAAACTAGAGTTTCAAAAGCACCATTTTAAATATTTGAAATTAAATACCTAAGGAATTTGTTAATCAAGCTTAATTTGTATGTATAAAATTCATCACTTAAATGTGCGCTTCATCATTCCAGCCTGCTTAAAGAAACTGGAAGCAGAGACAAAGATCTCAGAAATAGGTGAATTGATGTACTAATACAGATAAAACAGAAATAGGTTTAAGACTCTTCATCTAACATATCTGAGCTTTTAAAAGGGATGAACATTAGTCATGGCTGCTGCAGGATTCACTTTAATACATATTTGATGAGATTTGAAAGAACTCAGAAATTCTCTTTTATTTAGGCTTTTTTAAATACTGAAGTGGAATCAACCTTGGATTTAAAGGAATATTAGCTCTCTCCTCACATATTCTGTCTAGTCTTGTGAGAGCTGCCCATTGTACCCAAATACAACAGTTTCTTTAGCAGTGCTGAATCTTAGACGCTAAAGACAGCCTCTCCTCAATGGGGGTTACTACAAGGGGAAAAAGAAATTTTCAGTGCGTCAGAGAAGGGACAATCTAATCCTCTTTGCTGGTACATCTGCTCTGGCAGTTTTGCTCTACAAATCAAAAGGCATTCCATTAATTAAAGTTCCTTTTTCTTTCATTTTTATTCAGCTCAAGAAATGTGACCAGTATTCAAAAAAAAAAAAAAAAAAAAAAAAGTTTCAGCCCACTTTAGTGACAAATATCCGCCACCAGAAGTGTATGCACTTTGTCTGGTTCCCGCTTTTTTCTCTTTCTTTTTCCTTCTCCTTTCTTTCTGTCTTTCGTGCTCTCTCTCTCTTCTATCTCTTTCATTCTTTTTTCTCCTCCTCTCCCTTTCTTTCTCTCTTTTTATGAAGAACCTTCTCCTTTGGCAAAGTGCAATACATTCAGAGAGTCTTACAAAACAAAGCTTTCACTTCTTGGTCAGCAACAAACTCATCTTTGTTCATGCAGCTCTATTAAGGAAAGAAGGCCAATTTTATGCAGGTTTCTATGGTCTGCAGCACAAAGGCATCTATCTGCATGCAAGCTATCTGGCAGGCACACAGCAGACTATGAGATCATCTATTTTAGCAATCACCAGCTGCAATGAGGAACTGTAAAAAATTATAAACTGGTTTATATAGTGCTTTTATTTTTCCAAACAGGCGGCACTACAGATTTATGCATTGTTTTGTGGACAGATAACAAGTGCAGCTAATGGGGTGCCTTCACATCTAGATCTCAGGATCTGGTCTGCATTTTCCCCTATGAACCTACATCTGTTTTCATGGGATACTAATGTCATCTATCTTAAGCAGGAAGTGTTGCTCGACTGCTTTATCCCTGGGGTTTTAACTGTTGTCTAAGGAATTCTGGCCCTTTATTTGATGGACTTTTACTGTGCTTTTGCAACCATCCACTATTATACCACAGTGGGTGGCCAGCTATTTAACAGTTGCCAGTTGCATCATACACTGCCCGTAAAGACCACGTACTGTAATTTCACAGCATGAGGAAAATGAGAATATTTCAGAATTTCCTTTGATAGAGGAGGAAGATGTTTTCAGAAGGGGACTTGAATGCAATTAGAAGGGCTTTATATACATATACATATATATATATATATACCCACACATGTGTCTCTCTCTATATATATAATTTTCAGCACCTCTTTGATTTCGTTCAGTAGAGTAGCACAGTATAACATAGGGCAAATCCAGCTCTTACCTATTTGTCTGTTGGGCTATCCCAGGCAAGATGCATAACCTGATCTAAAACACAGTGGAAGAGCTCCCTTTCAGTCCGGTTGGGTTTGAACCGGATCTGTGGTACAGATGGGCCTATACAAATGAAGGGGCTGGGATGCATTTAGGTGCAGAGTTCAGTTCAGTGGGTTTCCTTGTGTATAGGTAGGTGAGGTTGGGCAGCATTTCTTAAAAAAGCCAAAAAGTAAGCCTTGTTTTGTTCGCAAATATGAAAGAAAATTCTTGCCTTCAGCATAGGTAGGGAAGAAGTGAGTGTCTGGATAGAGAAAGAGTCAACCAGAACATGCTTTCCTGCAAAACAGGATTCATGTTATGCACAGTGTCCACCTTATGAGCAGGTAAATAAAGTACCACATAGTAAGGTATAGCGGGAAATCGCATTGTGCCTACCTTTGCACAAAAACCACCTTGAGTTTGTTTTCCCTTTGCAGTGACTGCCAGGAGGCTGATGCCTCACTGAAGGAGAGTCTCAGGATTGCTGCACCATGTAGTTAAATTATCACTTCCCTAAATTTGAAGGTTAAGCATACCTTCCCTGTGTCAGAAGCATTCCTCTGAATTTATGAATGCAATTCTAAAACATCAAACTGCCAGATTTAGAATTTTGTTTCTGGAAATATTTCCCAGAATACACCATCTCTTACATGAAAACACAATTCCCTGTAATTTCTGAATATCATGGCTCTTTTAAAAGTAAAATTACCTCAAAAGCATAGAAGAGGGTGAAAGAAAACAGGATGGTATTCATGGTCCATGGGGTATGCTGAGATAAATTTACCTGATGAGCAAAACCAACACAAGATGCTCCCTTTCAAGCCTATTTGACTGAGAACTTTAATACATGGGAATATAAAAGATTCATAAGCTTTTGTTATCCAACACCAGCAGTTTGGAAACAATTACATTCTGTAAATAGAGCATACTGTGTACTTTTCATTAAAGCGTGCTATCCAGTTGCAGCTAGTGCCACAGGAAAACTCACCATGCTCATGACAACAAAATCTTTACATCCAGCATATTCTGACCTAACTACTGATTGATCCTGCAATCAAACCAACGATTCTTCAGTGTATGCCTTTTGGATCACAGCATCCATTCCTAGGTACAGAGAGATACATGTAGAACAAATGAATACATCTAAATCATAGAATTGTATTGCAGCAGAGAAACTTAAATATTACAAAGGATGACTTTTACTGCTGTAAACAGATGACTTCTTTCTTTCTGCCTCTCCAGATGAAATCCAGGCTTTGCCTCAGGATACACACTTGTAGGTGCCCTAAGCATCAGAAATGTATTATTACTTTGGGTTATTAGTAATACTATATTATTAGTTTGCATAACATTACTGTTTACTAGCCTCAGCCCACAGTAGCAGATGTTGCATAAATACTTGTGAGAACTCTGTGTGTATTTGAGAAAATGATTTCTCACATTGCTTTTAGCATTTCTTATAAAAGCCAAAAAATAAGCCTGTTTTATTCCCAAATATGAAAGAAAATTCATGCCTTCAGTAACACCTTTGTGAGTGGGTGAGAAGTGAGCTATATTTCAAATGAATTATTTAGCCACCCACACACAGTTTTATATGGACGATTAACCTGTTAGTGTGTCTTTTCTTAGAGCACTGTTCACGATTTGTAGTTTTAACATATACACATGCATATGCGTGCACTTGTATGCACACACACACAAAGGCAGCACATATCTGCTCAAAAACTTGGGTAACCTGACATAGGTAGAAGAGACAAAGGAATAGAAAGTATCAACAGGGTCTCAGAAAAACATTCTTTTTGGAAGAGTATTAAAATACATGCCTGTGTGTAAAAATATTCAGAATAGTATTTCAGGGTATTGAAAATCTGTAGCTGTTTCTAAGGATAAGGAAATGAGCTTCTGTGTGTATCTGGCTAGCAAATGCATCCAGGTATCTACTCAAAGAGCTACTGTGGGGTTGTTTGAGAAACTTCTGGGTGAAATTCTGTCTAGGATATGAATAAAAAATCTCCCATGAGCTGAATTTACATATTCATAAGTTCTGACATCCCATTGATTTCATTTGCTAACAGTGGAGTTACTACAACTTAATCATCTGCCACGTGTCAAGTAGGCCTTCATAACAAGCTGCATGCACATTATATGGGAAGTAAGAAAAATTTGACTGTATTTAACCTGCAAAGGAAGAGCCACCTAAGCCTTATTTGCAGAGCTTAGCAGGGTA
Source organism: Falco naumanni (assembly GCF_017639655.2). Taxonomy (NCBI): domain Eukaryota; kingdom Metazoa; phylum Chordata; class Aves; order Falconiformes; family Falconidae; genus Falco; species Falco naumanni. The sequence goes on along the minus strand of NC_054058.1, from coordinate 82,850,042 downwards.
AGCATAGCAATTATTGCTGCTCAGATGATGTGAAATAACTTATTATGCTATAGTAATCACGAGGCTATTTCAATGGGATTTATGTTTCTAAGTGCTCATGTCATTTTTGAAAATGGAACTTCAACAGCTTAAGTAATTTAGGCACTTTTGAAGATTTTGCCTTAAGGAATGACAATAATGCCTTCCAGCTTTACAGGAATTAATCTATCCTGGGCTTTTACGTTGTGCTGAAGGATGCATTTTTCTATTGGAGCTATACACTGTGAAGACCTCAGGATGATAATCCCTACCCTTCTTTGCAATATAGCATCTGCGAACGGAGGCAGAATTCTTCAGATAGGAGGAATACTTGATTTCTTGGGGAGTTCTTTCGGGATATGTTCAATTCCACAGGACTAGCTAGGCAGGAATACATGCACAAAAATCAGGACATTTGATATTTCTAACCTCGTGTTTCTGTCTGGAGTCCTGAATTCAGTCCAGTTTGCTCTTTCCCACCTGATCATAGATGCTTTCAATATGCAACAAAAGGGTGATAACTGTAGTCAGTTGTTTTCTTACCCTGCTAGAGACAAGGATACTATCTGGATGTCTAGATATTGCTGTGCTCATCATAAGTTATGTTCAGATAAACACAGACTTTGAAATTATTGGTCATAAGAAAACTTCCATAAAGCTACTGTAAGAATGTAGAAACCCAAGATCTCACTTACCAGTAAAGGGAGAGGCACCTCCAAGTTGATTGTGGTCTGTTGAGGTCTGAAGCAATCAGTTAGGTTAGTCTTTAACCATCTCTTATCCCTTAGGTAATAGGGATTGGTATATCATGGTGAGGCTTGGAAGGAAAAAAGAATAAAGATAATGTCTCCAAATGAAATCTTAATTTACAGAAACAATTTGTTGTCCTTTGTTTTAATATATGGAACATTATGTTCATATCTGATGTGTAATGTAGTACAGCACAATTTGCCATTGCTTATTTATCACTGGATAGTCTATGCCCTTTGGAAAAGTACATAGAGCACAGAATTATCTATTGCCTTTCAAGCACCATGCAGATCAAATTGCCTGACCAGGGTAATGCATACTCCTATTTGGTGTTCTTTCAGAAAATAATAGGATCTCTCTTTTTCCTCACTTGGGATTTGCATAAATTCTATGGATTCAAGGAGCCAGAATGTTTGAAGTCAGGAAGACACCACATTTAAAGATCAAGCAGAATGGAACTAACACTTCCTTCCCAAGTAGAAGAATCAGCAAAAAATTCTGCCTCTCAGATCTGCAGTTGGCTGAAAGTCCAGCCTTTCAGGGGATGTAGCTAGGTTCAGAGAGAGGCTCTCACAGGATCTCAGTAGACTAGAAGAGCAGTAAGTTCTTTGTAACTTGACAGAGCTGACTGTCTCCAACTGCTATGAGCAGAAATGTGATCCAATTCTGTTTTTGAGTGGCACTGTGGAAGACTTTTCTGGGCTGCCTTGGCTGTGGTGTAAGTTTTCATTCTTATATTCCATGAGTCAAAAGGTGCCTTTGGAGACCTGATTTTTTAAAACCAGGATGGTGATTCTTCAGCTGGTTTTGGCTCAACTGAGTTTCATGATGCCTTCACAGTAAAACTCCCTCTTTCCCCTACCCACAGTACTGTGCTTTGCAATGGTCACATTGCTGCTGAACTGTTATTTTGCCAAAAATTCCTTCTTCCTTACTGTCAGATAACAAAGCACATATTTATACATCAGCTTGACAACACTGTGGAGGGAGCAGGAGGCTTTGATGTACATTTGGAGAATTAAAACTAAAAAGACCTGTTTGATCCTATTAAAAGCTGTTTTCTAGAGGTTTAATTACTACCAGTAAAGCTCAATACAGACACTAAAAATTTCATTGAATGGTTTTTTTTTTTAAATTTCTATTTTTATTTTCTTGCAGTGAAGACATTACATTGATGCAGATCGTATTTGCCACCACTTATCAAAAAGGTAACAGAGTTTATGAAGTATGTTACAGTGTGGGACTTATCCTTAATTTATTTAGCTGATTAAAAAGAAAAACAATGCACAACATAGATATTTATATAAACATATAAATACATGTATATGTACACAACAAGGAGAGAATAGTAGATGCAATCAGAGTCTTTAATCTAGCAGGCAAAGGCAGTGTCTGGATGTTAAATCAGATAATTAGGTAGAGGGTATATATTTTTAACTTTTGGGTTAGTTGGAAGAAAACTACTAGGGAAATGATGTCTGACTCAAACTTCAATGTTTACTGGTATGTTTGAGAAAAATTTATTCACTGTAGTGGTGTCAATGATCTACTGTCTCTCTTGGTTCTGAAATAATGGATTATATATCGTCCATGTTATTATGTGTTATATATCGCTTTGCCTATCCCTAACTTTCTTGCTTACTTCACTCAATAGGTGAGTAGCACTTGTCTATTAGAAGTTCTTGCCCTGGGGGAAGGACCACTACATAATGTTCTGTAGTCTGTGCTGTGCTGGGCAACAAGTCATGTTGTCTTATACTTCTCCTTAGTTCTCATGACTTCTGAATTACAAAAGTTGGGGTTCAGCCCATCTAACTTCAAACATCTATGCTGTTTTGTCTATGCCTGAACTGTCTGTGGCTCCACTCATGTCAATAAAGTGAAGTATTTTTATGATGCAAGTCATCTGTAAAACCTATTCTAGAATGAGAATGTAAACAAACAAACAAATAAAAAGCCACAAATGCAAAACATAATGCATGGAATTTTGCCGAAGCAAAGGTGCTCAGTGGGAAGTTCTGACATTTGGTATTTTTCAGTTGTAATTTATGGCAAAAAATACTAATGAAATATCAGAATTTCTCTAAATGTTGAACAATTTGACCTTCAGGAATGTACAGCTTTAAAAGATATTGCTGTGATACTTGAAGTTGTTCCACTGAAAATGGAGGCCTCTTATTGACTTCAGTGGATTTAGGAACGTGTCACAGCATCTGATATTTGAAGCACAGTTTGCACATGCTGCTGTCGTCAGCTTAAGTAAAAGTTAACAGTGACATGCACCTCTGAAATCTGGTGTTATGCTGGGATGCAGTTATCTCACTGACACAGAATGTGATATTTGAACAATTAGAACACATTGTTCTTTCTCTTACAGCTTGCATCACTTAATAAGCAATACCTGTTACACATTAAGATCTTCAGTAAAAGAGCAAGCAGTTTCTGATTCAAGCTTCCTACCGTGATGAGACTTCAAAAATGACTCATGGTCAGTAGCATTCAGCATTTACAATCAGATAAGACATCAAATAGCAAATAAACTGGATTTGAAAAGGTTGAGCAATGACAAGACTTTTGATCTTTGCATATATGTGTGCATATTGACTATTTTAAAAATGGAGGTGAGTCATAAATCCAACACTATAACATCAGCAGAAGCACAGTCACATGGGCACATCAGTATAGTTCTAGAAGTGGGGTAAGACTCCAGGCAGTCTTGAATAAAATACTGAAGAAATTTATTTATTGCGTCAGTAATTCATGGAATTCAGGACCCAGCTGGTTGCAAACCTTGTGGCAATAGAACTTCTTCAGAAGTTGGCTAGAAAGCATGAAGTTCCTTAAGCTGAAGAATTATTAGATCCTTTGGACCAGAGGGTTTGCCATTCCAGCGGGGAGGTAAAACGCCAAACAAAAAGCAGAGCATCTGGAGGTGCTGGTGTGTGTCTTGAAAAAGTATAGTGGAAATACTGAGAGCTTTGAAAGAAGATGCAGCAGTGGAGGACAGGGAGGAAGTACTCTCTGAGGGCAATGGAATAGTCCTGGTTGGTTAGGAAGGGATGGAAGATATGTTCCAGGTTGAAAAGAAGCATTGTAAACATATCTTTGGGGATTTGAAGGCAGGCCATGGGTCCTGGCTCAGATCTGTGTTAGTATGAAATATTAAAATAAGCCTGTTCTAAATTATTGGAGATATAATTCTTCAGAGAGCTTCCAGCAGCTGTATAACTTAAGCTCTGGACTTATAGCTTCTTATGTGAGTAAAACTTCATGATGGGATACAAAATTACATCTTGCAGTGGCTGGTTGTTAATTGTAAATGTATTTAGACCCAGCATATATAAATGCATAGTAGTTTCTGTTACATTACACCACAGTCAATTCATTGCTCTAATGGGTATTTTGCTGTCAGGTGAAGAGCATGGAACTTAAGCTATGAAGGTCAGAAGAAGTAAGTGATTGTTAGTAGAACGATTTATTCAGAAGTAGTTCTTTAAAACATATCAGAGCCCAGCTTGTGCAGAACAGTTGTAATACTGACACCATCTATGTGCGTGCATTCAGAGCTTAGCTCATTGCTGCTGACTGATCTGGTTTTTTTTCCAAATCAAACTATGTGATCAGTACACATGGCATCAGAGAGTCATATGCTGAGTCAGAGTTCTCCCAAGGAAGCAAAAAGTTCAAAGCAAACATGAGCTCACTTGATGCAGTCCTGCAGAACACTGCAAGCAGCCGTGGTCATGAAGCTATGTGTTACTTAATTCACTGATAGTGTACCCTGAATTCCAAATTTACCTGGGTTTTTGCTCTGAAAAAGAAGTGAGAATTTTTTATTTCAGGAAAAGAATAGGCGAACTGACTGCCCTGTGTATGCACTGAGAACAAGGACAACAGTGCTTGTCAGAAGAAGGATGGGGAGCTAGTGGAAGCTGAAAGGTTGAGAGCCATACTGCTGATGGGAAAAGAGAAAGGATTATTTTATTGTCTCGTAATGACTCTTACAGAATTCACTTATTATAAACTCTGTAATGTTAGCCACATCACCTTAGGCTCCTGTTTACTGTAACTGGAATCCATAGCTAAGAACATCAAGCCACCAACCTACCGTGCTTCCTGCAAAAGTTGAAAAAATACAGTCATGCAAATAGACTGCTCAAAGCCCAAAACTGCGAGGTCTGGTGCTAAGCATTATTAACAAACCCACAAATGATTGAGTTGAAGAGCATTTAGTATGTCAGGTTTCACCTCACAACCTACTACTACTCACTACTGAGTTATCATGAACATGATTCTTCACTCCTCCCATCTTGAGTGGGTAGAAGTGCCTGACAAGAAACTGAATTGTGCTCCATCTGCAGCTGGCAAATTAGCAGAAGTCCGACTTCTGTTGTTGTTCAGTACAGGGATGCACCCTGAGTCCATTCATTCAGCTGCAGTTTGGAAATGGAAGGCCTTAGAACCAAATGTACAAACCCTTGAAAGTTTTAAATAAACTATCTAGAAGATACAGACACCACAAAATGTGATTCAGTCCAGTCTTGGAACTAAAACACTGCTGAGGTCAACTTTCCATCCAGCAATTTGGAATAAACGCCTCTTCTGGTTTTCTTTAGAGGCTTAAAGGTACCATATATTTAGTAAAGGAATCGACTCTGTTCTGCTGCTTTTGGGCAGAAAGCAGGTTCCTAATTGTTCAAACAACACAAAGCCATGTAAAACATTGGTTTGTAATTCTTTTGGTGAACAGCAATAGATTAGGAAACAATCCTGTAAAGATAACCAGATGGATTTTATAACGTAATACGCCTTTCCACATCTAAATTCTGGACAGTTTAAGATTTGCTGCCAATCAGTATAAAACAGCTAGAGGCAGGCCTTATGTAAGTTGAACTGTAGCAGTTCTAGAAGTCACAAAGGGATAAGGTGATTGCACCTCACGCTGACTTTCTCGGCACAAGACCCCCAGTATACCAGCCCCAGGATGCATAGCCCTGTCAATAGTAGACAGCACAGTGGAAGTGATCTTTGCTTCCTCATGGTTTGACAGGATTTTGTACATTATTTTGTCATTTATTTCCATTCCTCCCCTTGGCTCTTAAATCCTTTTAAGCCTTTTGCAGACATTTTATAGTCTTCTCTAAGCGTGGTCTGGTTTTCCAATATATTTCTCTCTATTTCTCTTATGCTGGTTCACAGCTGGAGAACTCTTTTCCTGTGCGCTCCCTGGGCACCACTGGTTTAATTGTCTGAGAGAAGAGGGACTATGCAGTTAATCTAGAAGCAGTTGAAGGCAATTAAATAAGGCTGCTGAGTACAAATCAAACATTTTAGAGCCTGCAGTGTCAGTCTGACTTTGAAGTGAAAGGAAGACAACTGCAGGTGCTGGGGGTTGAACCTCAGGTATTCTCAAAGTTTGTGCCCATCAGAGATGAGCTGCTGCACCCTGCGTGGGGTAAAGGTTTTGCCTTGCCTCAGCATCCAGAGCCAAGTAGGAGAAGTCAAACATGCTGTGACTGGAACCTTTCCTGGAGGGTGGGATATTGGGTTTTGGCCATCAAACGTGGTAGAAGGTGTTTGGCTACCTTTTATTACTGGCTAATCAGGCTGGTAAACTCTTTCGGCAATAAAATCCTAACTGTGCTGACTCTTTTCTATTTCCATTAACTGCAACTTTTTTATGAGAAATCTGTAGAAATCATATCGATCGAACTGTTCCAGCAGCAACAGAGTTGTCCGAATTATAAGAATTATAACGAGCTTTTAAATTCAAGATGGGCCAACTCGGGGATTCTTGCATACAGTTTGTAATCTAGGAAGACCTTACATTGTAATGCAAGAGCCTAGGTAACCCTTCAAAGATTTAAGACATTTAATTTTCAAATAAATAAGGCCATTCTTTTTGGCAAATATAGCTATTTTTCCTCATAAAGATTTTGTTTCAGTAAAATTGCCTATCTCTGTAAACTGCTTGTGATCACTCCAATCTTAAAAACAATTGTTTATATTACACTCGGTAAAAAAAGGCAAAGTCCTAAACTGCCTTTGGAAAAAAATACCAACCCCAAACCTGTTTTTTTTTCCATTAAATGTGAGTTCTGCTGATTTAAATACACCTGACTTTCATGAAAACTACGTGCCTTAACAATAGTTTATAATCTTTGTGATATTTTTCTTTCCACGGTGAGTACCTCTTTACCTGCTGTGTCTTCCCTATGGCTGTGGGAATGCAAGAAGGAAAACAGAATGCATAACTAGTTCACAAGATTTCTGACAATTTAGAAGAGGCTTTGTATCTGTCTGCCCTTCTTTTTGCTGGGAATAGATGTGTTACTCTGCAGGGAGAGGTTGTGACTGATATTGATACTGGAATAAGACTAAAAATCCTTCGGGGAAATCAGTTAAGACTCAGAGGAACTTCAGAGCAGTTATAAGAACAGTTATGAAGGAAATATATTCTTTAAATTTCTTTTAATCTTCCTTTTAATTGCTCCATTTGCACACCAGTGCCTCAACATTTATACTTCTGGGAAATTTTAGATAGAAGGAAGATGTTTTTCATGAGAAGGGATTTCGGTGCACATCTATGTTTTAAATGAGCTTAGTAAAATGATCTCCTGTGATGCTAATGATTGCTGGAAGGTTTTGGTCTTTGGTCTTTATAATTGGAGTCTGAGATAACAGTACTCTGTTTTGAGTGCTTCCATTAATTGATTTTTCATTACCATTTTCTAAAATTACTGAAAATACCAATAATGGGTTGATCTTTCTGGGGCTTAAATTTATTAGCTTTCCAAGTCATATTGAGAGACACAGAGAGAGGACCTGAACGGACCACTATCTCTTCACTTATTTCTGTGCAAAAAGCACAAGATTTTTAATGTCTTCTCAGTAGTAGTAATTCAAGGAGTCTTGCTTGTATCATATGGATTTTTTAATGGAGTGCCACAGTCACACAAATTAAAAAAAATATCCAGTTTTTAGAAAGAACAGTTCTTCCCAATTAATCCAAGTGGTTGTAGCTGAATTTGGGTAGATTTCAGGGTACTTGAATGTTACTTTCCCCCACAAAACTTGACCAGGCTCCATCTGAATTTCTGTTTCTCAAGGAACTCTGAGATTCAAATGGGATAAGAAGACAAATATTTCAAAATTCTAGAAAAATTAAAAATTTGGAGCAGTCTTCTTGAGGTATTTCATCTTCATACATACAAAATGGTGTGTGTAGGTAAGATTAAACTGTTTACTTCCAATGCTATGTCTGCTTTCAATAAAACACAATAATTGGTTTTAACTTTATGATAGAACATTAACATTTAGTATAAGATAATAATTGAAATGATGACATGAAAATTTTTATTTTTGCCTTTGGTCAAGACAAAATATATTTCAGACCTGTTGAAGTGAGTATTAGATCATACTGGAATTGTGTTCAAAGTAGAGGGAAAACCTAACTTTCTGCTGCATCATGGTTAGCTTTGATCAGAGCTACTCTGTCCTTTTTATTGAGATTGCTTGGAAGTACCTTCAACTTGCAAGAAGAGAGTAATGGTTCCAGAATGACATTCATATTTGTGTGAAATATTTTACATAAGTCAAAATCAGCATTTTTTTGGAAGGAATATTGTTCCCTATGCAGTCAACTTCGAGCCCTCAGAAGCCACATCAAAAACATTTCTAACTGAAGTGGTGTGATAATTATTATCATTATGTCAGTAGAAAAAGCATGAGGCAAAATTTTAGAATTGCTCTCTGAGCAGGTGTGGTTCAAGTAAACCGAACAGATTTCTGAACTTTAAAACAACAAAGTTACAGCTGGAGAAAATTTCAGCTGCAATTAGCCTATATAATTACACATTGCTTGCATCTGATGAGTCAGGCTGGCCCCTGGATCTTGCAATGGAAAGATGTTTTGCCTCCAGGTAAAACTACCTGGGGATAGCTACCTCAAATGTAGGCATTTACATTATAGACACCTGAAGTGAGGTGTGAGGAATCCCATCTGTGGGAGATTTTGTATTTCTTGCTCTTCCTGTATCTTGAAGAAGAGCTGGGAAACCGTGGGTGCTGTTCCCTGCCATAAAGGTGCTGGTTCAGAACCCAGCTGGCTGTCAGTGCCATCACCTTGCTGCCTCTTAGGAGTCTTTACATATTTCCCTAGAAAATTTAACTTAAAATGACTAGTATAACTGTGAATGTCTGTGACCCCTTTATATAATAAGTCAGTTAGGTTTTTCCCAAAGTTTTTAACACAATTTCAGTAGCTGTCATAACAACTAATTCCTTTGCAGATTTCAAGCAGCAGCTAAAACTATTGATTTGAGAGACTGAACAGAACCACACTTCTCAGGTCCCAAATGCTTATAAACTCATTTTCACAGTGCAGTGAGAATTTAATGTAACAAAGAGTAGGGACAATACTGGGCAATGAAGTGTAAGTCCTACGGCAGAAAGATCCTGTATTTTCTTTTCTCAGGTGTCTGGTTTGAAAGTAAGAGGCTGTGTACATGTATATAGGTAGTGTACATTGTATATATTATTTATATATATATACACATGTATACATACATAGATACAAACATATATATATATATATATATTGCAAGAAGGGTGTCACCCTTCTTGCAGAAGAAGGGGACCTGAAGAAGGAATCTAAATGCAGAAAACATTTTTAGTGAACAAAACTTGTTGGAAAGAAACTGATAGCCAAGGTAATGTTTAAAGGAGGATGAAAAAGAGAGTATTATGTACTTGTCCTTTAAATGAATCCTCAACCTGTCAGACTGGGTTTCACACTGCTTTTATTCTTCTGCGATAAGACTGCAAGAAAGCTCCAAGTATCATCTGTCTGATCTGCTCTTTTTATTAGTGGAAGAAACATTTCAACACTGTTCTCTGTGTGGGTCACATGGGGGACCATGTGAGGATATGGTCTTCATGGGGGACAGTGAGCCCAGGGACTGTCAGTTTTCCAGTTTCGTCTTGGTTTGTTTTTTTTTTTTTTTTTTTTTGTTTTGTTTTTTTTGTTTTTTTGTTTTTTTTTTGTTTTTTTTGTTGTTTTTTTTTTTTTGTTTTTTTTTTGTTGTTTTTTTTGTTGGTTTGTGTGTTGGTTTTGTTTGTTTTTGTGGGGGGCTGTAATTTCAGTACAGAATACCAATAGAGGTTCCTAAATGTTCCTTGAGGAAACTTCATCAGCCTAAGCTAGCCCTACTGCTGACTTGAGCTGAATTTCAGCAGAGATAAAAAAATGAATCTGTCCTAGATTGGGCAAGGGAAGATGTTAAGTTCTGTCCTATAAACCAGGAGTACGGTGTAGGAGGAGATGTTCTTTAAAGCCTTCCTGATGCTGAAAGACTAGTGCATGGTGTCCCATGATGGTGGTAATGGGGTTAGATGATCCAGTGATCCCTTCAGGTTTTACATGCTCATATTTCACTCGTGCTCCACCTCTCAGTAATACATAAGACAGGAAAACTCAAGAACTGCTGCTGAAAAAGAATGAACAGGCACAAACTGCCAATGGTTGAGTCTGAATCATAGAATCATTTAGGTTGGAAAAGACCTTGAAGATCATGGAGTCCAAAGACAGCACTGAGGAAGCAGCTGAAGTCTGATGTCTCTGTAGCTTCATGTGACCTCTCCTCGATATTGGTGTTACAAACTTATGTCCTACTAACAGGAGCAGAACTTTGTCACACACTTGAATTTAGGTATGTGTTTAAGCAGTCTGTTTCTTAGCAATGAACCTGGGCCTCTGCTTATATTTTTTGGTGATCAAAGGACTCTGAGAGACAGCAGGAAGCGCAGCAGCAGCTGCTTCATACACTTAACAACTCTTTCCTACTGTTATTCTGTGAAGAGGACTTAGGCAGAGGCAAGAACAGTTTCAGAAGAAGAATCACTCTTCTTTCCTGTCACATCCAGCACTGACCCATAACTTAAAGAGTGTTCCTGTCCACAAACATCATTTTCCTCTAAAGCTGATGCTTGTTTTGGAGTCTTACACGGTTAAGTTGTATGTCTCTTATTTATGATTCATTACCCAGTTCTTCTCCCACCTCCATTCTCCTCTCCAGTTTGCCTGGTTCATAGATATTTTTTCAGTAGAATTTTTGACTCCCATTCTCAGCCATACCTTGCTTCCCTGGAGCTTATAACTTCTGGCTGCTTCCTGCTCCAGTGAAAAGGGCCTCTGCCCTGCCAGGGCAGTCCTTTCCAGGAGACACAGAGTCAGGCTGGGGGGTGTCCAGGTTTCAGCTGGGATAAAGTTAATTTTCTTCTTAGTAGCTAGTACAGTGCCGTGTTTTGGCTCTGATGTGAGAACAATGTCGATAGCACACTGATGGTTTTAGTTGTTGCGGGTGATGTTTGTGCTAAATCAAGGACTTTTCAGTTCCTTGGGCTCTGCCAGCCAGAGGGCTGGGGTGGCACAGGAACTTAGGAGGGGACACAGCCAGGACAGGTGACCCCAACTGGCCAAAGAGGTATTCCCTACCATGGGACATCATGCTGAGTATATAAACTGGGGGAAGAAGGAGTGTGGGGACATTTGGCGTTATGGCATGTGTCTTCCCGAGTAACTGTTACGCGTGATGGAGCCCGGCTGTCCTGGGGATGGCCGAACACCTGCCTGCCCGTGGGAAGCGATGATGAATTCCTTGCTTTGCTTTGCTTGCGTGCGTAGCTTTTACTTTACCCTTTTTTCCCCACCTTTCCATTTTGTTATTATTCTTATTGTTATTATTGTTGTTCTGACTTCTTTATTCTGTTTAAATCATTAAATTGTTCTTATCTCAACCCTCGAGTTTTACATTCCGATTCTCCACCCCATCCCTCTGGGTGAGGGGGAGTGAGCAAGAGGCTGCGTGGTGCTTGGTTGCCGGCCGGGGTTAAACCCGACAGGGGGTCTGACAACAATCAGCCTGGGACATCACAGGTGCCCTTCAGGTTGCAAACCTGGGGTCCGAGCTGACCTGTAGGTGCTGCCCCTCCTCTCAGCAGGTCTTGAACATCATCAGGTACCCCCCATTGGGGGTACAGCACAAGGCTGAACCTGCCCTGCAGTGAGCTCCCCAAATCCCATATAGCTGGCTGGGTAATCTGTGTTTAAGACATGGTATTTCATTGATGATTTGCTTGTTTCATTTACTCTTTTCATCTTGTCACTCTTCTCCTCACCACAGTTCTTTTTGTGTTAGTTTCAATTCTACATTTTTGAGATTTAAGCCTTTTGAGGAGGAAGTGGGAGCTGAATTCACAGATAGCTGAATTTACAGATATCAAGATGAACCACTTAGTTTATGATGATTTAACTTGTAGAATAAAGTCTTTCTGCTTTGGAAAAGAATCCTGCAACTTAATTATACTTTTCTCCTACAAAAACATCAGTGTATTTGCAACAGCTGCAGATTTTCATGCTAAAAATCTTTACCTTTCTACCTTATAACTTCACCTGCAAAAAATGCTTGCTATCGTGTTATGAGTTCAATGAACAACTGCTTAGATATGTAGAGCTGATTTTTTTCCAAAATTATTATGTGTCAGGGAAAATTTTCTCACTACAGTTGTAGTCAGAACTGGTAGAAAAGATCTAATTTTCCCTGCCCCTATGATGTCTTTTCAACTGTCATTTTAGAACTCACAGATATTTTTGTCAGAAATAATCTACTATTTCTCTCAGTCTCTTGACATTGCTCTTTTTAATGCTGTTCCCGCTCGTTTATGTATTCATTTTGTGTGCATTGATTTTCCAGTGAAGGCTATCAGACAGACAATCTGGAAGTTGAAGAAATATATAAAACACCTACAATTTGTTGTCCTTACACAGTATCCAGTGACTGTGGCTCAGGCTTTACTTGCAAGGGTGAGTAAAAGTATTAGTGACAGGTCTCTATTTGGCTTCCATTCAAAAACTGTGTGTGAGGGAGCTGAATGGACCCTTCACAATGATAGAACCTCCTTGTGCAGCAGCTAGACTGAGATCATTATATATGGGTGCTACCAAGTGGCCGTGAGACAGTAACAGCAGCTGGTTATAATGTGATAGTTTTGAATGAATGGCTTTGGTATAAATACAAGTCTTTTTAACCTTTGCAAGAAGCTTCAGTTAAAGGCATCCAGCCTTTTGCTCAGTCAGAAGTCTCAACAGACAGCTCTTTCCATTTGCTCTAAAATAATCTGTTCATATTTACTGTAAATCTAATAAACAATTTTAGATCTTGTAGCATCCAGAAATAATGGCTAGATTCTGACAGTCTAGCTTGCCTAAATAAACAAGTAGTTTAGATCTAACCCTGTATGGCTCTAAATTCAACTGCCAATGTAGTTTCAGTCATAGAGTTTAAGTGCTTGGACTGTCCTACCTGCCCTAGTAAGGATTCATAGGGTCAAGCCACAGCTCTCAGATTAAGACACTCACACCTCGATGTCAACTTATAAACCTTAACTAGGTATTGAAGCTCCCAAAAGTCAGTGTAGATTCACTCAACAGCTCATAGAGACCAGAGTGATTGTAAGCTGACCTATATTTAGTCAGGTAAGATGCTTTCTATTTTCCACTATCTGTGTCATCTAGATCTCTAGGATGGGATTCAGTTGCCTAAACACATTTGGGTGTTTATTTTGGGTGTTGTGGAGTGCTCAGTGCCAAACTGCTATAAATCCCGATTCATATCTGCTAGCCCTGTGCAGATATCTCAGAGATCCAAGGGTGTCTCAAACAGCAGTAGGTGCCTATCTTCAAGCTAATGAATTGAATTGACTATAGTGGGAGCTCAGACATTAGCTCACAAGTAGACATGTACTTGTAGACGTTTACAACTTAGAGGAGTCTGTGTGAAAAACAGACTAATCGAGAGGTGACCTGACTGTGTGGTCCTATGGTTCAGAGGCTCTGTAAGGAGAGGGAGGGCAGGTCCTCTGCCCTTGTTGCTGTGCCTGTGCACTTAACATTTATTGGACAAAAAGTGCAAGCAATGTTGGGAATAGAGATTAATTTCCAGGACTCCCTCCTAAATACTGCCCTGACTTCACCAGAGTCAGGCTACCTCTACTTGCTATTTACTCTCAGTTCCTGTGAGTTTTCCACATAGTGGTCCACCACAACAGCTGGTGCAGACAGTGGTTACACCAGTAACCAGGATGTTTAAATGCACTGTAAGTGCACAATTGGAAAAAATATTTCGGCAGAAGGTGGGGAGGCCAATATGAAATACGTAATAAACATTGGCTGCAAATGCATGCAGACTCTTGTACTGTGGGAAGCAAAGTTCAGTATTTGTCCCAGTGCTGTGGATATTTTTGTCATGGAGCATGGACCCAGACTTCTTACAGTCTAAGTCAAGTGATGTGACAGTACTGATGGAAAGCTTCACAATATACTAGTTTGACTCACCTGCATTAGTCTCTTTTCTGCCACCAAGCCAGTTCCCGTAATATTGCATCACCTTCAAACTTTGGGAATATTTAGGTATGCACAGACATGGCAGCATTTGTTCCACTCCCTCGTGACTGCACATAAAGAGAGGTGTGTACGGACACGGCAAAACCTCCACTTGACAGATTGACCTTTTTGCTGGGATTTTAACATTGGTACATCAGTGGGACCCCCACATTTCAAATGCCTGTGGCAGAAATCAGTAAATAGCTGGAATGAAGGGGAAAAGTCTGGGACTTTTCAGATGGGACTGAGAATGCGAAGGCAAATGTTGTAATTTGAATAGCAACAGGTCTGGGACCAGGAACCAGAGCTGGACAGCACAGGACAGCTGTGGGACCCTGCCGCTTAAAAGCGGGGACTTCTAGGTCTGAGCCTGAATGGACGGGAAGAAATAGGAGCTACCCACAGAGCTGGCAGAGAAGATGGCAAGGACTGCCTCATTCCCCACTCAGGAACAAGGATTTCCTAGTCTGAATCCAACAAGGATCCTCTGAAGAGGAGAGGAGGCCCAGTTTGCCAAAAGCAGCAGTGGCACAGCTCTCAGAAGAGGCAGCAGCAGGGGTCAGGATTCTCCAAAAGCAGGTTTTAACAAAGAGCTCTGGATCTGGCTGTGATTATAATGACCTGAGTCAAGCTTCCTCTAGCACACCCTAAATAGATGGAAATGCTTTTACTCCTGTCTTTAGCTACAATTCATGTGTAGCTGAAATAAGGGAAAGAAAAGCGTAAAGAAACTGAAAGAATATGAAGTTGTTTAAGCAATTTGAAGCAGTGTAACAATCACTATCCCTCTTAAAAAGTTCTGGGAACCGTTGATACAAGTGGCAGCCAAGATAGCTAAAGAAATTTGATTTTTTTCCTTTTTTTTTTTTCTTTCTGTTTTTCAGTTTATTGATTTTGCCCAAGTGACAAGGTCAATTTTCCTCTTTTGCTGATACAACCAATTACTCTCTTATTGTGCATCTTTTTTTTTTTTTTTTTTTTTTTAATTTTTATTTTGTAAGGGGTTGACTACTGGGGCAATGGTGGGATGGGAATGGTCCACAACTCCTCAACTGCCAAAGGTTTGTACTGTGGGAAAACTCAGGGATCCTCATTCACCCAGTTACAAGGGCTTAGAGCTTGACCTAAGTCTTCCTTGGGTCTCATCTAGCCCACATGCCTGGATGTCCTCCACACAACAATCAGTGTGGGGAGAGCTATACACAGCCAGGGATCACCCCAAGATAAAGCCAGTTTGTGGCAAAAGCTTGGATCTAGACTTTGGAGATCAGATGCGCCCAAGGGCTCCTCAGTTCAGGAATCAGCAGTGTGGGTTGGGAGCTCACAGATCACCCTCCATCACTTCTCCCTCAGCGTGTGTTGTGGGGATCCCCAACAGGAGACACAAGATTCTGGAAGAGTTATGCTTATTGTAGACACCGATGGTGGGGGAGAAACACAAATGCAGGAGTAAACTGCTGAAATTATGTTCAGCTAATTTTTTTCTTTTTCTAATTGACCCGGTTTTCAAGGAAGAAATACAAATATCTTCTCAGGTTCCTTATCAGTAAGGACATACACAAGGGCTTTATTGATTCAGGACCCTGTGGTTGTGGAAGCTACATTGCTCCATTTACATGAGGGAGAATTAAGTGTAATATTGTAAAATAAGGGGGAAAAATGTATGGGCTTTTCACAATGGAGATTACGCATGCATTCAAATTAGAATGGGGAAAAACCTTACATGAGAGGAAAAGTTTTAGGTCTACCAAAATATTATTTTTTTTTAATAAATAAGTTAACGATTATTCCTTGGAGAAGTCAAATCCTATTTCATTTAGAAAGAAAACAGCTACAAAATAATTTTCATAAATGTAAAAAGTGCTTGAAAACCAAATATTGTTGCTGCTGCTTTTTATGTTGGCAAAAAGGAAAGGAATTATTTGGGGCTGACATGAAACAAATCAGAAAATATTTTTTAAGTTCAGCCATCAATCTGAAAAATCAATTATTTGCACATGTCTAATTAGGATCGTAAGAACAAGCTTTAAAGAAGAGGCACATGAACTATTTTTCACAGCTCAGTGTTCACATTTATTTTGCTGTAGTTGCTCACAGGCATTACTATAACCCTTTCTGTTACAGTTAGTTATGCAGGCTCCAGTGCACCTTTTTCAATTATTACCAATACACAGTATCCAAGCTGTCTCTCCTTTGAGCCCCATTATTAAACACAGAAGGGATCTAAGTAGCTCCTTTGCATAGCACAGACGGGAGGTAATTTTGCATGCGCGACTGCCTACTTTTAGTAGGTGTGTGCTTGCTCTGTGTACGATAACCTCTCTGCGAGTGTATTTTTTATGAGTAAAATTTAGGTTCTGATGTTTCATTAACACATGCTTAACTGACAAGTTCATGACTTAACCTGGACTTGCTGTTGGATTAAAAATACCAGTTTAATATTTTATCAACTACATTGTCAGGGTACTCAGGTTATTGGAGCCATTTCCCGATGCTAATATTCTTGGGCAGTCTTTTTTGCTTAATTAGAAGCTTTTGGAAGACCTGTACCTTGGGCACTATTATTTTAAGCTAAGCCTTTTCACTTCTTATACTTCCCACTTCAAGCTGGAATTACCATCACTTCAGTCCTATGTTCTGCAGTTGAATCTCTTCTACAGAAGAGCATAGGCTTCTTTCTGCAGTTTCTTTCTGTTTCTTCCAAATAAAGTTAGTTTACTTGTTTTGACAGTCCTTAGTATCTCTCAAAAGCTTCATCTAAAAGTCCTTTCAGTGCACTCTGCAGTTTTATGCAGCCCGATTTCCACCTTTGTCCCTGTGATCTAGAATGGCGATAGTTTATTTTACTGCACAATGTGCCACTTTCTATTTTAAATGCTTTGCCTAAACTGGGCAAAAGGATTGAAAAGAGAAGAGCACATGAGTACAAACACCAACTATCATATAAGGTCTTCAGGAGATTCTCCTTTTGATAATACTGGTTATATCTGGTTTGAGACCATCCCAAGTGAAAACAGTTTGCACCATGTATTTAGAAAATATAGTGTTCGTGTTTCTACTTCAGCACTTCTTTGACATGAGTCTGAATACACAAACATTCCCCTTGAGTTCCACGTGATGAAATGCACTCTCCTCCTGTACATTTTGTCTCCCATTGGAGTGGAGTATAAACATTTTAAAGGACCTGGGAACATGAGGAGCTACGCACTCCTATATTAGTCTCCTCAGATATATTCTTATCTTTTGCAGCTATTATGTTGCTTCCAATCTAACAAAGGGCCCAGCAATAGCTATAAAACAATTTTCACCTATTTTACAGGGGAAAATAGTAACTCTGCCCACATCTTGTTCACCTTTTAAATCTGAGAAGAATATCAGGTTTTAGGTTGCAGTAAACACTTCTTCACAGGCTTTCATGCTCATAATTTATTCCAAGCACTGCTTGCGCTTCACAGTGAAGTATGAGTACAAATTGGTTGTTCCAAACATTTTAAACAAATGGTTCTCTACATTTAGCATTACTTGGTTTCTTGCTTTTATTTCTCAGCTGTCATGATTCCTACCTACTGCATCTTATTACCCAAACAGCCTTGTAGGTTGGAGTTGAGCTTTTTATTTTTCTCCATGTGGAACAGAGAAGACATGACATTTTGCAAACACACTGTCCTATGCTTGTTAGGCAAAGAAATTATATGGGGCATTTCGTATCTTAGAAAAATACACAAAACCCTGCTGAATGGCTTGTAACTGGGAGAGGGTTACACAGGGAAGGGGAAAGAGATGTAACAGTGAGATGACAAATACAGTCATAATTTGATGTACTGAGTACAGGTGGGTCTATCGTCTACCTTGGATGTGTCTGGAGAAACTAAGCTGTGTCTAGGTGCTATTGCTAGGTAACAGAGACCTTACTTTAGCATTTGTAATACATATTTTTGTGGCCTATATTCTGTTCTTTTATGGAAAATCTCCATAAAAAACTTTATATCCTGGTAGCCTGCTCCTTAACATTAACAACCCACTTCAAAGCCTGGGTCTAGGTTATAAGCAAACTTTCAAATAGTTTCCTTGGTCACTTTCCCAAGACATGAGTCTGACAGCGTAGAGAGAAGTCTTTAGAGTGTGAAGTGATAAAAACAACAGCATGGTTGCAATGCCTACTGGAGTGAGCAAACTACTACCTTTCAGAACAGGTAGTACAGACTAGTATTTTACAGCAGGGATCTCAGGTCAAAGGATTGACTGGAGAAGTAATTCCCTGGAAATTATTAGACTAAAGGAGTTGCCTCTTAATTCTGGTGAAAACACCTTGTAATGAATATTTTACAGTAGTAGAAACTTTGCAGAAAGGGTTTCTAATATTTTCAAACATAATCTCACAAGTCAGTAAGGTCCAACATTTTCTGTTGCTTAGTTTAGTCTCAACCTTCTCTTATGTTGCTGAAAGCTGCTGCATTTTCCCTTGATGCTATAGACTGGTTTGAAAGGTTCCCCAGGGGTCTGCTGTGAGGGGTCTCTCTTTGTTACCTGCTCCTGGAAGAAGGGGTGTTCTCTGGGCCTTCCAGGAAAAACTTTTTCAATACAGTACTTGGCACTGCCAGGCCCCAGCTGACCCTTCCAGACCAGCTGAGAGCATTCAGCCCCGTGTGAGAGTGCACCTCATGGGGGGAGCATTAGACTGATGCTTGCATACTTCACCTGCAGCAACAGAATGTGAGCTGAATTTGTCAGCTTCCCTTGGCCTCATCTCTAGCACTAGAAAGGTGATGGGGAAATTTAATGCAAGTTTATTCAAGCAAAAGAAAGTCTTCAGCTCTGAATGTCAGGGTTGGAAACAAAGTGGCAAAGGAAGAAACAAAATAGCAAATTATAATTCTAACTCCCCTCCATCGAAGCTTTCATGCTTCACATATCTCCCCATTGAATTCTGGAGAAGAATTTCAAGAATCAAGCATCACGCGTAACAGCAGGGTCTTCCTCTCTTCTTACCTCTGTACCTTTCTATGCAAATTAGGAATCCATTGCTTCCTTGGGGACATCCTTAAAATTCTTCCAAGGTCGCTGCAACATTTCAGGCCTGTGATAAAAATCCACAAAGGATATGTCAGTGTCCTGGTTTCAGCTGGGATAAAGTTAATTTTCTTCTTAGTAGCTAGTACAGTGCCGTGTTTTGGCTCTGATGTGAGAACAATGTTGATAGCACACTGATGGTTTTAGTTGTTGCAGGTGATGTTTGTGCTAAATCAAGGACTTTTCAGTTCCTTGGGCTCTGCCAGCCAGAGGGCTGGGGTGGCACAGGAAATTAGGAGGGGACACAGCCAGGACAGGTGACCCCAACTGGCCAAAGAGGTATTCTCTACCATGGGACATCATGCTGAGTATATAAACCGGAGGAAGAAGAAGGAAGGGGGGGGGGGGACATCTGGCACTATGGCGTTTGTCTTCCTGAGTAACTGTTATATGTGATGGAGCCCGGCTGTCCTGGGGATGGCCGAACACCTGCCTGCCCATGGGAAGCGATGATGAATTCCTTGCTTTGCTTTGCTTGCGTGCGTAGCTTTTGCTTTAACCTTTTTTTCTCCACCTTTCCATTTTGTTATTATTCTTATTGTTATTATTGTTGTTCTGACCTCTTTATTCTGTTTAAATCATTAAATTGTTCTTATCTCAACCCTCGAGTTTTACATTCCGATTCTCCACCCCATCCCTCTGGGTGAGGGGGAGTGAGCAAGAGGCTGCGTGGTGCTTGATCTCTATACAGCACACTATCTTGTGATTCTGTCTCCTTTCTGCGATGTCAAGAAACAACTTTTGTTCCCCTCTTACTCACCTCCCATATAAGCAGCCTCATAAGTTTGTCAAGACACATATGTTTAAAATTTTGAGCCTTTAGAATAATGACACATAGTCGAGGCCCTGTTTTGCAGTGGGTCATACCCCAGGGTGCTGGCAGGCCATCTGCTCCCTTGCACTGCAGGGAACCCTAGTCTGGAAGATGGCATTTCCAGCAGCCCTTGGGAGAGGCTTCACTGTATTGGGGTCAAAAAGCTGGTTTTTTTGGCTTCATGCAGAATACGTGTGCTGGGGCACGTCATGGTTCTCATAATTACTCATGCCATTATATTTTTTTTTAAATTACATACAGTGTATGCATACGCTGTATTGTCAGTGTAATCCAGAAGTCCATGGCTCCTACTTTAATGTCTACCTTATACTTTAACGAGCTACATTCCTCCACCTACATGTAAAGATCTTTTTTCAGGAAGGTCAGTTCACTCTGCACTCTGAGGCCTTGTGCTGGGATTGCACTGTTAAAATACGCCACCCGTTTCCGTAATGCTGTCTCCTGGAAAGTACTCGGTGTCTTGCATTTGATGAAGAAACATCACTAGCGTACTGGTCTTGGTAGCAGAGTCACCTCAGGTTTTATCGTGGCTCTTCATTTGCCAGGATTTTTATTTTATCTCTTTTAGTAGGCTTGAGATTGCCCTCTTCAAGTATCAGTTTGGAGTGGCTTCCTATGAAAATGCTACTCAGGAAGAGGGGGAGCTGGCTTCCCCACACATCTATATAATCCCTCTCCTCAAAGATCTCAGTGTAACCAGTGAACAAAAACACAAAACCAAAGCAGAATGCTTGATTTTTCTTTCTTTCCACACATTTGTATTCAGCAGAACTTAAAGAAAACACCTCCTATATCCCTTGTGAATAATTTAGCTTGAAATGTTTGCCCTTTGACAAAGAGCACAAAATAACTAGGAAATGCGAAGTCCTGAAACCATTCCCAGAAGCCACCATTGCATACACTGTTTACTTATTTCAGTTCCTTTATGTCAGGCAAAACCTTAGGCTTTCTGTTCAGCACAGGGCACAGGGAAATACAAAAGACACTCAACTCCCTTTCCTCATGGGAATGGGAATCTCAACAGAAGAGAAAGAGGACCAGTTCACTGTACAGGAAGTTACTTTAGCTTACAGTGAAAGTAATCCTCCAGTGTGCACAGAGATGTTCAACATAGCTGGAGTTCTCTTTTCATTTAAGAAGCAAGTTGCAAAGCAGTACACGTTTGCTATTTAAATTTTTAGTACGCTTATGATTTTGTGGTGATTAATCACTATAATCTATTGCACCACCTGTTCCTTAGACGCCCTTCATGTAAGTACCTGAGCAACAGATTAACTAGAAAAGGCTGAAAACACAACATATACAACAATGTAATATATATAAAAAAGGATATTCTTAATGTGATGGCTTCTGAGAAACCAGAGGTCTATCTGTTGAAAGACTTTGGGAAACGATAAAAGTAGAAGCAAGCTGTAACAGTGCAATTGAGCCAGGAGGCTGAGCTAGTTGAGACACATTATTACTGTTGAAATTGTTACTAAAAAATGAACTGATTGAGAGCATACAATGGAATATTTCAGTTTAGGTGAGTAACAAGAGAAAATAGACAAGAAGAAAAACTTTTATCTTAGAAGTAAATGAAAGGAAAAGACAACAATAAGCCCAGTACTTACCAGGAAAGGGGAGAAAGTAACAGGTGAAAAAGGCTGAGAAAATAAAATTATTTTTTATTTGAAAGTGTCACAAAAAATTAGTTCTCCTATACGGTTAAAATAATAAGAATGAAAACCAAAAGAACCCAGGCTCAAAAAGCTTTGAATGTTTTAGATATTCTTAAATTTGGGAGATCCTGATGGAGTGTATTATAGCAACTTCCAACCCTGCAGTAACTTTCTTCAAGAAATCATGGAAGCCAAGGGAACTTCAGGGCAAAGATCTTTCCATTTTTGAAAAGAGTGGAATGGAATTATAAAAAGACAACATTTTGATGGCCAGGTAAAATCAAAAGCAAATCATTAAAGGCAATTTGTAAGTATCTAAAGGATAATTACATAATAAAATAATAATAATAAAATGACGGATCTGCCGTTAATTAAACATTCATCTACTGCACTTCATTTCTTCTCCAGAGAAAACCATGTCACCTACAGAGAGAAAGGCAGCAGGAGGACATATCTTGACTTCTGGCCTTTGAGATCTTTCCACATAGCACTCTCTCAGGGAAGTCTTGTATAGATGACAGTTTTGGCAGGTTCGCAGCCAAAAGCACACATCTGCTACAGATCTATTTGTCAACCTTTTCTCGTTACATCCGGTTCTCTAGGGCTCTGTCCTGTGCTCAATATCCTTCAATACTTCTTAATGGATGAAAGAACTTCCATTCAAAACTGAGTGAAGATGGCAGGCAAGGTTCACTGAAGATGATCTTCACAGTCTGAACAATCATTTGATATAAAAAAGGTGAATTTCAAAAAGCTGAATTTCAGTATACTTCCTGTGGGGTTTTAATAAAGATGAGAGCATTAACTGATTGGCAGCAATAACACAGAAACAACCTAGGAGTTAGAAAGCTTCGCAGACGAACTCTGAATCAGCTATGTCATGTTGTTGTAAAAAGGCATATGTCATTTTTGTGTTGTCTGGAAAGTCGCTTTTCTGCTGTATCTGGCACTGGTGAGGACTTAACTGGTGTACTTTATTTAGCTGGGACATCATATTTTAAGAAAGATGCAAACAAAATCTAGAGAAAGCCAGCAAAAAAGAGCTTTGGAAAACAGAAACCATTAAAATGTTTGGAAATATATGGTTATATTTAGCATACATATAACCAAACTAAACAAGGGGGAAAGTTGTGGAAAGCCTTCCAATCCTGTCACAGTTATTTTCTTTTCTTTCTTTTTTTTTTTTTTTTTTTGTTAGCAAAATAATTCTCTTGTATTCCAAGTCCACAGAGGTAGGGCAACAAGTAAATTGCTTAATTTGCTACAATGTTTTTGTTGGTTTGGTTTGTTTGGTTTTTTTTTTTAATTTGGAATACTTTATAATTTTAAGGTGAGCAAAGAAGTAGAAAAGATAGTCTAAGGAGGTTGTGCCACCTTAGTGCCTAGAGGGTTACAGATGTGTTTAAATAAGCCTTTCTCAGGAACACTCCATGTTCACTTGATCCTACTGTAATGAAGCCCACCCTTTCTCAGACTTAGTTTCTGAGGAATATACTTTCATATTCTGTATATATAAATGGTTACCAATCGATGTAAAATCATCATACTTCATTCAGCCCTAGAGACAGCCCAATGCCTACTGGGTTTAGAGATGGAGTTTGTCCAGCCAGCTCCCAGTAGGTCATTGCCTTGCTGCAAGCATACTCAGGCTGGCAAATTCAACAGCCAGGAACCCTCTTCTGCCAGCCTCCTTCAGACCCAGCTGTAATGGGCCCTTTTTAATGGGCCACCCACAAGGCTCTTTCATGACTATTATAGCCCCCTTTGCCAGAAACATATTGTTTCTTGTGCCAGCTCCGAGCCTTTCATCCCAATATCCAAGCCACTGAGCCCTCTTTCTGCAGCCAGCTCCCAGTCTATTTAACTTCTCCCTGCTACTCCAAAAGCCACATAGCCTCTGGCTCTCTGCAACTGCTGGTGGTATTTCCCTTTCTGGGCTGAAAGAACTATTAAGTTTTCTCATGGATATGCACCAAAATTGAAATAAATGAGCCTGGTGGCTCAATGCTTATCTTGGTGAGTGATTTCAGGGAAAACTGCTGCCCCTCAGATTAGAAGTTGGCTGAGTTGAGAAACTGCTGGTGGGAAAAAACTGTCCTTCACCAAATCTGGCATCCTAAACCTGTTTATTTGAAACAATTCTGAGTAATTTTAAGAGCCTGGGACTTCAGCTTTGTAGTAGGCAACTTTTCCGATCCTTTCTCAAAGAAGTGGAAACATCTTATATGTGCACAGAATTGCTCCCAACTTGCAACCTAACCATTCCTTCAAGCACACTTATTATATTAAGCCAACAAATAAATATTCTCGTACTTTCATAAATTTAGACATGTCTGAACCATTTTCTGTGGCTGAACTGAGCCTTAAGAGAAGAATCACATTTTCCCGTGTTTCTAAAGTACCCACAGCACCAACAACACTTGGCAAACAATCAGAATTTCTTGCACTTTCTCAGGTGCAAAGTGAAGAAAACCATACGAGGAATGTGAATTCACATGGAAGCCAGACCTTCAAGAGTAATATATAAAAAAAACTTATAGCTTTGGTGTTAAAAATAGATGGGTTTTTAGGTACCAGTACTAGAAGCAAGTCCTTTGGAAACAGACCTTCAGAAAGCCATTCAGATGTCCTATTTCAGGTGCTACATACAGATAAAATTTCTTTGAAGTGACTACAATTTTCCAAAGCAATTTGCAAGCGTGTGGGTTTCATGGCTTGAAGTTAAGCGGAGGCTTCCTGTAGGAGGCCAGTAAGTAGATGTGCAAAGCAATGATATTCTGAAATTCTGGTTTTTTGTTTGAAATTTGAGGTCCTTGCCTCTCTAAAGGGCTTTGTGTGTTAAGATGCCAAAAAAATGAATATTTGTGTTGTTTTTAACAAATTTAATACTAGTAAAGAAATGTGACTATAAAAAGAGAATTAGTATGTCTCCTAGAGATGCTTTTCCACAAAAGGAATGTTTTAGTGTTATTTTATATTTAAAAAAAAAAATGGGGCAGGGAAACAGAGGGGAAAAAATAATTTGTAATTAGAAATAGACCCAGGAGTCAGAAAAATCCTCCATCAATATAGGTAAAAAAATTAGGCTAATATCTTCAAACGTGGGTAATTATAATAAAGCACCAAAATAGAAACATTTTGTTTTTATTCTCTGTGCCTGAGAACTCCAACTCAGGTTTGCAGGAAGAGGTACCTGGTCCAGGTCTTCTATCAGAGCTCCACTTCTACCCACCCCAGAGCTTTCCACTCCTGTATCAAGTGTAACTGAACAAGACATTCATCAGCTTTGCTGTCACTGCAATCATTGGGAAGGCAAAAGTACTAGAAAGCAATCAGCTGTTAATACATTGCCCTCTTTTCTCAATTATGCATTTCTGTTCAAATATTCTGCATATAAAGGCTTGATTTCAGTTCATCACTGGTGTGAGACTCATTCAGCTGAAATGGGAAGTAAGCCTAGTATGTTAGAGTGTTTACATATATTACAGGTTATACACACAGGGCAAAGTAAATAATGAGAGGACAAGAATTTACAAGCCAGCAACAGTTGATGAAAAGCTTTGAAAATTAATTGGGAAAAAAAGTTGGGTGAACTTCTCTAATCACAGAATTCCTCTAACCTACTTTGTGTAGCATACATGCTTTATAATCTTTAAATCTTTACTCTTACCCAGGATGAAAAGGAAGAAGGGAAAGTAATTCCACCAAATCACATGAGGTGTAACCTACTTGAAAGCTAACAAAAGCACTTTCCAAAGGAAACAGTCTCCAATGTGTTACCTCTTGCTCTTCTCTGCATGTGAGAATAACTGCACATGCACTGACACAGAGAAAATAATAGCTTTTTCCTTATTTAACTTGATAATAATTTCTGCTTATGCTAGTGTAGTTATAAATTTTTTTATATATATATGTTCTTTTTCATAGTTAAAAACTTAGGCTGTGAGGTGAGAAGATGTGCAAAAAGGAGAAGAGAGAAGATTAGCAAGAACTAAGTGGAGTGGTAATTGTGAGTACTTGTGAGCATGGTTTTTATGCAGAGGTTATGCAAACCATTCTAGTTTTATTCCTGAAAAAGCAGGACCAGTGCAATCCTCAGCTGAACATTTTCTCTGTGGCAACTCAGCAACTCTTTTCTTGTGCATCACAATCCAAAGCAAGCACGCACAAATGTTCTCACAGACACGCCTTCCAGTCTTCGTGTTCTAGCATGTCACATATGTATACTGCCTGACTGCAACAAAAGCTGCCTGTGGCAGGCCTAGGAAGCCCGTATCAATTTCTATTTCTCTATTCCTCCTCACAATCCAATTTGAGATATCTAAGAATTGAAATGGGAACCAAACTTTTTTTTTTTTTTTTTTTTTTTTTTTTTTTTTTGGCGGGGGGGTGGGGAAAGAGGAAAGAGAAGAAGAAGGTCATGTGTCTAAATCTTTTCCTTGTAGTAGCTGTCTTGAAATATAGGTGATGAAAACTAAATGTATCCAATACAGGTTTCCATGGTTTTAATGGCACTCCCATCAGGAATTGGTGACCAATAAAGCAGCATCTTCAAAAACTCTGTATCCTGAGAAGAATGCAAGCAGATCACAGCATTAGAGCATGATCATGTCCAGGCTGCTACAAGTTTCACCAAGGCCCTAGAGATTTCCTGCACCCCAACAGCCAGTCAGCTTAGTCTGCTAAGCCAACAGTTTTACCCAGTGCAAGACACTGGTGGCTTGAAGTAATGCAAATCTAAATGATGGACTTAAATCAGCAATCACAGTTAAGATGAGGTTTACCTTACACATATATATATGTATGCATGTAGCTGTGTGTGTGTGAAATACAGGATCACGGGGATCCAATGCCCAAAGATGCCTTGCCTAGGTCCTAGATGCCACTCCAGAAAGTTTCCCAGAAATGCTGTGCCATATATCTGCCAAGCTGAATACATATACCCTCACACGCCCCAGAGTCTCCAATGGCCCCAGCACTGAAGTCTGATCAAATGGTTTGGCCTCTAAGGTCTTGACAATTAGAGCTAACAGAGGGTCATTTAGACTATGTTTCTAGTTAATGGAGACAAGACTTCATCTTCAGAAGTAATTTGTTGCGTTGTAAAGAGGAATGGAGAGAAATACCCACCATTAAGACAGATAATGTATTTCTGTATGGACTGCAAGCTGTTACTAAGACTTTAGTTGCCCAAATAGTCAACAGCTGGAGTCCTGTTTAGACTCATTCAGTGGTCTCTATAGAGAGCAATTCAGATTACATGTCTACATGTGTGTTGCACACATGTAGACAACACACTGGCCAAAATGAATCTTACATGTAAAATTTAAATATCTGAAGTTAGGAGAGGTTAATCTCACTGTCAGTTTCTTCTCAGATGTTTTCAACTCACCCAGGCCAATATCTCCTGCATGAATCCTGAAAACTGAAATGCTGAAAAAATACTGAGTCCTCAGCTAGTGTGATCGGCATTACCCTACAACCTCAGGGGTGTACACCTGATAAGAGACATACTGAGTGCTTGGGCCAAGGATGTTACACTGGTGTCAGTTCTCTCCTGGTGGTGGAAAAGTTCCTAAGTGTACATGTTACCATGTAGTATAGCTTGTTTTAGCTTTGCAGCAATATTGTTTGTTTTGGTATAATCACTATAGAGACATTGCTAACCAACCTTAGTTGTGTAATTTTATGCCAAGAGGGTAAGACTTGTCTAAAACTTATGGTCACTGAGAAGACTGTACAGTAGCTGAGGAGATTGTTGTATAACCAATGTGTAACCAATGAAATAAACTTGGACTCTCCATACAAAGGATGGAAATGGAGGTTCAATGTCCGGTCAGCTGTAACTACAGGGTCAACTATTGTTTGAGATCCTTTAGAAGACTCTAAGATACCTGTAAGGAGCATGCACAATGCTTAATTAACACAGTACCACCTATTAAATCTATTAAATGAATTTGTATGATTTTTCAGAGAAATGAAACACACAAACATATATGTGGACTATATAATTTTGCTTGAATAAAACAAACGGCGTGCACATTAGGTGAAGTCATCCCCTGTGCATCCAGCGCTGCAGTAAAGGAATGCCTGCTTCTTAATGCTACGTTGGTGTTAAGGAGTTTTCTTGTTCCAGATTTCAGTGACATACAGGTGTAGAGTTAAATATATTACTGGACATTTTTCTGAAGACTGAAAATGAACCTACATTTCTGTGTTAGTGCTTAGGTATTTTAGTGACTTCTGTTTTGATTTACTGAAAAATTTGAAAGGCAGCTAGCACTACTTGAATGCTTTCTTAGTATTACCTATATTCAGCATCAGACATTGCTGGAATTTTACAGCAAGACTAGGTTATTGAATTACAGGAAGGCAATCCACAAGGCAGTCACTGCACTGAAATGTGGTCAAGATTCTAGAAAGATCTAAGGGACATTTCTACAAAAGAAGAGATACTGGTTGTCACTGGCTGGGAATAACTAGCTATAAATTCCACAGAACTAAGGAGGGTGAAGTTTTCAAAGAAAAAAATATATTTTCTCCCATAGTGGTCAGTAAAGAGTTTCAAATAATAAAAATGCCACAGCTGTAACATGTAATGCTATACAAGGTATGATACAAAATAGTGATTTTGATCAGCTGGAAAATAATATGTTTACCATGTGGTATTACAAGATTCGCATGGTGGAGAAAAAGAATCAATCAAGCGTATTACAAAGGACAGAAGTCAACTCCTTATATAAGACATGCCGAAACAAAAACAGCCCAACCCAAGAAAACCTGTTGATCACGCTTTAAAAACAAAATAAGAAAGTTGCTTGGGCAAGTTGTGGGTGTGCTGTTTATCAGTATAGCCTGCCTGAGCTTACAGATATAAAGCAATTGTCTTGCAGAAAAGGATTTGATAAGTAATTATTTACCTTTTAATACAAACATAACTTCTTTAAAAGTGATCATCCTCATAATCAAGTGATAAGCAACTAAAAAAGCTCAACAAGACTTTAGTTTTTATTTACACACAGGTACTTCATTAGGAAAGCAACCAATACCATCATCAGACTCTCAGAAACAACTGAATTTTTCCACTAATAACCTGTGATATTTATAAAAAGTGAACTGCAATCCTATTTTCAATTACTCGTAAAAATATCCCAGATAACACTCAGTTAATAATTTGGTTATTTCAGCTTTTTCTCATCATCAAATCACCTGAAAATTATTCATGGTTTTTTCAATTTAAAAATAAAACATTTTTGCAATTCAAATTTATTCACCCGACATGTCTTGTAAATAATTTTTGTATGTAGCCTCTTCTGGCAGGAATATACAAAATCTGGACTGTGCTAGAACATGCTGATCACATGATGTTCCTTTGTTCTCCAAGTTGGATGAGTGAAACTTGGAAATAGCTTTCTTCACAAGGAGAAAAACATACATTTGTTTGCTAATGCTTCATTAGAAATGTATCATTTAACTGATCATTCCTGTTTGAAACCATATCCATGGGAAATAAATAAAAGAACAATTAGGCAAAGCAGTTTCAATTCTCCATTTTTAATGAATATGCATGATAGCATATGTGCATCTTTGTTCAGTTCTTGTACCTGACTTCAGCCAAAACCAGTGAAAGACAAAAGCTGTCATTACGTTACATTTATGTTAATTCCTGCTATGTTTCTTGGATATTTTTACCATGAAATATCGAACACAAAGTCTGTGTGTCCATTTTGTCTCAGTAAAATCACTCTTATGTTTGCTTCTCAAAGAACCCCTAAAGAATGACGTTTGCAAACCCATGCTCTCCACAGCATCACAGTAATCCACCACTGACCTATTTTTGTATTGTGTTTCTAATAGCTGGACTCTTTTTTATCATACAAAATAGGCATGTTTACTAAAAAAAAATAGATGTGAAATTACAGCTTTCAACCTGTCTGTAAATACCTTTTAGTAGAAATCTACCAGAGATGATGTGGTAAACCTTGCATGCCAAAAAGATTGTATTCCCTTAGTATAGTCATGCCTTCTGCTCTTAACCAGTTTTGAAGTAGAATACAGCAGTGTGGAAGATTAAGGAAGTACATAAAAAGAACTTCAAAATCTCTCACTAGATTTTTGAGGTTGGTGGGGTTTTTTTTCCAAATAACATCAATAGAAACCAATAAGAGGTCAACATGTATTTTCTGAAAGGGAAGCTCCCTGTCTTTGGCATATCAGCTGAAAGACACGACTCTGTTATTTCTATGTTTTTTTCACATTGCTCCCAGACAACTCCCTGAGCAATTCAACCTAGGTAACGCTATACCACCTGCGAAGAATTTGCTGTCTAACAGATGAAGTAATTACAATTCAGTAAACAGCTTGTTACAAAATGGTGGCAAAGGTCACCACTAGAATTCATTTTCTAGTAAAAAATAATTTTTAAACTGAGGTAAACTGAAACGAAGAAATAGAAAAATATCTCCAGATTTGGAAAACGGATCTGTAATGTGTTAGAAACCCACAGCCACCTCTACATACTTGCCTGCGACCTGATGTAGACACACGGGCAGTCTAGTCTCAGTTCCCTCAGATCTCTTTGAAGATAGATATTTTCTAGGATCCAGGTGATCTCTTTTTTTTGTATAGTTTATTTTCCAGCAGGGGTAGTGTTAGCTCAGGCAGGTATCTCTTCCCAGTTCAAGAACCCTATGCTATCACTTACTGTGTTCATTCAGGTAGCTTCCATCTAGTGTTAACACCAGTCAGCTAAGACTGAATTAGATGTCCTCTTTCAGTGTCTCCATTGTTATAACTTAAAAGGGACAGGACTACTTCTTCTTTCTCAGACCCTATCTTGGTCAGTAAAATAATAATAATAATCTTAGTCCCTTCCTGCACCACTGCATTCATGTTTATAGAGGTTTTTGGACAGAAACTAACTTACACTTTTTTGTTAGTGTTCAAGCTCAGCTATCTGTAGAACTCTGATCTTTTCTAAATCTTCAGTGGCTTCAGAAGCTCTGGAATAGCTTCAGCACGAGACACTGCTGTTAGTCGTTGCAGAGCAATTCCCTGTTGCCGACTCAATCAAAATACTCAGAACAACCCCATATCTATGGTGAAATGACTGGCTTGGTAAATGAGCAGAGAGCAGTGGACACAGTCTACCTTGTACTCAATATGCTTTTAACACTATCTTCCATAAGGTCCTCATAGAAAAGCTGACGGAATATGGACTGGATGAGCTGGCAGTGACAGTGACTGCCTGAATGGCAGAGCTCAGAGGGTAGTGATCCGTGGTATGAAGCCTGATTGGAAGTCGATAACTAGTGATGTACCCCAGGGGTCAATATTGGGTGCAGTACTTCTCAGCGTCTTCATTAATGGTCTGGATGAAGGTACAGAGTGTACCTTCAACAGTTTTGCTGACAATGCAAAACTGGGAGTAGTGGCTGATACACCAAAGCGTTACACTGCCAGTCAGAGTGACCTCAACAGGCTGGAGAAATGGGCTGACAAGGACCTTGTGAAGTTCAGCAAAGGAAAATGCAAAAAGTCCTGTGTAGAGGAATGAAGGTGGGTTAATTAGCATTGATAACATACAACTGTGGGCTGGCTTCAGGGGCGGTGGGTTGGCCGATGTAGATAAGGTGCAGCTGTGGCTGGTTCTGTTAAGGAGTTGAGAGCTGATGAAGGGAGGGCGGCTGAGGAGGAAGTAGAGAGAACACACATCCTGGGTGAGGTGAGGAGAAGGCAGCAGAGGGACTAGCATGAGGAGTGTGCTGGTATGAGATGGTAAAAGACCTTGTTGCAGCTTGATAGTTTGGAGAGTGCTGTAACAGTCCTGCATGTGCAGATGAACAATATCAGGCAACAGTGCTTCCTGGGAGCTGCCTGGCTGGAAATAAGCTTTGCAGAAAAAGACCTGGGTGTCCAGTGCTCTGTGGCTGACCACTGGCACAGGTTGTCCAGAGAGGCTATGGAGCTGCCCTCCTTGGAGGTATTCAAAACCCATCTGGATTTGGTTCTGGGCAACCTGCTCTGGTGAGCTTGCTTCAGCAGGGAGGTTGGACCAGATGACCTCCAGATATCCCTCCCAACGTCAATGATTATCTCATTCTGTGAAAATAAAGAAATAGGCAAAAAAAGTTAGCGCATTGACTTAAGCAGGACAAAGATTACACTCTAACTCCTTTATGAGCATTTGAAATAATAGAAGTATTTAC
Organism: Falco naumanni; assembly: GCF_017639655.2. Lineage (NCBI taxonomy): Eukaryota > Metazoa > Chordata > Aves > Falconiformes > Falconidae > Falco > Falco naumanni. Next base: position 82,818,059 of record NC_054058.1, on the reverse strand, counting down.
CTGTCCCAGCTGAAATAAATGAATGACCACTATCTCTGCAAAAGCAAATTATTTTCTAACAGATACTCTAAAATGAGTGCAGGATTGCCCATTGATTTCTTAAAAGAAAGTTGAATTTGGGCTGTCTAGCAGAAACAGGCATAAAATGCTGATATGTGTGAAAAGCATATAGTGGTAGTTGATAGCAAAGGTGTCAATGCAGATGTTCCTGGTTTATTATGAAGACTTTTGGAAAACCATGTAACACATACTCTTCTCGGCTCTTCCTTAAAGCAATAAATGAAATGTGGTTATCAAGAGATCTTGTGGTAAATAAGCAAGCAATCACTGCCTTTTACTGTCATGAAAACACTTTTTATTTAATTATTTAGAAGAAACCACTGAGTTAAGGGATTTCAAAACTAAAACCATATGCATTAATTGCTAATCTACACATAGTTCGCATGTGTTCTATGTCCAGATTGCAACCTTGGCTTGAATATAGAGTTCTTGTTGGCTTATGTACCAGAACAGAATCCAAAGGTTTGGTGGTCCAGGTCAAAGAAAACTCTATGGCCCAAGACAGATGAATCCAAGAGAAAAACAGCTTTTCCCAATTGTTCTGCAGCAAACCAGCATCTGAGGCTGTTGAATTTCTTCAGGGGCAAAAACAGCTGCCCTTGAAAACTACCACAGCTGAAAAGCAGTTAACAAAAGAACGCTGACAGAAATGCTGGACAGAGGGAAAAGGACTTGCATTCATACAACACAAGTTTATGTCTACAGTTATATTAAAAATCATCCTCATGCAGCCTGAACTACCTGAATCTTATTTCCTTCTCTATTTCAGGTTTCGCAGCTCCCACTGAAGTGACTCATAAGATGTTTTTATAAAGCCCTGGTATTACAGCCAGATATATTTCAGGCAGGTTTGCCATTAGCAAGTTTTCGATGCCCAAAGTTTGCATCACATCACCAAGCTCCAGTCTCACATAGCTAGCTGTAGCAGTTGAGATAAGCCAAAGAAGAGTTAAAACTGGTTGCCTGAGAGCAAAAGAGAGTCCATGAGTATGAGGGAGCTTTCACACTCGATGTGGAGGATCCTGGATTTCACAGAGGACTCTGAAGCATAACCAATGAATGTTGAAGAGAAGTCAGCTGAGGTGGGGAAATTCTGACAGGTGTGTTATTCTTTCTAGATCTGTGTATGTTTATGATAAACAGAATGTAATCATGTTTTGGAAAGCCTTGAAGTCTTGTACCTGCTTACTTTCAGTTACTGTGGTGTGCTCCAGAATAAACCCTGAGTGGGAGTCTTGGATAAAGAAACATAAAATGCTTCATTCTCTTCATACCAAGAAAGCTTAAGAGCACATGTGACTTATATTGAACACTGATATGTTATCCAATCAGAAGGATCATTCCCAGGTTTGTAATTCTGTGTGATGGCAGCATACCACCCCGAGATGTGAAAATATATTGATATACTTTTGGCACCTGAAGACTCCTAAGTACTCCAGGTAGAAAGGTATAAATTCTGGTCTAATGACATCAACACCAAGCCAGAATACAAACCAGAAAAATATGTTGTGTAAGATCATTGATGATGATGTAAAAACTTCAGAATCAGGCCTCCATTTAGAGACTATGGGGAAGAAAAAGGTTTTGTTTTCCCCATCCCCCTAGAGGCATCCCTGTTTAGATGTGGCCATTGGTTTTAGTGGCAGCAATTTTTATACTTTATGGAAAATGTTTTTCATTATCTGTTATAAAAATCACATTGCGTGTGGAGATAACTATACCATGTTAACAATCAAGAGTTGTTTGCTTCATGGCACTTCAGCATCCCATTTAAATGTCACTGCATTACTTGCTGCATACTGACGATATCTTTAACATCATTGATAACTGACGGCTGACAAAATGTTGAAAATGGAAGGAAAATGATTCTAATATTCTTCAGTGCTATACTTCTGATATAACACGGGACTTACTCAGATCTGAGAGTGGGGGGTTAAAGCAGATTGCTCTAGACAATATGCAGGCTAAGGCAAACAGCAGGGTGGAGCTGCTGTGAACTATTATATGATGTTTGTATTTTGTATCCAAGTCACTGGGGGAAGAAGCATTACATCCATCCCTGATGGTCTACACTATCTCCAGAAGCACTAGATAACTCTGAAAGCAGATATAGCTAGATAAATTTGCTTTCTGGAAAGACACATCAGAAGATACAGATAGAAAATGGACTAGTGCCACAGGATTTGCATTCCTCTGGAACTCTTATGACCTAAGGAAGTATACTGAACATCTTGGAAAAGTTATCCGTGATTTAATATTGGACAGAGTCAAACTACAATTGCAAGGCAGACAGGCTGACTGACCAACTGACTATCAAATGCCAGTTGAACAAGTGCCAGAAATCCCGTGAACTGGTTATGATACTGTACTAATCACAGCCGAAGGGCAGCACTGAGCGCTCCATGCTGCTAGCACACTTACATGGACATGGCTTTGGTCTAAAATGGCAAACACTTCCAGCATATGGGGTCGGTCAGGCCAGCAGCTGTTCCCATTGAGCGTAGGGAAGGCCTGTTGTCTTTCAGAGGTGGGTGACAGAAATATAACTTACCTGTACAGATACAATCTCTATGGTGCAACTCGCCCTTGGGGCCTGAGAACGGGACCTGCTCCATTTTATTTACCAGTAAGATGCAGCTACAGATACCAGATTAGGAAGTAGCGAATCAATATTGAAATACAGAATGTACTCCCTTTTGCATATCTGAAAACATTATTTTTCATCTTGAGAATTATAACACTATTTGGAGTTAGAGGTTTTGCCTTTGCAGAAGTACACCCATCACTGCACACAATTATTCGTGAAAGCTGCTCTTCATTTGTATCTTACAGAACACCACAGGTGCGCTCAGAACTCAGTGTGCATAATCTTTAAAGGTCAGTGCACATATTCACAGTTTTGTTGCACAAAGATTCGCCGTTGAATGTAATTTTGGGTCATTGTACTTAGTCACTTCAGCTGAGGTCAGAAAAGAGAAAGAACAAGACCTAAGTATTATAAGGAAAACAGATCGTAAAGAAGACAAACTTTGTATTATTTATTTGAGGCAAAACACCGAGATGTTGAGTTTGAAAGAACCTTTCAGAACATTATAAACAACTAGAAACTTTGTAAACTGAACTATAGCTCAGGTAATAGTGGTATTTTAAAGAATGTTTATAGATGGAATATTCACTGTAAAATATGAGTCTTTTTTGTTTGTAAGTCTTTTTCTATGATAAACACAGTGGGGTTTTATTGTATTCCATATTGCATTATAGAGTGCTATTCAGTACAGTGTTACAATGTCTGTTTAGACACTGCATGCAAGAACAAAGCATTTAAGGAAGCCATGTGATTGTAATAGTATCTTAGCTGTAATTGGATAAGTATCTGTATTTTCCTTTATATCAACTAAAGAATCTAAATGCCCTTCTGACCTACGTTTATTGTATTTGATAGATAAGTTCCTTGCCATTGTAACGCTAATATTCTCAATGTCTAGTCAGACTGTTCCTCAATGCGTTCCACATATGCAGAGAGCAGTGCTGTATTTTTGAATTTTGGTGCTTGGGTTAAGGGTGACTGGATATAATAAAAGGGATGTGTCTCATAAATGTAACATGAAAATTACAGGAACACAATGACCTTTTCTACAAAAGAAAGAAGAGTTCATCTGTAAACCACAGACAAGAAGAAAAATAACCAAAAGAGAAAGAACAGAAGTACATTCATTTATGTACTAGCTAAGCCCACTTAAAATTTCTCTTTCTCTCATGAATATCTATATTGGACAAAACTCCCATCTGTTTTCATGTTAAAGCTATAGAGAAAAAAAAAAAAAAAAAAAGAAAAAGAAAAAGAAATAACCACAAAGGAAAACAAAGCTATTCAAGCAAATCTGTTCAAGTTACATAACAGAAGAATGGGTTGTGTTCATGTCAGAGAAAATATTTGCCAATAGTTTGTGGATCAGATTCTTCAATGTTATTCACACTGCTGTAAATGAGAGCAGGTTCTGATCTTTAATAATATTTAAAAACTGAGTATCAACTCCCGGTCACTCTTTAGGAAAGAATGTGTTAAACCCCAGATAATTTATCCAAGGATGGAGAAAAACTATGAGGCTATCTCACTTCCAGGACAATGATTTTTGTGGTAGCACAGCTCAGTAAGAAAACCCAAATCCTTACCACAACAGTTTTTCAGTTATCTGGGAAAAACTAATTGGTGGTCTCAATCTCTGGAAAAAAACTGTCCACAGGACTGGGTTTGACTCCTCGTTGACATTGCAATGTATACTCTGTAAAAACCAGCACAGCAACTCCCGCTTCACAAGTGTGAAACCGAGTGTAGTCCCTTCTGCTATAGAGCTGGGCTGCCCATATAAATGAGCGGAGGGAAGCAAGGTAGATGTTTGTCAGTCATCGGTCCCTTTCTCTACACGCAGTTACACATCCTCTGTAAGCGTAGAGGTTTTTTGTTGGGGGAAGACCCTGCATTCAGCTGTCTGCCTGCTAGGTGTCGACATGCAGCACATAGCCATGGGTTACAGGAGCCTAAGGGTCAATTTAGAGGCTCCCTTTATGGATCTACTCCCCGGATGACTTCTCCAATTATTTAAAAAGCTTCTTGTAGAGCAGAAACTTAAATCAAGAGCTGAATATGCACTCAAAGCTCCACCTCATGAACCCTGTGCTTCATACAAACCCACATATAAACAAAACCCACTTTTTAAAAAACTTTGACGTCTTACTGTGTTTTAGGTGTAGTTTGTGAGTGGCTCTCTTCACCTTAATGCTAATTTTGTAGCAAATTACCATTTCAGAGGGCATTAAAACAGGCAGTATTTTCTTTCCCCACCCTTTCAAGTTTTCCTGCATTTATTTTGAAATATGTTTAAGCAGAGAGATGAGACAGGTTCTGCTGCTTAAATATGCTTATATAAAGCATACTTTACTTCTTGGACATTGTTGTGTTCTTTTTGCCTGTTCAGTGATACCTCAGTGTTGTCTCAGTGACAAAAAAGTCTGTGGTCTGGCAGGCTTCTGTTTGAAAAGGGTTAGGTTACTTCAAGAAAGAAAAGGTTGGGAAAGAAAAGCATATTACAAGAAAAAGCTTGTTTCATATAACTAATTGTAAATAAGCAAGACTTTGCATGCATCTGAAAATTATCCTGGATTAAGATGGGTTACACACACACACACACACACATATATATATATATATGCATATGTGTTCAGGACATATCTACTTCCAAAACACTCTCCTCCTGGAATAAATGTCTTAATTTGGACTTGTGTTTTTGTTGTTTGTTTGTTTGTTTGTTTGTTTGTTTTTAAAGGTAAGCAGTCCCAAATAAAGTTTTGAGACATTTGAGATACCTGTTTATGAAAATAATCTGTTCTTGATTAGAAACAACAAAATATTATGCACTATAGCTGAAGAAACATCAGAGTCACGAGTATATATAAAAGTAAGGAAAGTATTATAGGATAAGTTCAAGGACTGTAAACCAAGGAAATTCATATTTATTTTTAACTGTAAGAAAAATTTAAAGATGTTAACTTTGATGCTGAAATGTATCCAGGCATTAAACCCAGTTACTGACAATCACTGGGATTTAGTTGCCTAAATACAAACACCTGATGCATTATATTTGTAACTGTATATAGATTGTATATATCTATCTACCTAGGTTATATTAATTGTGCACAGGACCTGTGGGAGACCTTTTCCTTTCTGGAGCAGCAGCTGGCAGCCAGTGCATCTCAAATGGCAATAGGTACTTCTGTTTAAGTGACTGATTTCCATCTTTAGTTTCACTGCAGGTATTTTTTTTTTCTTTTTACATAAAGTAAGCTACATTGAAATAGTCTAAATAAGAAATTGAAGTTTGTAAAGCAATGTATTGATGTAGTCTAGTTTTCTTTGGAAATAAAATACTGGTGATATTGATCCAATTTGATGAGGTCTCAGATTTCAGCAGAATGGCTGATCCCATCAGTCTCTGGTGGTACCCAAATTTCTCTGACCAGTTCTGCTGTTCAGGTTGTGGCCTCTTACAGCTTCTCACATCACAGTCTGTTGTCATTTACTCTAGTATAAAGTTACATTTGATATACACTAGAGAGCACAGTCTGGCCCAGAGTTTACAATTTACTGTCTATCTGCTTTTAAAGCCAGTCTTTACTCTCCATATGAATTCAAATGGCAAAGCTGATTTATATTCAGACTTTAGCTATGTCTTGGGTGTAGATTTTTTTTTTTAAAAAAACCCACAAAATATTAATTGTTGCATGAAAAATATCCACAGGATCAAGAGGTATAATGAAATTAGCTGTGGCAAAGCATTTGGACAGCTTGAAGTGCTGTCAGTGTATCTTACAAATTTGCTACTTTTTTGTCAATGATCGTTATAAAATAGCCTAAAACTCATCCAGCTGTGAAGACTGCTATCCTGCCCAGCATCTTAGCTGACCTCTGCTAGTTACCCTCTGTAACTGGAAGTTTCATTGCTGGTAAAATGAGCTCAAGAAAGGGGCACGCGTATAAGCAGGTTTGGGCATTCAGGGGAAGCTGTGCTAGGAAGTGAAAGGAATGATGCGAATGGGGTGAGGGCTGAATGGGCAGGGTCAGCACCAGTCCCACACTGCAGACAAAACAGCGCGGGCACAGAGCAGAAGGAAGAAGCAGAAGCGATATGTGCAGGCACAGAGTAATGACAAGGTCTTTACATGCTACCAGACCACAGAGCCCAGCATCTGGGAAGAAAACATGGAAATGGAAGAGCCTTAATGAGACCGTGATGACTGGTTGTTTACTCAGCTACAGCATAAAACTCATTAGTATCATCTGACTGCCCCTGTGGTGTACTGTGAGGGACCTCACCTAATTGCCTGAGTTCCTGGAGATGAAAGATCTCTTCCCTTGAATAAGCAATGATCTAATTAGTGCATTTCTGTGCAGTGTTTCTGGTTCTATATCTTTCTCGTATTTTGGTACCATGTTATGTGGTATCCAAAGGCAACAGTACTGAACTCCTTGGACGTTTAACGTATTGTGCTAGCGTTTAAAGGAAAGTTTTTCAGAGCTGGACTGCCATGGGAAATTTTAATGAATCAAGGTACGGAATTTTTATTCTGCTTTGCCACAAAAGTGTTCAGGAAGCTGCACATGGAATAGATTTATAGTATAACATTTCCTTGAAAACAGTTGTACTGGTGGGCTACTCAGGGATAATACTACAAAGAATGTGAAAGAACCAGAAAGCTAACTAAAAATGGTTTTCCCAGCATACTTGGCTTCTACACAGTAAAAGAGTAGAAGAATTTATGAGGTATAACTTAAGAAAGTCAGTGGATGCCCTCTGCAAGACCACCCGCAATGAGATTCAGTTGTGATTTCAACTGAGATTCCTCAGGTACAAAATACTATGTGTGACAAAAACTCAAAATGATGGACTGGACAATTAGTACAGTTTATATGGGTTTAGACTAAGTACAGGATGAATGATAACAATAAAAATGGCCAAAGAAGAAATGATCTTCAGGTGAAAGTGACAAGCAGGAGATATGTTATTTATACAGAAGAAGCTCTTCGTTAGGCTTGTTTTGTAACTCTCGTCTCAGCTACTCCAGGGTTGGTTTACACTCCTAGCTACACTGGTGAGTCATCTGGCCAGTCTGAACTTCAGCTTCTTCATCTGTCGAAGTGGACAATAATACTTCTCTGGCTTGCTGGATTGTTATGACTTAGAGTTCCTAAAACACTGTGAGTTCCAATGTGTTAAAATACGTGGGAATGCAGAAGATGGTCATGACTTTAATTCTCTGTGCTGTGTTTTATTTTATTTTTTTTTTTTTTTTGCCCAGAGACATATCTACCACAGGTATTTCTTTGATAAGCTTGTTTGAAGTGGTATGCCAAAAAGCCTTTCAGTTTGCAAGGTAGACTGTTTGTGTGTGCTTTGGAGCATGCCAGAACATATCTGAAAAGCAAAATACATTTTCCAGGTCATTTCAGATCACAGAGCATCCACATAACACATAGCTGCAGTACATACACTACCTTTACACTACCAGCCCAACAGAAGCCTTTATTACCTAACAGCAGGGGGGACGTAATGAATTCTGTCCAGTCTCCATGGAGAAAAAGACAGAGGAATTGGCTGGTGAGGTCTAATGGATAGAGCATGAGGCTGACTGCAGCTGGAGCCTCTCTACAGCCCCTGTGCAGTTTGCCCATCGCTGCGGTAACTGCTCCATAGCTGGTGAGAGGCAAAGTGCCTGCAGGAACTGAAGCTGCGTGATGCCCAAATGAAATTTTGTGTATTTTCCCAAGGGTTCTGCTTCTGCCCTTAGGATTGCCTTACACAGGTGCAAACCCTTACATCCCTCCCATGTCTAGGTCAGAATATCCCTTATCTTACTTCAGATCTCCTCGCTACCCTATTCAGACTCTTTTTACCAAGCCCTGCTCTTGCTGGATTTGTCACAGGCAGATCTTTGCCAACCATCTTTAACAGATCTTTATGCCTACATGAGACTAAGGAGAAGTTGTCCTGGTTCAACACTGGCCTTCACAGACCTTTAGAAACCTTGTCTTGGCCCTGATTTAGATGTGTAAGAGATGGCTTACATTTGTGAATGTGACTGTGATCTTCAGTTACAGATAAGTAGCCATCTTCAAAAGAGAACATGTAGAAACACAGTGAAAGTCTGGTCAGATGAGTGGTAGGCTTAAGCAGCAGAACTTGGAGAGCTTTTAGGCATAACTAAGTACACTTCTTGTAGTAAGCAATAAATTCTTCCATTAGGAGGTGCAAGCCCACACCACTTGTCTTGCGAACTGCCTTTGAGTGCTGAGCAAAATGAACAAATGTGTAGAAGTGCCACAGACATTGAAGCATTGCCCAGAGTGAGATTACCTGGAATCAAAAGCCTCACAGAACGGATGAGGTTCTCGTGCTTCATGCAGAAACAGAATATAACCCATATTTAGCCAACATGGAGGCATGCCATCTCAGTAACTCAGTGTGGTATCAGAAGTAGAGAGAACTGAGAGAAGGTTGTTTCATCTGCTCTGCCTGTATTAGCCCCAAGCTACTGGTTCGATGGCATATACATAAAATCTGTACAGCTAAAGACTGAAGACCTTCCAACCTTGCCATTGCATGTGTTTCTTTCCATTGAGCATATAAACTGACATTGGCTGCTTGGTAGAGACTTGAGTTCACATCCCTCTTGACCATAGACATAACAGCTAAGAGGGGCCCTCAAACAGAGGTTTTCTGCAGAAAATAGAGTAGGGAGAAAAGGGAGGCTACTGCATCTTTTCTGGCATGTTTGGCCAGTCACACTGCACAGTTTTATTCCTCTCTCTGGCACTTTAAACATAAGGCTTATGTGATAATGCTGCCAAATGTCATTGTTTCTTTATCAGACAGGTATTTGTAGAAAATTATTTGCAGCATGGTTTCTCAAGCACTGGAAAAGCTCACAAAATGTTTAGGTCTTTGCAATGAGAAGTACCCATTTTGCAAGCATTTTTCCGTCCCTTCCACAGGGAGGCTTGGATCTGAGTGGATTATTCATGGAGTATTCTCAAAGCATAAAGCTGTGCCAGAATGAACGATGGCTAAAGAAGTACAGTGAATTTCTCACAATGAATGGTGAATGCTGGTAACCCACACAAGACTGTGAGCAGCAACTGGAAAGCCCTGGCTGAGTAATGAGAATTAAAGAACAAGCACAAGTTCAGTCACTGTGGTATTTATTGCAGCAAACTACATCTTAAAAATTGCTGGTTTTCTTGGAAATGGTGGTGGATTAGTCAGGCTGTAAAGCCTTCAGTTTTGTTAAGGTATGGGCACTGAATTCATACTTGTTTCAGTGATGTGAGAAAAATAGAAGGCAGTCATCAAAAGTGTCTTCAAAAGGAAATGAGCTGGCTGTCATGTTGAAAATGGTTGTTTTGTCTCTTTGAATTCTGGTCTGAGAAATAAGCTTTCATACTGATTTCAGGTTTGAAGGCACAGGTGATTTATGGCTGTCAAGATTAGCCTAATTGCTTGACTTGTTCACGTGTCTCAGTGAATAGAATACCAGTTTACAGGAATTGAAAACTATGTCTTTGAACCTTTACAATAAAACTGAGGCAATGAAAAAGCAACTGTGACTTACAGGAGCCAAAATTGCTGCTCACTTCTAATCCTGGAATTTTTCTTTACTGAAAATTAATTGGAAAAAGTATTCTGACCACACCAATGACACTGAAGAACAATCTCCTGAATTCATCTGGGAAGGTTAATTAATTTGGTTTTGACAGTATAACTAATGGGATTTTGATTGTGTAGCATTCAACAGGGAAGATACCATCCAAGATGACTTTCCAGGGAAGGAAAAGGAAGAAGTGATTAATGATGTGACAGTACACTCACACTCAGCCTCAGGAGTGTACCTAGAGGCTTTTGGCTGAGAAAAAGAAGAAAGTTAGTTGCCGAGCATATTAGGCTTCAGTCATCTTGATACCCTGCATATATTACAAAAATGTGGGATTCTTCCCATCTTGTGCCATTTGGTTGGCTACCTGTCATCACGGCTGTCTTGAATTTGGTGGCAGCAGTTTTATCCCTTACCATGAAGCCTACCATCTCAGGTGCTTGCCTAGGATGGAAGAAACCTCACTCTGACTTCTGAGCTGAAGAGTGGTTTCAATTCCTATATCCCATGTTTCAGGAGGATGTGAGTGTGCAGCAGGAGGCCAATGATCACAGATCAAAAAGAAGATGAGGCATGAGGAGATGTAACTATAACCTAATGGTTACAGCAGTCCTGTGGGAGCTGAGCCCTTAAATGCTTGTCCCTCCAGAGCAGTCCTTCGTCTGAAACCAGACTCTCTTATCTATGTTAGGTGGCTCAGTAGCTGCAGTGGACAACAGATTTACCTTCCACTCATTCCAAAGTTGCAGTCTATTTCTGATGGGACCCTTGTTCTGTGCTCATCTTTGGAGCCATTGGAAGACACAGCTGTTGGTGTTTTTTGGGTTTTTTTTTGCGCCATCACCCAGTGTCACATCTGTCAAACCTCTGTGCCAAGGTCAGTTCTGTGTCCCTCTGGAGTTTTTTGATTTGCCAACATGTGAAGGCTTCTGTGTCTCTTCTTGAGAAAGCCAAAGCAGTGATGAGTGCAGCATCTCAGCTTGAAGCCTAGATGGACAGATGTGGTGGAGCTTGAAGCTAAAGTGAGTTTTCAATTTAACATCAGCTATGAATGGTTCATCACTAGAGAGTAAGTCACAAAGGAAAGGAGCTTCAGTCCCCTCGCTTCATCATATAACTAGCTATTTAACTTCACTGAAGCAGAATGCTCTGGTCTGTCACTGTTCAGCTCTGAAAGGGACAGCAAATCACAGTGAGCTCATTCAGCTCAGAAATGCTACTTTTGACAAGCGATGTCCCCAGCTGGGCTTACCTCCCCAACGAGACCAGAAGTTCGGATCTGGTTCACTCTCAGGACATGTTGCAAGGGATCCTACTTTTAATAGTCTTCAGAAAGGCAACAGCAATACAGCTTGGTATTTCAGAGGGCTGTTTCACTCCGTGCTTTTCACCTGTGTAGATAAGAAAAGGCTATTTTGTTTTTCATAAGATTTGGCCTTTACGTATATTCTTAAAAAATGCCTATTGCTCTGCTTAAGGGTTCTCAGTGCCTTGTAAATGAAAACAGAATAAACAAAAACACAAAAAGCCCACTCTTTAGTAACTTAAATGGAAAACAAAGAGTAAGGCTGATGTAATTGTATCAATGGCATCCAGGATTAGCTGACCAGAGGCTCAGGGTGTGCTGTACTGATTTCATAATGTGAATATTTTCCCAACTTTCTCCCTAAGTGTGTATCCAAACAATTTTTTGCAATATATCTCAAAAAATAAAGCGTATCATTCCCACGAACCATAAGGAGTGTGAACTCCAGTATTTGAGTGAATGACATCACATTTCAGTTTAGACCCAATTATAAACTTCAAAGACCCTTCAAAGATCCTGAAATCTGTGTTAAGACAAAATCCCTATTTGAAGTCAGTTCCTATAGGGAATTGGAGGATATTTATACTCCAAAACCCACACTTAAATTATAAAAGGAGTGGCCTATTTTATGCTTGAACACAGCTCATTAGAGAAATCTCTTAATGAATATTTTTCAGTCATCTAATGGAGAAAATCAAAGCACATAGGGCATACTATAGGATTTGCATGTGTTGCTAGATACTCTAGTGGACTTGTGCACTGCAAATTATGTGCCATTAATAGTTTTGTGCTCATTCATCAGCATATGATTTAATAATAATTTCAGTAGTGAATTTCTTTAGTGTGTACATTATGAAAGAGAAAAAAGCGTATGAAAGTAACCAGCACCTGCTGCTCTAAAGCAGCATCTCTGAGATACTGACATAATTAGTAGTAGCACGATTTTTACATATACTAATGAATTTTCAATATCAAAATTCTTTAAATAATCTTGCTTGTTTCTGTGATTTATTTTCATTATTTTTAATTATTATTTATATTTCTTAAATAAAATTTTAAAATTAAATTATAATAAAATATAAATTATGTGATTAAATTTCATTAAGTGAAGCAAACTGCTAATCTGACTCCCCTTCCCCCTGTCATCCTGAAATTTATATTTTCTTCATTGTGACCCCAGCTTCAACTTAAAAGGATGGAAAGTGATAATAGTCTGATGACTGTTTTCTTGGGAAGTTTGAATGCTCTCAAAGCAAGGGAAATACATAACATCTATGGATAAGTGCCTGACCAATGGGGTATTCTATATAGGGTAGCCCCAGGCATCTTCAGTGATACTAGCTATACATTTCTTTAAAAACTATTTTAGGTGTGCTTATTGTGGGGAGGATCCTGAAGGACACCCTGTATAAGGCAAAACATTCTGGAAGCAGAGAAAAGAAAGGCCAAGAACATTCTAAAAAGTACTTATTCAGGCTATGTCAATTTCACGGACAACTACATGAGCCTTTCAGAAAAAGCCGAGCTCCTGGAGACCTCAACTTACATCATATTTGGAGAATATCAACTTGTTCATATTTGGAGAATCTGGGAACTGAGGCAAAACATTTCTCTGCCTTAGGGGCCTTTTTACGTTGGTATGTCCTCACAGGTAGTGAAACGTGGGACTTTATTTGTATTGACCATCACTTACTATAAAGAAAGTGAAATTTAACGAAGGTACAATGAGAGAACCAAAATATATGCCAGCTCAAATCATGGGATTGCTCTGACCCATGTGCAGGACCTTGCACTTGGCCTTGTTGAACTTCATGAGGACCACATGGGCCCACCTCTTGAGCCTGTCAGGGTCCCTCTGGATGCCCTCCCTTCCCTCCAGCGTGTCAACCGCATCACACAGCTTGGTGTCATCAGCAACCTTGCTGAGAGTGGACTCCACCCCAGTGTCCATGTCACCCACAAAGATGTCCCAGTACAGACCCCTGAGGAACACCACTTCTCACTGATATTCACTTGGACATCAAGCTGTTGACCACAACTTTTTTGAGTGCAGCCATCCAGACAATTCCTTATCCACGGAGTGGTCCATCAGTCAAAACCGTGTCTCTCCAGTTTAGAGAGGAGGATGTCATGCAGGACAGTTTCAAATGCTTTGCACAAGTCTGGGTAGATGACGTCAGTTGCTGTTCCCTCGTCCACCAGTGCTGTAACCCCATCATAGAAGGCCACCAATTTTTCCAGGCACAATTTGCCCTTAGTGAAGCCATGCTGGCTGTCACCAGGCACCTCCTTATTTTCCATGTGCCTTAGCATAGTTTCCAGGAGGATCTGCTCCATGATCTTGCCAGGCACCAAGGTAAGACTGACCGTCCTGTAGTTTCCCAGGTCTTTCTTATTTCTCTTTTTGAAAATGGGGGTCATGTTTCCCCTTTTCCAGTCGGGGGAAACAAATATGACAAAAGAATACAACCTGCCATGCACTCTGTTGCTATAGGGAGGAAATCACCTGTTACCCATGTAGCCAGTACACAACAGTTAAAACACTAGTAACAGATTATAACTTCCCTTCAAACTGATTTCAAGTGGTCAGCTGGTGACTCCTCCTTTGTTGCTATTTTCCCCTGTGACGCAGGAAAGAGGGGATCATACATAAGGGTGATGGCTTGCTCCAGACAGGTGAGCAGAAGAGGCAGTGATCACACAAATGTGCTGCTGCACTTCCCCATTGTATGACCGGGAACTGACTGTGTCAGTTAGGATGGGAGGAATGTGGAATAACCTTGTTTTCCTATTTCTAGTCCTCTCTATCTCCAATCAGAATAATGGAAACAAACATAACTACTAAATATGCAGAACAAGTCTATTTCTTTTCCCTTCGTGAAATTATTACTAAATATCTATTAGGAACAACATAACATTCTGCCTTTTAGGGAAAAGTAATAGTCACAAAATTAATTCGGCTTCTTTTCTGCTGTTTCCCTCCCCAGCAAACAAACATGATGAATCTTTCATTGAATGATTTCTGGTGGAGTAGAGTGGACAAGTTGTAGCAGCATCCCCATCAGGGGTAGATCTCCTTTCTCCCTCTCTTAAAGATCCAAATTCCTAACTAATTTGCCTTTCTACTCACATCCAAACCTGAATGCTCAGCAGAATCCTTGCTCTGTGTGCAAATCCTTTCTTACTGCCTCCTCTTCCACTGCCTGATGCCACTTCTAAGTGCCACATGTTCTCCCAGTCTTGTCTTCCCACATTCTCCAAGGCCACCTGTAGTTGAACTCCTGCCTAATGACCACCCACATGCATTATCTCTTCTCCTTAGATACAGTTTTATAAATGCCTACCTCAAGTAAGCTGGTGCAAGAATTATGCTCACTACACAGTTTTTAATCAGAAAATGACATCTAAACCTCTTTGAGTTGGGTGCATCATCTGCTTACTCAGTATGTTCAGTGTCTGAGCTGCTCTAGCAAATTTAGGACCTGCCTGGGGTGGGTCATTACTCAGCTACCGAGGCTGTGAGGGCAGGGAGATCACAAGGGATAAATCCACATCAAGCGGTAGCAGCATGTAGTATATCCAAACTGTCTGCAAATGAACTGGCTCAAAACCTGCAAGGGTTATAGCCGTGTCAGAATGATGCATCATCCAAACTTGCCCCAGTGGAAAACTAATAATTTATGCTTCTGGGAGCCAAGCTAATATCTCTGCAAGAGAGTACACTGTACTATTTACATATTTTCATTTATCCAGCCCTAGTGTGGAGCTGTCTACACATCACTGCATACATTGTTCAGGTATACAGAGTAGTCTGCTTTTCAGAGACAGCTTAGAAAACTTCACGTTTTGTTGGTCAGAAGGTTGGAGGCCAGGGACAGGCCACCCCTGCTGCCGGAATGGGAGATTTGGGAAAAGGTATTGTGCTGGAGTTGCTCCCACATTGCAATAACTATTGCTGCACCCACTCTGACCCCCATTCTCTCAGCAATCGTACCAGCAGCTACAAATCTAGACTGACCTGCACACAGTAGCCAAGATCTTGGCCACCTTGCCAGCCTAGCAGTCTACTGCTCTAGACAACTGCCTGCACGGTGGGTGCCTCAAGGTGGCTTTGCTTCTCTCTCAAAGGTCTGTTGTATCCTATATTTTACTGCATCCCTGGGGATGGTACTGACCCAAAGGAAAGAGCAAAGCTGGTTTAACATGCCAGATGTGCAAGTTTTATCTTTGCAAGGAAGGCAGCAGCTGGCATGCTCCCACCCTAGGAAATGATGCAGTTCTCCACTGCTCTAGGCTCAGGCTGGTCTTAAATTACACAGTATAAGCCATAGATTGTAGGCTCCATAGGGAAGAGACTGTTTCTGGCTTTCTAAATTTTGTACAGCGCCAAGAATACCAAAGGCTTCCATAAATAAAAATGATAAATAACAGTCTTCCAGAGTTTCACTGTGGCTGCCACATTCTGTGTTTGAATGTGATTTTACATGATAATTAGTTGTGAGTGGTCTTATTTTCTTGTGGAATAAAAGAGATCTTGCAATAACATAGAAGATAACATATGCCTAATGCTATTTCCACTCTGCAAGAAGAAAATGGAATTTGCCATTAAAAAATCATCTTGAAGAGAACTATCAAGATGTGCACGATTTAGAATAACCATGAGGTTGTGTTCACTTTGTTTCCTCTCCTCACACTATTTACTAATCCCATTTCTTGCGACACATCTGAAAAGCAGGTTCTACAGAGATTTTTCATCCTTTTGCATAGTCAACAATATTTCCATCTCACAAAACTAATATCACAGCTCTCAGCCCAGCAGACCTTTGCCCCTTTTGCTTTTACCCAGCAAAAAAAAAAGAGGGCTGAAAAGAGCCTTTCACTTGGAAACCCACAGGCAGACTTAGCGGGAAGCAGGGCAGCCTCAG
Source organism: Falco naumanni (assembly GCF_017639655.2). Classification (NCBI taxonomy): domain Eukaryota; kingdom Metazoa; phylum Chordata; class Aves; order Falconiformes; family Falconidae; genus Falco; species Falco naumanni. The sequence continues at coordinate 82,801,565 of NC_054058.1, read as the reverse complement.
TGCCCTCCCTACCTCTCCCTTGTCGCTCTGTTTCTTGTGGGTATGGCAGGGAGTTTGACTACCCTGACTCCAAAAGGAGCATCAGCCTGATTTAGGCTGCTGAGGGAAAAGAAGGGAAAATCAGCTTGCCAGGCTTTTCAGTTCCACACCCTATGTGGGAGCTGAAACTTTCAGTTTTGTTTATAAGTGTGTATGTTTAAAATTGTTTGGAAATCATGAAAAATATTGGGAAGGGAAGTTGGCATTCTCTTCAGGCTGGATTTTTAAACATTTTTGTCTATTTTTTTAAATCTTTGTGCAGATTGGGTTTGGCTTTGCATTTGCCTGTTAAACCTAACAGGCTCTGCTCTGCAAAGGAGAGGTCTTATCTTTTGTTGTCATTCTTGCAGGCACTATATAAATATGCACATTTAAGAGTTAATACTTCTTTATTATATTGCTCTTCTTGCCTAATTGCATATGCATATATAAACATATGTAATACATACATAAAAAAATATACACACAGGCACATGCATATACAGGTAGTGTTGCATCAGCCAGTACAAATACAACAAAAATTCTATGTAATGATAGAGATAGCCAGGTCTGTCCAGCTTATGTGGTGTAAAATCAGGTAATCTGAAAAACATTTCCTCTTTCCATGTAAATACATCGTGTTTTCTTATCTCTTTTCTTCCACGTTTTAAAGCATAAGCTGAAACTCCAAAGTTTTGGGTTTTGATTAGCTCTGAAATTTCACTTCACCTCAATTTGGAGTTAAAACCAGACTGGTCTTTTTTTGTTTTGTTTAAACAGGTGATCTTCCCCTCATACCCCCTATATTTTGAAAAGCGGGGTGTTTTTTTCTGGAAAAAAGAGATAAGAATTCTGGAAGTTAAACTTTGATTTCAAACCATATTGTTTAAAGTTTATGTTTGTGTTATTCCTATGTTAATTCACAGCAAAGGCAGGAGTGCAAGATAGGGAGCCGCTGAGATTCTGCATCCCACCGTATCATTCCATGACAACATTTCCAGTAATAACATTTCAATATTCCATGTTTTGAAAGACATTAACAGCGGCTCCTAATTATGGCAGATTAATGACAAAAACCTGCAGTGTCTCCTGTTATTAAAGAGTTTAATGGTTTCAGCACTTCATTTTGTTTTCTGTTGAATGCGTCGTTTCATCAGAGCGTAAATGGGGAACGCTCATGTGGAAAATAATAAGGGCTCTGATTCACAGTCTCTGATGGATTTAACTACAATGGCAAAAGAGGTTGCTGCCTCCAGCTGTCCACCCTTTTCCTGCGGGAAAGATTAACAGCCCACTGCAAAGTCTGTACAGCACGCAGCGTGTCCTCCTTACACCGCACGGCTCTGGGCCAAGCACACCCGTGTAAACTGCCACCAGCTGGGGTTAACCCTCGCATCTGAAGAGCTGCTGGATTTGAGAGGGGTTGTGAACCAAAGCTCTTAGCTGGGATTTCCAAGTAGCACCGACTGGCAGCCACCCTAAATGTTTATTAATATTTGCTGGGCATCTGTACTAAATGCTTGGGGTCGCCTCTAGTTCAGCCTCAATTCACCTGAGACCATGAGAAATGGGCCCATGTGAACTTCCTAAAGTTCAGCAAGACTAAGTGCAAGGTCCTGCGCATGGGTTGAGGCAACCCCCAGTATTAGCACAGGCTGGGGGTGAAGGGATTGAGAACAGCCCTGAGGAGTTGGTGAGTGAAAAGTTGGACATGAGCTGGCAATGTGCGCTTGCAACCCAGAAAGCCAACTGTGTTCTGGGCTGCATCAGAAGAACCGAGGCCAGCAAGTGGAGGGAGGTGCTTCTCTCCCTCTGCTCTGCTCTCGTGAGACCCCACCTGCAGTACTGCGTTCAGCTCTGGAGCCCTCAGCACAGAAAAGACACGGACCTTTTGGAGCAAGGCCACAGCAGGACCACAAAGATGACCAGAGGGCTGGAGCACCTCTCCTGTGAAGACAGGCTGAGAGACTTGGGGTTGCTCAGCCCGGAGAAGAGAAGGCTTCCAGGAGACCTTACAGCAGCCTTCCAGTACCTAACGGGGGCCTACAGGAAAGGTGGGGACAAACTTCTTAGCAGGGCCTGTTGCAATAGGACAAGGTGTAATCCTTTTAAACTAAAAGAGGGTAGATCTGGACTAGATATGAAAAAGACGTTTTTTACAATGAGGGTGCTGAAACACTGGAACAGGTTGCCCAGAGAGGTGGAAGATACCCTATCGCTGGAAAATTCAAGATCAGGCTGGACAGGGCTGTGAGCAACCTGATCTAGATGAAGATGTCCCTGCTCATTGCAGGGGGGTTGGACGAGATGCCCTTTAAGGGTCCCTTCCAACCCAAACCATTCTATGATTTTATGATATGCTTCAGACTGATTTACAAAAGAGATACAGACAAGTTAAATGATTAAACTGATGTTTTACTGCCAGGAAGCCACTCAACTGGGGACACCAGGACCTTTTTCAAAGTGGGTGGTAGTGCTGAGTCCAGGGGATGTTGTCTGCAAAACAAGGTGGTTTCCTGCCCTGAGTCTGATAAGAGGCAGATGCCGGGGTGAATTAGGCAAAGAAGGACTCTGGGCTCCCATGTTGTTGTTACCCAGATGGTTCCAAGAAGGTTGAGTTATTTGGGACAATGTTTCCTGTACTTTTGTCAGTACCTGGATAACAGAGATCAGAGAAGAGGAGTTGTAATGGAGAATGTTTATATGTAACAGACCAAGCAAACTAAATCATTAGAAGTTTGGGGTTTGGTTTTTGTTTTTTTTTTTCTTCCAAGAAAGAAATAGCTTCAGAGCAATAATAGCCCCAGCTCTGGAAAGGCCTGGTTTTCTGTGTGTCCAAAAGGTACTCATCCAAGGCTATGCAGTTTCTGCCATGCTTCTCCCTTCTGCTCCATAAAAGGTCAGGCAGAGTACAAGCTTGTTACACAAATTGAGCTGTTGACAAAGACTGTGCTTTCTGTTAAACTCAAATGCCTGCACTAACTGTCCTCACTTGAAGAAGTTAAATCCGTTAGACAGGACGTAGTAACATTTGGTGCTGATGGTGATTGAAAATCCTTTTCCTCTTCAGAGTAGAGAAAAGGAGGCTTCCTCTATCTGCCAGAATAAAACTGAGGGCATGATTTCAAAAGCGTTAGCTTTTGCCCTGAATATCCCCCAGCACTGTTCTAAACCATTTGGTTGGAGGGTTTTGACAGTACTTGGTGTGTGTGGCAGAACTTCCCAAGGCATCGGCATGCTGGGACATCTAAAATGCTCACTTGGCCCCTCTATTACTGTTTCAGGAAGATTTGCTGGTGTATTTTGGGTATGCAGAAACCACATCAAAAGGAAGATGGCTATGCACAATGAAGCATCAGACCGCATGCCAGTGTCTACCACCAAAGCCAGTCTATGAATACTGTTCACATAAAGCTACGGTCCTATGGCTTGTTTTGACTGTTACTAAGCCAAGCAAATAGATTGTCCCCCTTCCTTTTCACTCAGCTGGCATAACTGCATACATTATCGCACCCTGACCCAGTTCAGTCAAAATGATCCAGGTTAGCTCACACACTTTAAATAGTCGGTGTTTTTTCCTAACCTGTTTCATTTTGATTGAACTGGGTTAGGGAACAATTATGCACACATATCAGAGGAGGAATGTGGGGAACAGGGGAGATAACCTTCAGAGAAGACAGTGAGAAGCAGCTGGGACTAGGAACCTTTTTGATCCCCATCAGCTGAAGCCAGACATACAACAGCGACTGAACACTGGCACAACAGGAAATTCCTATGGGATTGGGTCTTCACCTGGTGTAAAGCATCTTAATTCCTTTGAAGTTGAGAGTGATATGTTCATTTACAGTACTGGAGAAACTGTTTCCTGTGTATTTCTGCAGGGTTGCTAAGTGTTTTGCAACCATTCAGACTGGCTCTTGGTAGTGAATTGCTCTAACAGTTGGAAATATCTGCAAAGAGAAAAGATTCATCTCAGAAAAGGATCCCGCCAGTGGGTCTCTGGTGGGCTCACTTTTTTCACTCATCGACAAATTCTGCTGACAAGGTTTCTTCATTGAAAGCAGAGATAAGCTCAGCTTTCCAGGCTGCATTATTCTTCATTAACTAAGAAAGAAAAAGAAAATAAAGGAAGACCAAACAAAACCAAGGAATGCCTCTGAAGGCTAGGGAATTCAATCCTTTAAGCTCGATTCTTCCTTATCTTTTTTTTTTTTTTTTTTCCCCACAAAGTCCCCAGTATTAATCAATTAACATGGGCTTGCTAATGGTTAAAGAGGTTGACTGTATATTTGTGCACCATTGGCCATGTGCTGGCCACAAGGACAGAAAAACAAAAGAAATAGCACCTGAAAGCGTATGTTTTTATGTGAATAAATAAGCTGGCACAGCTTGGCAATTCTTGCCTTTCTTGCCTATGGAAAAGGGATGCCTGAGCTCTGGATGTTTGTCCACTGAGGCAAGGACATCCTCCCTTCACTCAGTTCACTGAATGCTCTAGGCTTTACCACCTTTGAATGGTAATTAGAGGAACAGAATCAGAAAGAACTGTGCCAATTTTACTTGTGTATTCAACCACTGTGAGAGAAAAAGGGGCAGTAGTAAGGCAAGCAGTCTGCCCTATAGCATCTACATTCTAACTTATGTTTGATAGATATAAAAAACAAGGATATCAATCGTCAAGGAACTGATCATGTGTGGATGGAGCAGGATGGGCTGAAGCAAAAAAGAACAGGGTAAAGTTTTTTCTAAACTCCAAATCTTCACTTGGTTGCAGTCATCTGAGTTGCTCAGTTATGCTAATACTCTTGCTGTATTTAGCTTTTGGTGAGCAGGGAAGGGGTGCTGGGACGGGAATTTTGCTGGAGTGCAGAGTGCTTGGGTGAAAGTGAGAGACGGCAAGGAGAAAGATTTTTTTTAGCTGCTGTGTAGAAGAGAAGGTGTAGAAGGGAGAGAGGCAACGTGAACTGCACAGATGTGATTTGAGATAAAAGCTCAAGAAATTGACTAAGTTTGTGAGAGATGACGTAGAATTGTCTTGCTGTGTAGAAGGGCTATGGAGAGTGTAGGACTTCTACGAAATGTTTGTGCGATTAAGCTAATAAGGACTACAGATCAGACATGATCGTGGTGTTAAGAGAATGAGATTAAATCCCTTATCATGAGGGAAGAGTCAACAGGCAACAATCAAAGCTACATTTCATATAGACATTAAAACAAGATTTTTTTTTCTGTGGGGCAGACAGGGAAGAGTAAAGCTTCAAAGAAAGACTGAACTTTTGAGAGAGATTCCACATGACAGAAGTGACAGGGATAAAAGGAGCAGAGATGGGAAAATGGAGTCTTATGGTCAAATCATGAGAGCTAGAGGTGGCAACCACACCTACCTTATGCTTGCAGGGTAGGAAATCATCAGTTCCAGCCCAGCTTGCTTTCCATCGTTAACTGATCTCATTAATCCATATTGCTGACAGTAGGAGTTTTTATTTTGTCAACAGATCCTACTCATTCATAGGACAGAGGTGCTTGGGTGTCTCAGAATAATTCTGTGTGCATTCATCATACTGCAAGGGATGGTAGAAATGTTGTTGAAAGGAGTTACAAAGGTGTTTGGATCAGGCACACCACACTCGGGATAATATGATCTGAAATTTATTTCCCTGGCTTTTTCCAAAGTTCAACACAACTTCATGTTTGCAGTGCTGACAGAAGTATTTAGACTTGTATGTCCTCAGGCTCCTTCTCTAAACACAGTCTAGATATAATTAGCTGTGCTCGGCTCATAATTATATCTCTGATACTGACTTTCTTTTATTGATTGCCTTCGGGTGAGTCACTAAACTTCCCTATCCTTTCTGTCTTTCATGTTTAGAAACAGATATGGTTGGCTTTGAGACATCTTTCAAAGATGAATGAGTGGCTGCTTATGAAACTCTTTGAGGATTAAAATATTCTGTACATGCTAAATAATAGTTCCCTGAGTGTGATGTAACAGCCCAGTATCACTGCTGACTATTCATCTTCATTTGCACAGCATTATAATTTGGACTATTCACACACTATAGACACAGTTGTATATAAAATGAATGCTGTAGTTTTAGTTGTTAACGTTCATATAACTGTACACTGCTTAACTGTTTCACACTGTAAGATCTTAACTGAGCTTCTAAAATCCCTGTGAAGAAAGCAAAAAAAATATGTGGCACTTTCTAGGGGAAAATAAGTTAGGAGGGACCTGACATACAGACCTGTAGACATACATTATAACGGTGAAGTCAGAGATGAGGAAGACTTCCCTAGTAAGATTTTCAGAGTTAAAATTTAACTGGCGTCTTTATCAAATTGAACTGACTTCAAATGTTTCTTAGAGATACCCAGAATTTTTTCTAGTCCTCTGCCTAATTATGAGGCAGAAAGATTTTTTTCTTGAAAAACTCAGTTCACTAAGAAAAGCCCAATTGCCTCTTCTAAGCCAGTATTCTGTTTCCAGTGGTGGCTGTAAGCAGCTACCTAGGGAAGAGTGAGAACAGGGCAGGCACTTGCAGTACCCTTCGCCCAGCACCCTTAGCCTCTGACCATTTTCGGTCCAGGAAGTTTCCCGAGTAAATTGTGCAGTCTGGAATGGACCTTTCTTCAAGAGCTTGTCTCTCCCCTAGAGCCCAAGTAAACTTCTTGCATCTGTCACCACACTGTAAAGAACATCTTTCCTTTTCACCAAATTAGCATTGTCCCAGTGACAATCCAGCCAACAGCTGCCTGCTTTTCCCTGTTAGCCTCGCATAAGCAAAGAGCTTTAAAAAGAGGAAAACAAACAAACAAAAAACCCCAAACATGACGGAATCCACCAGCAAAGCAGTTTCTCTGTAAGTCAGTTTCTCTGTGCATTTTTCCATTTTATGTATTTATTTATTTTTGTTAAAGGGCCTACTCAGTGTGAGAACATTCAACAGTTAGCCCTGGGGATGTTTGAAAAATACTTCTGGTGAAATAATTTCTTTCCTTCCTGCTGCCTGCCTTTTTAGAGAGACGTATATTGTAGGAAATAGTTTTATTTGTCTTGACACTTGTCACGAATCCCACATTTTATGGCATTCTAATTTCAATATCAAAGTGGAATTTGGCAGATAACACATGAATCAGGATCCGTTTTGTTCCCTGATCTTAAACTGAGTGTATTAAAGTTGCATAGCTTTGCAGAATTAAAAAAAATAGATTAATATAATTTCATAATCAATTAGGAAAAAAATGGTCTGCATTTATCAGTAATTTGCTGTATTACTTTAGCAACTGTGGCCTCAACTCCTGTGCTCTGTCACCCCAGAATGAAAACAAACAAGTACTCTGATAACAGTTTCTATCCTGTGTTTCCTATATGCTTTTCTTTCTGCTAATGCACTGAGTTATTAGTGCGGTCTAATGAAATCCATTTATAGCCTCTGTTGTCCAAACAGTTGCCTGAGCTTCTCACATTCTTTTCAGCTATATATCTACGAGACTAATGGCATGTTAATCAGTTATACCCACCATCTGCGTGGCAAACAGCAGAAAGCTTCCAGAATGCAAGTAGCTGTGGACTTCAGCCAAACCACAACAGTTGTGAGGATTTCATCTTCCCTATCTTAATGCAAAGGAAGGTAAGGGAACGTGGAAAATGAAGATAAAGGGATGCCTGAAGAACAATAGGTATCCAGAAAAAAATATTTGCTGTGCCATTGTTTATGCAGAAGCATCTTACACATAAAAAGGTATCTCCTCAACAAAATGTGACTATCTTTTCACTGGGATAAGTTACCTGACTTGACTTCTCACAATCACAGAATAGTTTGATCATGATGTATATTGCTAAATAAACATTTCAGTTCTTTCTTAGCCAATTCTGTTGTTCCATGGCCAGATGGGAACTTGCTTCCCCCAGGTTTTGAATCTGTGCCATTTAAAAAGTTATGTAAAATCCATGCTGGTTGAACCCTGTATGCTTAATTTAAGTGATTCCCTCTGACTCTGTGGGGAATTTAGGCATCTTTAGGGGATGATTCAGACTGCTGATGTTAGCTGTCTGCCACTCATGCTGCAGTCTACCCCTGCTCTTCTGAGGCTGGTAACTTTAATGGAGCTGTGTGATAGCAGTGGTATTTATTTTAATGTAATAGCCTAATGGTTAACGAAACTGCTTAGAAAGCAGGATGACTTAGATGATGGGTTTGTGTTCCCCCAGTGTAAAGAGGGTCAAGCCCTTCGGAATACTTGAATTCATGTCATTCCATGGTCTAAAAATTAGGGCATTCTCTGTCCCTCTGTCAAAGCTGAGACCCATGCTGCTGGGAGCAAAAGTCAGAGGAAAGAAGTCAAGCAAAAGCCTGGCTCTAGCCTCATGATTATGGCATTTGCCTAAGGAAAGCCACCTTACTTTCAGCCTTGGTTTTGTTTCCATCCACAACAGTCCTCTGTAAAGTTCAGACTCCTCTTGGAAACTGTGGAACCCCAGTGGTAGGAGGCAGGAGACTACTGTCCCCACTAGGCAAGGAGGTGGCTCCCCATTGCCCCCAGGATTTATTTTTTTTTTGCTATATTTCTCAAGTGGAGACCAGCACCAAGACCAGTCCTTTTTCCATTATCCCCTCAAACATCCTTGTAAAGACGTGGGGAAAGGGAGAAGAGCATCATTAGGTCAGAAGTTAGCCACTAGCTTTGAGCACAACTAACTTTCCAGGCTGCTGTCAGGACTTAAATGCTGCCTATTTGAATTAAATACCGGGCATTAATACCAGGTGGGAAATAATATTCCCCTTCCAGGAATAGGTATTAGAGTCTCTAAGAGCTTTCATGCTAAATAATGAGGCATACAATGAAGTCAGGCTTTTCCACAGGTAGATAAGTGGTGGCAGAAAGTAGCTGGATTTAGCCAGGCTGAACCTCTTTCTCTCAGGAGTTTTGTTAGAATCCTTAACACGTCTCACATTAATTCCTAACTGGGAGCTGAACCAGTTTATCCTAGTGTCTTTGCAAACTGCATGAAATTTTATAAGTTCAAGAACCAGAATGTTTTGATGCATTTTCTTCTTTGAGATACTTAAATGCATTTGTTTTCAAAAAGTCCCTAAAGGAAGACATGCAACTGCTGCTGCAGGTATTAGTTATCCATAAGGGATAGAGTTAAAATAATATCATAAAAAATGACTATGGAATTGACTGAGGCCAGATACATTTTCTTGTAAAAATCTACAGCCTTGCTACTAAATCAAATATTCATGAAGATTCATCCAAAATGTTTTAATAGATTATTGCAGTTCGCTCTAATCCATTGCAAATGACAGAGCAGATACTGCAGGCAGGGATACCATACAGCAGGTAATTATAGGAAATATGTTTTAAAAGCTGCAGAGAAAGAAAATTGTTGTTTTCAGTTTAGCTGAGGCAACCAACCAAAACAACTGAGTTAGGAGAGAACTGAGCTGACAGCCACAACTCTACATGTAAAGAGAAAAGAATTCAAAACTGTCAAGGATTCAAAGAAGGGTCGGGGATTTTCAGCCTATTTAACTAAAAATAGGTATATAGTAGCTCCTGTCAATTTAGTAGCGTGTCTTTCAAACATACGCGCACAGAAAAGGTCCTGTTATTTTCAACATGACTAATCAAATATGTAAAGTACTGCACGTCAAAAATGTCTGAAGAATCAGGATCTTTAAGAGTCATCTTTCTGGCTGGTAGTTAGTACTCGAGTGTTCCTTATTGTTTTCCTTAAATCTTATTCTGGCTTCACATATGTATTAAATATGTGATTTATTTTAAAACTAGTTCTTTTGATGCCAATTTTAACTTAATTGCTGGGTAATCAGTACTGCCAAACTAACATTAGAAATGCTAGAAAAGGAAATAAAGATAAGAAGTTGAACACTGACTTAAAAACATGTTTTAATTCTGTAATCTCTTGTCAGAGTGTCAAGGTTTAGGCTTGCAACTTCTTCCATAGCCTTAAGGATGATCCTTTCAAGTTTTTCTTTTTCTCTTTAAATACACTACAGCTTTTTCTTCGTCTTGGGAACTTTCTAAGTTTGAAACATTTCTGTAGATACAGCAAAACACAAGTGGAAAAACTTCGAGGACTACTACCTGACCTTTGGATTTTAATTTTATGGAGAATGTAATATTACCTGAAGAAAAGCCTGGGTGTAGGTAACTAAGAGACTGCACTAGTAAAAAATGTATCTGGAAGAAATACTGTCCTGCTTCTAATGAAGTATTGGACACAACAATTTCTTTTTCCAAAGAAATACAAGACTTGAAATTGCTTGCAAGGACTTCGGAGATTTTTTTTTACATAAAACCAAAAGTAATGGTATATTGAAAACTTCAGACAAGCTTCAAAGAAGGACTTTGTTTTATGTTTCTTTATAGTACTCTTCCAAAGCACTTACTTTAGTTTCTCTGTATGAGAAAACTTAAAGCAGTTCAGCTCTGATTCTCCTGTTGCAAGCCAAAGCTGTGTGTTAGTGTGGGGCACAGGACCGTGGCTATGCTCAGCGTTAGCAGTCTTTCATTTTGATTAGCTTCTCTGCCTCTGAAGGCAGCTGTTCTTTAGGTGAGCTTAGCAAGCAGATATGCTAAGCTGATCTTGGTGATTACTCTGTGAGCTGACATTTGGCTGAAAATAAATGAGGATTGAGTAACAATTTAGCAACGACTGAAATAAAAAACATACCTAAAAAATACCTTGTTTATTTCCGTTACCTTTGTATTTTCTGTTACCTTTGTCACGAGATTTTCAGCGCCCTTAATAACTTTGGAGATTTCTGTGCATGCAAACCTTGAAGGTCAACTGCTGTGAAACCAATAATTTTAAATATCTTTCCAAAGTTTGATTAAGCAGGTTCAAGCATCCTTGTCTGAATTTTCTTGGTAACTCTTCTGTGTAGAAGTTCAATATATAGTAGCTGTACCTGTAAGATGAAAATGCTTCTGTTCGTTAGAGAAAAAAAGATGTACCCTTGGTCTATTTGTACGGTCTGAAAATAATTAAGTGCCTTTTCCTGAAAGGACTGGACCTCTCCATGTAAAATATTTAACTATTATAGAGCTTTTAGCAGAAGTGTCTGTGTGAACCCTAACGGTGTTGAGCTTGGCTGAGAACTAAAGAGGAAGCTTATTTTTTTCTTTAAGTCCTTGTGAGGTCTCTTTAAGAAGCTTGCATTACATCTTTGTGTGCATACCCACTTGTACACAGTTCAAGGTAATTCTCAGAAGATAAAGCCATCATGCTGGCAGAGGGTCCATCTTGGACAGAATCATGGATGATTTCCAAAGAAGATATAACTTCGTATTTCATGTGGCATAGTTTCTGATTTTCATGTTTCATTACACTCCTATGGCTTTAAAAAATATCTTATTATTTCAAATTCTCTTCTTTATATGCAGTCTGGTGCTATGCCTGATAAGGCACTTACTATATGACACTTTCAAGATTCAGCTGGACAGGGTGCTGGGCCATCTTGTCTAGACCATGCTTTTACCAAGAAAGGTTGGACCAGATGATCCTTGACATCCCTTACAACCTGGTATTCTATGATTCTAAAGCTATTATAACATTGCCCAGCAGGTTTTGATCCTGTTATTTCACTGCCACCAATGGTTTCCATCATCAGTTAAGAATTTACATTTTGAACTTTATTACCTGAAAATTTTACGGACAGTTTAAAGCTTTTGAGTGCCCTGGCTTGAAATTCCCTTTCATAGTGAGCATCCCAAAGGAGACCAAAGGGACTTTCAAATACAAAAGGCAATATTTATTATACAAGCTGATCTAATTTACAACACAGGGAAAATGTAAAAATAATAGGTCAAGAAGAAAAGGAGGAGACACTCCTCCTACTCATAGTGTCCCTGCAGGCAAGTCCTTGCCTCCAGGTTTGGTTTTAGCCAAGTCAGCGACTTTCTGAGTTGCAACAGCTCTTCCCAGAAAGTTCTTCCCATGCCTTCTGAAACTGGCTGGCTACTCCCAGCTCTTGAATCAGCCTCTCTGCACAAGCTTTATACTGTTTATCTTCTGCTATGTGCTGTTTTATGGTCACTTCAGTGTTCATATATGTAGAAATTGTGCACTGGAAAATTGTTTTTTGTTTGCTGAAAAAAAACCCCAAACCAGTAAACTTTATATTGAGGGAGAGTTTTGTGCTTCCTGAATGTCTTTATTTATTCTTCAGCTTGTTTTTTATGTCTCTATTCAGAGGAATGATATGAGGGAAGGCAATAACCTCCTAGGAGAAAAGGTCCAGGTGGTTATAGGAAATGAATATTTTTTTTCTCTTCCCCCACAGTAGGAAGGTGCTCATAGAAAACCCACCTAAGCAGGAAAATGTGTGAATGTTTGTTTTCATTAAAGGGGAAATACTCAAATCAAAGTTTCATGATGTAATTTTGGATTGAAAACCCTCATATCTGAGGAGGGGATGATTACCCTTCCTAGCTTTGCTGTGTTGTCTAGCACTGGAAAAACAAGTCTGGAAGTTCTTTCACATGTTTCTATTGTATATAAAATACACCAAACATAGTGAAAAAAATAGTGAAAGGGAGTTTAACCACATTCCCTTCAGTGCTTGCTAAAACTTGATCCTGTCTGCAAAGTGAAATGTAAAACTAGATTGAAACAAAATGATAACCTGGAGGTCTATGCTCGTCACAACAGATGAATAAAATGCAAAAACTTTGCCAGCAGCAAGAGTGCAAAACTATTTTTCAGACTGATTCACTTTTAATAATGTAGCACTATTCGTAATGCTGTAAAGGTTATGCGTTAAAGCTAATTTTGCATTGAGCATCCCTTAAACATTAAAAGTATGATATGAAATAAAAAATCCAGTTTGTTGCTCTCTTCCAACACCTCAATGTTTTTAATTAAATAATAATTGCAATAAGCCATTAGTAGCTGGCAATGAATCAGTTTGAAAAGACCTCACTCTGTGCACTGTCTAATGCACCATCTAATCACTCCAGTTACAAAGTTATAAAGCAGTTTCAAAGAAAGATTCTGATTTTGCCCTGCTAGCTGTTAGGTATCTGGTTCTTTGGGCAGTACTTAACAGTCCCGACTGAATTTCGTATGCAATGAGTGGAGGACTAGTGGCACAGAAATCAAGGTTTATCTGATGCCAAGTAGGTGGATATCATAGGATAACCCAAAGGGGAACTTATACTTGAAGTTCTGCCTCTCTTCAGTATCTATTTGAGACTGTACTTGTCTTGTGATCTCTCTGTTGTCCCTCTCAACACAGTTAAGTGCCTCCTTGATGCCTGCTGTAATATGCTCCATGCCTTGCAAATATTCTAGTGGTCACAGCACTCCTGCAAGCGTAGGAAGAGACTTGCCTTTCAGGCCTGGCATAGGCACTTGAAGAGACTCAGACCCACAAATCAAACATCTCGGGCAAGTTTGCTCACCACGAAATGGTGGGCAAGGCTGGTGTCTCCCATGCTGAGTGTGGGATATGGTAAAAGGGAGCACAAGCTCTGTGAGCGTAGGATTGCTTGGGGAAGGGAGCACTCCTGTAGCTTATCACTGGACATGTACAGCAGCAAAATCTTCCGTGAAAACAGGAAAATGTGAAGCACTGAACCATGTTTACAGAGGAATATAGTAGGTAATTTAAGCAGTATTTGCACCTTAGAAGCTTCTGTTCTGCTCTTCTTCCTCTATAAATTAAGTGTATAATCTTGAGTGCATAAGTATTCTACTGTCAGGCAGAAGTTGTAAAGAAACAGTAAAGGTGCATTGATTTTTTCCCCATGTAAACAAGCTATAAATGAACCAAGAGCAGTCCCTTAACTGATACAAGCTGACTAATTCCATATGTTGTTATCACTGTTCTTACTTCAGAGCCAGTTGCCTAACGTCAGAAAGATAATCGCATCTGAATGCCAAGTACCTGTATCATTGAGTTCTTAAGGCAAGTATTTTCAACCATATATTGCAGCTTTATATAGCATCCAAAAGTGTATTAGGTGCTGTACTGATAAATGATATACTTCCTACTCCAAAGTATTTATATGGTTTGATTATACATGACAGATCAAGCCAAAAATCAAAAGAATGGGAAGAAGAAAAGGAAGCAAGCCCAAAATACAATGTGGTAATAAGTTTCTATTTCTTTTCCTTCAAGAGTCTTACTAGTTCGGGTATTGTCCATACCTCTGTGTGTATTTTGTTTAAAAACACACACACACATATATATAAATAATTGAGATAAAAATAGAAGAAAAAAAAATGTTAAGGCAAGAGGACGTGTCTGTGCAGGGTACAGCAGTAGTGAAAAGGAAAGGGAAAGCAAAATAAGAAGAAAGAGTGAGCAATGAACAAAAGAAGGAAAGATTAAGGAACCAATACCAGGATGGAAGTCTGACTGTACAAAAGATGTGGCAGTAAGGGAATGATGGGAAGAGGTCAATTACAAGAAAGCCTGTTATGCAAAGTACTTCCAATACTGGAGCCCAAAGAGATCCCAGAGGTGATGGTTAGCGGCTACTCAGAACCAACTGTACTCTAACAACACAACCCATAGAGCATACCTGCAAAACACAACCAATGTAGCATACGCGTAAGGTCGAAGTAATACACAGAAATGACATACAGTTACAGCCTGGAAGAGGACCAAGTTGTGAAATCCCTTCTTTTTCTGAAGCTGTTTTGCTCCCAAGTTAGTAAATGAAACAGAAGTTGAGAGCTTCATTGTGAAACGGAATGGAATCTGTCGAGTATGGTGCCTTTCTTCAACACCGGCTGATCAGAGCAAAGTAGGACCAGACTGACATTTCAGAAGGTTACCCTGACACTGTCAGCTCCATGAAGAACTGGTGCCAGTGCCAGGGCATGGCTTCTCAATAATAGCACAGGTCCTGATGGACCTTGGATTTGCTCCTAGTGCCATTGCTTTGCTGGTTCAGTGCATGTTCTCTAAGACCTCCTCATCATAATACAGAAGGATTTACATTTTCCAACAGTTACTTGTTAATTACTGATGTCAGTATTTTTCAGCTAAATATTTATTACTTGACATATCATTCCTAACAGGACCCCTTTTAGGGCAAATATTCAGCATACTCTAGACCTTAGAAATATGCTTTTATCCTCCCCACACTAATCAGTACAGTTTTTTTATTAAATGTTGAGCACAGCTGAAATATGCTACTTTTGATGATACGTCACCCATGTCCACATAAAGTGGCCATCTCTTCATTTCATTGCTGCACTTTTCTTACACAACCAAACTGATTTTGCAATGGAGACAGCCAGCTGGCATGAAAATACCTGTCCTGTCAGAACAGTTCTGCACATGAAGTTCAAATACCCAATTAATCACGGCATCTGCTTCAAACTCCCCTCAGAGGCTTGCATTGTCTGAGCCAATTGCCCTTTAAGAGTTTCTCTTTATCCCTAGGCACTTATGACTTCATTTGGTCTGAATCTAATTAGGTACAGAAGAATGTGAAAAGCAAGTCATTAAGACAATGGAACACAATTCTCAACACTGAATTTTATAGCAGCACCCCTAGCAGAATTATCCCAGGAATTTCAGAGAGTTGGCAAAACCCCACATGCTGTGTTACAGAGATCATATTTTCAAAGCTAAGCACACTGCTCTTGTGAGTAAGTGGGACTTTCCAATGTTTCACTACCTGGTCGTAGAAAGCCGTGTGAAATCTGAAATCCTGAAAAAATGGACTTAAAAAAATGGAATAGGTATACATTGTGGGTTTGGGACAACTGTCCCGATTCCTGCCTAGTATTTCAGGGGAAGAAAAGCAGGGCATATAAGCCACAGCTTGGTGTTTGCTGTAGGCCACCTCTGTAGCCACAAAGAAATTCCATTTGGATCACCATTGGATCTGCCCCTGACAACACTACAGACCGCTTACTCAGGAGAGATTGTATTATGCCTGACTACCATGGCTGCGGACACATTTCTTCTTTCTTCTCCTTGTCTCCTTTAGTTTTAAAATAATAATAGGAGAACTAAGACAAAGTTTACATGCTTCCAGATATTGCCCCTACACCACACGCAAGCAGTACATACACATAGACTGATACCTTGGCTGCACTCACTTCTAGCTGCAAGTCTCTTTGTGCTGAAATGATGCCTGCAAAGTGAAAAATGCTTCTGTGAGGCATTACTTCACAGTTTCAGACTGACTACCGAGATTTCAATCCATTCTAGGTTTTCTAAAAAAACTTCATGCACTACCTTTTCAAACTCATGTGTGATCTTTTTATTCTAATGACTGCTCTCCTCCTATCAGTTGCTAAGTGTCTGATCTGATAAGACTTTAGCAGAACTGATGCAACTAAAATCCCATGGAACCTTTAAAACCGTCACAGACTTGAGAGTGACTAAGCACTCCACTCTCTGAACAGTCATGCTGACAATAATTTTATTTTCCAGTTCATTCATCAACTTATGCCTCTCAGCATTTCAGACAACACACATATTAAAAGTCAATCAAATCCAGAGTGACACAACGTCAAATTAAAAAAAAAAAAACAACCATCAGATTCCAACATCTTTGTCTAAAATTTTACAGCAAATGCTACTCTTCATCATCAACCTCCTCCATCAGAAGCCAAATGAAGGTGTTTCAGCGTGGTCTGGAAACTAAGAGCTCCAGGCCACTTACCAAGGGTTAAGGTAAGTCTTAGTGAAAGGCTGTTCCTTGAGACTATCAGCCAACAAGACTCAGAAGTTGTAACTGATGCAGGGTTCAATTAGGCCTCTCAGATGAACTCAGTAGTGATGGAGACCAAAAAGACATATGAGTGTGGGAGGGTGGGGGCATAGGAGTTCTAGGCTTTTGATCCAATTTTATGTGAGACTTTTGTACCATTATTTGAGTTCCTCTAACAGTCCTTCTTTCAGTGCTAACGTTCTACTGCCGATGCCAAAATGAGCTTCATCATTAACCTCTGAGCCAGTAGCAACAAATTCTAAAACCACCAAAGACAAAGGCATGCGTCACTCCATGGGCTACAGCTGACCATGGGTTACAAATGACCTGGGAGCCAGGGTGTTCTGCACAGTACAGCGCACTGCATGCGTTTGGAGATACGTTGAGGAAAGAGCAAGCAGCTGCCTTCTGCATTTTGAACCAGCTGAAATTTGTGAACAGCCTTCAAATGCAGATCATAGCACAATGCAGTCATTGAGCCAGGAAAACACAGACTGGCACATATGGCTTTGTTTCCCTGTGTATGTAAAGCAGAAGAGTTATTTGGTGGCTACTTTCATACTGTCTCTGTCTGCTGGGCTAGAGGTCGAGCTGGATGTACCCATTCTGCCTAGTAGAGTAAAACCAGTGTGTGAGGCAGATCTAGTCTGGACACGAGTTTGCTTGCCTGGAAAGACAGTTTTCTCGTTCCAAATGTGAGTCAGAGTACGAACTGGTGTGTGGGCTCTATGCTCATGTGAGAGCTCAGGCCGTGAACTGCAACAACAGTAGTTAGCTCTACCAGAATTGTGTCTTTTGCATTCATTATAGTTCCTGATTCCTGCAGAAATGTCTTTAGGCATATTCACAGATTTCTTCATCTGGATGATGTCCATAAAATTTGAATAAAATTGTAGCGGTCTCAAATTCATAATCCACATTTACAAAAGGTGATCTGAGGCTTGCAGTTATTTCACACTGCTGAAGCTGTTTTTACAGGATTGTCTTGAAAACACAGTTTGCAGAGTACAGCAATATTCCATACATGCAAAAAACCAGACCCCCCCCCCCCACGTGTAGTCAGCCTTAGGCATTCAAACCCTCTGTAATTATTAGACAGAAAGCTAGAAATTAATTATGCTATTAGAAAACAAATAATATTCCACAACTTTCCAATATATAAAGCCAACCACTTGCTATGGTGAAACATGCAATTTATTTCTAGACGTTAAGAGTGACCTAGTTCTGTTTTCCTAATGCTGTGCACATCAGAGTCAACTTCTGTTTCAGAAATCTCATCATTCAGTGCAGGAAGATTATGCTAAGTGCACTGGTGACAGCCCTGGCCTTCGTTTTCCTTTCACCTATGCTCAGTTATAGACCGAGCTTCTTCACTTATGAGGGAGTATGAGGTCAGTTTACAGCGGTAAACAAGAAATAAAGTGATCTCACTGTTTTGGTCCTCATATAATGTGGGTAAACACTTCATTGTTCAGGTTAGACAGATGAACTCTGTTCAGTGGGATTTACACTGCTGAGGGAAGCACAGCAGCCATGGAGCTGAAGATCAAGCCCAATGATGCTCTAAGGTCTATGAAAAACCAAAGGCACTGGAGAGCAAAGTTTGTGACGTATTGGGTATATCTCTTGTTCTATGGCAGGGTTCAACTTCTCACTGCAAACTTAGGCCCTTATCTTGTAACAAGGTCATTGGCATGCCTTCTAATCGGGTCAAGACCTTTGTAACTGTTGTCACTGGCTGAAAAAATGGTGGACATTTGATTTTGGTGTATTTGCCTTTCCTCCCTCCCCCACAGAATTGATTTTTGTGTATTTAATTTTCTTCAGCCAGCCTAAGGGTTTACGAAGGACTGGCCAAGAGAGATCAGGCAGTTCAGAGGGATCAGAGGAACCCGTGGGAGGTGGCTCCAGCTCCTGCTCTGGCTGGGCTCCTGTAGGTACACCAGCAGAGCCCTCTCGTGGAGATGCAATGTGGAGCACAACAGGAGGTGGCTTGTGGTTTTTTTTCTAACCACGCAGCTTGCACAGTTTTTCTTCAAAGAGCTGAACAAAGTGAAAAAAATCCCCATTCTTCATTTGACAGGTCTACAAGCGGCATTTGGTGGTGTGACCAAACTGTGTAGGGAGGATGCTGTCTCAGCCAACGCTCGCTATCCTGGCAAAAACTTGTATACATTTGGCTTAAGATCCTCATGTTATACAGATAGAGGGTTCAGCTGTACTAAGTATTGCCATCATAGGAAGTGTGAACAAATCATATCCTTTGCTTCACATGCTATGTCAGCAAAACTGCTGATGTAGGTGGAAACAGGCTGATGCAGGAGTGCTTTCATTGGCAACGTTGAAAACTAAGCACGATGGTGTGTCTGTGTCAACAAGGAAAAACATCTTTCTCAGGGCCACTGCCTGCTTCACTCAGGGCGATTGGTCAGAAAAAGCTCTGATGTATGGATATTGACTCTGAAAACAACGAACTAAAACTAAGGGCCTTATTTGCTCAGGCTGTGCCAGTGGAATCTTAAGGTAGGTCTGTACCATCAGCATTAAGTCATGAAGGTCTTTGCCAGTCAGTTTCTCCAGCAGCCTCAGTACTTTCTATGCGCTGGATTGGTAGAGTAAAACTACCTGTCCCGTGAAGAAACAGCCATTGTAGTGGAAGGACAACTACGAAAGTATAACTGTTTTTGCAACAGAGTTTCTGCTATACAGCAGGCAGTCCTGAAGTACAGATTTAGTCCTAGACTGTAAACTTCTGGGTGGTTTTTTTTTTTTCACTTGCTGCCTCTCAAGGAAGAATAGCACTAATTAAATTATTGACATTTGCATTTATCACTCTCTGATTACATTTTAATACCACTTACTTTGTTCTTCAGCTCACTTGGTTTAATTATCATTCAAGGATGTGCTGAAAAGTCAATAGCTACTTTCATCAGGACACCCCTGGTCCTCGCTAAATCTATTTTCCCCAGTGTTCCTGCGGGAATTGCTAAAGCCTACTCTCTGAACACTGCTGGATACTTTCTACAGGCTCATCTGTGTTATATTAAACATTTAGTTCTTAGGAGTTTGGAAAACACCGAAGCAGCACAGATAAACAACTTGCCGCTAGATTCCACCTTTGAAGGGAAATATGCTGCAGGACAGTGAACTTCGTGTCTTCTGCCTCTTCATTTGCTGCCATCTTTCACTGGGACTTAGTCTTTATGGTAAATGACTCCTCTGCTAACCTATAAACCTGCCTGACTCCTTGTATTTTCATCTCCTCTTTCCTAACACTGGTTCTTGACCTCCCCTTCTACAGCTTGTGGCAGGGCAATTCCCGTCCACAGCACTAGTGGAAAACAAGCCTAAAGAGACCATATGGCAGCTAAGCCTCCTCAGTCACCAGAGAAAGTGATCCCATTAAAGCTATATTTAGCTGGCACTAGTCCAGCCTTGTAAGCTGTGACAGCAACATTTCTGTGGCTGTCAAGGCAGCAGAATCAGATGTGGGGCTTGCAGCATGTCTGTAGCCTGCACCTCACAGCATGTTGGGTTTGCAAGATCAGAAATCCACCAGAGAAGAGAAAGAAATGGGCCAAAACTGATGCAGCTGATCTATCAACTGGGCTGGTATATTCCTTCAAGGGGTTGTAATATAAATACAAAAGGCTAAGCAAGGAATGACAGAAAATGTGAGCAACTTCCAAACAGCCTCGGTAATAGCTAATGTTTGTATCTTGAAATAGCCTCGTGTCAGGGTGCTGAAGAAGATCTTTGGACCTTGTGCCTGTTGCTCCTACCTGTCATACAGGCTTTTTGGCTCCTGCATAGTCAGAACTTCGGATCGCCATTGATTATACAGGATAGGGGATCCCAGGAGAGCGAAGACTTAGAAGGTCTTAAGACTGCAGGCAAAAATAGTCATAATTCTGTGCATGCCTGCTTGTAATGTTCCATTTCCTCAGAGGAAAGGAGGCCAGAGCCCATAGCACGTACTAGAAGTGGAGAACAAAAACAGGTTTAACTCTATTATTCCTCAGAGGTTCTGCCTCATGCTGTGCATGCTAAATTATCCATGCTTCTGTTGTTTACCACTTCTCTAACATTCCTGATACTGAAAGCACCTAATATGAATGCTGCTGTCTATCACTTTCTTATTCAGCCCAGTTCTGTGGATAAGAGCAGAGTTTCTGCCAAAGTGTTTTTGTCAGCTTTCTCTTTCTTACTAATGTTCTGCCTCTTTGACTAAGCTTTCTAGGTTTTTTGAGTCCAAAGGCAAACACACTACAACGCTGAAGTAAAAAGTGAATTTGGCTCAGAGCGAACTGGGGAGTAAACCTAAAAGGCACCCCCTTGAGTGACCTGACTCTGTGAGTCTGAAATCTTTTCTGAAGAGCTGCCTAAACTACAAAACAACAAAAACATAGGAGGAGGGGGAAAGGGTGCTAAAATGGTGATTCCTTTGTGAGAACGGTCGGGGTTGCCAACAGGATAGGCATCCTATCTACCAGAATTCCCCAAGTGAAATAGGGGGATGTAGAAGCAATCTTCAGCTCCCCGTGGCAGAGGGTTTTCATTGAGATTCCGAGTTGTTCTGGGGTCATTTGAGTATGAATGCCCTCATAGATAGTCTTTTCCAGAGGTAGAGAAGCTTATTCACATTTCTGAAGACATACTAATCCTACAAATACTAACTGTCCAGTCCCTACCTCAGTCTCTGTAGGAAGAAGACTACATTTTGGAGGAGACTTATGCAGAAGCTGCTGGGGTCTGGCAGCAAGCCCTGTCTTAAGGGTGTTCTCAGGGAAATTTTGGTCTCTTCACAGAGAAGCAACATTCCTCTGCCATCAGAGAAAAGAAAAAGTGCATGGTGGACAAGCTAGCACAGATTTTTACCTTGAAACTACAAGTAACATACTTGTCTCTGGAACAGAGGAGAGGTGCTCAATAGACTGAGTAAAACACAGCTACTGAAAACCTGTGGAAGGTTTATGCCTTTCTGGATCATCAGCTAATAGCAATGTGGGATACTGCAGAGAATCTCAAAAAGCTTTTGATTTGGGCGGACATCTGAACTGAACCCATGGAGTTTGTCGTCTTTCTGCTACCAGGGCAAAGAGGATGGGGAGACCCTCATGTAAGCTAGTTTCATTTGCGTTTTTTAATGTCATATAAGGCCTGCTTAGACCATGGATTTAAGGGTGGCTATGAGTGCTTTGTGTCCATCACTTCTTCCTGAAAGCAAGCTTAGTGGCCTAGTGACCCTCATACTGGAGTCTGAAGCCAAGGCAAAGAAGAGTGTGTACCAAATTATTTGTTTGAGTTACAGAGATCTCCAGCAAAAATTGGGATCCTTTTAGGTATTACATCTGCATTCAGGGCTGAGACCAAAGACATTTTCAATGTGATTTGTAAGGCATGGTAACAAACAGTAAAAGAAAATATAAATAAAGAAGGAATGAAAGGTTCCATAGGTAAAAACACTCGTTGCTGTAATACAGTAATTTTAACCACACGGACACCCCAGCATTAGCACCGTAGGCATGGGGAGCTAGAGATGGAGAGAAATAAGCAGCTGGAGGGGGCATATGGGAATGTCACAGGCAGTGAAGACAGAACGCTGAGGTGACACTTTCACAGCAGTCCTGGGCCATCAGAAGGAGAAGGAATGAAAGGAAACACCTCAGTTACCTTTTGACTGGCAGATGGGTGCAACGTTAATCCGACAACTGCTTTGCAAGTCTTGTTTGGGCTGTTTCAGGCTCCTTCGGGCTGTTCAGGCCTTGTAAATATACTCAGCCTGATGCTATACATCCTGCACAACACCAGTGCTACGTTACTCCCAGGTAACTAGTTAATATCAGATGTTGCCTGAAAGCTCAGTGCTTTGTTCACTTGTTTTTACTGTTAACATAAACCACTAAATACTACAGGCTTACGTGCAAGTCAGTAATGGTTGATGCTTATAGGAGTGTCCGCCAACAAAGTTACCACTGTTATTATGAAAAGGTTTAAAATTTTGAAAATATGAACAGAAAAATAAGGAGCATTTTCTTGCTTAATACAAAGCCTTACAATTGATGGATTTTTAGGCCTAGAGCTAAAATTTCTTTACAGAAGTCCAAGGAGGTCTTGGAGACACATAGGGAAGGTTATTACCCTGTATTGCTTAGAAACACAGTCCAAGATTCTATCTAGTCCTTCATATTAAGTCCATCTAATTATATTTTTTTCTAAAGGCTAATTAACATTTTAAAGCATAAAGTGCACCTTTTGCCCTCAGCATGACATTAAGCTCATGTGTCATCATAGATGACTCATTTAATTATCATGATGATTGCTATAATTTTTATAATACACCATGTTTAAACCTCTAATTGGCTAAGTACTATAGTTTAATGTACAGTCTGATTTCACTATAGGCAGCACTCATAATAATGCCTGTAATTCACAGTACTGCTTTTGATTACATGAACTTTCTTCATTTGCCAAATCTGAAACCTTTAAGGATATGTCCAGTCCTGATGGCTACCTAAAGCGATCATTTTTAATTTCAGTTGGAGGAGTCCAGTCACTTCCAAAAGTGAGTTCAGAAAACTGTAACGTGTAATTTTTACCTGAAAATCTCCGGCATCCCAATGCTTTGGGACAAGTAATTAAAATCGGAGGTTTGTTCATTCTTGGGAATGTGCCCATGAAGTCCCAGTGAAAATCTGCCTACAGGTACACATAACCCAGAGAGCTGGCAAGCAGTGTTGAGTTTCCCAACATACATGTAACCAATGTGGGCTAATATTTCATACTAACAGAAGTTCATAGCCAGACTTATTGTCTACACAATGTGATAATAGTATAGGTAGGGAGACAGTCAAAGTGTTAGCTGAAAGGAGATGGCAGGTAAGCAGAACCAAAAAACCATCTTCCCGTCCTGTGACACTGAGCAATGCTAAGGCACTGTAGCACCCTTTCTTTCTCAGCTATGTCCCCTCCTGCCAGGAGTACCTGAGGGAGTAAGGGTCTCTGTTAACAGGTTTAGATAGCACAATCTAGTTGTCACTGATTAAGGGGGTCCTTCAGCAGTGGCACAGATACTATTCCTCTCTAATCTCATGATTCAAGTGACGTGATTTATTTAATTTGTATCAATCTAGATTTGTAATGGTAAGATGACTCTGGCCCTTCCCAAGTAGAATAACAATATTCTGTACCTCCTTCTGTCTATGAAGCCTGAACAGCTCTGCACTATTTAGAACAATACTAACAAGTCAGTTGATTAAGTACAGGTTATTACCTGCTGTGTGGGTGCACTTGTACTGTAAGATAGTGTAGGTGGGAGCCAAAGGAAGGCAAAGCTGAACAGTGTGTTCAGGACTCCCCTTCCCCTGGCCCCCAGAGGCATACAAATGAGCAGGATGCTCCACAGCCACCACTGAAATTATCCCCTATGCACAATGGTAACATGCTCTTCAAAAATTTTTCTCTCTTCCCAAACCAGCCCTCTTCCCTGATTTTCTCTGTTTGCAGTGCAGAAAGAAAATATGTAGACAGTGTTGCTTGGAAGAATATAAACATTAGGAGCATACCACGTAACCTCCCAATTAGTTTTATTTTCTCAGTGTGCACTCAATAGTCCATTTAACATGGATGCTATTAGAAGCCTTTTCTATCCATCCTGCTTCTGCTGTAGCCTTTCTCAGACAAGTGACTTCACAGTTACATGAGCTTTCTGACACTGCCCTGTTCCTACTTTCAATATTTCAGCTCTTCAGACAAGTGGGGTATTTTTTTCCCTCCCAGCATATGCAGTGTTAGGACATGGGTTGCTTGAACACTCTGTAATAAAGCATTTTAGGGTGTCAGGAGTACCTGCATGTGCAGCAAAAGGAGACCCTTCCATATAAAATGAGTCTGATTCACCAGCACTAAGAGATTTAAATAAGCCAAAATCAATCCTTATGTTCACACTTAAGTACAATTCAGTGCTGAATGATCAAAACTAGCCATACATTGGGTTGGTTTTTTTTTTTTTCTTTGGTAGTTGAACAATATAATGTTTGAAACTAGGAACAAGGAGAAAATTCCATATTCTGGTGAAATTCCTTTAACTCATAAAAACTTGAGCTGAAAAAACTGAACCCACTTCAGTTGCTAAGACCAATAGATCTACTTTGTATGGGAAAAATTAAAAGATGCATTATTCCCTTTTAGATTCTATTTGTTGTGACAGATATTAATTACTTCAGCACTGGTGCTTTCATGGATGGATGAAACCACTGGTCTGAGGGCTAAGGTTTGTTTCCTCACCTTAGAAACAGCAAATACAACAGAAACAATTGCGTAGTGTGCTTAGTGGTACTTCAAAAGCAAATTGTGCATGATGGCCTAACACTTCTCTCTATGAACTCTAGCCCCAGCTCTAAACCTAGCACAAGCCCTAGTCTTGGTCTGTGCCTTAGCCCCGAACAGGTATCTATGCCCTAGACCTTATTTTGATCACCACAGTTTGTTAGCTTTCTAAAATTTGTCTCCTAGCCCTAACCAGGGGAGTGGGCTGAGCCTTTTGTTCAAGCCTTAGCTCAAGACTCACAGCCAAAATCCAGTTTAAAAAGCGTGAATCTGGGGGATGGAGGGATATGTGAGTTCACTTCTGTGCATTTTATGTTATTAAATCTGAGGTTTTTCTTTTTTTTCCCCCCAGGTTGTTAAGTTTATCTATGTGTCTACACAGTTCTGATTTCTCTCTGTACTGCTTTTCTCTTCCAAGTTTATGTTGTCAGCAAATTACATTAAAAATGTAATGTTATTTTTTGTGCCCGGATTATTAATGAAAATGTGGAAAACTCACTGACAGTGATTATCTTTAAAAGTCTCTGTTACTGACCTCTCTACAACTCAATGATTCCTTCTTCAGCACAACTCATGGTCTTCCACCCATTAAATCAGTTCCTACCCACCCTAATTAAATAATCATCTTAAGGTCATTAACCTCTTTGAGTTTTGTTTCCTTCTTGATGATGGTTGTTTCCGTGTTCATATCCTCATCTCCATTGACTGGGCACTCCAGATTTCTTTTTCCCTAGGAAGACAGGAAAGCAATTTGAAACATGATAAATTGTGATTCATTACAACAGTTTTATTATTTTTTAAACTTGAGGTTGGTCGAAAGCTGGTTTCCCCGAGATGCTGTGGAATCTCCATCCTTGGAGATGTTCAAGAATCAATGGGATATGGCCCTGAGCAATATGCTATGATTAGATCTGCTTTGAGTTCATGGGGTAGGGGGTGGACAGCGGACTTGATGACCTCTGGAAGTCCATTTCAATTGTAAGTATTCCATGATTCTATTTTTAACATCAAAAGCTTTATTGAAATTAGATGTTATTGCATTTCTAGATGATCTTTTACTTCTATCCTGTTCTCACACCAGTTGCACTTCTTTCTTTGTTGTCCTTTATTTATACAGTTGAAGTATTTGTACTGCATTTTAAGCATATTTTTGCTTTTTTATCTTTTAATAATATGGAAACGTAAATACAAATACAGTTACATTGGCATTGTGTATGCATAAAACAGTACTGTCTTACTAATGAAGTAACAGCAAA
This sequence comes from Falco naumanni, assembly GCF_017639655.2. Taxonomy (NCBI): domain Eukaryota; kingdom Metazoa; phylum Chordata; class Aves; order Falconiformes; family Falconidae; genus Falco; species Falco naumanni. Next base: position 82,775,256 of record NC_054058.1, on the reverse strand, counting down.
GGATTGATTCATGGGTATAGAACTTGAACCAACAAAATGAGAAAGACAGTAGCCATTGTAAGAATTTAAAGAAAGATAAGGCTTGAGGTTAAAAAATGGTAGAAATGAATCATCCTCCTTCTATGTCATAGAAATCAAGCTTCTTCAGAAAATCAGATTTGTATCCATACGCAAGTCAGTTTTTTGCACAAAGGTATGCAGAAATTCATAAAAGATGCTAAAATGCTTCTGTATAAACCAGAAATATTTAGTTAGACTCATCCCTTGTCCCAGACCAAGAGATTCTAAAGAAACAAGTCCTACAAAATATTGCACTTGTTAAGTCCTGAAGCTTTTTTTCTAGACTCCAGGTGGAAGAGAAAGAGCAATTCTCCTTGTAATTTTTCTTGCTATTGGAAGGACAGAATAAACTTAGGAATTATTGAGATAGTCTGATAACCATAAAGGACAGTTATTTCTATTAACATCCTGGCTAATTGTCCCAGCACACTGCTGAGCTTTCAGGATCAGTGCCGAATACCTGAATTTGGGCCTGTCTTGTGAATCAGCTACTATAATTCATTCTCCAGTCAAATTCCTTCTTTGATTGTTCCTGTTTGTAGCAAAATTATGCCTTGGAAGATCTGCACCTGAATCCCACTGTACTTCATGACCTACAAATGCTGTGCCATCGCCGAGTGGACTTCTTTACACAGAGACGGCTACTCTGCTGCTATTATGTAAACTGATGGTTTGACACCATTGCAACTTGCAGAAATCATCCAAGACAATGAAAGAATGCTGAGAATGCAACACAGACATTCAAATAATTTTAAATTACCTACTAGCTTTAAAAGGATTGGGCCAAAATACATTTCTTGCAGAAAATATCCTTCTAATTATGTTAATTAAAAAAAATGGGCATATGTTTTCAGAGCATTGATCACAGCCAAGAATCAAGTCTCGGAGAAATTGAATTTTTCTTGCCATCTCTTACTTAGATTGCACTTTATTTGTGAGTGATTTCACAGCTCCAGGGAGAATTCTCTTCAAGCTGCATGACAAATTCTGAATACTTACCAGCAGTTTCATCTTGCTATAGCCTTCTAATCATATGAATTCTTCTCTAACTTTCTTTTTCAGCCTGACTTATGTCCTAGAATGTTCTTTCACAACCATCTTCCAGTAAAAATCTTGCCATCCTTTCAAATTCCTCTAAAAAACTATGTGATGTCACAGAAAGGTATTATTTGATTTCAGAAAGGACCTCAGACTATCACGGGCAGATACAGACACAAGTCTTAAGGCCCTTACGGAACTATAATACAGGTCATCTTTCTTATTGTCTAAGTCTTTCGTTTCTGAATATATTTTTGCCTCATTAATCTGAGTTGTTAGTTCATGATCAGGCACTTGCACAGTTGATTGTGACAGTAGAACTGGTGAAAGCTGGATTTCTTTTGCTGCAGGTCTGCTTGTTTACAAGGGATATACATGAAGGCGTTCCTTGCATATAAGAAGTAGGAAATTCCTTTGCTTTCAAGTGCCATTATCTGAACCTTCTGTCAGTTCCAGGCCAGAAAGGCTCTAATTTTTTGCTGCTTCTTGAAACGCTTTTATTTTCTGGTGTATTATATCATTGCCTTCTGGCTCAAATGCATGTGGATGTCCAGTAACGTTGTGTCCCAGCTTCTGATCAGGCATCTTCGTGGCTGTTGCCTTGAGTGGTACTTTGAGTTCCTCTCTGTGGACAGACTTGATTGCTTGCTCCATTGACCTAACATATCCATCCTCTGTAAATTAGCCTGCTGTTCTGCATTAAGCAAAAAACGCACTTCATGGAAGCTGTTAATAGCTTTCAATGGGATTTCAGACTACACGTTACTCAAATACTGCTGTTAGAATTAACTTATTCAGAACATCTCTTTACCTCACCTCAGTCACATGACAATTTTCCTACCCTCACTACTTTATTGAAACCTCTGTAAACAGCAAGATAGATTAAATTAGTCACTCCAGTTTAATCCTCCTGTGAAATTTTGCACTTCTGTGCTAATCATTATGAATAATTTATTTCAGCTTTCCTTGTGCCAACATCCAGTCACAGATAGTTCAACAGATATGGAATTGCACTGCAAACTAAAATGAATCTGCATTGTAAAAGATCTTTCTGCATCGCTGGTAATTTAATCTAGATTCTAGTTCAGAAAAAGCTAAAAAAGAGTAAATTATTAGTCAACTATTGCCCCTGATGTCCAAACCTCTTATGCTTGTAAAGTAACCAAAATTCAGCAGTTAACCCAAGTATGTTTTACCAGCTATTCACTTCCATTCTTCACTTGCACTACAGTATGTTTTCCTTGTTGTTACAGACAGTGTAATACTTTTATTTGCCAGTGTTTATTTAAACAGCACACTAGAAAAGGTTCATCTAACTTGACATAATTACTGAGAGCTTTATCCTGCCCAAATCCTGATGTTTGATGGCCAGCTATTCAACACCTTCCAGGATTTATTTATAACATAAGAATGACATTTTTATTTCAAATGTGCCTTTCAGAATAACGGATAATTTTCTCACACTTCATCTAATTACACTGCAAAGACCATTACACAACCTCATTTCTTTTGTATAGATGGAAGACTTTTTTATCCACTCCTTCTTTTATTTAATTCTATTAAAGAAGTTCTACAGTCCATGAGGATTTTTAGAAATAAGTGCACATAGCTATGTGTAAACAGTGGCTGCCTTATGTTCAATGGATCAGAAAAGTTTCTTGTTTCATGATGTAGTTTAATAGAAAAGGTTGAACTGATTTTTTTCTCCCTCCCTTCCATCATCTTCTAATAACAAACAGTTATTCTAAAAACATTTTTTTCTGGAAATAAAATATTTTTCCACTCAAGGCGCATTTTATTCCTCATAATGGACTCATAATGGTATCAAAAGTGACAGCATGTTACAACGGCACAGAGAGATTGTGGTGGGCACTAAGCGGCAGCACTAGGTGCAACCTCTTCAGCACAAACTGCACAGTGAAGTAATGGGATGTAGAAGCTGCACACGTCAGCAGTGGTGCAAATGCTAGAAAGGTCTCACGAGGGCAGCACAAGCTCCTGGGGGACAGGCTGAGGGCAGCTGTCCTGGCATACAGCATGGGCATAACTAATCCCACTCCACATTTGTTGTCTATGGTAATTTGTGTGGCCCTGCCATGTGCTGGGATATGCTCCATAGTCCCTCCTATGGCTACAATAAGGATGTTGCTGAGGAGCACTGAATGGCAATGTACACCTTGGCCTCTCGTGGGCACAGTAAGACCCCTAGCTGCCATGGCAATCAGCAAACTATTATCAGCGTAGATTTGCCGGAGCTAAACTGCTGTACCTCGGGTCTGTAGGAGTTTGCCGTGGCCAGAAAGACATGCCCTCCCACTTTTAGACCCAGAAGTAGTTTTGGTCTGTAGTAGGTGTCAGCTGTGGGGTGGAACAGTGGGGTGGACTAAAAGAGGGTTTGCCAATGGATACAGATTGCCTCTGGCAGCTGCCACTTGTTGGCTCCTCTGGGATGGGCTGCCTCTGGATGCAGGCATGTTGCTGCTGTGGATAATAGCCTTAACATGGTTGACAGTATGGAGCAGTGTGTTGGAGATCCTTTCAAAAAAGGAGGCTCAGAACAATGCAAATATGGCAAATCCTGTGTCTTTGGATGCACCCTTGGAGATCAGAAGCTGCAGGGCAACCGAATTCTCCCTCTCCAGCTAAGTCAATCTTTCTCAGAGCTGTGGTCATGCATGTCAAGGCTCTCCAGCCCTGGGCTGTCCCTGATGGGGACATGCTTTTCCCTACTTTCAGCAACATTTAATCTTGTCATGGCAACCCAGCACAAGTGGTCATGTAGAGCCCCAGAAGTGACAGGCAGCAACGGACCACTATTCTGAGTGAGAAAATGCCACCAACCTCTTTGGGACTTACTTCTCTAAACTGAGAAAAGAATGATGCAAAAACTCTGCAGCACCACATGCATGAGAACAGGAGTATGTTGTCACTGTGAACTACACCTTTTTCATGAACTGCTCCTTAAGACCCTCATAACCATTGTACTGTTGGTACATGGAGCAAAGGTATTTAGAGATCAGGTGCTATGTGGAAAGTGAAATTATTAATGTCTGAACTGCTTTAGCACAATGCTGTTGCTGATGTTCAAATATTAGCAGAAACTGAGATGCAATTGCCGTGTCAAAATTGTGCAGTGAAGAAATTCTAACCTTTACCCTCAATTAATGTAATACTCTCGCCTGTCCCAATTTCCTGAGAAGCAAGATTACTTTGCCACTTTTACTCAAGAATGTCATTTTTACTGGTATTTTAGTGAGACAAAATCATAGCCTTGGGGCCTTGAAGTCCCACTTAGCTCCTGTGTACTCTTCTGCCCTGAAGGCTGAGTAAACTCCGAGTACAGATAAGTTATTCAAAAAAAGAGGTATCTGATCACTTCCAGACCATGAAATTTTAAGGATTCTGTGGTGAGCTTTAGTGCAGCTGGTGTGAATGGAAACCTTTCTGCTGATGATGGTGTGATCCAGGCAGGACGCCAACCATGATCTTTCTCCCAGAGAGTTTTACCAACATGGTATCAAAACTAGTCTCTACATAAGCCAAAGCTTCAGCAACAATTCCATCTGTGAGCTCAAACATGACTATTAATTTTGCCCGCAAAGCTCAGCTGCAAAGTGATATGGGATTAAAAAAAAAAAAAAAAGATTAAACCCCTCTTTTTCCTATTGACCGCTCCCACACCAGAGATTAAAAAGCAGCCAGGCAGACAGTTGATTTGACATTCAGCTGCACATCTCAGGGACATGACAGTCACTGATAGGATTTCCCCTCCCGTGTTCCGCACTGCTTAATTTCTAGAAATCTCCACCCTTTTGGCTGTGCGGAATCAAATGGTCCTGTTCTAGCTGAGGGGACAGAAACAAGCTGCAGGAGGAAAAGGAGGATGGAAACCACTTAGAAAAGCAGTAAAAAAAGGTTTACTGATTATCACCATAAAAACACTGATCAGAAACTGGTTAGTACCTAAAAGTCCTAAACAAGAGACAAACAACTATTTGTGAAAAAGAGAAAATATCTATTATCCGCTGTGTCCCTGAATTAAGGGGACACTTGCCCTCAGTATAAAATATGAGCAGGTATTAATATTTATATAAATTTTAATACTCTGTGAGAGTAATGTAAACTTATGCAGGCTTTTTCTAGTCTCTCAGTATCGTACAGTTGACTTCTAACTTTTAAAAAATAAATTATAAAAACCCTCTACTCCTTCTGATTTTCCACTGTATTATGGTCAGAGGCTCTTTCTCACTCATTTTCATGCTCGGTTCTCCATCATCTCTTTACAGCTCACAGAATTTCACCTGGTTCTCCCACTTTCAACATTTAATATATTTTCTTATAAAAATCTGTCTCTGGAACAGACTCCTTGCTAGAGACTATCTCGACCCCTTAACCTTTTGCAAATCAATATTATTATCTAGTCTTCCATAGCTATCTCTTTTGTATCTCTTGAAAAAAATACCAGAAATGAAAACAGATTTCAGATATAATAGTCTCAAAACCATATTGGCTTTTATTCCTAGGTTCTGCACAATCTGGCAGTAGATTTTCCAAAACCTAAACGAGGTCCTAGGAGCAGATTTCTGGCTTGTTTGAATATAGTTTCATTTCGATGGTTTGCTGTGATGCTAAGACGTGACTATGTAAAATGGGTGAAAATTCATGGTGAAGTGGGGTACAGCTGGGCACAACCTGAGATTAGTCAAAGTGGGTGCTTTGAGGCTTATACTGGTTTGTGCCCATAGAATAAATGAATCAAAGCTGTTAACAGGATGAGTTTTGATTCACCTCTTGCCCTGAAACTGTTCTTTCCCTTTGTACCTCCCTTGGCTCTCTGTTCCTTCTGCTTGTGCCAAATCAACCATTCACAGAGACATGTTAAAAATCAGGTTATTAAAGTAATTTGAGTTAACTCCTCCAGCCTCCCACAAATATTTTTTTAGAATTTACACAGCATCAATCATGCTGTGGGATCTTGTTTACTGCTTATATAAAGATGCATAAAATAGTATTCCTCAAACACACCTTTCAACAGCTTCCAGAAGCTCTGTCATACCCTGAGTCTGGGATTCATTCTGGGAGGGAGCAATGCCTTGCCCAAGTCTGAATAAATTGTCAGAACTTGTGGGATTCAGCTGAAATTTGTATTTTGGTTTTTAATACCTGCAACAGAAAAAACAGTGATAACCTTTGGAAGGTAGACAGAGCTAGCAGCAAACTAATACATAGTTTCCATAGGACCTGGGGGTGAGGAGCTGCTTGTAAAACTCATTTTAGTTAGATAATTGAATGGCGAAAATTGGGAAGCACTGAACTGAAACTCTTTAAATCAGAATGTACGTAGATATTATATTGTATGTTCTTGTGGCATTTATGCTTTCATCAGGTTGTTGTTGGGGTTTAGGATTTTTAAATATATTGCCTTTAGCCTGTCTGATAGCATATGTCAATGCTTCATTGCAATAATATTGGGGAAAAAAAATTCTTGGGGTCCCGTATTCTTCCAAATTGTTATTCTTGGATAGAAATGTTTTCCATCAATTACTCATAATACATAACTCCCAGAAATATTCTTTAACAGAGTGAGAAACCATGGGCTGAAGAGCCAGAGGGCAATAGGCAGGAGGAATCATTGTAGTAAGTGGGTTAAAAAAGAAAGGAAAACCTTTTAATAATGAGAATGGGAGAAAGAAAAATGAGGAAAAAAGAGATGGAGAGGTGGAAGAAAATGAAAAACAGGGAGAATGTATTGTCAGAAGTGGATGTGGAGAAGAATATATAAATATTTAAGAAAGATGAAGGCCTGAGGTCTTCTCTGCTTTTATTACATTGCCTTTTCTCTGCCTTTTCATGCCTGTTTCCTACTGTGATCTAATGCAAATTCTTCCTTACAGCCTCTGAAACCCTGCTGTAAAGACACAAGAAAGAAAATCCCTACATACATTTTGGTATGAAAAAGTAATTTTCCTGCTTGACAGGAAAGTGCCAGACGATCAGTAGATTGAGAAGATCCCTATGTCTCTGGCCCTTTGCTGGTCTTTGGGGTTACATCTGCACGACTAAAGTGAAGAGGGTGAGGGCAGGGCCACCAGCAGTGACATAGGAGTGCCCATGCCACGCAGCCACTTGCATGCTCCCAGGCACAGGTTTGGGCTGTGTTAGCTGCTTCCCCCAGAGGATAGCAGAGGCCATCAGGGTGCTGCTGGTGAGCAAGAGAGGTAAGGCCACCCTGTTTTCAAGAGACAAGCTTAGTCCTCGGAAGTGCTCTGTGCCTCACTGCTTGCCTTCACTGGTGAGAGGGAGCACCCGCTGCCCCTTTTATTTACTGGTTCCAACACAGGCAGAAGAAACTCCACAACTTCTACTCTTAGTCTATAGGCACCACCTGTTTAGCGCTATGTCCGCCAGATGCTGGCACTTGCATTTCCTCCTGCCTTTAGAAAGCTCCTCTATCTTATCTGATTTCTCAAGCAAAGCACTAGATTGAAAAAATGAATGTTCAGAGAAATGAGTCTTGCCTATCTCATATCCTATGCTCTTACATTTATTTCATTACAAGATTAATTAAGAATGATTTTCCTCTGAACTCACAGGAAAGAAGAGAAAACAGGATGGACAGTCATGCTGCTGGGAAACTCGTATCTCACCAGGTGCCTGAGGTGTCATGCCTTTGTCTAAATTTGTCATGTCTAAAATTTTTTTAAAAAAATTTTCCTTTAGGAAATGGCTATTATCACCACTTGCTCCCTCAAACACACCTGCTTGTTTTCAATACCCCTTTTCCCTATGGAGGTTGCTTTTCTTGCCACAAGTTACCCAGTAGAGGCAGATAAATGGTGATTCATCTGCATCAGCGTAAAACCAGCTACCTCAGCTTAAAACTTGAATGAGCCTGAAGACTTTTCCCGAATATGTGCAAGGTACCTTGAGATGCATGGATTTTTACTCACAATAAAAATGGCATGTTCGTAAATAAAAATGCAGGTCTATTTGAAGTAGAAAACTATGATGCTAAATTAAAAATACTGTTTCTCTGCATTTACTCTACTACCCCAAAGAACACTACATTCCAGTTAATAGATCATAGTGAGTAGCTGCTGGAGAAATGTCTTCAAGTGTTTCCATCAGCAAAACCTTCACAATCATGTCTGATCATAGCCTTTGAATATTTGCTGTTGTAGACCTCCAGAAAACGCCTTCCAGGGTAGGTTCAGATGATAGCGTCAGTGACCTGCAGCAAATAAGGCAACACGTATGGGTAAAAAGAATAATTAGAGATTCCCACCAAGAATAAATTAAGAAGGTGCCTCCCCATTTCCATTACTTTTACCCACAGCTACCAAAGCTGGTGGGTATTTTTTTCCCCAAAAAAGAACTGCTCCAAAATTTTCTTTAACTTTTTTCCCCAAAATGTCTTATTTTCATCAGCTCATACTCCTTATGAGAGAGAGCTGCGTGGACAGTGACAAACACCAGTGTGTGCCTAGCATACTGATTTACCTGGTCATTTATACTCTTTCCTCCATCCTTGTCTCTCTGTTTCCAATCCTCATGAATCTCAACTCAGTATAAAATACTGCATTCTGGCTATTACCCTGTGCCATTCACAGTAAGATTTCAATTAAAGATAGAGAGAATCATTAGGAAAGAAGCAGAACCTATTCTGGTACTGCATGCATTGAAGTTACTAACATTAAACTGATGAAAAAAGTAAGGCTGTCACTGAATTTGTTATTATATTTAAGCAGAATTTATTTGCAAAGTGTTCTTCATTGACATTTGATAGGAATCCTATATAAACAAAATATGTATTGAAGAAAAATGAAGGGACATAAAAAGAGTCTCAAAACAGTTATGTGTCCCAAACTGTTTTGGCAACCCAGATTTCAATCTATCCAATGATTTGGTTTTCAATTGCACATTGACTCCTATAGATTTTTTTCTGGGAAGGTTTTCTCTTTAATTCCTGATCTAGAAATATTAGCTCCAAATGGAAAGCTGAGTGCATCAGTGTGCCCTGGGAAGGTTTTTGTGGTGGCCATCATTCACCTAGCATTAAGCAACCACTTACACTCCTCACATGCAGTAAAAACCTCATATTTTGTCTCTGCAAGGGAGCTAAATGAGAGTTTTAATCCCCTTCTGCTTTAGTGCGATGGTGGTAGTTATTTATAGAACTGCTCTGGCAATGGGTGGGCATTGCAGATGGCTCTGTCTCACCACAGAGATAAATTAAGTAATTTGTTTCTGAAGGGGAGGTTTATTTATTGACCTCAATAAAGTTAATCTTGCTTTTGCCTCGAGCTCAACACACAACTATAATCCAGTGGGTTCATTTCACTTACTCCATGATTTTTCTGTCTTAAATTGCCCAGGTTTGTTTCTCTTTACATCCCTTATGTTTTAACATACCTCTGATTTCAGACCCCACTGCTTTAGGCCTATCTTCTGGTGTCATTTTCTGTGAGTGTTTCAATTTAGCTGGCTGCTTGGGACCCCACGCTCAGCTGTAAGTATGGTGTGAGTCAAAAACCTGTGAAAGTTGTGGAAATAGCCTTGAGGCTGAACTTCCCTCACAAGGGAGCCTGTTGCATTAAAATACAGGCTCAGGGCGGCCTGAGGAGAGGGGCCTCCCGCCATGCCCTCTCCTACCCATGGCTTCGCTGGCTCCCGCCCTCACGGGGACACTTGGGTGGCCATGAGCCCGAGTTGTCCCCTTGTCCCCTGACCTGGGCACATGTGCGTCAGAGGACATGCACTAAACTAGGCCTCCCCACGGGGATCAGACCCGGCATTTTTGCTTTTCTGTTACTAGCAAAGGCAGTGTGCACTTGGGTGCTGCTGCCGAACCGAACCATGGGCACTTTTGTAGCCAAATGCTGCTGCAGCCTCTATTGCGAGGTGACATTGTGGCAGTCAGGCTTTCCCCTGCCCTGCCAAGGCTGGAAAATCCAACCTTTGCCACAGCTTCAGGAGCCTGAACAATGTCATGACATTCATGGCACTCCCCTGTGTACTCCCTAGGGTTTCTCTTAGCTTGTTATCTCTAGGAACAGAAAAAATACAAATTACTCCTGAGGTCCTATCCCAAGCAGCACGATTTCTTATCATACAACACCATGAGCTAAAATTTATACACAAAGGCAATTAGAGAAGGAAAAAAAACCCACCCCACATTGCATTGAAATTCCTCACAGTACGGATCTCTTAACACCAAGCTACAGGTAAATCACCTTGCGGACTGACTATACTTTTTTGTATCAAATCTCAGGAAAGTCCATGCGACAGCATTCCAGGTACAGTAAATATGCATTGATGAAACAGCAAGTCCTTGCTGATGGCAGGTGTTTGTATGGTCTTGACGTGGCCATCACAGGTTCACAAACCAAGATAAAATAGTTTGCAATCACTTGCTTCCAGAGTAAATATAAAAGCTAATTTCACGGCTCAACGGAACTACCAGAAGTGCTACCTTCTTCAAGAAAATAAATTTCACTAAAAACTTTATTGCAGACTCATTGGAAGCTGTGAGATGTACCTATAACATGCAGACACTCTAGCTTCTCATCTAGTTTGCTAACCAAATACTGCAGTTTTTTTAGTGCCTGGAGAAATTAATAGACAATCTTCCAGTCCACATCTAAATATATGTATTTAAGATATTTCTACATTTTTCCTCTTTTTCTTTTTGAGCGAGTATTTGTACCAAAGATGTTAAATTCTGTAATCTTGCTTTACATATTAAAGTCTTTCTTTTACTTCTGTAATAGTCTGTCGGATCTTTTTTTCACTCTAAGAATTAACTCATGGCCTAATATTATGTTTAAAGGTGTAGTAAGGAAAATGGACAGTTTCTTTTAGTAATACTGCAATTCCTGGATCTAGTTCTTATCACCTGTGGGAAATTAATCTAGTATTCTCTTGGTACCCAACAGAATTTGCAGGAAATTGCATCTGGGCTTATTTTCTATTTCATTTGTAAAAAATCAGCATTACTTTTTAAATTTGGTGGCAATTCTGTGACACACTGTGCAAAATTAGGATTAGAGAACTTTCAGCCCAGGAATTCTCTGTATTGTCAGTAAGGTCCTTATGTCTGCCCAGAACATGTATGATCCCCAATCCATCACATTTTTATGAAACCCAGGAAATTTCCAGCACTTAGATTCATCTGCCCATTGCAGAAAGAGAAGCTACTTTACAAAGGTGCCTGTTTCTCTCCGTTGGCTGCGAAAGGAGCCTTCAGCACCTTAGCCTAAAATACCTGACTTCTAGAAGACTAAACTAAAACAGGAAAATCTTCTGCTAAGAGCAGAATTGCTCAGCTCTTCCATGAGCCAAAAGGAGTTCCATGTGTGTGCTTACACAGAAACGCGTTGTCTGTATTTTTCTACATTTCAGTCCTGTATTTTACCTGCCACCAGATTCACTTCACAAAACAAACTGCAAAATATTTTTTAGTTGCTGGAAAGAAACATTCTCAGTCTTTGGACTGTCAATGGCAATTTCAGTACTGCATATAGTACTCTAGATAAGAAATACACCTGTTTTTTCAAATTTTATATTAATTGATCACTGCATTGCTATGGAGGAAGCCTGTGTGATCAAACATGCTTTGGGTGACACACAGCAAACCATCTCCATTGCACTTGTTGTCTAAGGTTAATCACTAATCTTAGAACTAATTCCAGACAGTCGTCATATCTTCACCTACTTTCTAAAGAAAGCATGTTTTACATGATCCAGTTATAAAATTATTATATGGTTTAGATATTATAATTCTTTGAACATTTTGCTGTATCAGTGGCTTGATACCACAGTACTAGAATGATGTACTACTAGAATTTTATGCTACATTACTAAATTACAATTTCAGATCTGTTTTTACTTAAAAATCATTTCCATTAGTTCTATATCAAGGACTATAATTTTTCCAGGTACACAGGAACAATTAGTTCCTATTGAGTATGCAGAAGGTTCTTTACATGCCAGAAATGCCATGTGGCTAATGAAAACTGAGGGGGTTTCTGAGTCTGCATATTTTATTATATTAAACATGTTTTTTTCAATTCTGAAGATCACATTTGCTCAAGATGCAGGCCATCCTGAACTCTTATGCAATAGCATAAAGACATTTTTTGCCAGAGGAAAAATGAATCAGTGCTGTTTCATGTGTTAAATTTAGTCATACATATGCTGCCATATAAAACACTGTGACAATCAACATCACTTATGTTGTGATTGTTAAAGTGGAATCCAATTAACACTGCCAGTAATTTTAGCTATGGTCTTGCTACTGTAGTAAAAGTTCCCTGAAAAGTGAAATATTGCCTCAATCATGTGTAATCACCATAATTTTATCTTACGAATTTTGGATACCCATAGAAGATTACTTGAGCAGAATATTTATACGCTTGAAGATTTTTCAGGTTTTGTAGATTAATTAAGTGCAGAAATATGTTGGAAGCTGACAAGTAAAATATTTCAGAGGAAAACTTAAATACTATTAATCGGCAATCAGCCACATATGCATTTTAGTTGTTTTTCCTAATGACATTCACTATTCACAACTAACATTGAATACAACCATACTCTGCAAAAGATAATCTTAATCTCTTTCTTCTAAAAATCAGTGTCAGGTTTGTTGTTTGTTTCAGCCACAATAAGCAAGAGCCTGGGGAGAGCAGCATCTGCTTGGAGCTTTGGCCACAGAAGTGAGGTCTGATGCTCAGAGACACGCTCTCCTCAGATTTTGTCAGTAAATGAAATCCCTGGATGGGGTATAACAATACAGCATCTGTCTTACAGGAATTACCCAACCCTTCATCCAGTCTGGTCTTTAAGGATTTTGATGGTGCTGCAGAATTCCACAAAGGCCATTTTCAGTTCACCGTTAAAAGTGTTGTGCTTAAACAGTAGAAGTACTGCAGATCAGATGTGGACAGCCTTGAGTGGGACTTTTTACAGGGTATCGTGACTCTCTGTCACTATCTGCTCATTGCCGTTTGTTCTGATTCTCATGAGAAGGATTTTTCTGCTGAAAAGGAAAAGAAGGTGTGGTGGGTTGACCTTGGATGGATGCCAGGTGCCTACCAAACTTGTCTAGCACTCCCCTCCTCAGCAGAACAAGGGGGAGAAAATAAGATGGAAAAAACTTGTGCGTCAAGATAAAGGCAGTTTAATGAAGCAATAGCAAAAGTCGTGTGCACACAGAAGCGAAGGAAAACAAAAGATGCTCTTCTCTAGTTCCCATCAGCAGGCAATGTTTGGCCACTTCCCGGGAAGCAGGGCTTCAGTGTGCATAGTGGTTGCTCCAGAAGACAAATGTTGTATATAACAAATGCCCACCTTCCTATTTAGCTTTTATACCTGAGCAGACGTCATATGGTAAGGAATATCCCACTGGTCACCTTGGGTCAGCTGTCCTGGCTGTGTCCCCTCCCAAGATCTTGCCCACCCCCAGCCTACTGGTGAAGGGGGGAGGGGGGGAAGGTTGCCAAGACAGCCTGGGTGCTGTGTGAGCCCTGCTCAGCTGTAGCCAAAACCCTGGTGTGGTGTCACCACCTTTCTACCTACCGGTACAAGCACAGCACTACGGGGGCTGTTGTGGGGCTCAGCCAGACCTAATGCAGAAGGAAGGCAGGCTATCGGGTAACAGATGTGATTCCCACATTTTCTAAACACAGATAAGTAGACTGTGCCTGGGAAGCATTAATCAAATTCCTGTGGTAGGTGCCATGGTTTTACCAAGTGCTTTGTTCTCTATTTATTTATTTATTTATTTGTTCTGAAGTTCCTAGTTAAGCCTCAGACACTTTTTCTACAATCCTCTTGTGTATAATTACATAGTAATAGATAATTCCAGAGCAAAATCCTGGTCCCATGGATTTCACTTACAAAAATTAGGTCAATTGCCTTTATTGTCAGAAAGACAAGTCAAAACAACCTGAGCTTCTGGCCTGCCTTTAGATATGCTTTTAACATCTCAATATATATGCTACTCTTTATCTTCGCTAGCATCGAGTGATGGCTGAAGGTAAGCCAAGTTTTGCTATTCAGGTGTAAGACCCAAGGGACACCTAGCAATCTGGTATGTACTCAGAATTGCACATCAGGGCTGCCAGAGTTCTTTGTCAGTGGATGCTTATGGAAGAAAATGTGAGAAAGTGGAGGCAAGAGATAAATTGCAGGATTTTCAATGGGATTTGCACCTCCTTATACTGGATTTGTTATCTAATACTTTGTATCCCCACAATAAAAACTTGTTCACGCAAGCTTTAGAGGATAAATGAGTTCCCAGAAGTGAAGGAGAGTAACAATACTGGTTATTTAAATGCACTTCTGCTTGATTTTTCTTAAAAAACTAGGGAATATAAAAAACTACCAGATTATTCACATATTCGTCAAGATTTTACCTATCTGATGATTGCAAGGCTTGAATTTAAAAACAAGGGAAAAAAGAATCAGCATGATCTTTTTTTTTTTTTTTTTTTCTTGACAGGCATTACAGAATAATTTCAAAATAAGACTTCCTGGTAGGAAGCCTACAGCAGCAATGTATTAGATAGAGAGATGTAGCATTCTAGATTGTTTCTGTGTCTGTTATTTATGGCTGCGATATTTATACATGTACCATGCTATAGCTATAACACGCATCATAAAATTGAACCATCCTTCTCAATAATAAGCAAATCAAAATCATATTAGGTTGTTATGGAAACGTATATACACAAACCCTCTCCCCCTAAAGATTAATATGTGCTTTATCTATCTTTTCTCCAAAATCAACATTTACTGGGGACATTAAAAGATTATGTCCCCATAATCCATGGCAAACAATTTTCCTGCAAGCCCCCTCTACTGTCAGATGCACTGTAATCCTTCTTTCACTCTAGCAGGCATAATCCTACTGCTACATCAGATACCAAAACACAGCTGCTGCTGCTGCTGCTAGGACACAACTGCCTTCCCCCACCATCCATGCCCAACACGAAGCAGCCTGCCTTCAGCTGTGGCGCAGGTTAATGCTGCAGCCCACGTCGTTGCGTATCTGTCAGTTGGAGCAGCTCCAAATGAAACAGATCAAGATGCTAACGTGGTTCTTTTTTGTTTTCATGAACCAGAGGTAGGTTTCTCTCTTATTACCATCCCAAGCTATCTGGTTTGTTCTTGTGCAGAGGAATCCATGTTTTACTGTACCATCTGTGTTTTGGATTTTCTTTTCTTGCTATAAATTACAGTAAAGAGTACATGATTGAAAACATGTGCCCTACTGTAATGTAATATGAGGGGTTTGTTGCCATTCAAAAACCACTTAAGGTGAATTCACTGTATTAGCAGGTCATCAAAACTCCCTACATTGCATTACCATCCAATATTCAGTTTTCTGTCTTGAGTTATTCTTTATTAAAATATGAAGTGAATTACTGCACAGCAGGAACCTTGCCAGGCAAAAAGTTATTAAATCAAGCGCAGGAGACATAGGTTTGGCTGAAAAACAGTACCAGTGGTTGCCTCATTTCTGCTCTGATTAGTGGCGAGACTTGTCAGAACACCTGCCTTACCTTCTCCTGTGACTCACAGCCCAAAATGCTCTCAGCTGCTCAGTAAGGATTTATAAAGACATCTGCTTTTCAAAGACATCTGACTTTCTCTTTTTTTTCTGCTTGGGACCACCTGCAAGAGTCCTGTGCTGCATTAAATTTTACATACAGAAATGGCAGCCACCTTCAGTGCTGTCAAAAAGAATCAATTAAATATTCCACATCTGACTCAATACATGGCTATAATCAAGGGTTTTCTTATTATTTAACTACTAGGAATTTTAGATGAGGATCCCATTAGTTTCTCTGCCTGCTAGATGTTCTGCCGCAAAAGAAAAATAGCACAGAGTGTTTTTCTTTCTCAGGAAAATCTGACTACATTATCCAGGACTTGACATAATTGAAACAATTTTCTCGAATCAGAACAACCATTTCTGTCCTTATATTGTAACTGTTCCTCTTGACTTTAGACATTGCAGGCTTGAAAGTGTCTCATGCTGTACTAGTGGGCCTTGTGAATACTGAAAACCAGTCATTCGGTATTGCTGGCGTGTATCTTGGACAACAAATGCTAACCGTTAAGAGGGAAACCATGACCTGGGCAACAGTAGACTGACAGATGCAATGTGACAGCAGTAGGGGGATCTCTTTCTGTCCCTTGAAGTCAAAGCAGGTCCATCAGTGAGAAATCCATGTTAGGAAAGGGAGCAAAAAGGCACCAGAGGGGGTTTCTGAGACTGAGAGAGATGTAGCCAGGCTATGAAACCCTCTGCATCAAGCAGACATGGGAAGACTGCTGCAAAGAGCAGGGAGTGAATGTAGACAAGACTCAGAGATGATGGAAATAGAGAATCAAGTTTTGATCGTGGTTGGGCAGAGGTCTGTTCAGTGATAAATGGCATAAGAAGAGGACCAGGGATTGATTGTTCCCTTTCTCTTTCAGTATAGCAGCTAGGTGATACCAAGGCAACTGTGAAGAGGCAAGCTCAAAGCAATCAAAAGTTTTTTTTTTTCTCATGTGGTGTAGTTAAGCTGTAAACCTCCTTGCGTAAGGATGTGGATGTTAAAAGTTTTTATTGACTCAAGGGAAGGCTTGATAGATTTCTGAAGAACAAATCATCTTCGTTAAAAAGAATATAGAGAATATAGCTTAGAAAGTATCTGAGTCTTGTTGGAGATCAGAGAGTGCTTGGGGATCATACTGCATAGCTCCTCCTGCTCTTACAGTCTTTCCTAGGCATCCACTTTTGGTTAGTATCAGCAATAGGATACTGGATTTATCAGAACCTTTAGTCTGGTCTGAGCCACTGTCATCTTCTGAATATGAATGTCATGGACGTTTACCATGGATTTCAGAAAACAAGCAAGAAGCAGACTAAGGAAATTTAATTAATCTCAAACAATGGACTCACGCAAGGTTTGTTTGGTTGACATGCCGGCCATTTCAGAAAGCAGTTGAACTCAATATGGTTGAGTTGAATGAGTTGCCTTCTGAAATTGCTTCTGAAATGCCAACTTGTTCATGAACCATTAAAAAAAAATTACATCATGCAAGTGATACGAGGCTTATCTTGGCAGCTGTTGTTGGCTGTTGAAACAGGTTGAAAGTTAATTAGAAAGCTTAACTGGATTTGATAAATTGATGTTAATCCTGATGAAACATCGATACGTAAACAAAGTCTAGTACCAAGTCACGCAAGTGAAAGGGCAATTACACCCTGCCACTGCACACGTGTTCTCAGCAACCACCTCTACTCAACAACCTCATTTCAGGCACTTGTCTTGGGTGCCCATGGGTTTTCAGGAGCACTGCTGATTACACAGGGCTGCTTTCAGATCTGAGATCCTCCCCAGAGGCCATCACCTCTGACAGGAGAATGAGCCACACTTGCATTCTTGACTAGTGTGGCATACTTGTATATAGCTGATGCCCATGTCACACTGCACAGAGCGCACCCCAAAGTCACAGAAAGGCAAAGCTGAGATGCTGCTGTACTACCACAGTGCTAAACCACCACCAGACAACACCAGGGAACCTGGGTACATGTTATCACAGTCCCCATAACTAGCCTCGTGCCATGGTTTGCACAGTCCATTCTGCTTTTTTCAGCAGCTTTCTCTGTCCACAAGGGAAGTGCAGAGCTGTCATGAATGAGCTATGGGTAGAGCACCTTGGGTTGCAGTGAGGTAAGAAGGGAGGAGAGCCTCCCTCACCAGACAAGCCTGGAGGAAACGTGATCCCAACACCTTCCTCTGCATCAGGAGATGAAGTTCCTCAGAGGGAGTTTGCAGCAGCAGGGAGGTTAGCAGGTGTCCCCATCCACCGCCCCCAAAATCCCACCAGGTCCTTCCTCCAAAAACCTTAACAGTTCTGTCGTACTTGGCAGTAAACATGATCCTCTTTGGTATCATGTGCTGTCACAGAGCCTGACGATACTGCTTGTCACAACTGCCAGTACATTTTGTCACTGATCGTGTTTTTAGGAAAGAAGCTGAAACGGTCTCCTCCCCCACCCCTTCCCCCTCCTCCTGGATCAGAGACACTGCGCTTGCTTCAAAGGTCATGAAAGAAGAGTCAGCCTTTCTGAAAGCTTGACCTAGATTTTTGCTAGTTTTAAAGGTCAAGACAGACCCTTTGACACTGGTATAAGACTGGAGCCATCTGATGTCCATACTGCTGCTGGGCTGCACTGCCTCGAGGCTGTGCAATTCAGGCACTAAATCTCATTTCAGTTTCCACTTGGTCTTCAAGATCAGCTGGGAATTGTAATAATTTAGCACACATTGAATGAGAAGGACCACATCTGAGAGGAAAGAATACAATCCCTTCACATCAGAGATAAAAGAAGCTCTTTTGAGTCACGGTTGTTGTCTTGGAAGCTAGAAATAGAAAGTCATCAGGAGGGTTTTTTTTATCCTGTTATCATAGGGGAGATTTGCTGAACGATCTGAAATGCTTCTCCTATGTACTTTGGGACTCTGAGCCTGACTTTATCTAATACTCAGCTAGTCTCAGCATGCAATGCTGTGGATGAAATTTAGGTCTACAAAATTAATAATTATCCTAAATCATAAAACACATCTTTGCCAAAGGCAGCCACTCCAAAGGCAAAATGGGAGTCATGATGTCGTGGTTTAAGCCCTGCCAGGGACTAAGTACCATGCAACCACTCGCTCATCTCCCACCCTTCCCCCCTGTGGTGGGGCTAGGAGGAGAACTGGAAAAAGGTAAACCCCATGGATTGAGATAAGAACACTTCAACAATTGAAATAAAATATAATAATAAAAAACAATGATAACAATAATGATAACAACAAGAATTGTAATGAAAAGGGAGACAACAAAAAGAGAGAAATAATCCCCTCCCTGAAAAACTCCAAGTGATGCTCACCACCTGCTGACGGATGCCCAGCCAGTCCCCAGGCAATGATCAGTGGTTCCTGGCCAACTCCCCCCAGTTTATATACCGAGCGTGACATTCTGTGGTATGGAACATCCCTTTGGCTGGTTGGGGTCAGCTGCCCTGGCTCTGCTCCCTCCCAGCTTCTTGTGCACCAGCTCACTGGCACAGCATGGGAAACCTGGAGAGTCCTTGACTTGGAATAAACACTACTTAGCAACAACTAAAACATCAGTGTGTTGTTGTTATTCTCATACTAAATCCAAAACAGCACTGTACCGGCTACTAGGAAGAAAATGAGCTGTATCTCAGCCAAAACCAGGACGTGATGTGCAATTTTTCACAAAAGCACCTCAATACAACTTGCTTTGTGTTAAAGTTGAGCGCTGATTCAGGCTGTGGCTCTGCTTCCCTTTGAGTTCACCTAGCAGATGAAAGATGCATAAGCATCTGGTAAATGCCTCCTGCTCTCACAGTTTGCCTTCTTCAATACTGTGACCCTGGCCCACGAGTGAGGTTTAGGTAATCTAGCAGAAATCGGTGGTCTTTCCAGCAAACTTTCTATATTAAGCTGTCACCTCTCCCATGCAGTGTTTATGAAATGAGTTTCTTTCCAGTGCCACATTTAAGCAGATTGGGCTGAAATACAATTTAAATCTTTCTTGTATATTTTTTTCCGCCAAGACCCAATACTGTATAGTTTGCACAGATTTTATAGAGGGTGACTTTACACAAAGGGGTTCAGACACCACCAAATGCCTCTCGGGCCCTGCAGAAGTCAGATTTTCAAGCAGCTATAGGATGGTGCTGATGCAGGTCAGGTCAGCTCTGCTACCAGGCATTCAGGCAAGAGCTCCATCAATTCCAAGCAGGGGCAAAGCAAACCTGCACCCACCATCCAGACAGACCCGCTTTTAGCATTTTTTATCATCTTCCAGAAACCAGTTTTCCTGTTTGCTTTGTACAGCCGCTTGGCTGCAGTGGCACTATGTACACTGTTGAGACAGGAATCCGCACTTTGTATGTGCTTCATTCTCAGTAAAGGATCATTTACAGCTGACTAAGGCCTGAAGATAAAACCGTAATACTATTAATATTTCAGAAGCGATCTGGTTTAAGTGCAGACACTATAAAATTGCTGTCCAAACTGGCCAATACAGAGCTTTCGTATTCTGGGTAAAAAAAGAAAAAAAAAAAAAAAAAATTGAATACATTTCTTTTTCCCCTACTAAAATTCAGGATTTTCAGCAATTCTAAAGAAAATCCAGAGAGAGAGGGATCTGCAGCAAAACATGTCATTACACGTTTTAAAGACAGGCCATGAACACAACATGTGGATGGTACCAACAAAGGCTGTAACCTCAGGGTTATTCTGGGAAGGTAAATTCCCTACCTATGGTTTAGACCTTAGGAGTTTATTTGATGACTTTAACAGACCAACCTTTTCCAAGGTGCCTGTGAAGACAAAGCAATGCATAAATGCCACACGGCAGAAAAGGGGGTGGGCTGGTGAGAAGTCAGGATTACAGGAAAGACGCGGGGTCAGGCTTGTGGGACACAAGGTCGGCAGGACCTGCTTCATCGGGTCACCAAGCACACATATCACCAGCCTGCATTTTAGAGAGTTCAAATCTGGCAAATTTAGTTGATTTTTGCATTTACTTTAAGTTGGATTCACCAATTTTTTAGGTTTTTTAGAACAATTGTTGTAATTACTGCCTTGTTTTCCTATCAGAAGGGTCTGAATTTCAGTTTAATACGCCGCAGCCTAGAAGGAAACCTGACCAAGATATAAACGATTTCTGATAATATCAATGCACAAAAGAGTTTAAAAAGTTATTTATATGAAAATGTATAATATTGCTAATCTAGGAGAGTTTTTTATTCTGGGATATATTCATAACGTGTATGTGACGCTGAAAATAGCTACATCCAAATTCCAGCCAAGTCCCACTAGATGGCACCCGGAGCCCCAGCAATTCTTGGTCACAGGCTGCAGCTACCAAACACATGCCTTAGGCTTCATAGTGTCCATGCTTCATTAAGATTTATAACAATTTTTTACTGAAAGCAAAGCAGTTTCGAACGCCCATTTATCATACCATGTCACGTGTGCATTTTTGATGGATAGTGATTTCCAGTTTTCTCAAACATCAATATGGTAAATAAATAATTCATATGTTGAAAGGGTATAGATCATCCCCTCACTTAACGAAAACTGACATTCGTTTTCAAGCGCACCCCTTGGATTCTTTGTATTAAAAGCTTGTTTTATAATTGTGATATGAGGTAATATGGTAGCTTGAATAATAGAATAGTTTAACAGAGACGGGAGCAAACTTAAACAGAAGCAAAGGAAATGCTGAGCACAGTTCTAAATGGCATTTTTCAAATCTGTCACTGTACTCAGCGTACCAGCTGCCAAAGACCCAGCAAGGGGACTCTGCTCAGAATCCAGGTCCAGCATTTTTATCTGCAATCCACCCATATGCAGTCGCCAAAGGAGATGATGTGACCTTGGAAGCTCTGATCTGACTCTCCACAGTTGCGGAGTTCCGATAAGCTGAAACTAAGGCACAGGCTCCTTTTTATCATCTTTTGATTTTCCCAAGCCAGAAGTTCATACATTTTTGCTCCTCTCTAGCATATTACTCCCCAGAATTTTGTTGACTTGATCCATGTAACTCATGCTGACTTTTCATCTGTTAAATAGTGAGAAACACTGACTATTTGGGGAAAATTTCACTAAACAGCCAGGGGCTAGTGTAAATAAAGGGTGATGGCAGACATTTGTCAATGCTCAGTTTTAAATTATTTTTTGAAAGATAAACTAGTGTGCAGAGAAACTTGTGAGTAACTAATAGGTGTGTCTGGGGAACATTACTTGCAGTTTAAAATGTCATGGGAATTCAGACCAGGAAAAAAAATTCCCTTAAACCAGATTGTGTGAGGAATGTTTGTTCCCCTACATGATTTCCTCCACATGATGGAAACATGAGGCATTTCCTAAGATCCTAACAAACTCCCTGATGTTCTCATTGCCTTAGTCTCTCCTGCTCTGTTCCTCTGTATTTTTTATGCTTCTGGCTTATCATATGCAAATATTTGATATTTGCTTGTTGTAGGAAGTGTTGTGCAGTTTCTGGTACAGTGCAGGTGTGTTGGCCATTTTTTTCTGGCCTTTCTGAATCTACTGTGATTGTTTGGGGACCTTTATGACTGCTGGCATTGAATGATCACCTGCAGTTTCAAGGTACAAACTTTGAAGATTTTTTTAAGCCTCTGCTCCTATATAGATAATAATATAAATTATACTGCAACACTAGGAGCTGTTGTTGTTAATATTAATATTATTATTAATAACAATAATAATTTATCCCTTATAAATGACACTAAACTCTCTTTTGCTAAAAAATCACTACCCCTACATCCCCCAAAACTGGGTTGACTAAAATGTGACTCAAAGATCACCAGAACATCTTGACTGTGATGAGGGGAGGGATATAAAATTCATAGCATAGGACTTCTGACTTTGAAAAGTGACTTTATTTAAAAAGAAACTTCATCATTATATTATATATCTTGGCTTTATTCCCAGTAGGTGTAAATGTGAAAGAGCTTATCACATTGATGCTCCAGTGGTGTAACTGAGCTCAGAATCCCCTTCCCAACAGGCAGAATCAGACCCATCAGGTCACAGGTGCCAAGCAGCCTCAGAAACCTCAGTCGTAGGCTCCTGAAGGGACAGAGGAGGTTGTGAGCAGAAGCGAGAGGACAAAAGTATGTGAATAAGGATTTAAACATGTACCCTCCAAGAAAACTATTATCTATGGAAAGAACCTGGATTCCAAAGTAGAGCTTTTGGTGGAAAAGCTAACTTAATCAAACATCCTACCAGGTATCCAGCAGAAACCATATTAAATTATTTATGTTATGAAAGCAATTAGCATTACTGAAGTGAGAAAGTGACTTTCCTCTGGAAGGCGCTGCTGAAAATTATAGACCTACTACAGCAAATCTCACACTGAGCTGTGAATGTAGTGTCTATGAAGCTTTTAGTCTCTCTGAATCATGAAGTGTACGTTTTGGAGTATGGAGTGCAAAGGAGATAATTCTCAGTGCTTTGGATAAATGACACTTACTTCCCTCTAGCCGTAGAGGATGAATTAATCAGCTCTTTCTCTGTTGTATCTTTCTTGCAGAGGGAATTAACGACAAGTCCTTTAATTTTTAATTCAGTTCACGATAAGTAGAGCTACAATGCGTACTACAGATACAGCCATGCACATAACTGCAAGTATCACATCATTGGTGACAAGCACAGCATTCATAAAATGAGAATGACCCGTTTACACATAGCTCCCACATGACTGTAACATCTGCAGGAGGAAAAAGAAAAAAGAAAATGCAGAGTTCCCACGAGGCAAGGTAATTACAAGGAAAAGTCCTAAAATGTAATTTCACTACTTGCCCTGTAACATGCCAAACACCTGCCAGCTCCACGATGCTGGATCCTGCAGGAGCTGAATCAACTCGGCGTTCTGGAGTATTCAGCGTGCTTCGGGACAGAACCTTGCTGATCCTGATGCTCCATATGAGTAGACAATATCGCTACTGATTGCAGTCTCTGATGGGAAATATTGCCTTCCATTGTATCTAGATCTTATCACCTCAAGTAGGTATAATATGAGAATATGCAAGTGGATGTAATCAGCTTGGAATGTGCTTTGTGCAATTCTTGAACCGGATTTGCAGCACCAACCTTTCATTAAATTACATTACTGAAACCATAAAAACTGTCTGAATTTAAAAAAAAAAAATCACATGTGCAATCGTATGAAAATCTTTAATCTTAATATTTCTTTTGGGAAAGCTTTTCTCTGTCAGTCTTCCACTCCCATAATTAAACCTTTGTACAACCATTCAAAGCAATTTCTATTAGTGAGCTTGTATTAATAACTGAAAAGACCACAGACACAAATCAGACAAACCAAAAAGATTTTCCCAGATACCATGAGATACTGTTTCTGTTTCCTTGTATAATTCTTAAATCCTTCTCATAGCTTTTGCTAGAAAGTTGAGATTCCACTCTTACCCTCAAAGATGGAGGCTCCTGGTTTTATCAGGAAAACTAGCAAATGCTTATTTGAATCTTACCACTTTTATTACAAGCCATGAATATTACACACAGAGGCAAAGTCTCATCACTGTATTTTGGAGGACAGTAGTAGTGCAATCAGAGGTCAGCTAATGAAACTTTAGGAAATTTCTCCTTCTCCATGGCTTCCTACTCCCAGTCTCTATATACAATTCAGCTAACACCTAGGACCCATGTGCTGTTTATATCCGTATTTTGTTACTGAATCAAATGCAATGTCATTAACGCCATGCTAAGGGCTAGCAGCTACTCCCAATAGTATTTTATCTGTACTTTTCTATAACAAAGGTCTTCGCTGGTCATTAAGAAATCCTTCTGTGTTAGAATTTGGTGGAACTTTTCCCACTACTTTCAGCCAGACCAAGAAACTCTCCAGAATATTTTGTTTCCCTGTATATTTTAACAAAACTGTTGGTGAATCCATTGTTTTACTGAAGTGATAAAATTCCTTGTGATTAGGACAGTAGCAAATGTGTTTGTTTATTTATTTTGTATATAGTAATTTTTTTCTACAGGACCAGACTTTGATACATGACAGCAGCCAATAAACACAGGCATCTGTTTCTTTTCTTTGTTGATGCTGAGTTTTCTTCTTATTTCTTTCTCTGCTCATATTTTTATATTTGGACATTTGTATCACTTGGAATGCTATTTACACTCCTGAGAAACAGTAGTTTCTACTTTTGTACCATCCAGTTCTCCCACTCAAGAAATAAGCAGCATATGTGTCCCTCCCTTCCTCTCCAGTTTTTACATGACTAAACAAGTCTGAACTTTTCATAATAAAGAGAAGTATTTAGAAGGAATACCATAACTTTGTGTATTATTATGTGAGCCAAGCTGGAAGACCTTCTTTCATGCTGAATTCGTTGCCTCAGTGCAAGGGAACAGTCTACAGTCTGGAGAAATGAGCTCAGTGAACAGGCAGCCATCTAGGCTAACCCCTAAAAAACCCCTTCCTTCTGAAATTTATGTGTCTTAATCAGAGCACCACTAAAGAGCTTTAATCTGGCCTAGATTTATAGCTGCCTTCCAGAGTCACGAATGGAAAGGAGATGGTGGTGTCTTCATTATTCCTTCTCTGTGAGGGGATTCACACTCCCTTCCAGGACCTGAAATTCACAGCTCACGGTTTGGACTGTGCGTGTTAGGAGCTGTCAGACGCAGTAGCCCATTCAAGGCAGCTGCCACGGTCTGATGGCTCCATGCCCAGCCAGGAGCAAGGCTGAGCATGTGTGCCCGATAGGCACACGCACACAAGCATATACACATGGAAGCATATATACGTGGAGAGAAAATGCAGCACTTCAGCAAGCACAGCACAAAAGGCCTGATCCTGTTCCCCTCTCTGGCTGAGCAGGATGAAAGCCCATTAGTGGAATATATGTAAATACATATGCATGTGAGAGTAGCTGCCCCTGGATCCCAGCCTCCCCTGCTGCTGGCACTGGGGCATAGGCAGCCTTGGGACACTGCCCTGATCCCGTTATTGCTGGTACTCTGACTTGCACATACCTGTGTGCATGCACAAACACCCCTGGTACACACACCCATTGTGGGGATCAGGCACAGGGCATTGCAGACACAACAGCCTGTTTACACATTTTATCCCTTCTCCCCTCTGTTTTTCCACACTTGTTCACTCTACCTTACATTGCTCCCCTGCTCCTTCACGTTTATAGAAGATCTGTCTTAAATCACTTTGCACAGAAACCATTACTCACTAGGTTAAAGTGTAGTATCAGTCAAAGGGAGTATCAGTCAATGGTCTTGCTGTCACCCAAGAGGAACCTAGGTCTCTGGCAGCATGACATCCACCTAACAACAGAGAGCCGGGATTTAAACCCTGTGGTGCCATCAGACCTCTACAGGTAAGCAGGACAGTCTCTGCTCTCATTAATGCTTTGTAAGTGGGTTAGAGCACAAACCAGAGGCCAGGTCTCCTTCCAGGTGCCCGAATCATCAGATCACTGGCTCATTCTCACCACCCCCATCTGTCGCACCCACCGCTTTGATGAACCTACCATCTTCACCACATATGAACTGCTGTATACAGAGCAAGTCTGGATGCTCTTCTGAGAGTTTAGGCTTGCAGCTTCCAACCCCCTTCAGCAGAAGAAGAGGCTGAGCCCAAATTCTTTCCTCTTGAATGCTGATCCTTGAACATCTGCACAAAAAGAGGAAAAGCAGCAATGCCAGCTCACTCTCCAGCCATGTATTTGGGAGAGAACTATCTAGTCATTATGACATGAATGACTACTGGGCTGAGTCCCCACCTGAGAAACACCATTTTACAAATCATTATGCAGATTAATGTGAAATAGTTGCCGAGTTTTTGTAGACACCAAAAATTACAAGGAAAAAAATTCAAATACCTGGGCAACGCTTTACATTGGAAACACGAATATCTGTGGAATTAAAGCATCTTGAGAGGTAGATAGCAATTTTTTAAGAGCTGGATTTTGGGTTTCTACCTACAATGGAAATTTGGAACAAAGTAACTGAGACAGCCTACCCTTCTGTACTTGTAAATCCTATCCGGCATCTACCTCTATTGTGTGTCTACCTTGTAATCCTGATGGGTTCTCTGGACCTTGTCTTTGCAGTTTAAATATAAGCTGCTGAGCACGTGCAGAAATGCTCTACTCCGAGCTGCCAGGCATGTGAGCTTTCACAGCCCAGCCCAGCACATGTGCAGACAAGCCTCCAAAGAGCGCAGATAAAAGCATGTGCACCCGGCATCTGTTCCAAGAGACAACCACAGCTTCAGAAGTGAGTGACTCAGCAAGTCAGCACCTGAACAGGGACATCACCTATGTTTCCAGAATTTCAGCATAAGAAACTTGAAATATTTTTTTTTTTTTTACTTTACTACAAAAGAAATACATTCAACTCTTCCAACTATAATTCTCCCACCTCTTCTTCTTTAACCTTGCAATCTCATGCAAGAGCACACTCCAAATTGTATCAATTCCTTAGAAAAAATATAATAAGAATAGTCTTTTCTTACCCTGTTGATGTACAGATATGCTTTTTTTGGCTGTGGGGTTAACAAGCATGTGAAGAAAATATGTTTTATTTTGGATAGCAAATCAATATTTCTGTTACCAAAAGAAAAATATCTCAGTGTCTCCTTGGAAGGACTAAATGATCCTAGAAGTTCTAGTCCAATAGACTGACATTAAAAAAAAAATAATCCCCAACTAATGTGAGCACATTAACAGTTTATGTTATTTCTTCTAGCCAAAGTTCCCAGTTTTTTGCAGCCATTATTCAGCAAAAGCTTCCTCACAGCACTGTGAGAAAGACAAGCATTGCTTTCTCCACTTTCTATATAAATAAGCAAGCTCAAGGTAGGTTAAATGACACCAGGTAACACAAGAAAGCTTCAATCCCAAATTACGGCAGTTGCTGCACCACTAGAAGAAAGGGCTGATAACAGAAAATCCCAGTGCTAATTTATCGTCAAAATGTATGAAATAACCTGTGTATGGATTCACCGTTAACATAAAGAACTAGCATTCCTCCTACAGACAGCAAGCTTATTTACTTAACCTGGGGTTCATTTGTTATGCATTTTTAAGAAAGAGAAGGCAGAGAAGATGAACTTTCCTCTTTCCCATTAACCAAGCTCTCCTAAGGCAGATATGATGTGTAGTGTCACAGCCGTGCCTAAGTGTTCTGCACTGAGGCAAGAGTATTTCACCTGCAGTTTTACAAGCTACTAGTAATTGACTGGAGGTTCTCACTGAAAATGTGATGTAAAAGGTGTCAGCTCAGGCTTCAGGCTAGGTTAATAAGAGAAAAAATGTGTTTGCTGGCAAATGCCAGGGAGGGAGCAAGCACCCTGGCCATCACCTGCCTCAGCTGACATGCAGTAACTTATTAAGGTTCAGAAACCCACTAGTGTGCCTGAACCATTAGAGACAAAACAACATATCACCCTAATTAAAATGCAGCTCTGGAAGCTGCCCTTCAGGAGTAATGGTACGTGCGATGCTGGCTCGATTCTGTTTCAAACAGAAGGGATAGTGATTATGCAGAGTCATGAGTTCACTTTATAAATGAAGGAATAACATTATGATGGAGCTCTTGGAAACAGAGAAGCAGATGCAAAGCTTTCCTTGTAGGATGAGAGGTGATATATTAGTGCTGAATAAAAGCTTGTTGAGTACTAAAAGGGTTTATTTTTATTGGGCATTTTTTATGCCTTTTTCCTCCATTAAGCTGTGTCTACTATAAAGTATTAGAAGAACTTACATTACTTTTATTTTGTAATTGTGTTTTTCTTCAGGAAATAAACATCAGCATTGTGTTGGCAGCAAGTGAGTCACCTCCATCCCACCCAGTTTCGGGACTGCTCCAAGGCAGTGGTGCAGGTGGGCAGTGGGTAGGGTGCAGGGCTGCCAGGAGGAAGGGGAGAAGGGAGGAGTGTCACAGCCTGGGAGCCACCTTGCCGGGGAAGAGCCTTGGGAAGCCAGGCTACCTAATGCTCTTGGTGCTGTCAGCAGGAGGGCAGGGGGTGATGAGCTGGCTGTTGTTGCAGGACAAGTGGCTCTGACATGCTGTAATCACCCTTCAGTCGCTCCATACCCCCCAGATGTTGCAGGGGCTGCCAGCCCAGCTGCCCTGGGCTTTTCCCTCCGCTATTATCCGTCCCACCCTCCGGCCTTCTGCACCATGTTTGGGGAAGGAATGGCCGTTTGAGGTGGCAAAATTGAGCTTACTTGCACTGCAGAGTAGCCCAGCCTGAATGTGCATAATTCTCCATGCCCTGATCCTTCCTCTCAGCTGCTGTGACTGTCACCCTGAGTCACAAACATTACTACACTGAGCTAGTAATCTGGATGAAAGAGGGATTCAGTCTCCCCTGCATTTAGCTTTGATTTCTAGAAAGTGAAAGAAACTTTATTTTGGGGCATGCTATAAATAAGTACCTAAGAAACCAGAGGGCAACAGCAAACACTACGGTGAAGGAGAAACAGCGTCTCCATTTCATGTTATTTCTCCCATATAAATCTACAGAAATTGTCCTATGTAAGCTGGAGGGCATCAGGCAGCTTTGGGGAAGCAGAACATGTTGAGGAATTGCAGCCTTACAACTGAAAAGCAATCCTGAAGCAGTCTTACGCTGCATAGCACCACCTTTTTGCCTTCCATGTTAGCAGGATGAGTGCTAGAGAGGGAAGTGCAAGCAGGCTGCATCCTGGGGTGATCCTCAGGGAATTATACAGCCAGCAGTAGGCAGGGGCCCAAGAAATCCATCACAAGCACTTTGCAATACCTCCTTGTTCAGCCTACAATTTTTCTTCTTTTGGGGGATTTGCTACCACTGGAGGTGATGCTTTGCTCTGTAGCAGTGATCTTTTAAAGTAGAGTGTTACTGCAGAGTTCAATAGTCATTTATCCAAAGGTTTCTGACAGAAATCTGCCTCATTCAGTGCTTGGGCTCTAACTGATAAACAACATAATCTAAAATCCCAGAAACAGACTAAAACCAGCAGCTGATGAAACTCCATCCTCCTGAGGCAAAAATTAACACGATTAGCCACTGCCTTGCTCCATTCATCTTTTTCCCCTTCCCTGTTGACTAATATACTGCTGAGAAGGTATCATTAGCATTCACAAGCAAAATGCAAGAAGGTGAACATCCTGTAATGCATTTCAGAAGCATCCTTGAACTAGAGGCATGAAGAAGCAGATAAGACTCTGAAGTGTACTCTGAATTTAAAGGGACACTTTTAAAATCATCTGTGTTCATGACTAATATTGTGTAGACAATTCACTAGGAGGGAAACAGCCCAAAGAAATGTCTCATATGTGGAAATCAGCAAAAAACCAGCCACAGAAACAAGGAAAGAACAGTCCTGTGAAGGCAATTGCCTTCCATTTCAAAACCTCTGCCTGCTCTCCCTTGCACAAGGAATTATTTTTAATTCAGACTAGGGGCAGCAAAAACAGTGGCAGCCTAAGAATGTTTCCTAATGAAAGGGGAAGACCAGACATCAAGTACTACAGCATTTAACTTAAATCCAGAGATCAGCCTCTCCTGACAGTAATCAAGTAATCAAGTCTTCAACAAGGTCATGCTGCCTAAAATGACAATGTTCTTTGCAAATAACTATCTGTGGTGCTGACCACAATTATTCCTTGTCCATATTTGCAGCTAGTTTTGTGTCCAGCACCCACTTGCACACTGTGAACTTCGGCAAAGGATACTTTGTGTGTGTAGATCAGGCTGTGTGCAGGCCAGGCGTTTCTGGGTGGTGTGTAGATCTTGTCAACAGTTTTCAAAAGGACATTCAGTAAGAGCAAGCAATTGCCAGAAGTAGGGAATTATTAGTATGTCAGCCAGACCACTCTGGAAAAGCAGGTTTCCAAAACAAATCTAACCTAATTTGCAGCATTAGGACATGGCTTTGCCCTAAGCAATGTTTGGAGCAGCCAGTCTGTTCCTTCTGGAGAATGCATAAGCCAGCTTTCTTCCCTGGGAAAAGACAAAAACGTGACGCCCCACTCAGCTCTTCCTGCAAGGCAGCCACATCCCCAGGTCTCTGTTTGCCTACAAGACACAGAGATGCCTTGTCTGGGAAGTGTCACCATTAGGAGCCAGATAGATTAGCTCACGGTTTTGCCACCGCTAGTCTCATGGCAGCTGGCAGAGACTGTTATTTATGGCCGTCTTCAAAATACCTATTTAGAAAGAAGTCTTCTGCCTTTGCACAACCACTCGCATAAATGCCCTGAGTGAGAGGGGGATTGCTCAGAGCTTTGGAAGGAGTTTCCAGCTGGGCACTCCGTACAGCCCAGCAGTAGGTTCATTCTTCTCTGACTTTTGCCACGAGTCTCCCATGATCAAATGGGTAATTGAGCCTGACCCTCTGTCCTAGAGACGATTTTGTCTGGATACAGCCCCCTATTCCCCTCCAGCTCACACCCCTTTGATGCACTGCAGAATTATTATTGTGAAAATATCTTTTCTGAAATTGAATCTCTTTGAGTACTGAGAGCCAAATTTTGCAAAGGGAAGGCAAATGAGAACATTTTAGCAGGTAATAAATGGATGATCGAGCTCATGGTTCTTCTTAGAAGGGATCCTTGGCTTGTGGTCAAATAATTTTAAATACTAATCTGCTAAAAATAATACGGTGTCATGCATTTCAGTGACAGGACTGTTATTGTACAGGTAATACTTTAGGCCGCATGAGAGAATGTGGTTTAGTAGGTCATACCCTTGAGGGATACTTTTAACAGGAAATAATTTTTATAAAACTAAGAATGAGTTAGTAAGATACTGATTCCTCATGCTTTTCTGCAGTGAGTACACCCAAAGGCACACTGACATCAGCTGGTAATTTTTTATTCTGTGAGCATAATTCTGCAGCGTGCTTAAGCCTAAATTAGTTCACGGCATCTTTTTACACTTCATTTTTTTGTAGGCATTAGCTGTGTGACTAACTCTGGTGTTCCACAGAGAGGAACGTGCCTCATGCCATAGGTCTCCATTGCAGCATCTAGACTCTGTAGGAGTATCCTGATGACCAGTGGATCAGCTGGTTCCGCTCCAGAAAAAGAGCGGATTTGTAATAAGCATAGAAGTGCCATACATGAGAATTACCCAAGGCTGAAAATGACAAAAGCACCATTAGCCCTGAAGGCTAAAGCTCGGAGAAAGAGGAGAGCACTCTCTGATGCCATCTACAGAGGACGCACAGGAGGGGATGAAATGGGCAGGCAGCTTCTGCATGGTTTTAGGCCAGGCCAAGCAGCATGGGGTGAGGCCAGAAATCCTTCCAATTCCTGGTGTAAAGCTAGTAAGCCCTCTTGTCTGACCCAGCCTGGTCTGACCGGCAACCTGTAGTCAAATCTGGCACACAGGACACTTCCATCTGGTCTCTTTCCTGGATGACACTGGATAGTTATTCAAGTATGAATGACACTTGAAGAGACAAATACCTCCTCCAGAGGCTGTGAATGAGCTGCCAGAGCACTGTCACAGTCTCCGGCAGGTGGGACAGGGCAGACCTTCCCCCTCACTGCCTACAGCGACGGCAGATCTCCCCGAGACAGGCATGGGGTGCAGCTGATACTGCTCTCGGTGGCAAGAAGTTGAGGTAGCAACAGCTTCCAGAAGGTGAGAGTCGCCGGTGGATAAAGAAAAGAATGACAAAAAAAGGGGAGTCTTTGAAACATCCAAGCAAACACACCACCTTATCCAAACTCAGTTCAGGGATGCTGGCCAGGACAAGGTTTGAGATGCCTTCTCAAGCAGAAGGATATCTGGTGCTCAGACATTTCTCAAGCGTCCTCACAGAGCTGAAACCTAGGCTTTGGTCTGAGGACTGGCCTTCTCCTTTGTCTGGACTCCGCTGACCAGAAACCAGCCTGACCCTGGCTGTGGAACACCGTCCTGTCTCAGCCAGGCATTGCCTGGAGAAATGGACAACAGAAACAGGGAGAGCACCACTCCGAGGTATCTACCCTACCTGGGGCAGACAAGAGAGCCTCTATACTGAGCAGGCAGAGCACAGAGGCGGTACAACATGGACAGGTAAATCATAAGGTAGAAATGCTGCTGGCAATACTGCAGCTACAGGGGACAGTACCAAGCCACAAGCATCTCCAAGGCTCCTTTAGAGAAAGCAGGCAGCTGGAAATGGGTTTGCCTGAAAAACAGTCTTGGGCCCAGAAACTTCACTGACCACTGACAGCCATCTGAGGGCAAAAGGAACAAGAACTCAAGAGTGGAAGGATCCCTCACGGGGTGGGCTGTGTAATGCACTATGCACATATGCTAACTGCTCAACTCTTCCTAAGCTTTCCTCAGGTAATGGAGGTTTCCCTGTCCCCTTAGCAAAGCTTTCAGTGCCTGTCAGTGACAACGTGCTTTCCATTGTGGCTGCTTAGGGAGGCACTTGGCTTTCTCAGTTTTCAGGGTGAAGCCTGGTTCGGTTTTATGTCATAAGTTTACTGAGGCTTTGAATCCTGCCCTCACGTCTGGGTTTCAAAGTCCATGGCTGCTTCAGAATAGCATGAGGTAACATTTACTGGCAAGAAAAGTTATTTGTATACTTAAACCCTTGTGTTCTTCTCCGCACTCCTGGTTTGATTTTAGAATATTAGTCAATGTCGTGGTTTGAACCCAGCTGGCAACTAAGCCCCACACAGCTGCTTACTCCCTCCCCCCACAGTAATGGCTCCTGCTAGATATATATATATAAGCATAAATATATATGAATTACTATATAACATGCAACTCAAATCATGGGTTACAACAATTTAAAGATACATCCACTGCAATCTCCATCCTTGGTCCCTTTGGACCAGCCAGTAGGATTTAACATTGTGATGGACACCTCCCCTTGCCCCTGCTCTGGCTTGGCCTTACCCACAGACTGCAGTCCCTTAGGGTTGTACCTGCTCCAAGTGGAGCCTCATCTATGAGCCACAGTCTCTCCAGGGGTACACTTGCTGTGGCATAAACTTATGCACAGCCACGGCTGCTTTGAGGTTCTCCTGTTCCAATGTGGCCTTCTCCATGGGCTGTGACCATAGACCTGCTCCAGCATGGCCTTACCTACAACCACAATCCCTTTAGAAGAAAATCAGCTCCAGCATGGCCTTACCCCTGGTTGCAAGCCTTACAGGGGTGTACCTGCTTGGTCATGGGCTTATCTACAGTCACACACTTGGAAGTGCTCCAGTACAATCTCATGCAGAAACATGCTTCAAGCTGTACCTGATGTAGCATGGAATTACCCACAGAGGCTTCAAGGTGTAACTTCTCCCGTGTGGACTTGTCCTTAGGCCATAATCTCTTCAGAAGCATACCCACTGTGACACAGACATAACCATGGCCACAGACACTTCAATATATACCTGTAGAGGAATGAAGGTGGGTTAATTATCATTGATAACATACAGCTGTGGGCTGGCTTCAGGGGCGGTGGGTTGGCTGATGTAGATAAGGTGCAGCTGTGGCTGGTTCTGTTAAGGGGTTGAGAGTCAATGAAGGGAGGGCAGCTGAGGAAGGAGTGGAGAGAGGAAGAAGCAAGAAAAGAGAAGACAAGACACGTACTCTGGATGAGATGAGGAGAAGGCAGCAGAGGGACTGTATGAAGAGTATGCTGGTATGAGGTGGTGAAAGACCTTTTTGCACCTTGATAGTTTGGAAAGTGCTGCGATATATATCTGCTCTGACCTAGAATTATTCACAGCCACAGATGCTTCAAGGTACCCTGCTCCCACATGGACACGTCCACAAGTCACAGTCCCTTCAACTTTAGTTCACACTGAAGTTCTGTGCTGCTGTACTGGACAGGATAGAAACAGCAGCCATGCCCTGGCCACCTGCCAGCCCAGGCACATTGCCCTTGCTGTTATCGGAATGTTCTCGGGCACAGCACAGTGAGGTGATAAGCAGTGCAGTGGTAGAGCAAGCAGCAAAAGCAAAAAGCAGCTGCTAATGAGCACTAGACTCTAACAGGCAGTAAGGCAAGCAAGCCCCATGGCAAGCACAGAAACCTGCTGATTAATAGCTAAACAGCAGTAACAGCTATAAATTGGATCTAGCATATTCCAATCCAATCTGTTGTTATCTCGAACCCTTTGAGCCCCACATTGGGTGCCAAAAAGGATTGTCGTGGTTTAACCCCAGCTGGTGACTAAGCCCTACACAGCCGCTCACTCACTCCCCCCCCCCCACAGTGGGATGGGGGAGAGGATCAGAAGAGTAGAAGTGAGAAAACTCGTGGGTTGAGATAAAGACAGTTCAATAAGTAAAGTAAAAGTCACATGTGCAAGCAAAGCAAGGAATTCATCCCCGCTTCCCATGGGCAGGCAGGTGTTCAGCCATCTCCAGGACAGCCAGGCTCCATCATGCATAACAGTTACCTGGGAAGACAAACACCGTTCATGCCAAATGTCCCCCCGTCCTCCTCATTCCCACAGCTTATATATACTCAGCATGATGTCCCATGGTATGGAATATCCCTCTGGCTTGTTCAGGTCAGCTGTCCTGGCTGTGTCCCCTCCCAGTTTCTTGTGCCTGTCCAGCCTTCTCGCTGGCAGGGCCTGAGAAACTGGAAAGTCCTTGACCTAGTATAAATGTTACCTAACAACAATTAAAAATGTCACAAGCTACTAAGAAGACAATTAACTCTATCCTGGCTGAAACCAGGACAGTCAGTGGGTCAAAGTGAGGGGCAGAATGGCCCTGTTCATATGCTCTCAAGCAATAAGAAACCTGTCCCTTTCTAGGTAATTCCTGTAAGCATGTTTCGTTTGGCTTATTGACACCAAAGGGACATGGGAAACATGAAAGACTCACTTTCTTTGTTTCTCAGGATTATGGTTGAAGAACAATCATGGGTGGAGAGCTGTTTTTTCTAACATTACGTGTGATCAATGCATTTGTCGGAAAAAATCTCAGGTTTGAGTGTTTATTTTCCAAAAAGATCAGGTACTGGTGTTCTTTCATAATGACTATTGTACTTTGGTACAACTGATGGAGCATTAATCAGCTTATCTGATGGCTTCTGTGTGCTACAGCAACATTTTATCATGCTATTGCTATTGATCCGTTACCATCCCATTAGCTTACAGAATTGACTTATGGAGCACTTTAGACATAGCAAAAGCAGTTACTACACAAAAGTGCCCTGTATTTTTATTGCTAGACTACAGCTACATTCTTAAGGGTTGGCTTGACACCACTGATACACAAGAAACTGTAACCTGCCTGCCACTCAGCCTTGTAGGTATGTGGTAACATCTGCATTTCCTCATGGAGTTAGTGCTGACCTGAAATAGGATATCCATTGCTTGTAATAATGTCTCTCTGTCGAATATTGAGAGATCAACTTTCTCTAGGATTATGAAAAGATAATGCAGAGTCTAACTACACTACATTCTAACTTTAAGAATATTTACAGTTCTCAGCGAGTCACTTTCATTGTTGACATCAAGTGCCTCTGTCCACTGTCAGTTCCTGCTCCAGCAATCACAATGATAAAGATGTTCTAGTGAAGAACTTTTTCACAAAGCCTACTTTGGACAAAAAATGTGGGAAGGAAAAAAAGAAATTCAGAGCATCAAAAATTCTCCAAATGCCATTTTTGATTTCAATAGACACATAACAGCTTCTTTTTCACTCTCACATCTGTAACCTGAACACACTCTCACTGAAGACAGGCTAAAACAATTCCACTGGTGTCCCAGGAGGATGATCAGTCCCCATAGCTCATGTTTTGACAAGAACCTAAAGAAGCACCATGTCTTTCATAGGCAGGGCTGGCTTTGAGAAGAGGTAAAATAGTTAATTGCAGAAAAATATATGCCGGCTCAGCAACGGTGGAAAAGTGGCTCTTACATGGCCCTAATTGCTCTGACTGGTTCAGGGCACAGAGACCAAGCACGTCCCAGCCCCGCAGCCCCCAGGTATCCATTGCTGCCCGCACCCCTGCCCTCGCTCCATGTCTGGCTGTGCCCCTCACGGGGAGGGCAGGAGGCTTCCCAAGCACCGGCGTGAGAGCAACGGGGAAACCCAGTGGTGGGCAGCGTTGCCTCATGTCACCTTTCCCTGGGTACAGGAGGTGGGAGGGAAAAGAGAGGCAGGCGCTTACTGGATCCAGGCATGGAGGCAGCAGATCCATGAGAGATCCCTGCTGAGAAGGGGATTTGCTCAGCCTCAGGGCTCCAAGCTGGTCATGGAAGATGACACTTTAGAAAACAGCTTTGCTGCTGCCATGAAATTGATTTTTTATGACCCAGTATGAGGACAAAATAATACGTTTAATCTGTTTCAGCTGCGGGGAAGAAAAATGCATTTGCCTGCTTTGCTGAGGTCACTGAGCCTACCTCGCTCACTGGGGCTGGATGAACGACACAACTTTGTGCAGTGCGGCGTGATGGACTGCCAAAGCCATTCCTCTGACAAGACCAAGAGGAAGGCAGCTCTGCCATGTCTGCTCCAGGTGCATGCAGCACACTTGAATCACCCTTTTTCTGCACACTTATACCAATGCAGTTAGCTGCTAGCAAGTCAATTTACATTTGTTTCAGACACAAGAAAAATAACCTGTGCACAGCGGTGGTGAATCCAACCCAAAAGAGAAAACCTGAGATGTGACCGACACCTCTAAGTGAAATAGACTCTACTTAAACTCCACATTCTCTCTCTCAGCCAGATATGACATGGAATATATCTTAGGAATATATTAAAGCTTGGTTCTTAATTTAGACAGAAGCTGCCAATATAAAATTTACCAGAACCTTAGTGAGTGTGGTCTGTATTTCTGGAGTCACAGGTTCTTTATGGGCTTCCAAGATAAGGCTCCGTTTCTCTTAAAATGAATAGTGCCAACAAACAGGCTTTATTCTTGACTGTCTCCCAGATCTGGCATCCGTTACTGACAGTTCTGAATATGACCCTCTTCTACAGTAAAAATGACTGCAGATGGTTTCCAGAAATGGACTCTGAGAGGCATGGGGAATGCATCTCCTCCTTTTTTGATACTGTAGGGATCTCCCAGATATGTAAAACTGCTGAAAAAAATTACTCTAAAAAGAGGTAGTCTGAAAAAATAGACCTTGGACAAATTTGAATGAACATGGGTATTAATACCGTGGCTTTGGGGAACAGATACAGAAAATAAAATGGATTTTGTAAACTGATTGATTATACTTTGTCCTTAACTTTGGCAGTGTCTCTCCATATTCTGTTTAATTCCTTGCACACCTCGAGAAACATGTTTTCCTCTGTGAAGATCACTCATATTAAACCAATAATTGGTGGTTTGTTCTTTTGCTTCAGTTTTTATTTCAAATGTAATTCATAAGGAAATTCTGTATTCCCTCCAGATTTTATGAATTATAAATCAGACATTAAATCTATTTTATTTAAACCAACAAATTTTCTATTTGAAAAGCTAGCTCTTCAATCACTGTAAGAAGCCAGCAGTATCCAAGCAGGCAGATGATAATTACCCTGTTTCTTTATCAAGCCCGTGAATCTAGTGCACATTCACTGGAGCTTTATGTGCAACTCCCGAGTAAAACCTCATTCTTCAAGGTGCTGAACAGCTTGCCTAACACCTGGAGGTGGTAAGTACCACTTCAAGATGCCAAGCTTCTGTAAGAACTGGGGTCCTCTGTTATAACCCAAGGCTTCTCCTGCTGCTTAATGGAGTTTGATGCATCCATTAAAAAAATCCTGTCCCAGAGCGAGAAATCCCTTTATATTTATCTGTCTATTCTTTGTGTTTCACTCTTGGCTATCCAGATTTAACAAAGAGCTGTGAGTGCTGCCAGACTTCTAGGGGTGACAACTGAGTTTGTAATAATCTTCCTTATTCTTATTTAAAAATTAATATATAAAAATGCATCAATGTAATGTAATGTAATAATACATTTGTATATAATAACTGCATGCCATATAGCAAAGGATTAGACCAAAATCTCACACCTTAAATTCTTTATCTAGCTCAACTCTTTTATGAGTTGGCTGAAACTGGAAGTAGGGTTTCTTTTTCCTTTGAACAGTAGTTCTCCTGTATTTGCAGTTGCTCTTCCACTCTTCCTGGTGTACTGGATAACCAAGAGCAGGCAAAAATTATTTGAGATACAATTTCCTAACTGTAATAATAGCTCCCAGGACTCAGCCATTTGTTTTTTAGTTGTTATTGCCCTCTTTCATGTCCTTTCTTATCTTTCTGACAAGTGCATATAAGATGTTTCGTGTCCAACATACAGGATAAATACTTGTTAAAAGGTTGAATGCCCAGACCAATCAAAACTTCAGATAAGTTTTTAACTCTGGTAGTGTTACTGTAAGCCTCTTGTCTTTAAAATACTACCAATTCAGTCCATGGTACAGGCTCCCTGACCAAGAGCCTTCTGTTGTAGTGTTTCCATTTCCTAAGGATGCTGCTACACATTATCCCACAGGAGTTCAATTTCCTAATTACATACATAAACCATTGTATTCTTTAGGTACACCACTCAAGACTGAACCTCTCAAGATAGGATCTAGGACACCTGGGCTAGTTCTTGTGTTATTACAAAAGAAGACCTAAGTTTCACAGCTATTTTAACCATGCAGGTTTTTTTGAAGCCACATTTTGCTTATTTTTATCATCGTATAGTTCTTGAACTGGAAGAAAAGAGAAGTTGTGGATTTTCTATTAAAAAATGAAGAAATTAAATAAGTTTTGAAGCCTTCTCTCAAAAATTAGGAGCTAGAGAGTACAATCCATTATTTAATTTTGTTATGATCTTCTGCTCATATCACTGTTGTGCATCACAGTGTATTACCAGAAGCTAGTTAAAATTTGCTGTAGCCTTTTTGCTTGCCACGGTGCATGTTTTCTTTATAAATATACCACAGATTGCGTTTCTGGATTCCACTGGACAAGATCAGCAGACTGTTTGAATTGTGTACAGTATCATAAAGAAGCAAATGTACCGAATGACTCCAGATTATTCAGATTTGTCTCTCTCTGATGTGTTGGAAGTTGTTCAGGCTTTTGCCTCAGCAACACAGAAATTATTTGAGCAGTCTGACCATATTGTCATGAATTACAGAGCATTATTTTTGAAATATGCAGTGCATTGCTCAATAGTAAAGGGAGGGTTACACTTTGCTCACCAGGAGCAATAAATTAAAAGAACATTTTCCCCACAGTTGTGCTATGACTAGTATCAAAATTGATTCTATGTAGTTGTCCTGCTACGAAAATTTGTACCTATCATAAACTGAACCAAATACAAAGAACACAGGCTGGAGATACAGAGATGAATGTGCATCACAGACCACAGGAATGTCTGCAGGTGCCTGCACTGAAGGGTTGAAATTTCACAGTGAAGTTCTTGCTCCTGGAAAGTTCTGTCATTTATGTCTTTCTCAGAGCCATATGTGCTCTGACTCTTTATGAAAAAAAGGAAATGAGAAATGCCCTAGTGGGTTTCCTTGAAATAAAGATCTTTTTCTGTAAATCATCCCCTTCTAAGCTGACATATTTTTCTGTCTTAATGCTTGGAGTGTATTAGTGTTTAAATGTCTTTTATTTTTTAGTGTTTAAAATGGAAAGGTAACATTTGCTCACATACCACACAACCATTTAAACTTTTTAATAAATAAAAAGGATATTAAATGATAAGAAATAGGAACAAAAATCTCTAATTGTTATAAAAAACTGATTATAACATTAATTTACAAAAATATTACATTTTTCTTTCTAGAACAAGATTTCTTTCTAGAACAAGGTGGTCCCTCCAGATGAGACCTATATTGCTGTGGCTCTCAGCTATTTAAGCAATCTGTTAATTGAAAGGTCTATGACTAACTGCTCATCTGATTCAGTGGCAGAATGTAAACCTTTCAAAAAAGTGCAATGTAGCTAACCTGGGGGTTTGGGGGGGGGGTGGGGGGGGGTGGCATTCAAATGGATGAATGATTAGTTTTAGAGCAAATGAAATGCCTGAGCTGTTGCATTCTGAGGCCCTGCTGGGACCAGGGAAATGAAGGATGGGTGTAGCTTCACCTCCACTTGACGGGTACTTTTGGTTAGGGCATTCCCAAGGGCTGGGGGTGGCCTGAGTTCAAAGTGCCTTTCTGCTTTGGGACAACTGAACAAACATCCAGAGGACTGCTCTAAACATTTGAGCCCAGCTACTGTTGGACCTTCCAGCCACTTGCCCTGTTCAACTCAACACGAATCATATCCAATATTCACTGGGGACAAAGGGTCTTAGTGTCTTGCTTGCACCACGTTTGTCTGAGCGGCAGGGGAGGGATGTCCCTGGGCCATGCCTGTGGACTATCCTGCTGCATTCTCACTCAGGACAGGTAATGTGGGCAACAGGCAACACCAGGCAGTACCACAGCTTCCAGGGCAACTCCGAGTGAGCAGAATGACCGGGACTTTAGATGCAAATGGGGATACGTGTGGGTGGCCGT
Source organism: Falco naumanni (assembly GCF_017639655.2). NCBI lineage: Eukaryota > Metazoa > Chordata > Aves > Falconiformes > Falconidae > Falco > Falco naumanni. Next base: position 82,734,099 of record NC_054058.1, on the reverse strand, counting down.
AAGGAAATAATGCAGTATTCCTTTCTTTTATCTTTGGTTGTGAATGGGAGAGGGGTGTGAGAAGGTAAGTTTCAAGCATGCTCATCAACAGAGTGAGAAGTCGGAAAAGCAACTCTTGGTTTTTGATTTACCGGTTCTGGTGGGAGTAAGGCAGTTGGCAAGGGAGGAGGACATATTTTATTTGCATGTCAGTTGGAGGAGTGGTGAGCAGAGTGGGAGGACAGTAAAGCCTTTTGTAGGTTTCTGAGATGGAGAGAGCTGTGACAACTTGAAATCTAGCCTCTCTTCGTTGATCATTAGCATATGGGGCACAGAATAAAATTAAAATCTTCCACTTCATTGGCCGAGGGGCTTTCAGAAAGAAATGAAGTATTTATTAAAGTTGTCATGTCCTTGTGTTTATTGTACTTACTAATTAGGAGTCTATTGCACAACTTTTATTGTGGTTAATGTTTAATAACATTAACATTCTAGAGGAAGGAATGGAAATAGGATGTTTTTATAAGGTGGAGAAAGAAATTAATGAAAGGGAATTCCTTTTTTCCTCTTTTTATTTTTTTGTTTGGTTTTTTTTTTTGTTTGTTTGTTTGTTTTTTTTGGAAGGGGATTTTAAGACATTAAAGCAGTGGCTTTTGTATGTGTTCAATATGAGAGGAGAAGTTCACCTTTCCTGATGATGATCTGTATTTTGCTGTCTTTTTTTACCTAATACTGAACACCAGTCCAATGATTTTCATAAACTGACCATGATGTTTCCAAAACCACTTTCCTGATCTGAAACTACTGATTCTGAATTCTGCATGTAAGTGTACTTCATATTCTTTTTCTCTATATGTATTGCTTTTCATTTAGATACAGTGAAACTAATTTGATGCCTTATTGTCCACTCAGTTTTGTAAACTTCTGGAGTTCCTTACTGTATACTAGAAGAGCTTGGTATCACATTTGGACTCCAGAATTTTGCTGCATTCCCCTTCCCAGATCACTGGTGAAGATGCTGAATAAATCTGGTCCCAACATCAGTCCCTAGAGGACTCCGCTGGTGATGTTTCTCCATCCTGGAAAGCACCAGTCTTTATTTCCCATCCTTTATCCATCCTCCAGTTAATAAAAGGTGATTTCCAGCAATCCTGTGGCAGTGTAAATTTAGGGTTTGGTTAGTTGGTTTATTTGTAACCTTTGGCACATAATTTGGTCAAAGGTCTTTTGGAAATTCAAACGTACTATCCCCTTTGTCCATGCTATAGAACTGCAGCAGGCCAGGGAAGAAGGACGCCCCTTCACCCCAGCCATGCTGACACTTCAATAGACTGTTCTTTCATGTATTCAGAAATCCCTTTCTTTATTACAGACCTTTTCTACCATTTTCCCATAAGTCAGACTCGCTGCTCAGTAGCTCCCGGGTTCCCCCCTCCAGCACATATTATAAATGGTCAACAGCTCTGCAATTTTATGTCTCGTTTCCTTCTGAACTCTTGGGTGAAGGCCATCTGATGGTGGTGACTTATTAACATTTATATCTCCTGGTTAGTCTAAATATTTTTGGTATGACTACTTCAGACCTGATATTTCTGCTATGAAGGATGTATAGGCTATGGGAGCCTGTCCAAGACTGAAGCAAAGAATCTACTGACTGTCTCTGCTGTGGCTCTTTGTCCCCAGTTGCTCCTTATTTCCAGTCCTCTGGCAGTCCCACCATTTTCCACCCAGGTTTCCTGCTTGTCTGCATAGGGCTGCTTGACCTCCAGGAGTAAAAAAACATGCAACAATTTCTGAGGTGCTCTCTCCTCTTCTCCTCTGTAAATGTTCAAGTTGTATAAAACATTAGTATTACCACCTTGGCTGGGGTCAAAGCTAACTTTCATGTTTACCTGCAGAGCTTGATGAGGACATGCATACTGAAAGAGTTCATAGCATAGTAATTAATGATCATTTTTCAAATTTTCGAATGTTCAAGAAATAATACTATTTATTTATATCTCTTGCTCAATTTAAGCTATAGGCTATTATTAAGAATGTGTTTGTCCTGCTTCAGATTAAATGTCCATCCAGCCTAGCATCCTGACACTGACAGACCACCGTAGCACGAAGGCATACTCATACAGTTGCTGACAAGTTGTGGTTCAGCAAAACACTGAACATTTATTCCCTATTCATCCTCACTATGGCAATCATGATTTTATAAGCATTTATCATATTGTATCTCAGGGGAATGTTCCTGCCTGAATAGCCTTGTCTGTTAAGCAAAACTTTTCCATTCTGTCCCATACATTTGATCACCCTTAGCCTTTTCTTGACCCTTAGCTGGAAATTTCTGTTTTCCTTGCCTATTATCAAGACCTTCACCTGGTTTTAATTGTTTTGTGCACTTTAGGATATTTTTCATCTGGAGTACAATGTCCAAAATAGGGCATCCCGCAAGCTTGTTCGTTGTCTTCCTCAGAGCTCCAAGTTCATACCCGGCATGGGGATTTGCAGTTCTTTTAAGTCAGGTATACCTGTTCCCACTCCACATGCAAAAACCATCCCACATTTTTATCTGAGATTTCTGGGAATAAAAATGTGCATGCACACTATGCAAAGTGCTCATCACAGCTGTTCACACACAGTTAAACCTTACAGTTGAAGTAACTTAGCTAGATGCTCACCATCTGTCAGTAGACAAACTTGTCAGAAAACTAACTCTGTAAATGAAAAGGGAGCACTTTGTCACTGGATTAACAAACTGGATCAGTGTACTACACGGTGCGAGGCGTGCTAGAGCAAGAGGGGTATGTGGCTGCAAGCATGGGAAGAAAGGGCAGGAGCAGTCTTCTGGGATGCAGTGAGTCATGAGGATGGCCAGACTACACCCGACTTGCACACTGACTCGCTACGAGTGGGACGGATGCAGTTGTGGATCAGTTGCAGAGTTGAGCTGGATGTGTGCTGCAACCTGACACAGTCTGGACAAGTTGGACTTACTGCACCCTTGCACAGCACCTGTGTTGGGTGTCTGTGCCCTGGTGTGGGCAGCGGGGAGCTGCAAGGCTGCTTCTGTGAGAAGAGACCAGGGGCTAGCCCTGCACTGGACAGAGACAGTGACAGTGACAATTCCAGCCAGCTCCAAAATGGACCCACCACAGGACACCGCTGTCAGCCAAGCTGGTGGCACCTCTGCAAAAATGTATTTAAGAAAGGGTTAAAGACCTGCACAGCAGCTGTGAGGGAGAGGAGAAAATGTGAGAAAAACAGCCCTGGAAACACCAGGATTAGAGAAGACGAAGAGAAAGGAGGAGCTCTGGGTGCTGGAGCAGAGATTCCCCTGTAACCCATGGAGAAAACCAAAGCGATGCAGTCTGTCCGCCTGCAGCCCATGGAAGATCACAGTGGAGCAGACACCCGCATTGCAGCCCATGGAAGACCCCATGGCACAGTAGGGGAGTGTGCCCTGAAGGAGCCTGCAGCTCATGGAGTGTCCGTGCAGGAGCAGGTTTCCTGGAAGGAGCTGTGGCCCACAGGGGACCCGTGATGGAGTAGCCTGTTGCTGAAGGACTGTACCTGGTGGGAAGAATCCTTGCTAGACCAGCAAGAAAGTGTGAGGAGGAAGAAGCAGCAGAGAGTTTTTATGGACCGACCACAGCTCCCATTTCCCATCCCCCTGTGCCACTTTGGGGAGGAGGAGGTAGAAGAGGTAGGGGAGCTGAGATCAAAGGACTGAAGCTGGACCTGGGAAGAAGATCTGGGGTAAGGGGGAAGGTGTTTTTGTCTTTGTTTCTTGCTATCCAATTCTTTATTTTTTTTTAAATTGGCAATAAATTAGATTAATCTTCTCCAAGTCAAGTCTGTTTTGCCTGTGGTAGTGACTGGCAAGTGATCTCCCTGTTTTTATCTCTACCCATGAGCTTTTTCACCTTATTTTCTCCTTCTGTTGTGTTGAGGAGGGGGAGTGAGAGAGCAGCTGGGTGGGTGTCTGGCAGCCAGCCAAGGTCAACCACCATATTCTGTAACATATGGAATATCTTAACTGCAACTGACTCATTGCACATGCAAAGTAGAAGTACAAAGTATTCATTTCTCTGGGCTGCCCACTGTCTGAGAACCTCAGTCAGAGCAGCAGCATCCAGTCAGATGCCAGAAATCTGGTAATCCTGTCCAAAATATGTGATGGTGTAAAAATCACAGAACACCCCAGAAAATTATTACAAGAAATGATAGAGCTGGCCAGTCTGTACCAAATAATGAACAAGAAAACATAAGAGTTGATTTACAAGAGAAAGTGATGTGAAGTGTCACCCACAGTCACGGACACAGGAACCACCATCGCTGTATAGTGCCTCTCTTTCCCCCCTCACATTCACAGCTGCAGTCAGCCTTGTCCGCTGGGGCACCCACCAGCAGCAGCACTGGACAGGGTTCCTGGGGGAGCGCCAGGACAGGGCTGGCAGGTTTATAGGGGTTTGGGTGCCCTCGTTACCTGTGGGAGCCCTGGAATGCGGTACACCCGTGTCACTGCATGTCACGCAAGCCTCCCTCTGCGTGTCTTCAGAGAGAGCGTACCACACACAGCCCATGTGGCCCTGATAGCACGGAGTAGGAATGTTTGAGAAAGGGGTGGGTTTTTTGGACCTTACAGACTTGTTTATTCAAGTGATAACTTTATTTTTATATAGTTGCAGAAATCTTGGACTTGGTCCAACTCACACTTGTCATTTTTCCAGCAAGAGGGACTGTAGTTGGAGTTTTACTTTCATTGTAGTCGTGGGTATGGTTAGGGGTTTGGTAGTTATAAATCTTTGCCATTTCCCCCTCTTTCTAGCTTTCTGTTTGTACAGCTGTGATCAGAACATTAATGAGCTGTTACTGTTGAAATGCTGCAGTTAGGCAGCGACATCTCCACAATTCCACAGCTTGTTCTTGGGTTCAGCTACTACAGGACGCAGGTTTAAAAATACATGACGATGCAATGACCACAAAGCATCATTCCAAACAGACATATGAAAGTATGATGAAGCTCTGTGAAAACACTTTGTTTAGGAGAAAAGCGTTAACAACAGCAATATGAAATCGCAAGTGCTGAATCTGCATATTCAGGTCAAATGCCAGCAAATCTTAGAACCATCCAGAGATACTGTTGTGCTTGCTGAAGTCAATGGAAAGATTCTTACACATTTCAGTATGAGTTGGATCAGATTCAGCCATTTCAAAAATGACATGTCATTAACACAGTGCAAAAGAATGAATTTGCATTATACTGTCCTGTACCATTAAAAAAACCCCACGTACTATGCTTTGAAATTTGTAGTTGTTCCTTCTCTTTTTACTCATTTGAGCAGCTAGAGTACACAGCAGTTACTGTAAGATTATTTGGATGGCTGATTACTTTATTACTGACAGTGAAGATCAGTACAGCTCCAGCATTCTGAAGAGCATGCCCTCCTTGGAAACATGTTTGAAATTTGCTTCCACCCTCTCAACACAAACATGGGAGGGGTGGGGGTGTGTGTGGGGAAGATAGTAAGGCCAGTGTTCCCAAGCCTGCAAGATGTTCCAGTTAGGGCTTTTCCTGTAATTTCAGTTTGTTCTTCCTTGCGTGTAAGTTCTATGATATCGTTATCTAATTGTAAGTTAATTACAAGATATTCCAACTACACAAAGGGAACAGGTGATGCACTGGGGTTTTTTTTGCATTTGGAGGCTGTAAGGGTACACACCGTAGCTGCTTCCTTCAAAGATGTAAGTAGATGTGCAGCAGTTAAGCCAGGGAAAGTGGAGTGGGGTGTGATGACCTTAAGACTAAATAGTTGGGTGCTTTTCTGGGGGACTGATTCCTAACCTTTCCTCAGCTACAGGCTGCTTCTGTGATTCTAGACAATTCTTTTACATTTAACCTGCTGTCTTGGGCAATAAGTGAGCCTCATACATTAAAATTTTGGGGCCCTGCTTATTTTTTATTTCAAACAGTAGAAATTGGCATACATTTTGTATTGATAATTTTGCCTTTCGTTTCTCTTTCTCTGCCTACAGAACGAGAATAATGATACCACATAATGTAACACTTACATTGTAGAGATTACTATACTAATGGTTTTGAATTACTTAGCTTATTCTATTAACAGTTCTCCTGAAACCTCAGTAAAGAAAATGAGATTTCTTTTTAATCCATATCCCTGGATGAGGTGGGAAACTACTGAAAAAAGGCTGTACAGTTTCATAACATTAAAGACAATCACAAAGTCTGTGCATCAAAGAAGTAAATTAAAATTGCACAGAGATCTTCAATTCTGTCATCCATTAGGTTCTAAACATATGAATTGAAAATCTTTTCTCTATTTTAATGCACCAATTTTGAATCTAATTTTTAACATTTAACTTTCATTCCTAGTGCCTACTCGATCACTTGAACTTCTGGAAAAGCAGGTAGTGATAATACAATGCTACACTAGGAAGGGAAGAGTTGCAACTTTGGGAGTTGTTTTCTGATGTCAAGATACATATGTTAGTTATTACAGCTCTTTCTTTCCAAATTCTTTTGTCTGCGACTCTTCCACCATTCAGATTATTAATCTTCTATCTTCCTAATTAATTCATGACTTTTGAAGGCCCTCAATGAACTTACACATAGCAGTATTCTGTTTTGCTGCATTACAGAAAAAGTCATGCTTCATTTCCAGAGTTGAGAATATTTGGAGACTGAAAATGCAGTCAAGTTCTGGCAAGCATAGCAAGTAGTGCTTTCTCAACTCTAATGAACTTCTGGATCAGATTCTTCTGTCATTTAGTCATGTTTCTCAATAAATTCAACTATAATGGGCTCTGAGCACCTAAAACTTAAAAAATAAGATCCTGAAAAACACGTATGGCCATTAAAAATGCTGTATAACCTTGATAGCTAACACTAGCAGCCATGCATGAAGTCACGAGGGATGCCACAAGAGGCTGAAGGAGCTCTTCCTGTTAGGATCTGCAGTAGCAGAGGACACAGTGTCCCGCTGAGCTTTTGTCCCCACAACACGCTGCAAGGGAGAATTCCTACTCACACCTGCACAATCATTGATCTGCTGATACGCTTCCACCTATCTTCCCAGCTGTCCTGTTGCTCTAAAAGCATCTGAAAGGCTTCGCTCTGTAGGAGACAGGTAGTGAAATTTTACACAACCAACCTTTGCTTTAGACTTCCTTTGGGACTGGTAACTCACTGTGGTTTAACTTAATGTTGTTCTAACATAATGGGACTCAAAATATTCTTGACAAAGCAGCATTTTTTTATAATACTGCTATTCCCTTCATCCTGAGCAGCTAAACAAAAATGGTGGAGTTGTTGGCTCCTCAGCTAGAAGCAAAAGTAGTTGGCTGTGTGTTTCTTTGTTAATGTTCTCTTTATTTTCAAACATGTATCAAGCTCCATATCCCTGCACTGAGGAAGAGGAAGAAAATAAAAATAGATTATACATTCATTTGGAGTTTTTCTTCAGTCTACACACACCCCTAAAAGCCCATTCATTTGCCTCTAGCTGAGGTCATGCCCTAGAGCTAGGGTGAAACTTTGGCCTCTAGCAACTTCACTGGTCCACCCTACCTCTCCTTCTCTTGAATGACCTCAGCTCCACCAATCTGTCTTCTATTAATAGGACGGAGATGAATCCCTTCTGCTTTATGCAGTCAAATTTTTGCATTCCAATAACTAAAACCGATGACAGACATCCTCAATTTGATGAGAGCTGCCAGAGATGTATATGGCACATCACATAAATTAGCATAAGCTATCTAAAAAGTTTCAAAATCTGATGTGCCAAGCTTGCATTTATCTTACATTAAATGTAGAAATCATGGCACTAAAAATAAACCTTGCTAGCATGGCAATTTCACTTTTCTTATAGTCACTAGATGGCAAAGACACCTCAGCTCCCAAATAACTAATTACCCTTAAGTCGTGGTATCACAGAAGTAATCATATTTAAAAGGCAGTCAAGTAAATAAAATTAATTTTCCAGAGTAATTACCCAAGAGCTATGACTGAGATGAGCAATTCAATTAGAAATTGAATTATGCAGAGCTTGTTTATGTTAATATGAAACAAAGAAAAAGAAAAAGAAAAAGAAAAAACAAAAAAAATCATGTCCATTCTTGGAAGCCTGTGGCTTTTGTTGCCATGCCTATCCAGACAACTTGAAAAGTAAAGGCTTCCTCTCAGGCAAATAAACACATCTATTTCTGAGTAATTATTATAACATTTCAGGTAGTGAATGTTGCAAGCCATGGTGCTGCATACTAAGTGACTGGCTGCTAGAAACATGGAACAAGCCTTCAGAAATGCTCTGCCTAAAGTGCTGTTTGCTTCTGAAATCAGATAAAGAGCAGCAATAAAGAGCAAGATCAGGATCTTTTTTTTTCCCCCTGTGGATATCCAAGAAGACAAAATGGTGTCAGAAGACATCCCCTTACATTGTGCCTGTAAAATGGTTACAGTCACAATATTTGTTATCCCTTGACAAAGTGGTCAGCCCAGTTCTAGCAGTGCAGAGGCGAGCACCGCTTCTAGTGCCCCTTCTGCAACCAGAAGGATATAGAACAGAAAGAACTGTCCTTTTCAAGCATAAAAGCACAAATATTTTCTTGGATGTTGCAAAATTTAGACAGACATTTGCACAGTTCATCTCAGTTATTTTAGGCTCCTAACTGAAGTGCCTAATTTGTTGCTTAGGGCATTACTTTGCAGTGAGTGGTGAGAGATGCCTTTAAAGAGTGATGCAGCCAATTCATTTATTAGAGAAGGTTTGTTGGACAAGTCAGTTAAGGGACCAGAGTTTTTTGGAAAGTGTTTATGATTTCCTACAACACTGCACAGCTGGTGGAGCTTCATGTTGTACACACAGAAGAGTGCCTTGTAAGCACAGTCAACCCATAGATAATCAGAACACACCTCTGCTTGTTATTATTTTCCATAGTAGTACTTTTCCAGGGATATGGGACAGCCTATTCTTGAAGCAATTTTACAAACAAATACTATATTATATTATATCACATCATATTATATCATATCATATTAATTATATTATATTACATTGTGTTACATTACATTACATTACATTGTTTCACATTATATTACATCATATCATATATCATATCATATCATATCATATCATATCATTATGTAAAAGAGATTGACTGTAAATATATTACTTTATGCTATTTCATCCAGTCTCATAGTGTTAAGCATTATTCTTCTAGATGACACAACTCTGTATGTGTTACAGTACTTTTGCATAGCAAGTCATATACATAGAAATTACAGATGCAGGTAGGACACTGGGATGTTGCTCTAAACTAAAGGCAGAAACTGCTGTGTTAAATTAGTTATCTCAACTATACTCCAGCATCATGCATTGTCCTGAATGTTTAGAACGTGGTTTGATACTTTCTGACCATCCTGTACAGGGCCAAATGCACCACTTGGTACAACAAGGTTCAACTCCATTTGCTTCTTAAGCATTATGATCATTTGCCTGAAAAACAGTAAATATAGCCAAGGAATTTCAAACGTTTAAGAGACTACCAGCATAGCAGAGCATGAACATGTATTATCTTATACCCCTATCATACTTGACAACTTGAATATTTTCCAGAATACAGTCATAACATTCCATGATATATTTATAATTTACTGTGGATAAAAGGTGCCACTAAAAAGTCTTTATTTGCCCATAGTTGCTGTTCAATATCATCTTGGATACCACATTATCTCCCTCTGTTTTAAGGGGGAAATGGAATTGCTGAGGTACTTACTGTGCAAATGGGGTCTTCTTTACCCTGAACTCTGTATTACTTTCCTCCTGTTGACTGTGTGACACAGAAACCTTTTCTGCACTTGGAGATTTATACGTTTACCATGGCTCTCTTAGCAAGCCTGAAGCCTTAACTGCTGTAGTAACTAAGCAAGTAGTAAGAACTAATAGGCAACACCGTAGTTACAGTCAGTCAATGCATGCACACAGAACATCACATCAACCTTGGTGTGAAACAAGAAGAGCAGGCGACAAGGTAAAACTTTCTGTAGTGTCTGTATACAGAGGAACACATAGGGAACATACAGCCTCATCCAAAGAGCAATGAGGAGATGGACAAATCAACCAGTGACTCACACAGGGCTGCTCTGTGACTGTGGCTTTTATCAATGAACATGCTGGAAGGGCAAGGGCAAGGCAGAATTGATTGCTTAGTCCTTCCTAGCACATTGATGGACAGGAGTGTGTCTAATAAAAGCATCTCATCTGCCATCCAGTTTTGTGTCTCTTCTTGGGGAATCAAATTAGGCAACAAGCTGTCAAAAATCACTATGGCTCAGAAACAGTGCTAAGAAAATACGACTACATATAGCAACAGGAATAGAGGTGGCAATGCCACTTCAAAAGTGCGGTTAAACTTCTCTTCGAATTTCTGATTCTCTTGCTCGTCTGAATCAAGTAAGGCTCATGGTGACTGAAAGAGGTTGTGATACAGTCTGCTGAAATAAGTCCTGCAAAATAAGTTGGGACGATTTCATCCAGCTCCCAAGAGAGACATGTCTTCATCACAAAATCATCACTGCTCCTGCCACTAACTAACATCTGTGCTGGCAATTTTAACAGAAGAGCTGGAAGCACTGCCAGAGGAGAGAAAATGAAATGTTTACTGCTCTTTAGGGACTGTCATTTGGGACAGGCATGAGACACACTAGCAGGAGCAGAGAGCAGAGTGTCTGCCTGCATGTACCGCCCGAGACCCTGCAGCTCCCCTGTAAGTCCATCATTCAGTTACTTGAGGGGTGTGTGTGTGTTTTATCGTGTTTTGTGAAGTACCAAAGTGTTTCTTCCCTTTTCCTTTCAAATGGATAAAGAACTGAGGTGAACATGCCTACCAACACACATAACAAATTATTCTCGCTCCCACCACAGTCACCAGGCACAAAACCAGCTTCTTGAGGCTTGTATCAGGAATGGTTGACTTTCACCTGGAGTGAGCAGAGGTCTTCAACTTCCAGGCCTGTTGATATTTTATAGGTTTGATACTTTGCATGTATTCTTTTCTAAGGAGGATTAAGACAGGATATAAGTTGCTTAGTATATTCTAGGTATGTAGGCAGGAACCTTATTCTATTGCTTAAAAATGACAAAACCAGGTATATAGTACTGTCATTATTTACGATCAGTGTTTTGTTCATTTTTTATTCTTTTGAGATTTCATTCAGGGTGACTATAGCCAGTTTAATCCGCCATTAAATTGGTATTTCTGCCTTTACTAGGAAAATTCTAGTGATCAGTAATTCAAGTGATTGAATACACTGAACAGAAAATAACAAAATGCTGTTCTCAGAAATAACGAGAGAAGGACTTGTATAGGCTGTCTCTGAGTAGCAGTCTTTGCCAAGGTTACTCCTCAGCAGCTTAGAGTGCACCTTGTTCAAATTAGGTGTTGCCAGGCCTTGCAATCAAAATTTAAATGCTCCCATCTGATGCAGCAAAATATGGGTAGAGAAGTGCAGTGTATAATAAATACTTAATAAAAAAACCTCTGAAGGTGCTTAGGCAATTTACTAGATTTACTGTATTTCTTATTTTCCTGTGGCAAAAAAAAAAAAGATGGCACTTTAGTGCAAGAATTAGAGAAATAATTCTTAATTTGCCGTGTTTCATTTACTTGTCAGGGCAAAATTTCTACAGAGTTAGATCAGCACCAGCCTTTAGCTCTCTAAAGCAAAACGACTCAGGTGTTTCCTATTGTAAAAGTACCGCTGCAAAAGAAATTACACTGAGGTTAGGTACAAAGGTATACAATATTGCTATCTTTGTGAAATTCTTCACCTTTTCACCTGCTTGCTTTATTTTGACCACCGTGTTTCAAAAATAGTCTGCTTTAAAAACACAAGGAGTGTTTTACATACAATTCTGAAAAAAAAGCCATTTGTGAATTAAATGCGCTTATTCCAGTGAGTCTACAAGCCTTTGTCCCCACAAGAAAAATATGATCCATCCAAGTAAATATCAAAAAAGTCTCAAATCTTGTCTTGGAGCTAACAAATCATGTGACTACTTTATATTTCTTTTAATCTGTGTTCTCATCTTTATTTTATGAGTATTAACCTTGTGTTCTCAAAAACAGGTTTCATTTTCACAGGTGCTTGTGAAGAAGGCAGTTGCCAGCAGTTAAATATTTAGGAAGAAATGTCAAGGCTACAGTGCAAATGCTGTAACCTGTTATCACCATATTAATATTCCTTTCTTCAAGAAGCAATTAAAAAAAATATTAGATATCTTTTGTTTCTCAAGGCCTTAGCTTGAAGATCTTAAAGCTAAGTTAGCATTTGAACTGATTTATTTTTTAATTTGTAGCTTAAAGTTAAAACTGAGGCAGTTATCTCATGGAAGGTCTGTGTTTACATCACAAAACTCATCAGAGCCGACGGTTTCAGTTCAGCCCAGACTCGGGATCAGAACAGCATACAAGATTTACATCACGGCTGAAGTACTTTGGCAAAACAATGTGGAAAAACCTGTACCTGTACAGACTTTCGTACCTTGAGCCACTGCAGTCCAGATCAAATCGATAGTGCTTCGTAGTCTGCTTTATGGGCTAACAGGGGAAATAATGTGATGTTTACCGATGTTGCAATAGCTAGGTCTTGCAACACAAAGTGTTTTCTCTGACCATAGGGGTAGTTATGACCACTGCTGCTGAACTCACAGGTCTGTGGCAGTAAAAAGGGAGAAGTAAGAAGCAGTAAGTACACTAATTTGTGATAAGATCCTCTACCATTGCTCAGCTTATTCAGAGCTAGCCCCTCTACACAATGGAAGTGGCTACAGTGGAAATATACTGTACCATACTGACGTGTGCAGCCTGCTCACACTCAGGAAGCTCTGTGGGCAAGTTTGGTGTTCCTTGTACAGGAAGAAAACATAATTACTTTTAGTTTTTAGCAGCTACCGCAGCACTAGCTGTCTGTCAGTCTTCTTTCAGCAACGAAGTCTAATTTTTTGGTTTGGTTTATTGAGTTGGTACCTGATTTACAGACTTATATTTTGTTCCTTGCTTTGTGCTGCATGAGAGCTCTCAGAGCACTGGGATAAAAGGGCAGCACCATGTCCTTACAGGAAGCATGGTTCTACTTCTAAGAAAGTTTCCTACACGCTTGCCGTTAAGTATGTAAGGCAGATGGCCACAGTGGTGCCTCTTCATACACCATACCTTTTTCATCATTCTGATCATGTGGCAGATGTCCATCGTGGCCAGCCAGGCTGAGGGGGAGGTCATGCTATACTACCACAGGCTTTAATGAAGTAACAATTCATGCACAGCAGTAATTCTGAATCTGTAATTGTGAAGTTTTACATAGGCTTTACCAAGGTGTGAGGCTGAGGTGAGAATACTTTTTGTTTTCTTCCTAAGCTATGAGCACCCTGGCTCCCTGATTTCAAATTACCTTGCAGCCTTGGGGAAAAGATCTGTGTTGTCTGAATCCAGCAGTGCTACAGGCATGTGCTGCACAGCACCTCATTCTGCTAGTGAGTCCAATGAAGTCAAAGACTGTCATCTTTTCAACTCTGCCTACTCCACCCCTGTAATCTTCTTTCAGACAGCTCATACATATCTGCATGTGCGTGGAGCCTGATGTATTCTAGATGCATTAGAGCTATTGTGCAGATGCAGACTGAACTTCAGTCCATGTGCTGCAAAATCAGTGTTCAAAATGCATCTCACTTCCAGTGCATGTGAAAATCAGTTGCACAGTGGGCCACATATGCTATAAACCTCTCATGCTGTGCCTATATGCTATAGCACAAGCAAGCACTTGAGAAGTGGCTTTATGTTCTGGATTTGTGGACATGCAGACACTCAGACAGTTGCAACTTCTTAAAAAGTGGTAAAAATGCAGAAGTTCAAGAGGTGATTCATAAAAGCAGCAGCCTAGTGCTAAAATGGGTGCAGTAAGTGTGCAAGCCTGGAGTGCTGCAGGCTGGGTTTCCAATGTGGCCATGATGCCAGCTCAGTCATAACAACAGATCACAGTGTAACTGGGGTGTGATGACCATTTACATTACAAATGAACTGATTTAGATCCTTACATTATTTCAGAGAGCTTGGAAACTATTTAGACAGCGTCTAAACTAAAATGTGAATAATCCGAGGGAATATATTGGACTGGAAACCCACGTCAGAAATGATAGGCGTAGATGTAACTAATCTTATACTGATATCTTTGATTTGCGTGGTGGGGTTCTCTACTCCATGACAAATTGACCTGTACTTAACTTTAAAATGCCTTTTCAGCTTTGTTTTTCTGACCGGCTGGGTACTCAATGGAATGAAGCAGAAGACTCAAGAAAATTAACTCCTTCTCTTGCTCTTGCATCCAATATTTATTTTTTGTCTCCTGGACAAGTGTTAAGTTGTAAGTCTTCAAAATCCTATCCAGGAGCAAGATTAGTTACCAACGGAGCTCCCAAACACTGCAACGTGCAAAGAAATGAGAACTGTAAAAGCAAGCCAAGACAAACAGTAGCAGAAGCCCAAAGATACATAAATTTCAGATTGAGTCAAAACCACCCAGAGGTTTTATATAACTAACGGTTTGGAATTTCATTTTTACATAGCCCAGTAAATAAAAAATATTGCAATACAGTAGATGAAAGTGTATCTACAGAGGGAGTGAATCTCCTTGCTTTGAAGTCAATGAGAGTAAAATTGGGGCCCCAATATTTTGGAAAGAAAATCAAGGAATCAGATCATCCTTAAGGCAAGAAACTTGAATATGGCTAGCCTAAGAATGCTCTAACAGACAGAAAGAAGAGCCTGAGCTTTGAGAGAGGCTCAGGCACCGGCCTTTCATCTGCTGCCCAGCTACTCTGTGTTTTCCATGTACGGCATAGTAGTTGCTATCCCATAACATGACTGAATATTTGACTAAGCAGGAAATAAAGTTTCATCACTATATAACAGATAATCTGGTCTTAGAGACAACCCTTCCAGCAACTCTTGCTCACATTTGTTAAAGTTTCATGTGCCGTCATGTCCATACGTGGAGTTGGCCAATAAAGGCAATGGGAAGTTTGCCATGTCTCCATAGGAGTCAGGATTTCCCGTATAGTCACCATAGGGCAGCATATTTGGCATGATCACAAAAATACGGATATTTCAAACCTCATTTATTACATGCAAAGAGTATTAGATAAGGGGTCAAAGGTGAATCCATCCAATGCCTCATCTTTACCAACACATCTTTATCCTCGTACAAGGCACACCGTTTTGCTCAGTCTACCTTCTAAAATACACATACTTCTCAATTTTAGTCAAGTAAGTGGTAAATTACCACCAACTTACAGTCTCATAAGTGGGCAGACTATCTGCTTGAAATCCTCCTCCACTGATATCAACAGGAAAACTTTCACAGATATTGCATAGTGCCAGGATTTCATGCTCCCTCAGAGGCAGTATCTGAACATACTGTGTCTACCAGCTGTGACTGTTCACTGGAAGACAGTCAGATGTTTTGTTATCTTCAGCAAATGTTTATATTCTACAAATGTGGAAAGAGACATTGCATTTTTCTTGAGGAATCTGGACGGGTATTTTTCTTAATACATAGGTCAAACTAATGGTCCCTTTAGCTCTGTATTTGACAAAGGCTATATACTTGGGGAAAAAAGGAAAAATCATGAGTACAAAATAACAGGGTTTTTTTCAAAGTATGTCCTACTCTAATATCCTATTTATTTGCGATAAAGGAACTTCCATAGGTCTTGGTTTCAGATAGACACTTGTGTTTAATGTTAATCAAATAGAATTTTAGAAAACATAATTGTAATGGAATCATATAATTGTAGGTTAAAAGGGATTTATGGAGGCTGACAGCTCCATCCTCCCACTCAAAACAGGACCATAGCCAACATTAAATCAGGTCAGCTAGATTTTGTCTAGTCAGGACTGGCAAAACTGCAAAGGCAGAGATTCTGAAGTCTCTCTGGGTGACCAGTTTCTCCGCTGAGCCATTCTCCTAGAGACAAATTTATTCCTAATGTGCAAAGAGAACTCCCCCATTGGCATTTTGTGGCTGTCAATCCTTGTCAAGCTATCTGTCACTACCGAGAAGAATTCAGTTCTGTTGTCTTTGTAAATCCTTCAAGCAGTTGTGGGCTGCTATCAGAGCACCCCTGAGATTCCTCTTCTCCAGAGTGAACAAGCTTAAATCCCATAAACTCTGGTTTATGGGAGAAACTAAGCTTACCCAGCTAGCTGATAAGCTATGGCTTATCAGTCAAGTGTCTCAAGCCTTTGATTGTGTTGTCAGTCCTGTCCAGTTCTTGACATCCTTCTTCAATTGGTGATCCTTAATCTGCACATGGCATCCCAGAGACAGCCTCACCAGTGCTGAACAAGGGGGATAAGAGCTCCCACTGATCTACTGGCCAGTGTCCTCCTCATAGAGCCCGGTATGCAGTTTATCTCATTTACCACGAGAGCACAGTTACAGAAGCGCGGAATAATTTAGGTTGGAAGGGTCTGCCATAGATTACCTGGTCCAACCTAATGTCCAAAGCAGGGATGCCTTCAAAGTTAAATTAAGATGCTCAGGGCTTTCTCCAACCATGTTTTGAGTATTTTCAAGGATGAAGATTCCACAGCCTCTGTTGGCATTCTCTCCCACTGTGGTTAATCTATCCCACAGTGGGGTTTGTGTCTGTCTATCTGGTTGAAATCTTCCTTGCTGCAGCTTTTGAATGTGGACTCTTGTCTGCTCACTGTGCAATTCTGAGGAGACTAGCTCTGTTTTACCTTTAAACCCTCCCTCCCTCATTAGACAGATTAAAACAGCAATTGGATTACCCTCTTCGCTTTCTCTTCAGGCTGAACAATCTTCCTCAGGCTTTGTACATCACATGCTTCTACCCCCTCACGATGTTAGTGGTTCTTATTCAACTTAGCATCCACTGTGACACGCTTTCCCCACCCACCCACCCCCAGTCCCTTTCATCAGTGTTGCTACTCAATCCAGTTAATTGTCAGTGTATGGTGTTATCCTGCTCCAGGTGCAGAACTGTGCACCCCCACTCTTACAACTTTATGAGGTTTCTGTTGCCCCAACCATCAAGTTTCAAAAGCTCTCTACTATTTGGTGGGCCACAAATTACCCTAATTTAGCTGATTGTTGGTAATTTTCATTACATTTAGTGATTCTAATTATATATTTTTCTATATTTGACATTGCACATCATGAAAGGGATATTGGAGCTTCTCCCAAAACATTTTAGTGTGGAAATGCCAAACAACCATGAATAACATGAATAACAAGTAACCTTTTTGGAAAAATCTGGTGTGGCTTTTAAGTCACTACCATCTCCATAGCTGTTTTCTGCTGTCCTTTTCCTGTAGATCCCCAAGCCAACAGCAAAATCAGTACATAGGTCATGTTGCCATGTGAGGCTAAGTTTGGGACAGAGGCAATGCCATCATGTGGAAGTGGGTAAGAAACAGCCACATACTCCCTCTGTGAGCTGAGCTGTAAGGGCTGCAAGTACACTGATTGTAAGAGTAGCATTCAAAAAGTGAAAAGTTGTAAAAACAGGCAGGGAAGGTGGTGTTTTCAGGGGCAGAAGACAGAAATGGATGATCAGCTAGGGCACGGAAGAAGATATTTTATGTTAACTAAAACTCTTAACAATGCTGGACTGTGCAATAGTAAACATGATGATAATGATGTTTTGTGGTTCTGAGCAAAGAACATTTCCATGTCAGGTTTTTTTTCCTCTAAAATGGAACATTACTTATTAGTTGTTCAAGGATATATTGGAAGAACTAATCAGCTTTAAGTACTGTGAAGAAAAGCGTTAGTAATAGCAGTGGCATGTAGCCACATTACCGTGGGCACTACAGCCTTGTCATATGTTCAGGTGTGACCTTTATTATTCATATGCCTATATGTAGTTCAACCTGCCACAGCCCCATCAATATCTGTGTAATTTTATACAACAGCTTGTAAAAATAGATACACACTCTTTTGCAGTATTAGGCTCTGATCAGGAATACAGACTCATTAGAGCAGCATGAAGAGATACAGATATATTTTTTCCAGTAGAAAATTTTAATATTGCAAAATTTGGAAGGAAACCAAGGTGTGCTGTGTCTTTCCACAGCATCATTCCTCAGCTCTGGAACAGCCTGTGAGCCTTGCCTCCTGTATGTCTGGGGAACTGGGATTGCCAAGAAGCCACAAACTGGAGGGTCCTTCCCTCCCATCTCTCAGCACTCTGTCAGCCCCAAAGTGAAGGAGTCTGTAAGCTCAAGATCTCCCAGAACCAGCCAGAAGGGCTGTTGAGAAGACAGACAGGCAAACTGGCAGGCTCAGTTGTCTTGGAAACCTGCCTGGATTCCACTGGAAATAGGTCAAAAATGGAAATTCTCTTGTGGAACGTTTTGATTTCAATGAATGGCATATCCTGATGAGAAAATGTTTCATCAGAAATTTTCTAGCCAGATTGTTCTCCGTTGGAAGTAGACAAAGCTATTCTATGGATATTTTTTTCCCCCACTCCCACGTGGTTTGGTAGGATCAGATCAATGACCAAAGCACTCTGAACATTCAGTGGCATGTGGTTCTGAGGTTTTACTTCAGGAACCCTTCCCTCTGGCTAATCAGCTCCATCATTCTGGCCTCAGTTAGAGAAATTGTATCAAGTGAAGCATGCTGCTACCAAAGGATAATCAATTGCCCTTTACTGCTTCATTTTTTATATGCCTGTAAGGGCTTTTAAGTTCAGAACAGCCCTTGCACAATTAATTGAACGAGAGGCCTGCCTCTGATTAAAGATACACATTAATACCAGATTAGTCTTAAATACAGGAAGGGAAGATTTCCTATGGAAATCCTTGTATGTGTTTCTGTAAGCTGTTTCTGTTCACTTAGAGAGCTTGTAATAGTGCTACAAGAAATAAAATCTAAACCCCCAAAAGCAGCTTCAAAAACTGTAGGATTTTCTGATTATTTCAATTTTTAAATGGCGGTATGGAAATAACAATCCTTCTGTGACTACAAATGTGTTTTATGGTTAGGTGGGCAGATACTGCCTAATTGCTGTGAAATCAATGAAAATTCTATTAATGAAGAAGAAATGTTACTTCAGATATCATGAAAACCAATTATCTTTCCTCGGGTCAGAGGCCCTGTCATGCTAAAGAAGAATAAAACCACTCTGGCAAGCGACCTGGCTAAGGTCACAGGCCATGTAGACTGGAGCAATGCAGTGGATGTCATATACCTTGATGGTAGTGGGGTTGTGGACCCTGCCTTTATGAGATTTTCAGGAGAAATCTTGGCACACAAGATTTAGAGAAAACTGCTACGACATGGATGCAACTCTGATGGCATAAAACTGCATTCAGCTGTACAACGCCCAAATCCCTCTGTGCTGTGCTGTCCTCAGCGGTCTGTTCTGCTTCTAGTACAGAACACTACTCCCATCAACACTCCAGATGATGGAGTATCTTAATTGTTGAATAAACCGATACAACCAATCTGCAAAAGCCTCTGAGGGCTTTAGAGAGCAGGATTAACTTCAAGAAGATCTTGACACAGAGCAGAAATGCATAAAAAAGACAGGCTACAATTTAGAGCTCCAGAAAGCAGCTGTATAAATACAAGACTGGAAACTCTCAGCGGGGTAGCAGTTCCACAGAAGAGGATGTACGGGTCATGCACAGCCACAGCTGAACATCAGTCAACAAGATTGCTGTGGCAAAAATGGAAGAAAACATCATGTAAGAGTACTGTGTGCCATAGATAATTTTATGTTGGTAATGCCTAAATAGGAGAGTTGTGTTGAGGTTTGGCCACCATATTTCAAAGAAATTGTAATCCAGAGAAGGAGCCTGAAAGTCTGGAAAACATGATCTGTGGGCAAGGATTAGAGGAAGTGTGACTGTTTTGTTTAGGGAAGGCTGAGAGAAAACAGAAAAAATAGTCTTCAAACATATAAAAGGCTAATAGCAAAGGGAGAGTGAATACATGGTTCTCTATTATCACTGTAGAGGAGAGGAACAAATAAACTTGTGCTGCAGCAAGGAAGGTTTAGGTTAGACATTAGGATCATAAGCATAGGTAGGTAATGGTATGGATCACTTACAGAAACTAGATTCTCCATCACCAGATGAAGATAACACAAATATGAAGCAACAGTTGTAAGGAAAGATTCAAGATTCTGATGGGAAGTAGCAAGATGGATTAGGTGACCATTAAAGGTCCTTTTCAGCTTCTTATTAATAATCCATTATAACTATGTGTGACTTTATCTGATCAACCAGTAATAGTTTCAGCGTATTCTAAAAGGAAAGGATTTACAGATTATTTAAACCAGCCTACTGGGAGAAACACCTTCAGTGAATTTTTAACAGAAATAACAGTACTTCAAGAAGGAAAATACATAAAAGGATGCTTTGTAACACAAATCTGTTACAGTAACACTTCTGTCTAGTGTAAATCAAATGACATTACTTCCAATATGTCCTGTCTAGAAACTAACTGTGCAACAGCATAACAGACTTTCACTCCTCCAGTATTTTCCTTTCCTTTCCTTTCATGCTGTTTCCATTTGCAGGATAAAAGACTGATTGCAAGTAATGAAAGTTCAGAATTCAGTCTTGCCTAGATATTTTTTTTAAAGTACTAAATAGATTTTCCTTTTGACAAGCTATATTGTAGTATAACAACAACAACAACAATAATAATAATACGTCAAAAATCAAGTAAAAGAAGAAAACCACATTCAGGCAAATACAAATGATAAAACCCAAAACTGTTGTCTTATGTGCTGGGATTACTGCTAGAAAGGGATGTTAGTACTTTATGTAAGAAGTACAAGCCTTTGTGTGCACTTACACAGGCAGGTACATGTACAATCTCACATCCTTTCGAATTACTGAAATCTCCTACAGAGACATGGCTCGAAGGACATGGCACGGCATGGCCTGCTGTGCAGACCTGATGGACGAAGAAGTTCATGCCTGTTTGAAGAAGCTCTCTTGCCTTGGGAAGTTGGGCCCCTCTGTGTTTTTGAGGGGTAGATCTAGGAGATTTTTCTGTCTGGACAATCCACGAGCTAGTATTTGAGACCTGAACACAAGCCTAACAAAATGTGTGAACAGACCCAGAAAAAGCAGAGCAGGAAACACGCCTGCACCAAAGGGCACCTGCCTCAAATGACTCTGACGTGGCATGTTCCCATACCTCCTGAGCTCTTTCTTTCCTATGCTGTTTGTACAGCACATGACCATGAAAGAGAGCAAGCATTCTCCCAGTGTCATTACTTGAAGTAAAATTTTAGTGATCTGTAGTTCTATCATATGGGAATATATATGGTTTTAAAATTCACTGAAAGCCATGTTGTTCTTTTGTCAGAAAATGTGTGGTATTAGGCTTGCACACTGTTGAACCCAGCGGCATGACAGTGGCATGAGAAACAGTTAAAAGTGCTGATGTATAAGGAGTGAGTGTCCTGCTGCAAACACTTCTGACAAGGTATCTTGCTTAACATGACTGTTGTTAAAATTGGCTGCTTCTCATACCATATACTACCTTGACTATTGATGTAAGCCTCCTTCAAAGACAATTGAATTTCAGTGGCTGTATCAGCTCTGTGGTAGAAGAAAGTCATCAGTGAGAAATATTTTTTTCCACCTAAACTGCTGAGCTCAGAAAACCACCATGCTTGCAACCAGATGAACAGAAACTCCCTGCTGCATTTGTTTTATCACTCAGCAAGGCTGAACCTCTGCCCTAGCTGGATTGTGAAGAGCTTTTAAGCCAGAAGTTGGTTAGCTGCAGGCAAAGCCAGCCTGCTTGCATTTCACTGTGAATGTTACTGTGCTACTTTAAGGCTCCCAGCAACAGCATGGAGATTCACAGAGACATACCAGTGTGAAGACAGCAAGTGAACAGTCTCAGTGGGCATATGGGTTAACACCTTCCAAGTCATTCCAGAATTTCTCACAGTTCTGGTTCTTTTCCTCACAACTGCAAAGTAATGCCATCTAAAATCAGTGTCCAAGCTGCCACAGCTTTAGTATTATAGTCTTAGAGTACTGTATCTCCTGTGCTTGAAGAGATGATTTTTACAGTGTGCTCTTGTGGCTGGGAGCCACAAGCTCTGCTGCATCACCAGGTGTCTGCTCCTGGAGTTTCCACAGATGCCAGGGATCCCTTCATTAGAACTGAGCTGCTTGTGCAGTCTGAGCAATGGTGTAGCCTAGCCTGGTCTATAGATGAAACCCTTTGGCCTAAAACCAGCTGCATTTGAATGGGCTTCGCACAAAGTGTGTTTGCTGTCCAAGTTCTCTTTTTAACTTTCAAAGTCAGTCAGATGCCCTGTTACCAGTTCTGTAACACTCTGTGGTTACACCTAGAATCCCCTCTTCAGGGCTGTGCCGTCAGTCTGCAGCTGAGGATGCAATTTCTTTTCTGCGGTCTAGCCAAGCATGACAGTAGGGATGGGGTGATCACCGATGCCTCTGCACTTTTTATCTTACTCGTCACTTGAGGCTTAGAAGAATGGTGTCCAGTCATTCCATGCTGGTGACAACTGTGTCAGCTGGCAGAATCCTTAATTATACAGGCTGCTTTCTATTTCTGGGTGTGTAGGATTTAATGTTTGTTTTTTTATTATAGTAGCACCTAAGGGCCCAACCGAGTACAGGCTCTACCCTCCAGATATTTGCTGAGCTGCCCTATCTTTTTGCTCCATCACCCTGAGAGTTTCTTCACAACATGGGATTCTTTCCTTTCCACTAGAAAGGCAGAGACATGACAACTATTGACAATGGTTTGTATGTTGGTAAGACAGGAGGAGCTGTTATCTTGATTAAGCACTAAGGTGTGGGCGGACATGGAAAGACTGACTGTCCATCAATTCCTTTCTCGTCATTTTATTTGTGTTGTGAAAATCTGAGTGCATTGCTCATGCACACAGGTGGGAGGAAAGAAATTATGATGAAGGCTCAGGCTTACGGCTTCTAGCAACAGGAGGAAGGCTTCTGCTCCTATCTGCAGATCTGCACCTATGAAATTGAGAGCCCTGGCAGCAGCTGAGGGGCCAGGAGCTCAGTCCAGCAAAGCAGTTGTACAAGCTAAACCTGACCCCACAGCAACACCACAGGGAATTGGCAAGTGACAGCATGAGCAGACTGCCTGCAGTGGTGAAAGGGGGTCCCCACCGGCTGACCTCACCTGCTGGCAAAGGGCATTTCCTTCTCGCTGGGGCTTGTATCTCGGGTGTTGAAGAAAGACATGGGGCGTTAGACTATTATCCTCTGCTGCTCTTCTACATGGCCAGCAATGATGTTTCCAGGGGAAGCCGTGAACATATTAGGCATAATTCTATGGCTCTGGTGGTAAGAGGTCAAGGACATAGGGGCCCAGGCGGTTTTCCACTTGATTCTGCCAGAAAAAGGAAAGGAAGGGCTTGAGGAGGAGTGGACAGATATCGCAGATCACCTGCCAGCACATGCAGCTGGCATCAATACTAGGGGTTTGGGTTTTATGATTACAGGACCCTATCCGAGGGTCAACAACTGCTAGGAAGAAACAGGATCCACCTGACAAAGTGGGGCAGTATTGGTCAGGATCAGTTCATCAGTGACAAGAAAGGTTTGGAGGTATTCTAATCCACCCTCTGGATTTTTTGATTACTTCCATACCCACCCTTTCTATCCATTGTTACTCAGACTTTTCATATCGGGAACCTGATATTTTGGCTGCTTGCAAATTGACTTCTGACAACAACAGCAGGAGAAGTCATAAAAATGAGAAGGTTATTTTAAATGCCTACCACATCTTAGGGCAAACATTAAATAATGCATTCTCTTTCAGACACACATCCATACGGTTTATATAAAACTTGAAAACCCAGCCAGAAAGCTAACAAAATGTCATTTTAAGGAAGATTTTTTCATACATGTTCTCATGTGTTTGAAAGAGTCAGGAGAGGAGAGAGGAGTGGGCTTCATGTTATGTTTATACATTTTAGTTTCTATTTATAGTTAAGCGACAACAACTTGGTGAAAATCACGTTTTCCAATTGCTTCAAGGCAAACTGCCTGCAGCATTCTCTAAGCAACTTTCCTCTCTGCTCTTTTATTTTCTTATAATATTTAAAAAATGGCCTAGGGTTTGCATCTTACCTAACACAGCACTGCAATTCTGATCCTACCAAATGCAAAAATGTTTCCTATGATTGTGCTACTATGTTGAGAAAAGTAACCTTTATGCCACAGATACTCCAAGTTTTGGAGAGCTGGGTCTGTGCCAGCAGTCTAAGGCTGGCTCGTTCAAAATGCCATGGATAGATCTGCTAGGGCAACAGTGTTAGTTTATAGCATACAAAACACGAAGTTTAGGCTTAGAGGAAAAAAAGTACTTGTCAAAGCCACCAGGAATTGCTTTGATACCAGAACTGAGAATCAAGGCTGATAACTGATCAGCAGAACATCTATTGCCAGAAGCAATAATGAACACCATAAAGATAAAGCACCTGAAAGGGTTTGCTTCTATATTTTACTTTGTCTTCATGTATCCCCATTAGCCCTAGGATGCTAAGGCATGCATCACGTTTAGCTTTGCTGTAATTACATGAAGGAAATGTTTTCAATAAAACAAAACAAAGCATAATGCAGTGTTATGATTTCACTTAGTAAAAATTAGTAGTTACATGAGAGACAAGAAAGCAAATTCAGGTCAAATGCTAGAAACACTAGCAAACAAACTCGCCAAAGATGTGAATAAGGCCAACATGGTCATCCTTGTTCAGGACCAATGTAAGACACTTTGGTTTCTGATTTTGCAAAATAAATAGTTACAGTATATGTTTTTCTTAGAGTTTTAACAATGTAATGATAAAACAAGCTATTTTGTTGGTTTATTGTTTTAAATAAACATAAACATTTTGGATTTTAAAATAGTAAATTTAGAAGACATTATGTTGATGTGATGAAACATTTTGGATGTATGTGACTATGAAACACATTCTGTTTCATACCAAATTTCTTAATCTACAGATGGAAAAAGGTTCAGTTCATCACAGACAACAATAAAAAGCAAAATACACCCCCCCACCCCCACCCCAGGTATAGATATTACTTGTACTTCTTAGGGAAGACCTCTACTTAATGGCCATACTACTTTCATTATAAGGTAAATTACAAAAAGAAGAAATTAGAAAAAAGCAAATTTTATAAGGCAAATTAGAACAAAAAGGAGGGAGAAGAGGAAATCAGAACCTTCTTGAGATGCTGTGGAGGCTGGCATACCCCATCTTCTTTGGATTCTGGCCAGGTGCCACATTTCCAGGAAACTGCGACTCTCCTCCTTGCATGCCTTGTGGTGCCCTTTCAGTCAGGTAAATAATCAACGGGATTTAATCACAGCCATTCTTAAGTCTTATTTACTTATTTGACTTTGATACAGGTATGTGTATTCTGAGGTGTTGGTTATTGTGCAGATAATATTGTTTCTTCTTTTAATAATCTGATACTGCTACTTATGTAATCTTTTAAAAAATGTTTCTTTCTATTGCAAATATTTGCTTATCAAAGGAGCCAGCCTCCTATAGCATACTGACCTGGTTAGTCTGTTAGTAGACAGCGTCACCCAATATGTAATCAGGGAAACATGGTGAAATTTCTTATATTAAGCGCCACAACTAATGTCAAACTAAGATATGTCTGTATCACCATTTAGAATTAAAAGCTATAAAGACTCTTTTCTTGAGCAATGCTCCCATGGAGTATTTCTTTGCTCAAGTAGAGATTACAGTATGCCTGCAACTTCCATGTGTCATGAGAATTTCCTAAAGAAATTACTTGACTGATGTTCAGATGTTCACCACCCCGTACCAAGGAGCAGTCGGTATCAAAGTATGTTCTTTTAAACCTATTGAAAGAAAGATCTGTTGACCAGATGCGGTTAAAATAAGACGAGGAAACTTCCTTTTGTCTACCTGACTGACGATGTGCGATACGCCCTGTATTTTAGCTGTGGCTCTGTTCTCTGCTGAGAGAAGTGCCACGCTGATTTTGTAAAAATGCTTTCTCTGTGGTTTGACCATAGCGGCACTGACCGAACCTGCCCGGCTGCTGCCCCAGCACTTCCCATACACCCACCCCACCACCGACAGAAACCTTCCTCCGGACATATGCTGTCCTTCACCTCACCCCCCGAGCCGTGCCAGCTCGTTGTGGCGTTAGAGGAATACCGGTGCCAAAGAATAAAAAAAAAAAAAAAAAAAAAAAAAAAAAAAAAAGAAAAAGAAACAGCAGCCGCAGAGTGGAGCCAAGGATAAAGAGAAAGGGATTACCCTCTCGTCTAACACTGGAACGCAGACCGGCTCTGTCCTACTGATGGAAAAGTATTTCTTTTAAAAAAATAAGGTTAGGCTTTGGGTTGATTTGGGTTTTTTTGTGTTGTGGGCTTTGTGTAATTTTTTTTTTTTTTTAAGCAAAAAATGTCGTTCCTGTTGGTAACGGAAGAGAACTTCTGGTGTGCTTAGGGGAAGAAAAAAAAGTTTTTTAAAGTATAAAAGGAAACAAGCACAACCCGCCGGCCTCCCTCCCGGCCCGGGGCAGCGGGCTGGCTCGCGGGCACACGCAGCACCCCTCGCCCGTGGGTGCGTGGCTGCGGGCGCACACGCGTAGCGCCAGCCGTCGCGAAGCCATCCACGCAGCTGCATCCCGAGCCGCCCGCCCCGCGCCGCGCCGTGCCGTGCCGCCGGAACGGCTCCGCAGCCAGGCCCCTCGGGGCGGCAGCCACCAGCGCTGCCCCTGGGGCCGGCGCAGGAGCCCGCCCGGCCCAGGCGGACCCCGGGGGCCGCGGGAAGGGGTCTCGCCCCGAGCCGGGGCAGGCGCGCCGAGCCCTACGCGTACCCCGCCCGCCTCTAACCGGGACGGCCCGCCCGGAGGCGACAGGCAGGCGGGGGCCGCGGGGCGGCGGGGGGCGGGCGGGGGCGCGGCCGTGGGGCGGTGCCGCCGCGGCCCGGTCCGCCACCGGTAGGGGGCGGGCGCTCCGCCTCCGCGCCTTCCTCTGCCTCTGCGGCGGCGGCGGCTCCGCTCGGCTTCCTGCTCCTGGCCGGCGGGCGGGCCGGGGCAGCCTGCGGCGGGGCCGCTCAGGGGACGGGGCGGCGTGCCCGCGGCGCTGCAGCCCAGGTAGGGGCTCGCGTTCTCCGCGGGGCTGTGGCGAGGGCCGACGGCCGGGGGCGTCAGGCGCCTGCGCTCCTCTCCCTGGGGCGGCGGGCGGCCCCTGCCCCTCCCGCCGGGGACCCGCGGCTGGCTCCGCCGCCCGGGTGCGCGCGTCGCGGTTCTCTGCGCGGGGCAGCCGCTGGCCGCCTGCCCTCGCCTCCCCCGCCGGCTTTCCCCGGCGGCGCAACTTCCCCGGGCCGCCTGGCCCTTTCCCCGTCCCCTCCCGCCCGGGAGCTGCCGCCGGGAGGGGTGAGGCGGGCCGTGGCCCCGGGCGCACATCAGCGGGTCGGCGCACCCGACCCCCGGGGCCCGTCGAGCCGAGCCGCCGGGCGGCGAGCGGGGCGGGGGTCGCCTCTCCCCTGCTGCCCCTTCCCTTCCGCTTCTCCGCTGGCCCGGCCCGGCGCGGCGCGGCGCTCCCGGCCCGCTGGAGGCTGCGGCGGCGGTGCGGTGCCGGCAGCCGCTGGCCGCCCCGTGCCGGGGAGCGCTCGGCGCTTCGGTGCGCGGCGGCGGCGGCGCTCAGCGAGGGTCCTGTTAAATAAGTGAAGCGTTTGCGGTGCGGGCAGCCTCTTGCTGCTGAAACAAAGGCTTAGCGCGGTGGAGAGGCGGTGCTGCTGCTTTTCGGTGGGTTTGTGCTCCTTCTCCGTTGAGTGCGGCGTGGTGGGCGTTGTTGGGGGTGGGGTGGAAGGCTCAACTCTTGTTTAACTAAAACACGAAATATACCATTATCAAAAACAGTCGTGAACTGGTAAGGAAGGAGAATGTGCTGTGTGCATCCTGGTTTGCAGAGGGATACTTGTCAAAGTAAAGTCTGTTCCTTTGGTTTCCAGCCTCGGAGTTGCTGAAGCAGGAAAAAATACAGTAATACTATACTTTTTTTTTTTTTTTTTTTTTTTTTAGTAGCTAAGTGCTACCACACCTTAAGTTACATTTTTGCTTGAGCTGCTTACGGGATAACTCAACTGATTTCTTTATCTTTCCATTTTCTGACATTTAAAGGAAGTTAAATGGCAGTGTAATAACTTCAGACTTTTGTAAAGGTCTCTGCATATACCGGGTATTCTTCGTAATATTCTGTGTCCCCCATACTGCTTTGCTGGTGAACCTAACTGACTAGCCCTCTTCTTCTAACAAAGTCTTTCTTTATTGTTAATACTAATAGGAGAGCTATTAAGGAAAAAAAAACTTAATAGAAATGGCTAATGGCTGGTTGATGACTGTGTACAACAGTAGGTTTTTTTGGTTTTTTTTAAGCCTGTGACACTAATCAAGGTATGAATGTCTTCATTAGCACGTATTCCCAGCCCCCAGGGATTTGTTTAAGTATGAAGAAATCTTTTGCATCTCTTAGTTTGCATAGCTGTCTATGTGGCAAAACAAGTTTTGTAACTTACTTTAAACTTGCGGATAGGCCCATCAGAAGCTAATAGCCTGGTGGTGTTGTGTAATAACATCTAATCAGCTCAGGTTGGAGGATGCACTTGGTTTTTTGCAGGCCGTAGTTTCCATCTCTTTCCAGCTGTCTGGACCATGTCACCCAGTAAGAGTGCAGAGTCAATACTTAGAAAAGTTGCTTCGTGGTATCCAGAAGTTACTGCCTAGCCTCTCTAGGTACAGCCTAAGTGCTTCAGTGCATACGTGCTCTACACAGAATCATAGCAATGTTTGGGTTGGAAGGGACCTTAAAGACCATCTAGTTCTGACCCCCCTGCCGTGGGCAGGAATGCCTTCTACTAGGCCAAGTTGCTCAAAGCCCCATCCAACCTGGCCTTGAGCACTTCCAGGGATGGGGCAGCCACAGCTTTTCCGGGCACCCTGTTCTACTGCCTCATCACCCACGTAGTGAAGAATTTCTTCCTAATATCTAATCTAAATCTACCCTCTTTGAGTTTCAAGCCATTATACCTTGTCCTGTCACTACATGCCCATATCAAAAGTCTCTCTGCAGCATTCTCATAGGCCCCTGTTAGGTACTGGAAGGCTGCTGTAAGGTCTCCTGGAAGCCTTCTCTTCTCCGGGCTGAGCAACCCCAACTCTCTCAGCCTGTCTTCACAGGAGAGGTGCTCCAGCCCTCTGGTCATCTTTGTGGCCCTGCTGTGGCCTCGTTCCGAGAGGTCCCTGTCCTCCTTCTGTTGGGGGCTCCAGCGCTGAATGCAGTACTGCAGGTGGGGTCTCATGAGAGTGGAATAGAGGGGGACAATCACCTTCCCTGACCTGCTGGCCAAGCTTCTTTTGATGCAGCCCAGGATATGGTTGGCTTTCTGGTCTGCCTGTGCAATTGTTGGGCCATGTTGAGCTTCTTGTCATCCAGGACCCCGAAGTCTTTCTCCTCAGGGCTGCTCTCAGTCCATCCTCCGCCCAGCCTGGGTTTGTGCTTGGGACTGCCCCAACCCACAGGCAGGACCTTGCACTTGGCCTTGTTGATGAGGTTCACACGGGCCCACCTCTTGAGCCTGTCAGGGTCCCTCTGGATGGGCTCCCTTCCCTCCAGCGTGTCACTGCACCCCACAGCTTGGTGTCATCTGCAAACTTGCTGAGGGGGCACTTAATCGCAGTGCCCATGTTGCCAACAAAAATGTTGAACAGCGCTGGTCCCAGTATCAACATCACTTGTCACTGGTCTCCACATGGACATTGAGCCTTTAACTGCAGCTCTTTGAGTGCAACCACCCACATTTAATAAGAATTCTCAGTACTTTAAGAAAAGAGTGATAATATAGATGGAATTTGATAATTGAGTGGAACTTTGGCAAGCTAGTATTTAAAAAGTGAACTCCTGAATGTTTAGTTTCCAGTTTTGTTTGGAATATTGGCATACTGTACAAGAAAGGGATTTTTTTTTCCCTGTAAGGTCTTTAAGAGGGGTTGGTAACGTGTAAGCTGAAAAAATACTGGTTTGCTTACAGATTATTTTGTAGTCCCAAAGATAAATCAGTAGCAGACACAGAGACTTGTTTCTTAAGATTTAAATTGTTCAAAGAGAAGTTTTTACTCACATGGAACTTAGGGTCTAGTTTCTAAACCTGCAGTCCCAGTGATGTCAGAGGGTTGACATGTGAGTGTAAGGGCTGCAAGTCTTGCCACTTATATAGGCAATCAGTGCCTTAATGAGCCCTAATATAAACGATACATATGTTCAGGTTTAATTTTTTTTCACTAAAATCTGCTGGAAAAAAGTAGGATTTAAGACATAATGACTGTAAACCTGCATGTTTTCTCTGCCAGTGGCCAGCTGCACAACCCTGTGACAATTATTTTGCTGTCAAAAGCACTGCAATTAGTGTAATTATTTCACAGTTTAGAATGATCCCTCTGGGAAGGCTCATACTGATCTGAAACTGTCCATAAATCTCAGGATTACCTCAGCAAAAATATAATCTTTAATAGAGTAGGAAATCTTGGTGTCTTAAAATGACACTTCATGAGATGGCTGAGCAAATCTGACAGCCTGATGCTGCTGTGCTTTTCCTCCTGACACTCCTAAAAATTGTCTGCTAATCTGGCAGAAAATATATTCTCTTTTACTGGGGTAGCTTTCCTTAGTGATCAAAATCATGTGGAGGAATGGTGAGTGGGCTGGAGTGACCTGGCAGGTAAGTTCACTTTGCTCATAAATTTTCATGCTTCCTAGTACTCTCCAGGCATGAGGTTCAACGACAGGAGAACACGAAAGAGTGGTGATAAGGAGGTAACTTTAAACTGCTGTTGCTGCTTGAAACCTCATTTCTTGGCACCAGAATTCTCAATTTGAATATATGCTAAAACATCTGTAACCTGTTAACTAGGTGCTCCTGGCTTTCTATTTCATTGTCTAAAGTGCTGTGGCTAACTGTAAATCCAAGCATAGCCTCCTCATGCTTTTCTTAATGGTATGTGCATCCCAAGAGGACTTCAGGATTTTTTTTCTTAAATAAATATTTTTTTCTGGATAATTTGTAGTTCTAATTCTGTGCTGTAATTTGTTTGCATCTGCCTGCATCTTGACGTTATTCACAAATTTTAAAAGCTTACCCCAATTCACTAATCAAAGTAATCGATGATAATATTAAATATTTTACCAAGGCTTCCTGAAATCCAGTCATGCTTAAGTTTACACAAGGAGTTAGTTATCAATAGTTACTGTTTTGGAATTGTTCAACTATGTTATATGTTCCTTATATACAGTACCATATTTTTGTGATATAAAAATAGTTTGTGTCTTCATTTGCAGACAGAGCTGAAATTTTTTCCAGCTCTTTGTTGGAGCTCAGTGCGAAGAGGGTATGGAAGAGACTTTGCGGGAGAGCAGAGAAACTTTGGAAAACTGTCAGGGCAGAGAGAGCTGCTGGAGTAAACTTTGCCCTGCATTTAATGTGCGCTGCTGTTGAGTCAGTTTTAATGGCAGAAAGTTGCTCAATGTGTTTATATGTACAAAAGCATAGTAGTTTTCATGGGTGTCTGGTTAAAATGTTAACATCAAAATAGGTGACACTCACAGACTCCCCTCTGTTCATAAGACTTGCTTTTTTGTGACTGGCTGACTGCCTTTCCTTCTCCCTCCAGTTTGTTGGGTTTTTTTGTTGGGTTTTTTTTTTTTTTAATCTGAGAAGAAAGTAGCCATCTCCTAGTAGCAATGACTTTTTTTTCTTGATCTGTTTTGGTATCGCTAGTTAGTTCAGTCATCATTTCACAAACATTTAAGCTGGTACTACTGCTGCTAGAGAGCTGCTGTCATGCCCCCAGATGCTTTTTTCTGCTTTTGGGTCAGCGCAGATACCTCACCTGGTACTTGCAAGAGCTGCTTGATGGAACTACCATGGGCTGGTTTTTGCTTGTCAGCTGAACATCAGTGACACCTGAATGGTTTGGAACCGTATTCAAGTTGATTCAGGCAGAAGTTTATTACAGGAATTCCTGTAATAATTAGTGAATTTATTTTAACGGCATGATCCAGAGAGGCATGGCATCAGGAGCTGTTACAGTATACACTGATTGCGTATCTGTGACTTTGTCAGCTATGTATAGAGTCTCAGTGGTATGCTCACTGTGGTAAGCAGCCTTCTGTCACTGAGGGATGCTGTTCCTTAAATTAGTTCATGTATACTTAATGTGGCAAATTTTTCCATAGGTGATGACATGCAGTAATTTCCTATCCCATGTAACTTTAATTTGTCCCACCTATGATGATTCTTAGCTTTTAAAATATCAAAGGATAGAAGACAGCTATGTTGGATTTTGGTTGGTGGGGTATGTACCAATGGTTAACTAAATATTGAAGTATACAAAGTATATATATATATATAAAAATATAAAAAGTATACATTTCCCCTAGATTGTTTTTTTTTTTTTGCTGTGAAGTTAATTCTTCTTGGATATGGTTTATGTGTTTGGTACTGGTCGCTGAAAGATTGCACCTAGCCAGGAGGTATGTTATGGATCTTTGTTCTAATCCCTTCATGCTCAGAAACCAGTCTGGAGACTGAAATTTTTGTTGCTGTTTGCGTCTTCAGTAGGAAGGAGTGAGTCACACTAGAGCTATTAAGTATCATGTGACTGACCAACTTCCTCTCTATTTCTGAGCATCTTCCACCTCATCACTCACAAATGATGGCTTGTCTAGTGCTGACACAGATGAGTAGCAATGACTTGCCTGTACCACAGGAGCACTGGGATTCTGAGTGCCTTATGCAGCATGGAGGTTATTGTCATGGAATCATTTAGGTTGGAAAAGACCTTTGAGATCATAAAGTCCAGCCATTAACACAGGACTGCCAAGTCTATTACTAACCATGTCCCTAAGCACAACGTCTATGAGTTTTTTAAACGCCTCCAGGGGTGGCGATTCCACCACCTCCCTGGGCAGCCTGTTCCAGTGCTTCAGCACCCTTTTGGTGAAGAACTATTTCCCAATATTCAATCTAAACCTGCCCTGGCAGAACTTGAGGCCATTTCTTCGTGTTCTGTTGCTTGTTACTTGGGAGAAGAGACCGACCCCCACCTGCCTGCAGCCTCCTGTCAGGCAGCTGTAGGGAGTGATAAGGTCCCCCTGAGTCTCCTCCACTCCAGGCTAAACACCCCCAGTTCCCTCAGCTGCTCCTCACAAGACTTGTGCTCCAGACCCTTCCCCAGCCCCGTTGCCCGTCTCTGGACACGCTGCAGCCCCTCTGCTCCCTCTTGCAGTGAGGGGCCCAGAGCTGAACACAGGGTTTGAGGTGCGGCATCACCAGTGCCCAGTACAGGGGGGCGATCACTGCCCTTGTCCTGCTGGCCACACTGTTTCTGATACAAACCCGGATGCTGTTGGCCTTCTTGGCCACCTGGGCACCCTGCTGGCTCATGTTCAGCCGGCTGACAACCAGCACCCCCAGGTCCTTTTCCTCCAGGCAGCTTTCCAGCCACTCTGCCCCAAGCCTGTAGCGCTGTGTGGGGTTGGTGTGACCCAAGTGCAGGACCTGGCACTTCTCCTTGTTGAATCTCATAGAACTGGCCTCAGCCTGTCAGTCCAGCCTGTCCAGATCCTTCTGTAGAACCTTCCTACCCTCAAACAGATCAACACTCCCACCCAACTTGGTGTTGCCTGCAAACTTACTGAGGGTGCACTTGATCCCCTTGTCCACAGTGTTGATAAAGGTATTAAACAGGACTGGCCCTGGAGAATACCACTTGTGACCGGCCACCAACTGGAGGTGACTCCATTCACCACCACTCTTTGGCCTTGGCCATCCAGCCAGCTTTTATCCCACAAAGAGTATAGCTGTCCAAGCCCTGAGCAGCCAGTTTCTCCAGGAGAGTGCTGTCGGAGATGCTGTCAAAGGCTTTACTAAGGTCCAGGTAGGCAGCATCCACAGCCTTTCCCTCATCCACTAGGTGGGTCATCTTGTCATAGGAGATCAGGTTCGTCAGGCAGGACCTGCCTTTCATAACCCCATGCTGGCTGGGCCTGATCCCCTGGTTGTCCTGCACGTGCTGTGTGGCACTCAGGATTGACCTGCTCCATAACCTTCCCTGGCACTGAGGTCTGACAGCCCTGTAGTTTCCTGAATCCTTGTACCTGCCCTTCTTATAGATGGGTGTCACCTTGGCTAACTTCCAGTCTTCTGGGACCTCTCCAGATCGTCAGGACTGTTGATAAATGATGGAGAGCAGCTTGGGGAGCTCATCCACCAGCTCCCTCAGTATTAGTCACCAACAGCAGTCTCTTACCTGCAATATGGTCCCCCTTGGCCCCTCTGCGTGTTGGGCCTGCTGTGCTGTGGCTACCCCTCCTCCCCAGAGCTGACACAGAGGATGCTTTCTCTGCTGGGTGCTCCACTCAGCCAGTGGCATGTGCTTTATCCTGCCAAGGCCCAAAGCCCTGCCAAAGTGCTGCCTCACATGGGAGACGTGTGGATGAGACGTGGCCCTTTGGTGGAGCACAGGGTTTTGTATCTCTTGGAGCAAGAGGAGGGGAGGATGCTAACGGTGCTCTGAGAAGTGACTGTCATCAGGGAATACCTTCCTCAGAGGCACGTGGCTGCTTAGCAAAGGTTAACATCCTTCTTCACTGTGTGGCCTCAGATCGTGCTGAGCTTTTGTTAAAGAACATTAAATGCTGGGTAGTATCATAAGTCCTTTTCTTTGTCAGCAGTGTGTGGTGATGTCCTTTGCTACTATCAGTACCCTTTATCCTCACTGACTTGCAAAGTATGTAGGAGCTCATGCATCACCATGTGGTCTCACTGTGCAGCTCTGTGATGAGGCTGGTGTAGTGGTCTGTGCAGTAAATCTCACTCATAAGATGACGGTCTCATTCTGACATTTTAAAGCCACTATCTAGAGGCTGGTTGTGCCTGAGGAGAAGAATAGTACGGAGGAGCAGGGCTGGTCTTCCTGCAGTAAGCTTACAAAATCATAGAAAAGTTTGGGTTGGAAGGGACCTTAAAGACCATCTAGTTCTGACCCCCCTGCCGTGGGCAGGAATGCCTTCTACTAGGCCAAGTTGCTCAAAGCCCCATCCAGCCTGGCCTTGAGCACTTCCAGGGATGGGGCAGCCACAGATTTTCTGGGCACCCTGTTCTATTGCCTCATCACCCACGTAGTGAAGAATTTCTTCCTAATATCTAATCTAAATCTACCCTCTTTGAGTTTCAAGCCATTATACCTTGTCCTGTCACTACATGCCCATATCAAAAGTCTCTCTGCAGCATTCTCATAGGCGCCCTTTAGGTACTGGAAGGCTGCTGTAAGGTCTCCTGGAAGCCTTCTCTTCTCCGGGCTGAGCAACCCCAACTCTCTCAGCCTGTCTTCACAGGAGAGGTGCTCCAGCCCTCTGGTCATCTTTGTGGCCCTGCTGTGGCCTCGTTCCGAGAGGTCCCTGTCCTCCTTCTGTTGGGGGCTCCAGCGCTGAATGCAGTACTGCAGGTGGGGTCTCATGAGAGTGGAATAGAGGGGGACAATCACCTTCCCTGACCTGCTGGCCAAGCTTCTTTTGATGCAGCCCAGGATACGGTTGGTTTTCTGGTCTGTCTGTGCAATTGTTGGGCCATGTTGAGCTGCTTGTCATCCAGGACCCCGAAGCCTTTCTCCTCAGGGCTGCTCTCAGTCCATCCTCCGCCCAGCCTGGGTTTGTGCTTGGGACTGCCCCAACCCACAGGCAGGACCTTGCACTTGGCCTTGTTGATGAGGTTCACACAGGCCCACCTCTTGAGCCTGTCAGGGTCCCTCTGGATGGGCTCCCTTCCCTCCAGCGTGTCACTGCACCCCACAGCTTGGTGTCATCAGCAACCTTGGACCTATAAAGGAACTATTTGTAATGCTCCTTTCCTGTTTCTGCTTGCTTGCTTGATAACTTTATTTAAAATGGGCCCCAGCATGAAATGATGCATTGTAACCATAGCCTGAAATATCTTGGTGGTCGTGTGTGGTTATATTAAATCATAGTAATTACACGTATGTTAATTCTTCTTCAGGCTGTAACCTTTTTGTATTGTGCTTCTATTGAGAATTGCTGTATGGGACAGGATGCATGGTAGTGGTGCATTATTCTGGTAACTGGTTTGGTGGTATTTTTATTGTTACAAATATGCAATAGCAGCTGTCGTACACTTGAAATGTCTACTGGATTCTGGCAACAACTCATTTCAAGTGAGGTGTGATGATGTTGCAGATAAATGCATTGCAAAGCTTTACTTACTCCTTCCTGTTGTGAAGGGATTGAACAGACTTCGCTGTATTATGAAATCGAGGTGGTAGTTTATTTCTTAAAAAAAAACAAAATAGAAGACAAATCAGTGGTTTTGAACATTTGAACAGGTGGCAACTGCAGCAGTGCTTCAGTTATGAAATATTTCGTTCATCATTTGGCAGATTAAAGTTAAACTTTATTGTCTTAAATCTCTGTTGTAAGGTCTATGTACTTTGTGATGAAGTTAGAAAGCAAGTGGGTGAATGTGTTTCAGCAAATTGTCCTTGAGGATTTTATCTATCTGAATTTCTCTATGTGACTTTTTCCAGCCTGGGAAATACAGGGTTGAGTTTCTCTTTATTAGGTACATTAGCAGCAATGGTACAGTTCACTTTATCACATATAGTATGGATTTTAGGGACAGTAAATTAAAACCCATTTTTAAATATATGGCCCAGTAAATTTTGTGTAGTATTTGGGAAGAGTATACAAAGTATGTATTGGGTGCTTATGAGGTTTGGGGCTTTGGTAGTTTTGTTTTGTTTGGGGTGGGTGGGTGTTTGGGGTTCTTTGTTTTTTTAATTGCAAAAAGAATGCCGATTGAGTTTCATTCTCAGTGGGATGGATGCCTTAGTACTTTTACCTTGGGCTTCCCAGGCTTCAGGAGGATTTTTCTGTGTCTGAAACTGACCAGTTTGTGTGTTGCCTAAGGTGAAGTATTGGATTGGTGGCACTAGCATAAGCTTGCATGGTCAGTGATTTCAGTAGTCATTTGGAAAATACTTGTTTTGCACATCAGGTATCAAAACATTCTGGCATAATACTTCTTCTCATGTATGTTTCCCTTCTTACAAGTGAAACCACATAGTCGTATTTGTGACATAGGTCATGCAATATTAGCTGAATTACCTATTTTTAAGTATGGGTTTCATTTGCTAGATTTACAGGGTTTTCATTTGCAGTTGATAGAAATAAAATCTGGTTTTAATGAGCAAACACTTCGGATCTAATTCAGTGTAGTCAGAATACCAAGCTGAATCTTACACCTATGTTAAAGAGTACAATTCAGGTGGTATCATTTTTGTAAGAGTTAATTATTATACTTCATGGTAGTATTTGTCTCAAAGGAGAGAAAAAAAAATCCATACTGGGGAGTCTGTAAATTGTTCTGTGTGGGCAAACCTTTTGCCTGTGTGGAGTTCTACCATAACCACAAGGAATTCGTATAGGTGTAGGAGTGCCTGCAGGGAAGAACTACTTGGGTCACAGCCTGTGTCATCAGAACATACAAATGGTGCATGATTATGCAATAAAATCGAACTACAGTATTACTACTCTAAGAATTCAATTCTTTTCTATGTGTGCTCTTCACCAGTTTCAAATTAAATTAATTTTGTAAAGGTGGTGGAGAAACTATGCATAGTCTAGCAGAAGGCAATCATCTGGGTAAGGAAATGCATCTTCTATTTGAATAAAATGATTATGTTAGAAGCCTGGATTCCTATTCAAATTTAGACTTGGAGTGATTTTGACTGTCTCAGCTGTTCAGTCCATGGCATGTAATTCAGGTTGGCACAACCACTGGTTTAAAACCAGAGCTCACATAAGAATAGCTAATGCTGTCCCTGAAATACCTAATCCACTGTGTAATTTTGTGTAGAACACCACCACCACTCTGAACTGCTTGAAAATTACAGACTGAAATATCTATTACCAGAGGCAGAATTAAACAAAATGTTTCACTGATTGCATTTTACAAGATAGGAAAAGGTACAATGTTTTGGGTTTTTTTTTTTCAGTTGTTCTCTGACAGGAAGCAAAATGTATCTGCTAATCATTGAGGAAGGCGGTTTGTGCTGCAAAAAATAAACACTGTCCTAATCTGCTCATGACTCAGAAATAAAAATAAATGCTCAAGCCTTTTTTTTTTTTTTTTCCCCCCTTTGTACCTTTGGTACTAAGTAATTTTGAATGCCTATCTAATTCTGGTACAGTGTACTTGGTATGCTATTCATATTAACAGATAGTAAATACAGATAAAACCAGCTATAACATTATTTGATCATTTTTGAAAGTATACAAACCTTTAAATCCTGTTAGGGGGGTTCCCTCTAAATATAATTAAAAGCGTATCAGGCTGATGCAGATTTAGTATTATATATATATGGGTACAGATTTCCATATAATGGTGTAGAAATAGGGGATTAATATCGTAGAAGATACTAACTTGCACCTTGTAGGCTACCTGGGTTAAGAAAACCCCTCTCTTGTACTTTTCCAGACTTTTATGATGATTTTAAGCCTTTTTTTTTTTTTTTTAATTTCTTGTTTATCCTTGTAGCTGGAAAGTTGTTTTTCTTCAGCACTATGGCTACATATATTTAAGCAGCAACCAGTAGATATTGAGATAGTCCATCTCAGCATCTTTTAAAAGAATTTTTAAATTGCACCTTGGAGACAAGAGAAGGAGGCATCCATTCCTTACTTTCCTCTCTTTGTTTTCACAGTTCCTTGCAAAGC
Source organism: Falco naumanni (assembly GCF_017639655.2). Lineage (NCBI taxonomy): Eukaryota > Metazoa > Chordata > Aves > Falconiformes > Falconidae > Falco > Falco naumanni. The sequence goes on along the minus strand of NC_054058.1, from coordinate 82,695,212 downwards.
AAACCTGATTCTTTTAGCCCTTAGTTGTTTTATTTAGGTCATGTAATTGTTATCTAGATTCTTCCACTTGGGGATTATGCTTTAAGATAGACTTTAAAAAAACTACATAGGGGTCTCAGTTAAAAGTCTAGGTAGCGCATAGAGCAGGGTATTTTTTGTTTCTTTAGGCAGAGCAGAATAATTACTTTTTGTCTCACACACAGCAATCCTGTTGGTACAGCTCACAATGAGGAGTTACGCTTCTGCAGCAGTACTACATTGTTGAGTCCAATATTAGAGAGCTACTATAATCTCTCAAAAAATTTTTTTTCATTACTGCTGCCTGTTTGGCTGCACTTCATGTCTGTTTTGAAGTGTATTACTTTCTGGTTTGTTCAATATCATTGTTGATTTTGGGACCTTTTTCTAATAAGCTGAGGTCAGAATTCAAAATTATCTTGACCTTCTAAATTCTTGCCTACCATCTTTGCTTGTTTTTGCATGCCTTTTTCATAAGTATAATCTATGCACGCTATCGAATTGCTAATGGAAATACCCTGAGAATGAAGCAGACTAATCTGCATGTTTTGTTATTTTCCATAAGAACATTTGTAAGAAGTTTTCAAATACGACTGTAGTACAGAAGTACATTCCAGGCCCAGTGATGGGCTTGGCAGTCCTGGATTAGCAGCTGGACTCGATCTCAAAGGTGTTTTCCAACCTAAATGATTCTGTGGTTCTAAGTTGCCGAAGTTTTTGTGCACAGTAAGTAGGGCAGAGGTGGGTGTCCTGGTTTCAGCTGGGATGGTGTTAATTAGCTTAGGAGCTAGCACACTGCTGTGTTTTGGCTTTGATGTGAGACTTTTCAGTCCCTCAGGCCTTCTTAGCAAAAAGGCTGGAGGGGCACGAGGGGTTGGGAGGGGACACAGCCAGGTCCGCTGGCCTGAACCAGCCAAAGAGGTATTCCATACCATGGGACGTCGTGCTTGGTATATATATACCTGGGGTTGGCTGGGGCAGGGGGGTTGTTGCTTGGGGACTGGCTGGGCATCGGTCCGTTGCGTTGTGCACCACGTGTTCCTTTCTTCCTCTGGATCTTCTTCTTTCCCTCACCCCTTTCATTATAACTGTTACTGTCATCATTGCTCTTTCATTTTTATTTCAATTACTAAATTGTTCTTATCTCAACCTTTGAGTTTTACATTCCTTTCCAACTCTCCTCCCCATCCCTCTGGGTGAGGGGGCAGTGAGTGAGGGGCTGCCTGGCACTTGGTTACCAGCCGGGGTTAAACCACAACGGTAGGGCACATGTCACTTGGGCACAGTGTCATGTATGCCATGGCACCATTGCTGGGCAAGATTGTTGAGCAAGGCTGATAAAGAATTGGCCAAATTGAATTACATTTAGCTCATGACTGAAATCTGGACTTCATTCAGTATTGTGTCAGTGTGGCATATTAATAAGAACTATTTGTGTGTATTTTATCAATTACTTTACTGACTTTAATACAACTTCCTCTTGCACCTTGATTCTGGGAAGAAAATTGGTTTGATGACCGTCATATCTGATACATGAACATTGAAAGAACTCAGTCTTGGCATGTTAGAACCTTTGTATTATTTAATAAAACATGATGATTTGCTTGGCAGGATTATTTACTCGTAGTTTTCCTAAATGAAGTTATAATACAAGCTCCCTGTGTGAAGTACCTGGCAGGGTCCCCTTGAGAGACACAGGTCACTTCCAAAAGCAAGTGTCTGCTGCTCTGCTGATTGAAGCTAGTTTTAGTATGTATCAAAACATCTGTAGCTGCTGTGTGGTTCCTACATACTAAATTTGTCAGATTTGTGTTGTCTGTCATCCTCACACAGAGCAGAGTGGGGGAAAGCCCTTTTCACTCTTCCCTTTTTTAATGTAAGCTGCTGTTTTCTCTTTTTCTTATACTTCTGTTCTGTTGCCCTGTGTATAGTATTTTGGCTGTCATGAGGGATACTTGGAATGGCTTTGGCACTGGAAATTGCAACATCTGGAAACTGCCTCTGCCTTGGGACAAAATACAATGCACAAGAGTGGGTGGAGTAAAAAAAAAAGCAACCAGTAACCTCAGCTCCCATCCATCTTCTCGCATATCCACTCCCTAGTAGTTTTCATCCAGAATAAATAACTCTTTCTACACAGACAGATGTGCAACTCCATGTAGGGAGCTGGACAATGATATGCAGCATTCAAAACCAATTTATAATCTTGTAACTTTTTGTCTTCTCTGGTTCAGTGTGATGTCTACCTTTTCCTTCCTATCCTTGAGGGACTGAGCAATGCATGTGCTGGGCTTTGCCGAAAGAACAGTTTCTCAGCTTACTAATATGGCAGCACCAGCTTCCTGCCTGTCTGCTAATTTTTCTCTTATTCCTATTGTTGAGTCAGTCATGTTCTGTTGGTTCAGAGAGAACTTTCTACGTCAGTTTAACAAAGCATTCCCTTCATCTTTGTTTTTTACTACCATTTCACAGCTTTACACACTGGAATGTTACCATCTCGCTGGAACAGCATGGCTCGCTAGCTGAGCTTGGCTGAAGGTGAGCATTGCTGAAGCCTTGTAAGAAAAATATCTGCCAGCTACTGACAAGACACCTGACCCTGCTAGCCTGTAGACCACGATGTCTTTGTAGTTTTGTATGGACATGGCTTATGTAGTTGAGAGAGGTCGCTGGTCTGAACGTCTTGCCACTGATTTGGCTCCTGTGAATTGATGATGACAGGCAGCGAGGCTCAGAAAGCTCTTCAGCAGATGTGGTTGGTGAGAAAGGACATGTCCACACCTTTAGCGTTGAGTGAGGTCGTAGGAAAAGGAGAGCACACTCCTTCAGCCTCATGAAGAGTTGCACAAGATTTCTTTGACAAATAGGAATACTGGAGGTTTAACAGGATAGCTGAAATTCACAGTGATACTCATCCTGTGAATGAATGTGTGTGCCCTGTGCAGGTATTTGACTGTGCTTACTGTAACTACAATTTGTTCTGACTTAAAACACCTTTACTGCTGTCTGTGATAGATACAGACTTGCAGTTTGCCACACCTCTCCTTCCAGCAGGCCACCCTGGGAAAGAACAGCTTCCTTTCTCTTGGTGTAAAGGAAAACCAGCATCTGAAGGCACCAGCTTTAGGTTCTTCTGCACATCATTTCTTGTTTCAAGGCTCTTGGTGCTGCATGCGTGGGATTTTTTCATTTCTACTGCCTAAGTTTTAGACCTTGACTGATAAACCTCTGAAGTTCTGCACTAAGAAAACAATCTGCAGGAAAAGAAAATCCATGTTTCACAGACATACTGTATAACGCTTCCCAGAACTTTCCATTTTACTTTGACTTCTAGATATTGGTCACCTCTATTGCCTGTTTTGTGGTGCTCTCCTTGGCCTTTTCGTCTGTGTAGAGTTCTGCTGTACTCATCTGATTGCTGTCTGTAGACCCTGCTAGAGACTGCACTGCTACCTCAGTCTCTGACAAGTGATGGGTGTGAGGCTTGTTGTACTGCCTGACAAAGATAAATTATGCTAATGTAGTAATAAAGTGATTATTTATATTACTGGTCTTTCATAAGTCAAGAAGGTTCTGAAGTTGCAATTATTCTGCCCTGCTTGATGGAATCTTATATCAGAGGAGAAAAATAGTGTTTGGTTTTTTTTAGCCCATTCCTAAAGCAGTCAAAGAGGAAAAAAAAAAGTGTGTGTGCATCTGAGTCTGAGCAACCTTGGTTGTGGTCCTGTGTTCTTTGTTTTTAAATGATCCTAAAACACTCACTTAGAAACTCCAAATCCATGTTTATATCACTTCTGTAATTCCCATTATGAGTTCTAATGGGGGATAATGGCCTATAAGTATTCATAAGGGCTCGTGGGCTGTCCTATTTTATTCCTGTTCTGTCTTGAATTAAAAAAGACCCTTTAAGACAGTACTGTATAGGAAGAGGACTTGGCATTCATAAATTATTCCTTTGCAGCTGGAAAATGCTGTGCAATGTTTTATCTGTACTGTAGAATTCCTGTATTTATTCTGTAGATCAACCCCACAATTTTTTGATATGCTGTAATTTAGGCGAAGAATCAAAATCGCTTTTAAAATTCCTTTCAAGTTGAGGCGTAACATACTCATTTTTACTTCTTCTAAATCAAAACCATTTCACACTTAAAAATGCATCTTACCTGTTATGTATTGGCTGATGGCAACAAATAATCAGACACAGGTGGGTGGGTGTGCTGGGATAAAGGCATTCTGCAGTCAACATTGGATTGTGATAGTTTCACTCTAGTTTCTGTTGATTTTGTTCATATTCCTGCTTTCATGTCTTGAACTCATTATATGTTTTTGTTTATAGTGTAAAAGAAGTAACTTTTTTCCAGCACTGGCTTCAAACAAGCTTGTGGTTGTTCAAACTACAGACAGTGTTTATTTTAATGTTGATATATTTCTTGGGGCGGGGAGGGGAGAGGAAGTTGCTTAGAATAATTCTGTTCACAGTTATATAAAATGAGTTTATCTGCCCTGGAAGATTCTTTTTGCCTTCTTACAAGACAGATAACTACTAGACTTTCACTGAAAGAAGGTATTATATATGGATGTGATATATGTGGTTATAAATATTATGGACATACTATGTCTGTAATATGCTATGTGATTTCCTGTGTAGTACAACCTTAGCATTCAAGAACATTTGTCTGCTTTTCAAACTTCATTGATTGTTTTCAAATTCTTATGAAGTAGAAGTATTTCTATACTTGTATTTGGTTTTTTTCTGGTTTATTTCTCTGCTGGGTGTTTTCTTGGAAACTCTAAGCAACAGAGCACAATGACAGTGTCTGTGGCAAAGATGATCTGGACACAATTCATGGAACTTAAAAATAATGAGTTAAGTGAAGGCAACAGGTTGTTTGCTTAATGTCAGTTTCTCCTCCCTAGTGTAGACCATGAGATCCACTTTTTTGATCTCCAAATTATTATTTGCATTTCCTGACTTTTAATAACAGTAATTTTTCAAATAATTTCTAAAGATAATGGTTTTTGATGATTTTTGAAATCATCATAGGACTGCAGTGTTAAGGATGCTGTAGCTTTTGTGATGGGGGCGTAGGAACAGCTACTTGGATTAGAATGGTAGTTCATTATGTGATTTCAAATTTGGCCTTAATGTAGATGATCCAGCAAGATCCCTGAATGCCAGTAGTTGGGGTTTTTTTCCATATTAAATGTATTTATGCAGCAAAATACAAACTTAGAAATAGGGGGGTTTAATACAGAAGGGAAATACTGATTACAGACTGTGATTTGTCTGAATGCCTTGTATTTTTGAAAGTAACTGAGGGCTTTTTCTTATGACGATAAGAATAGAAGCAATGAGATGAACAGTTCAGGTAGCATAATGTTTTTGAGCAAATTCTAGTTTTAGTTAATTTAAAAGAAATTTTTACATGCTTAGTCTGCTTAAATGTTCTAAAACAAATTACTGTGTTTCTAATAGATATGTTGTATTTCATTAGTAAAGATTACAATGTTTGACACACCTGATTTGCATAGACACCGTGTCAGTGCTGAGGGTGCCAGGTGGCTGCAGGTGGTCATCTTTGCTCTGTGCTTCTTGAATTGGGAGCGGGGGGAAACTTGAGAAAGATGATGTTCAGGCTCCGTGCAGTGTGGGCAGAACATAACCGTGGTGCAGAGCCAGCAGCAGCTGTGGCTCTGCAGGCAGAGGGCAAGAGATCTGCTACAGTCCAGGGACAAGGGGTTGCTTGAGAATGCAGTAGCCTTTGAGCAGTCTGTGTAGCTTGTGGCCTGTCCTGACTTTGTGGTGGCAAGCTCTTCTCGGGAAGAAAGTTTTTCGTGTGCTTATGTGTTGTTTGCTCATAGGTGATGATTTTCAATTTATTCTGAAATAGTCTCAGTTCTAGGCTGGTGCTTCTGTCAGCATTGACAATCACGTGAATCTTCTGAATGCTGCCATGAGTGGCAAATGTATTACAATTCTGTAATGTGCAGATTAAAGTATTAGGATAACCTCCTTCTAGTTTCATTGAGTGCAGTTGATGCAGTATCCTAAAGGCCAAAATACTTTAATCTTTCTCTCTGTAATGCATAGTTTGCTAGGTTATATTACCAAATAACTTGCATCTGAAAGTTGCTAGGATTTTGAAGCAATGCAGATGGAGTTGTTGATGTTTATCACATAGTTTAGGAAATCAAAGACTGCTTGTACATAGCACTATTAAATACTTACGTTGCAGATTGAAGAGTTGAAAGTATAATGGAATTTGTAGCGGATTTGATTAAATTAATTTAATGTTTTTTCAAAACAGTTGTTTTGTGGAGTAACAAATGAAAGCAATACATCAGAAATCCATCTTAAGTCTCATCCCTTTACTGTGAGTGTTAAGAATTAGGTATTCAGGGTGATAGTAATTAATGTTACTGGCTAGAAAAATCTGTGTTGGTTTTTGCTTATTTGGCTGTAATTACAATTATGTGCCTTTTTTTTCCCCTAGGTGGCTATTTTGATGCAGTAGTGTCATTAGTGTTGGCTGAAGACTAAACATGAGAATAGCGGGTAAGTATGCTCAGTAAAATCAGACTTTTGCCGCTTGTGAAACAAGTGCTATAAACAGCATTAACAACTTGTGACCATATGGCTTTAAAATAACCTTAACTGGCATAACAGGCACTGCTGTTGCATTTTAATTGATCTTTAATGAAACTCATTTTGGAATTTGGGACAGTCCAAGAGCAAGCAGCTGGTTAAAACGCTTCAGCTGATCTGCAGTGACTGATTAAGGTGCCATGACTTGACATACTTTGACTGCTAATTCAGCAAGATGATGAAGGAATAAGGAAATAGCCAGTTGATGTCTTAAGCAACTTTTTTCCATGCCTCACACCTCGATCAAAAGTGCTATGGACTGTTATAAGCGTGTGTGAAACTTCCTGAATGGTTACTGGGAGGTTGAAAGGTATAAAAGCCTTTTCATGGAGGTAAGTTGCTGTTGTAAGGGTTTGAGAAAGTGAGTCTACTTGACAGAAGGTATAGTGGCTGTGAAAAGATCTTTGCCAATATAACACGGCAATAAAATATTATTTTTGATGTTTCCTTGCAGTAGAATAGCCTGTGTGGCAATTGAATGGTTTTGAGTTTCTGCTGCATCGTGCTTTTATCGATAGTTGTAGTGTTACCTTGCAGAAGGAGCAACTAGTTGGCTCTCCTAGGGGAGAATGACACCCTCTTTTCCAAGAGTTGCATGTTAACCTTCTTAATACATTAAATTAGTCCTGATTTTTGTCACTGTTTCTAAAGTTGTTTTATTAACCTCAAAATGTATAACTGGGAGCAACCTGCTAAAGTAAATCTGATAAAGAACTGGCAAATGCTGCAATTTTTAGAAGATGGCTAAATCATCTAGAAAATTACTTTTCCAAACCTCTTCTTTTTGTTTGGTTTTGTTTTTTTTCTTCCATCTAGCTACTTTTGTTGCCAAAACCCACAGACAAAGAAGATATGGCAGTTCCTGTAGAATGTTTAATCTGCAAGAAACGGGCTAGTTTTGGTTCAAGTGCTAGAAGAATTTTCTGGGAGATTTCTTACTTCTCCCTTAGAGGGAGTGCTCACAGTTCAGTTGAAAGGCTCAAGATGTAGTGTGGAGGGGATGGTTGGTACTCAGACTGAGTTCTTGTTCGTCTCTCCTATCTGCTGAAAGAACATGCTCTCCAAGTGCCACTTGCTAGATGACACATTCCAAACTCTGCTAGCATGATGTCTTTGTAAGCAGTGTTGTTGTGAAAACCTTTTCTCCACTTCTTAATGTATGCTCAGATAATTGTTTTCTTTAGTGCTTACACGTGGTTCATTTCCCTTCAAGTGCAATACTTTTTGGAGTTCCAGCATAATATTTTACAATTAAGTTTGCATCTGCGTTGTGGTTGTTTTTTCACACATATGAAAAGGGAGAGTGGTTGAAGACAACTGAACTACAAGCAAAAAAAAAAAAAAAGCTTTGTTTTTTTTACTTCATCTTTCTTTTCTTTTTCTATACACCACCACCCACCCACCCCCTTTTTTTTTTATTTTAGCTATTTGGAAGGATTGATTAACATCTCTCAGCCTTTTGAAGGCTGAGCAGTCTGTCTATTTTAAGATTTTCTGAACAGCCCGTCACAGCAGCAGTCTGAGATCTTACAGGAGTACCTATATTTGGTTTTTTTCTGAAGGGTTTATTTGGCTGGCAATGTAAGAAATGGAAGTATGCTCTAAGGTTGCTTCTTCCAAATAGTTTGACATACCACGGTGAGACAGGAAAGCACGATGTTGGATGTTGATCCGGGACCTCCTCACCTAATTTCTACTCTCAGTCAGTATTTTACAATAAGCTGAGAGTGGAGTATTCTGTAAAAATCTATTGAAAATAATGCTAAAAAATGGTGGGGTTCATGGCAGTACCACATACACCTAGTTTTTCTATTCAGATGTAAAATGCCGTGTTTGTGTGCTTCCAGCCCCTCTCCCAGGCGATAGTTTGACTGCTCAGAACTGGAGGAACTTAGGCTTGGAAAACTTCAAGCTTACCTGAGGCTTCAACATATTAAAAGGGGGTGTGTGTGGTGGGGGGAGGCAGAGGTACTGCTTTTTATTACTTTTAAAATTAGCTCTTTTGCGTCTTCAAATTCACTTTTTTGAAGGTTGGTAATTTACATTTGTTGAAAAGGAGATGAGGCAGGTTTTATTTTTGTTGTGTGGTTGGGTTTGGGGATTTTTTTCAAGTAATGCTCAGACCTGACTGGTCAGAGCAGCCAGCCTACGGTATATGAACGGATCCCTAATCGCTCAGTCTTGACCATGCATTGAAGTGGAGGTAACTCAGTTTGGGTGGGGAGAGTATTTGTGAACAGTGAGGAAGAAGGTATACGTGGTTAAGAACAGGGAAGTGGAATGGGGGGAGGTAGGAATTTCCTTTTTGGAATTTCCTTTTTGCAAGTTAGATCAGCTTAGTTAATTTTGTTAAGCTGGATTTCCATGGAGAAGTCCCCGGTTTCTCCTAGCTGCTGAGCTGAATTGGTGGGCTCTGGTGTCAGACAAACACGAAGCTGGAGAAAGCTGGGAGCGGGGCATGTATTTGGTATGGTAACCCGATGGGCTTTATTATGGCACATTATGCTGTCCATTTCTTGCAGATTACTTCCGTTTAGGGAGTCCACGAATGACCATCCTATTTCTGAGTTCCCATTAGTGTAATCTGATACATGTGTCATGTAGTTAATTTCGGTAAACTTAATGTTACTGTTTGCAGGTAATTTTTTGAAACTTTTCTTTGTTTCTGAATAGGTGCTGCAAAGTTGGTAGTAGTCATAGCAATATTTTTATTGACATTTTATGTCATATCTCAAGTGTTTGAAATAAAAATGGATGCAAACTTAGGACACATATTTGGTAAGTGATGACTTTGTTTTCTCTGAACATCTATTAATACATACTTGAGCCTTAATCAAGAATATCATATTCATTTTGCTTTAAGCTTGATTTTAGACTCTTACACTTAAGAATTCCATGTTTCTTTTTAATGTGTGTCCTTGTTATATATATATCTTATACATATATAATATTTGTATTATTTTCTGTATTAAATATTTAACGTACTCTCTTAATCAGTTTGATTCTTTTGACTGCCAAGTATGCGTAGTTTTACCTGTTTTTTTTCTGTTTACTGGTACTTACAGTCTTAGTCTGGAATTGTAGACTAGGTGACTTGAACGATGGTTCTGGGAATCTGCTCTCTGCCTTTCTGTTTCTTAAGCAATTCAAAATTTACATTTTGAGTGGGGTTTTTTGCTTGCACAGGTACGCTGCCATGTACAATTGAGTGTGCAGTAATAAAAACATTTCAGATATGTCCAGGTTCTACACAGAAAATGATTAGCAGCTGAGGTGACTCAAAATTCAGAGTCTATGTTTTGAACCAACTTTATCTTTAAAGGGATTTTTCATTACAAAAAAACAATTTTAGGTACATGGGCAGGGTTCATGCTGTTTAACTCCAGGCTGCTACAGTGTAAGCTGACATCTGAACCTGTCACCAGAGGCATCTTTAAATAATCATTGAAGAGACACAGATGTCATTAAATATTGACAGATATATTATAGATATGTGCATGGTGAGGTCACTGGTGTCTCTTGCTATCACAGGAAAGGGACTCATCCGTGGTTGGGTTCAAATGCACTTGAGTTGCGGGCTGCCAGTGTTAGGTGGAAGAAACCCCTGTCCTGGTAAAGCTGTAAGAAGAGTACTAATTTAGCTTCACCGCCCACACCTCCACAAAACCCCGGTGGTCTTATACCTCCATGTGTTAATCGGAGTGTCATAAATTAAGGCAGTGCTTCTAAATGTGGTTCCCGATCACTTTCATTCTTCTGTTGTGTAAAGGTTAATGTTTTATATCGGGAACATAATGTTCAGATTTATTTGATACTTCATTTCAACCGGCCTGTTATTATAGGAGTACTGAAAGGTTTTTAATTAATAGGATATTTTATAGCAGATGACACTTTAATAGTAACATCTTGTAAAAATTTTCTTTCTGCATTTTAGCCAGATCAGCACTGGATGCAGCTGCACGCTGTGAGTGTTCATATGCATGTGTTACTGCTGTGACTTGCTTTCACTAATAATGGAAAGACTGTTGAATTTTCATAGTTAAAGTCTTAATTACACTTTAAATACTTTAAATGCAATCAGAAACTAATTTTCATCTTTTCCTGACTTTCCTAAATTTCTGGTAGTCTTTTTTGCTAGCGTTTCACTTGTAGTTTTATTTTGTGGCTTTTGATGACAGTGCCAGAGCAAGCAGCAGGGTGAGAATAAAAAGCAGAATAATGAGGTAGCGCAGAAACCTAGATTATTTTAAGCTGCTATGAAACTGAAGATGAGATAATGTTTGTCTTTGCTCTTTTCCTTGAATTAGTACAGAAAACTAGTATTTCTTTGTGAGCTTACCTGTGGCTAAAATCCTGTTTTATTTCCCTTTGCAAGCTACAAAACCTCCAAGATACAAATGTGGGATCTCTAAAGCTTGTCCTGAAAAGCATTTTGCATTCAAAATGGCAAGTGGAGCAGCGAATGTAGTTGGACCTAAAATTTGTGTAGAAGATAATGTGTAAGTATTTTTACCTGTTGTCTCCAAGTATCTTTTTCAGATGCTGCCTTGGATCCCTTTGCAGACAAAATAAGTAGTTTAAATGATGCTTCGTAGGTTTTGTCTTGCCAACGGTTTGACCACATGAAAAAATTATATTGCATTATAACTTAATCTCTGATGAAGTATACTTAATACTTGGCAGTAAATGCAGAAATGTATGGTATTTTAATACATGCAAGATAGCTGACACCTTCCAGTTTACAGACTTAAGTATTAGTTCGTCTTTGTCAGGCCAGATGCAAACTTGCCTGCAAGCAACATGTTCTTGTGGCTGTAATAGTAATTCTGCGAAGAATTGTATTTTTAAGTAATCACTGTTGATACCTCTAACTGAAGGTCATAGCTAAAACCGTGCTGTGGAATTGTCTTTTTCAAGTCATCTTATAAACTGTCTATTTCCATAGTACCAATGTCAGGACACATTTTCCACTTTTCTTTAAGGGATAACTTAAAAAGAAAAAATAAAAGGGAAAAATAGTATATTAATGATCAGTCATTATTTAATTGTGCTGATGCTAATTAAAGTTTTAATAAACTTCAATAAACTTAAAATAATTGTAAAATGAGGAAAGGAACTCTTGAAACACAGTTTGGTTTTGAGTTTGTCCTGTTTATAACCATATTTTTAACACAGTATTATCAGTAATACTGTGTCTAGAATATTGAATACCTTTCAGTAATCCCCATAATAGCAATATTAATAGGGTTTTTTTAGCCTGTTTCTTTGCTCTTAGGTTGTTCCTGCTTACTGTCACCCAGAGTGTGCAGCTTCGTATAGCATCATCTATCCACTCAATTTTGCATGTCATATGTCAGAAAAGACATGATGTTAGCGTTACTGGAAGGAGATATTTTTTTTTTCATATCAGTCACCCTTACAAGCCTTTGCTTTCATTTGCATTTAAACTACTCCAGTTTAGCTGTTCATCCCACGCTGTGTTAGTAACAGTGGTTCAGATGGCGTGTACAGCAGTTAGTGCTAATGAATTCTGGAGCAAATGGCAACTTCACTGTGAACAACATAACCCTATGTAATATAGTAAACAGGATAACTAATCTACAAGACAATAAAAAGGATTGGTTTACATTTTCCATCACTTTACTCAGTAAAGTAACTCGGTAAGATTAGTCTTAAATGATCTTAGAAGATGGTATTTTTAGCACTAACTAGTAATTAAGATGTAGTGAAGTTGAAACGGGATCTTTTTCGCTGACAACTGAACATGTACAGCTTCTTCACTTTGCATTATTAGCAGAAACACGAGCACCATTCAGATTTCAAGGTGTTCTTACGTGCAGTTGACTTAGCTCAAGCTTGCTCTCTTGTGTAGGAGTGTAGTGGAGCATGAGCGTGTACTTGGGGAGCACATGCAAAGTGAGCACGAGCTCACGGATGACACATACTAACTAAAAGCTGCTAGGTTCCACTTTCCATTCTTACCGATTTGCTCCATGACCTTGGATGGTCTCATCTAATCTCTCTACATGGTGTTTTTGTTGGTGTAACAAAACTTGCTACCTTCTTATTCTGCTTGCTAGGAAGCTTAATATCTGTGAAGACAGGGTGATTCACTGACTAAAAGTTGTGGGAGTGTAAGTAATATTTTAACTTCAGGATTGTAGGGTTTGGGTTTTGTTTGTGGGTTTTTTGTTTCTGTTTTTTTTTCTTTTAAGGTGTCACTTACTGATGAGCTGAGGAGATTGTTGTTTCTGTCCAAAAAATAAATAATAATAATCCTTTACTGGATATTTCACTGAAGAAACTGACGAAAAGAAAGTAGTTGCTGGCAGGAAATCCTTTATTCTTTTAATACTAGTGTGCACTTTAGTACACAGCTATTGGAATCTGAAGTCCAGTTTCCCTTGGGAAAAATCTTTCCGAATTCCTTTGAACAGGACTTGTCATGTCTATTTAAATGTACACCCGAAAATGTTATTAATCTTCTATTATCTCCTGCTTTGCTTGCAAGATGTTTCATTTCTCTTTCAAAAGCTCCCATAACTTGTTGATTATAGATTGTTGGAAGAATTCTGAAAGTGATGAACGGTTGCCCTCCTGTGAGAAAACCGTCACATTACAGCCTGCTGTGTTTGTGACAGCGCATGAGCTGTCTCGAGTGTGTAAAGTGTAGCATCTCAGAGCTCTAAAGTAACAGATGTCCTCTTCAGTAGGTCTTTTTTCTTTTTTTTTTAGCGATATTTTGTGAACTTGCTCCTGCAAAATGCTTTCTTCTGATTGCTTTGTATTCTTCTGTATACCCCCAAGACAAGGAAGCAGGGACAAATTCTTAACATTCGTCAATGATATTTACAGTGTAGGGTTTTTGCTGTGTATTAAACATAAAGATGTCACTTGGTTTGTGAGAGCACTAAAGGTGCTAATATAATTCAAAATCCATTTAATTTCTCAATTTTTAATTATATAGGTATTTTGGAGTGGAATAGGAATTCTGCTGTATAGGACTTCAGTTATAGCCTTGTTCTATATTGGAAGGACATAATTCAAATTAGAAAAAAACATACTGTAGTCATCATCAAAATGTTAGATACTGTAGCTGCTACTTCATGGGCTTTTTAGGAGAAGGAGTGACATCACTATACTTTACTAGCAACTTCTCCATGCAGTTTTACTTCTATTAAGAAGCCAGTTCCAAGACTGCTGCAGTAGCCTTGTAGCGGAATGTTGCGCTACATTCCTTTAATAACTAATAATTCTTGTATTCATATTTGCAGGAATTTTTTTTGTTGTCTGAAATCCGTTATAACTTTTGTTATGTACCTGTGGATTTTCAGTGTCTAGTCACCCCAGTATAGGGTATTTTTTGATTGGCATTTATTTACAGAGAATTTTGTAGTTAAAATAAAGGGAAGTTCTTACTCTTTTTGGTAAATGAAATGTCCACTAAAGTTTATATGAGCAAAGGAATGTGTTCAGAACTTCATTGCCTTTTTTCATTTATGTTTTCAGTCTTTATTTCCCATCTGTTTTTATTGTATATATACATGTACATATACAATATATATATATATTGTATAACGGATGCTTAAATGTGACATGAAAGTCATGTGATCAGAGCAGAAATGATCCTCCAGTGGCTGAAATACTTCTGGAGTTCCCTACTAACTAGAAAATTTCAAGTCTTCTGTTCTGGAAGTTATTGAATTAAGAGTTTTAATTTTAATCAGAATTTTTTGGCAGATGGTATGACTTAGAGGACTGACAGAAGAATACGGACTCTTTCATCTCTGATTACAAATTCTTTACAACCGAAGTCACTTTGCCAAGAGTTGCCATTAACCTGTAATCTTTCGTGGCATCTCTGAACTAGTTAATACTGAGTCTGTTCCTGATAGCTGTCTATTAAATTCAACATTCCTTTAAATTTTGGCTTCTGTCTTCATCCTGGATGCAAAAGATAGCATCAGAGAGGACAGTTTTTGTCATACTTCTGTGATAGACCGTTTCTTGTTTCTAGCCTGTCACTATTAAGTTACCATGACAAAACTGACGTTGCAGTTGTGTATGTAAGGATGTGGTCCTTCCGAAACTTTGCTTAGAATAGATGTTCAGACGTGACCTGACAACCATATGATTGCAGAAGAAATGTGAAAAAAGTTTTGAACATAACAGGATTGTACACATCTGCAGCCCCTTCCTAGAGCAAGCTACAGAGGTTAAAGAAATATTGATCAGAATGGGATTAAAGCATCTGTTAGAATGTGTTTGTAATTAATGAGATATGTGCACCTATATGCTTACGCAGTGGTGTTTTCATGAATCTCAGCTGAAGACTTCATCATCTTAATTTATGTAATTGTTTCAACCCTTAGTCCTATTTCACCTTGTGTATGTTAACTCTTTTACTCCTAGCTTCAAAATGTTAATGCTGGGATATTTGGGGCCTGGAGGCAGAACAGATCTCTTTACACAGTACCAGTGAAAAGGGATGAGGAGGTCTGGAAGCTTCCTCTCACCGGAGTGGTACACCCACCACAGCCCATGGCAGCACAGCATCCTAGCCAGGTCTTCACATTCCCGTGAAGAATTCACATTCTTTACAGCTCTGGAAGGCTTCCATTTCACAGTGCATCTCTTCTCTCCAGTTCCTTTGCTACTTTGAGTTTTGCCAAGTAATTGGTGTCAATAGATTGTGACAGTTTTGTTGGAATGTGTAGCTGTACTTCAAGATTATATTCAACTTTTGTTTAAAATCACATCAGTGTATTTACTCTTTTTCTTGGATTTAGGTGTCCTGTTATAGGTACAAGTAGATAGCTGCTTTGACTTTCGTATGTGATGCTGCAATATTGATTTAAAATGCCTCTGTTCAGTTAGCTTTTAAACTCATTGACACATTTTTGTTCATCATGCGCTTACAAAAAAGCTTAAAATGTTGGTTATGTGACTGTGCTAAGCTCCTAAAATTATTGTTTCAGGCTTTTTAACTGCAGGGAATTTTCTTAACTACATTAACAGCACTTTTTTTTATGACACTTTTAATATACACACACACGTACTCTGAAACAAAGATGATTAAGCGATCAAATGAAATGAATACAGCTGGGAATATTTACTCTATTGTTCTCGATTCAGTGGTGCCATAAGAGCACACAGGTTAGTTCAAGGAGATTTTGCTTTATTTAAGTAACTCATGAATGGTCTTTCAACTGTATCTTTCACAATTTGATAGATCCTATCTAAAACCCAGAAATATTTCACATCAGTAAGTTGTCCTATTAAAAATAAAATTGTTTATTTTGTTTCAGTTTAATGAGTGGAGTTAAAAATAATGTTGGCAGAGGAATAAATGTGGCCTTGGTCAACGGTAAGTGACATTTTGAGTGAGCAGACTGTCTTAATTTTCAATTTTTTTCTGAAACTTAAGGTGAAATACTGAGATGGTGAAAGGCAAGCAGGAGAAGAAAAGGAAATATTAGTCATATTTATACTGAGATAGTTTCAGATCTTGGCACTTAAACCTTTTTGTTAGCAGAAAACCTACATTTTTGTTTCTAAAAACATCTAATAACAATAGTGGAGTGCTGTGTGGTGACAGTCTCGGTGATATATGAGATAAATTCCTAATGCATTTTGTGCATTGCCATTACTAATAAAGCTGTGTAAACGAAATTCTTCTCTTGCTCTCTTTTCAGTGAAACTTGCTTGACAGTTCTGTTACTGCATGGAAAGATCAGCTTATTATTTTCTAGCTTGAAATCAGTATATTTGATTAATCCATATCTATAGATCTTTTGCCTAAATATGTCATGTTATTTAATTGTGTTCAGGATTCTTCCGTCAAAACCAAACAAACTGACCTGTGTGCCACCTCGAAAGCTGAACTGAATGTCAGTACTGGCGGATTTGTCTTTAATGTGTAGGAAGCAATTCCTTGTAGCACTGAGATAGCACTTTGTCATTTCACTGCAATATAAATTCATGTTGCTTTTGGACTGTACTCAGGTTTATGTCATCTAAGGCATGACTTGAACAATACTTGCCTTAATCCTATTTTGTCCTCCTAAATTGTCTCAATCTGTTCAAAACCAAAATACTTACCTCTGTATTATATAGCTGCCAGTCTTTCTCCCTGTCTTTCAAAATTTAAATGAAAGTATGCGTTAAAAAACCCCGGTCTACCTTACTTCAGTGTTTGTCAACAGCATAGTAAAAACAACAACAAAAAAAGCAAGCAGCTAATGAAACTACTATTTCATTCACTTTCTTCTTTGTTCTGGATGTTTAAATTGACCAAGAATTTCCAGTCTGTAGCAAAACACGCAGTGTAATTTCTAATCTTTCTTACTTTTCATATGTCACTAAAGGCAACCTATAGCTGTACTATCTATTTTTGCAAAAACAACTTTTTTAAAAAAGCAAATATATGAAGTGAATTCACTTTATTGGTTTCAGACGCTGTGGGCTTTTTGTTCGATTTTGCTTCAAGTGGAATATAAAATACAAGTTTGCTGCTTCTCTCCCCCACTCCCCCGCCCTTACCTTTTCCTACACCTTTTCACAAACTACTATGCTGTTTAAGGAGCAATCTTCATAAAAGATAAGAGTTACCATAGTAATTGATTTATATGGTGTCTTCTGCAGCACTTCATCTGAAAGAGTCATTAAGAAGAGTTGGGCACGTTGTCTCTAAAGTAATTTTGGCTCTATTTGATGACACCAAATATTTCTTTTTCTCCAGGCAAAACAGGAGAACCATTAGACACTAAATTCTTTGACATGTGGGGAGGAGGTAGGTGCAGTTACCTTAGCTGGTTAGAGAGAAATAAATGCCTTTTTTTTTTTTTTTTTTTTTTTTTTTTTTTTTTTTTTTTTTTAACTTTTATTTTTCCCTTCCGCACCTCCCTACCCCAGGTTCCATCTCCATTTCGTGTGGTGGTTTAAGGTGATAGTTAAGGGTGCGCTTCACCTCTACCTTTGTAATTGTGATGAAAGTGCAACTTTAAAGAAACACAAATAGTTGAGGTGGGAGGGAATGGTTTGGTTAAACAAATGCACTTGTTCTCCCGAGTAGTTCCCACTTGTGGTTATGTCTTTACACAATATGGATGAAACCCTTTCTATAAAATGTAAAAGTTCTCTGATGCGTTTCACCTTTCTTCCGCTTAGCATCTTTGTGTAAATTTATAAGTACACTTACCAATATTCTTAAAAAGAGTGTTTTCACAGGAAGGCATTGCAGGTGTTTAAATATGGGATGTTATTAAACAGGTTTGTGTTCTCTCTCTTTTCAGATGTGGCACCATTTATTGAATTTCTGAAGTCCATCCAAGATGGAACAATAGTGTTAATGGGAACATATGATGATGGTGCAACTAAGTATGTAATTTATTTATACAGCAAATACTGCTTAAGCTTTTAAATGCTGTTTTATACTGAGGGGGAAAAAAAAAGCATTCTTTATCACAAAATGACTTTTCATAAAGTTTTGTTCTTCCAAGATGATGGATTTGAAGCTATGCTTTCAGCTTATTAGTTTTATAGTGCTGATATGATTTGGGGACAACAAAGATGGAGTTAAAACTAACCAGGTGTAATGGGTTATGTATGTATTTACATAGGGGACTGTTAGGTGTTGCTTTTGTGATCCCAGCAATAGAGAAACAATAAAGTAGACCTTGTCCTGTTAAACCATGAGAACCCTTTAGCAGAAATATCACAAGTGTTGAAAATCTAGAGACTAATAGTTGACTAATTAGCAATTGCTATATGGTTCCTGAAGACCCTGTAGGTTTCTACGTGCTCTCCTAGCATTTGTACCCACTTTTTAATTTTTTTTGGCTGATAGAGGGGTTTTTGGTTTCCTTTTCTTACGGTATTCTAATAATATTTAATTTTTTACTGATGTGTTCTGTACGTTATTTTCTCTTCTCATACAATTTGTTATCCATAGCTTGTTTGTATTTTTGATACAGGAGCAGCTTTCCTATGACAAAGTCCTGACTTTGCAGTGTGCAATATTTGCAGCAAATAGTTAAGTGTCTGTATGTTCACTGCTTTTAGGAGAAGGAAGCAATTTAACGCTGCTTTATGCCAAGGCTGGATCTTCTGTTTGCTCTGTTCACTTGTTCTGTAACTTTTCTTTTTGCGCATTTTCCTTTCTTCTTTGATGTTTTAGATAATAAGTAGTTAGTTTGTTTCAATAATCTTGTCACAGCTGATGTTTTTGAGAGCTTGTATGTAGATAAAATATCAGCTAACCAAGAAGGTGAATTTGGCCCATTCAAGCTGACAGCCAGGAACTACTGCTTCTTAGTGATATGACATAATTAGCCAAAACCTTACCGCTGAGGGTTGATGGCAATCATAAATGTTCTTGAAAACCATTAAAATTATGAAGAACCAATATGTTTAAAAGGTAATTATTTTTTTAATTAAATATAAGCTGCCCTAATGTTTTAGAAACTTGGGAGTGTGCGTTATGCAAAAAACTTCCAAAGTACTTTAGTAATTTTCATAATTTTAGCTTAAGTCAGTCATACAATTATATCTCAGTAAGTAGTAATAATCAGAAGTTGTGTATCTTTTTAGTGATCGAGCAAATGCAGTAACTGAAAGAAAGAAATAAAGAGCTGTTATTTGGAGGTTTTGGAATGATAACTTACCCTACAGAATTGTTTCCCCTTCTGTACTAAAATCTCATACTTGGACGATGCTGTGGGGCAGCATTCTAAATTTTTAACTGACCCAAGCAGACAAGACTTCCTTTCATATATTTAGTTCATTCTTTTAATCTAAAATAGCTTTTGCTTTATCTAGACTTCAGCTTGAGCCTGCAAACAACATGTACTTTAAAAGCTGACTCTTGTAGTTTCTAGGAGAATTGCTAACATGACTTGAGATGTATGGCTGTATTTTCACAGGAGAAGGTTCTTGGCTTTTGTTGATGTACTGATAGGTTTGTATGCTGGTTCATTGAGATTATAATATTAAAGAGCAGTGCTCATTAGATCAGGTGATTTTAGAACTAGCTTTATCTGATTTTGAAAGATCTTGTCCAATACTGACTGACTTAAACTATATTTAATCAGATTAAAGCGGGAATGGTCCATTGAACAACGAAAGCCGTAAGGGCATGTATTTTATTCACATACTGAACTCTGTTTTGCTCAAGGCTTAATGAGGAAGCACGGAAACTGATCGCTGATTTAGGAAGCACATCTATTACTAACCTTGGCTTTAGAGACAACTGGGTCTTCTGCGGTGGAAAAGGAATTAAGACCAAAAGTCCATTTGAACAGGTCTGTGATTCTATAGCTCTACTGGAATTTAACAGCTTACATTAATGAAGGCATAGCATGTTTTATAAATACCGTGCATTTGTTCAAGATGGGTATCTATTGCAGTAGTGACACACTGTTATTTTCAAATTTATTCCTTGACTAGCCGCCTCCTTTTAAATGTACAAAAAGATTCTTTGGTGATTCAGAAATAAGAAAAAAAATCTTATATGGGCTAGATCTTATTAACCCGATAACTGGGTAATTTATCTTCTTAATAAATCCAGTTGAACTGAAGAATTCAAAACTTAGTGCCTAATGCTTGTATTTTAGATGTACTAGCAACAATGGTAGACCTCCCAAAGGTAAGTGGTAGTTAAGGTGTTGGCGTTCCCCACTGTTCACTTTGCTATTCTGTCAAAAATTATTGCTGCCATAGCAAAATTCATGAAATTGAGTATGTTCCCGTACTTCAGCTGTTACAATTCTGTATGTCATTGTTGCCTTTAATTACCGGTAAAGGTAGCTTTGTACTAGGACAATATGGAAGGCACATTCTTTTCTACCAGCTTTGCAAGGGAGTGGGAACTAGTGCAGGAGCAGTGACAAACTCTCGGAGGCAGCCACGTCTTGCCTGACTGCAGATGGCTGCTGGGTAGAAACATAAACTTCTAATTTTTAAAAAAGGCGAACATTCAACATTAAATGATGTTCTTTAAAAATCCAACTGTTCCCTCTCAGTGCCTTGTAAATTTAGTATCCTCATATATATTTTCCTAGTGGTTCATGTTGTAATGCAGTTGGTCTTTCCCTTGCTTGTCTGTCTTCCTAAATAAACATCTAAAACAAATTTTTAAAATGTTTTCCTGGTATGGCTTAACTGTTTTTAGCATACACTTGTCTAAACAAGTTACGTTGTGTTGAATACTGAGAGATTGTTGTACTTAATACAAAGCACAAGAGGCTGATAGTGATGTCTCCTCTTTGTCCGTGGCCTGAAAATAAGCAAATAAAATGTCTTTTAAAGTTGTGAGTTAAAGCAAAAGGATTAATGACTTTATGTTAACAATAGATTGATATTTTCTATTTATAGCATATAAAGAACAACAAGGACACAAACAAGTATGAAGGCTGGCCAGAAGTTGTTGAGATGGAAGGCTGTATCCCTCAGAAGCAAGACTAAATGAAAACAAAAGGAAAGGAGAAAGACTATAGAAGAAAATGCACTTTCTGCTATTATTAGGGAGAGGGCTATGAAGGAGACTGTACTGTAAATAATATTTTTAAAGCATGCGACCATCTTGTCGGTGTGTGCATGAGCACTGACATTTTGAATATTGGGATTATTTATTGCTAACACACATAGAAATCCTTTTTGTAAATACATCCAAAATAAAAGAAACATCAAAACATTTCTATGCAGGTTTCCTAAAAGCACAGTATCTAGTTTGCCTGTGGTAAATAATATCTTGTAGATCAACTGGCTAATAAATTGCATATGCAGATAATAAACAGATGCTGACAAATGTTGTACTGTCCTCTTAACAGCGTAATGTTGCTGTGACTTATGTAAGCTTTGTGGAATATTGTAGATTTTAGTGATAAGTTAATAAAGAGCTTTAATTTTTTTTTTTTTATCCTCTGCCTTTTTAATGGCAGCATCACTTTTTATTAAAGCTATTTGGTTATTCTAATAATAAGTGCTCCAGAAATTTATTTTATGTAGTTCCCCCATCAAAACTGAGTAGGCAACAGAAGAGTACATGGTAGTGTAACACGGTTATGCCATGAGAAGCACAACGAATTATTTTTATTGAGGAAAGAACAAAAGTAAATACATAAACAGTGTGTGGGATATTTAAAGGCAGCTTGGAAGGATTTGTATTTGAAAATAATGTTTACTTTGTGGAAGAGACTTGGCACGTAAAGGAGCAGTACTGCTGCTAACTTGTTCAGTTTTGATTGCAATTTTTGTACTGATGCCTAACCATTGATTCCACCTATGGTGGTTCAGCTGTAGTCGCTAATCACATAGTAAATGTGCATAACGGAATAGCTTCCTCTTCTAGTTGTAACATCAGGAATAAATTTCCCATCGCAAAGAGCCTGTTAGAAAGTAGTCAGCCTTCTAGAGAGAGCTGTTTTAGCGTGCACAGTTGTGCTCCTTTACCACCTGCGTTACATCTACTGTGAGCTGAGGCAACTTGTTCTCACAGTGCTTTCTCGGAACATCTCACTGTGGCTTGGGTTATTCAATGTGTGACACTTAACTGACAATGTTTCCTTCATCTTTTTTTTTTTTTTTTAATGGAAAATAAATGGACCAAGTCGAAGTGGCCTGTTCTTTAGCTTGCATCAGAGCTGTGAGAAAACATAGCTTTCTTTGGAAACTTTTGTTTCTTTTAAGTAGGGCCAGCTTGAACTTTTCCTGAAACTAAGTTGGTATGGTATTACTGACAGTGTTGGTATTCACAAAATAGGGGCTGACGCAGAATTGGGTGTAATCTCTTGGAGCTTTATGTCATGAGTTCTTGTATAATCTCCAAAAAATTCTAGCTAGTACCATGGCACATAAGGCACAAAGGGTTTTTCAGGAACCCACAGTGCAAGTTGAACACGGTGGCACTCAAAATACTATTATTGTTGATTCCTTCTGAGACAAAATTAATTCTGTGCACTAAAAATTTCAAGCAATATTGAGAATTACCTTGTAAGTCAAATAAATAGGCTGTGATACCAGGGGAAGACTGAATTCTGAGTTGTTCTCTATGTTTAACTAGCTTGTTAAATAATGTGATTTTTCCTCAAGTTTAATATAGAACAGTAATAAATGCACCTTATACAGTGAAACAGCTTTTGTTAAATGTTTCAGATTTTCTTGTGTAGGTGGTCATGTCAAAATCATGTATATTTTTTCTGAAGTACCCCCCCTGTTTTTATCAGTTGGAAAATAATTTCTGTTTCATAACAGGCTGTTGTGGAGAACTAATTCTGTAAGTCCTGGAATTTTCACAGAAATACAATTTTGTTGGTGCATATGCCAGTATTGGTTATGCTGCTATCCAGAATAATATCAAAACAATTTTGAAGTTACTTGGCAGGGGTTTGAAGAGGAAAAAAAACATTTGCCTGCATTAATAGTTTCCCTGGACTAATCTTGTCTTTATTCTTTTGGTTTTGAATGCCATTGAATATTTCATCTTTGATCAAATTAAAATTTCCTCTACAGAATTAAATGGAGGGAAAATAAGACTAAAGGCAGACCTCTTTTAGTCCTTGTAACTTTTAAATTTGTGCCTTTTTTTTTTTTAGCAATCTAAATTAAGTAAATATATTATGACTTTTAACCCCTTAAAGTTGCACCTGCCACAAAACTTTTACACAATGGATTTTAAAGCAATAAAATATTGGTTTTGTAACCTCTTAAATAACTTGATTCTTGTGCTTTTGGTGGAAATCTTCCTCTTATTCTGTAACCCATGTCTTGACAGCTTTAGCGTATCACATTTAGTAAGACTCTTCAAGTATACTGAACTCATACTGGAGTGGCCATGCAAACGGGGTCTCCTTGCTCTTGTCCATCATCGTGGTCTGTTGACTTGCTACAAGATCTAGTCATACCATCTCCTCTGCCTTAAGTGAGCTAGTTACAGTGTCCCCCTGTTGAGGTAAACTTTCTGATGCTTACTCTTAAGAAGTGAGACCTTCTGATAATCTATCTAAATTTCATTTGAGTTGCCAGGCACAAAGATTACTTTTTTGGCCTCCCTGGTGTCTCCCACAGCTGGCGGTAGGAAGTATTCAGTTGCAAAGATGAAGGCATTTGGTACCGGTAACTTCGTGTGAAAGTACGTGCGTGTTACGTGTGTGTGACAGAGCTCCAGGATGCGTATTTTCCTACACAGGGTGATGGGAACATTTGCAGCATCTTGCAGACTTGTTGAGAACAGAGAGGTGAAGGAAGGAGAGAAACATCATGGGGGATGTCTGCCTCGGAGTGCAGCTGTGAGACGGGGCTGGGAGGACACAAGAAGGTTGTAACTTCATTTTCACTAAGGGTCTGGGATTCAGGCTACCTGAAGGCAACTTCATTGTAAAGCACAGCTCTTAATTGCTTTACATGGATAACAGGAGTCTTAAGAAAGAAGCTGACGGGGGTTTCTGCCTTCACATGCCCTCTGCATCTTTCCTAATGTCTTTCATGATCAAACTTTTTTTTTTTTTTCCCCCGCACACACCCCACCCCATCCCACCCCTTCTCTGTAAACAGCAGAGCCTTTTACAGCTTTAGTTTCCCAAGTGCTAGTTTGGAAAAAGCTTCCTTTTGCTAAGCATGTTTGGCTTTCCAGATGTCTTACTGTGGGACTTGGTTCCCTCAAACAGTGACGTGACTACTAAATGCTTGGTGTGTATGTAATGTCTCCTAAACTGTTTGGATTTTCTGCAGTCTTAAGTGCTTTTCAAGAATGAGTATATTAATAAAATAGAAGCCAGGTGGACAACTTCAGGAGGGGAAATAAGTGGTAATACTGCCACCCAAGTGCTGAGTGACTTGCCTGTGTAAGGGTGGGAAGGGCTGTAGTTGCTCCCTAAAACTGACTTGGGTCATGACTAAGGTGCATACCAAGCAGGGGACTTTTTATTGATGAAATCCTGTTCAGTTTTATGTCTGTAAGGCCATAGCCTAGCCTTAATACAAGGGGACTGCTAAGAAAATTAATTAAAAAGACACCTGGAAGGCTGGATGGGAAGCAGGAAGGTGCAAGAACAGCTCTCAGCCTGTTCAGTGATGCCATGAGGTGTCGGTGGCTCCTGATGCTGTACTAGGGATATGAGAGACCTTGCTTCTCGCCTGCTGAGCAACGTGCCAGAAGGGCACAAAGACCTGGGCTCAGTGACCACGTCCTGCTGCTGCCTCCCTGGAGGCAAAAAAAAAAAAAAAGAAGAATGGCAAGAAAGAATGTGCTCTACTTGAGATGTTTCATTATTTTAATATTAGCTTAATCCCACTTTTAGTCCCTCCTTGCTGCTCCTATAGTCAGCCCTCTCAGCCTTGCAAACAAGATCTAATGCATCCTTCACCAACTCAGGTTAAAACAGGTTCTTCAGATGCCTCTTTCTGTGCTTAACTATCCACCCAGATAGGTTGTCTCATGTACTATCAAAATCTTTGCTGAAAATTGATTACTTCTTTGCAAGTTAAAAATTGATGACTCTCCTCTTGGATTTCTTTTACATTCTTCCTGGCCCTATCTTTTCCTTTCTAAAGCACGCAACACAGTTCCTTTAATCTTGTGTTTATCCTTTCAAGGTTGCAATAATCTGTAAATCTTTAATTACCCATTCCCTCAAAAAGGTCCGTTCCTTTTTAGGGTGTTGTCCATAGCAGGATATAGCTACAACCTCGCTGACATGAAAAAAAGCCCTCCCAGCTGAGGAGAAATCACGTCTCCTCTTTCAGCTTGGTGGATGGCAGTGGGAGGGAGTGCTGTCTTCTGTGGAACGTAGCCTGCAAATGTTTTCTCTTACCAAATGCTACAGCAATCCTCTCTGACTAATTATCTTCCTTGGCCTTGAATATTTCAGCATTGTCTTTATCAGTACACCCTCATGTTCCCAGATCTTGGCAGCTGAATCATCCTTTCCACTGGAAAACTTGGCTTTTACAGCTTAGCCCTCATAGGTGCCTCAAAAGCATCTACCACACAATGTGGGTAACTACACCTTGTATTAAGCTTTGTAGTGTATTAATAAATCAACATCATCTGTTTATTATACTTCGAAGTACATGGAAATGGAAACTTTCTTTCAGGGCTTTAGACTATATATGAAGAGAGGTGGGGATCAGTATAGAGCACTGTAATAGTCCAGCTACGTTGTCTACTGTATAAAATGCACAGAAACCACTCCATTCTCTATGGAAAATTTCTGATCCCTGGAGGCAGCCCAAAGCAGCTGTTTAATTCTGTTCCTCTTGTTGATTTTGCACTACAATGCAAGAAGTTTGGAGTGGTTTCTTAGCATTGCAATTATGGGGCAATCAGCAAATGGGAAAAAAACCCACAGAGCCCAACTAATATTTCAAGATTATGTTAAGTGGTCAAAATTGTATTATCCCAAATATGGTCTCAGCAGAGAGTACAGTACTGTTCTGTCGTGCCTTAGTGCTGTTTAGTCCTGAGTGACCAAAAACAAGGAGGGCTTTTCCAAGGGGTTACTTATAAAATCATTGATCAATGGAAAATGTGTCTGCCCTGAACCATCAACCCTTCGTACTGTAGATGGCTTGCTTGTTCTCCTGAGAGGGTTCCTGTATTATAGCACATTGCGAAGGATCATAAAACTTCTACAGGAGGTGGCTGTAGCATTGGATAATCCCAGAACTTTGGTTCTACCTAAATCTCTTGAACAGAAATCACTGAAGTGGGTTTATTTCGCTAGCTGCTTTGTTTGTAGAACTTCTGTCAAGTACTCTCCATTTGTGCTGTGTGGGTCTTGGTTCCACTGATTTCTTTTATGATAAAAGCCTGGAGTTTTCAATGTACGTGAAAACCCCATTTGGACAATATTCTGACATTGGCAGCGCAGTCAGCTCAAGGATGTACAACCCCTGTTCATCTCCCTGAATTCTTACTGCCACGTCCCTGCTGCAGTTTGCTGCTCCAAACTGAGCCAAGTCTCTTGTTTCTCTCGTTTGCGGAGGGTTTCTGTGACCCATGTCGTTAAACCGATGGAGGGGCTGGTGTCAGGGGAGGGGGTAGGGAGCCTGGGCACACACTTGGCCAACCTGGCAGGCAAACCCAGCCTGCCACGGAACTACAGGCTAAAACTTCAAAATCAGCAAGAGTAAGACTTAGTTCCCTAAGTTCCAGGTAACTTCTGGGTTTGCTCCCATTGGCATAAGCACCAATGACTAGCCAGCATCATTTTTTAAAAACTCAAGTAACACATCTTAAAATGGAATTGAGTAGTATCTTGATGTTGTGTTCCTCTGCACGTTGATTCTCTTCATAATATACTAAAAACTCAGTATGTTTAACATCAAAATATTGTTTAGCACATGCTGAGACAGAACAGAGTGTCAAATTAATTTCTTAGATTATGGGGCAGATTGGGCCACGCAAAAGGATGGGACATTGTGTCAGTTGTCAGCTGTTTTGTGCTGTTGGCATGAGGTACAATGTACCTTTCGCCACAGAGGGGAAATCATCATCCATGTAGATAATAACGCAATCTGGTTTTAAACCCTAGTATAGTGTCAAGCATTTTCTCTAGAAAACAGAAATGCTCATGAAATGTGTTTGTGCTCTGCTCCACAAATAGAAGTTTTCAGGACTTTGGGGAAAATGACTGTAAAAATCTTACCCAATCACAAGTTTCAGCATTTTAGTTAAGGCATCCGGATATGCACATAGCTTGATATTACCAAAAAAAAAAAAAAAAAACAAAAAAAAAAAAAAATCTGATGATTCCTGAAGTATTAACAAGGGAAAGTGCAGTTCATTTAACATTACACTGTATAGTCATGAGCATAGCAAGGCTGAGAGGAAGATGAGATGGCCAAACCCTGAGACAGGCTCCGAACTTTTAGCCTGTGACAAGCTGTTCTTGACGAGCCGTTCTGTGCTTGCAGGCTGAGGTTCAGCAGCAGGTTTCACAAGGTATGTGGCGCTGCCCTGTAAGGGACCTGTCTTTCCCCAGTTGGGTTAGTGCATCTGAGCTCCCCTTGTGTGTCTGCCCTCACACTCCTAGGCACTTCATTTGTCACCCCTCTGTGCTGTGCAAAGTGATAGCTCCCCTCCGCAGATGGCCACCCATTTGCAGTCAGCCCTGGCATCCAGATTCCAGCCTCGGCCGGAGCGCTCACCGGGCAGCGTTCCCTGCTAGCCGTGACGCCAACTGCAGTCCCATGTTCCTACCTGCCGCCCTGCTTCCAGCCTTGCAGAGTTGACATGGTGGCCAGGGAGGTTTAATTCCCGTTTCATTCTCCACTGAGTAAATCCTTATTTATTTAACAGAACTATCCATGGAATCACACAGTTGTCCGTTCAGTGTAAGAGCAGACTCTGGGAGAGGCATAGGTATTTTAGCACTAATTATCTGCAGCATTAACGTAGAGTTCACAGGCTGAATTTGTCATTTGTGTGTGAGAAAACAGCATATTTGACTTCCAGAAATATGAACCGCAGGAGGCCATGTTTAGGAAATGCAATTTTAGCCAACTGAGTATTTTAGTCTTTGCTTGTCCTTGAAAAAATTGCACTGGGGTCTGCAGCAGGACTTGCCCAGTAGTCACGACTCAAGATGGTTACCGTACAGTCCCAACTGGCAAGCCACAGCTTTCAAAGTACATGGGCTGAGAAACAAATGCAGTGACCAGGTAGCCAAAGCATTATGTTGATGATCAGGAGACCTGCCTATTCTTTTTCATTTTTTTTTTTTTAAAAAAAACAACCTAGGTCTGCCACTGCTTTTGCAAGTGATTTTGAGCAAGTAATTTCTCCCGTTTCCCATTTATAGTCAGAACACCACTGCTACTGCTACTGCCCTCCTTAGTGACGCTCATTGGATGTATAGGTGTGAACCTTTTTTTTTCTCAGCTGGGTGTTCTTAGCTATTGTCTGCCTGTGCTGACTGACTAACAGTAAAAATTGCAGAAGTGTGTAAAATCCTAAAAACTGCTATTGCAAATCCTTGCATGAAATGAAAAATAAAGTCATGATACTGCATTCACTGTTACTACTGCTACTGGATCTGGGCACTCCAGATCACCTGGCAGGACAGACAAGGCACAGTCAGGAGAGGATTCAGCGTTATCATTTTTTGGCAGTTTATGTAGAACCAATAATAACATTTATTCCACTCTGATTATTCCTGCTATTCCACCTTGTGTTATATCTGCCATAAGTTAGAGGGCTCAGACAAAGATTGCCTAATTTGTCATGAAGTCTGCCACAGTGGGATGATCCTTTCGTATGTTTTTAATAAATTCTAGCCAGCAGAGTGAGCTGGTATAGGTTCAGCACTTTACATGACCTAGCCATGATGGTTTTGGTCTATGAGGAACTGCCCTAAAGTCAAGTTTGCTGTCTTGTGAAACCTCATCCTTCAATGAAATCAAGCATCTCAACTCTGTCAGAAACCTCAGCCAAAGCAGATGTCCTTCAGCATCATTTCCTTTGCATGACCAGTGCTAATTGTTACTGTTTACTTTACACATATGCTTCACATACTTGTCATTCACTGAAAAGAGGCATTTTGATAGCAATGGAGACAATCTCTGTTTACTAAACATCCTTTGACAAGGGATCTCCAACAGGCAAGGACACGATGTTGTTCTTCAGTTGCCAGTGCATGCACAGGCTGGCACGTGGGCAGACAGACCAGCTGCGTTCCTGCAGTAACTCCTCAGAGTATGTCAGCACTTCAGTCAACAGCACAACTTTTCCCTTAAAATATGCAGCCAGTGCACGTGCATTTCTGTTTTCAAAACAGCATATGTCGTTTTCACTTTCAGGTTACAATTATCCTTTCTTCAAAAAGTAAACTTGTGGCATTTTTCATAGGTTTGCTACTTTTCACAAACTGCTGTTCCATGCATAAAAGGGTGGTGTGAGAGAACAGGACAGAGATAAGACCTTTCCCCCACTCAAACTGTGAATGTCTTTCCAATTTTTTTCCTAATCTTGCTTGTTCAGATAAGCACACACGTGACTCCTCTCAAACAGAAAGGATGTATTATTGCAAAGCTATACAAGGGTATTATAAATCTATGTTTTCAAAGTCAACAACCTTGACCCTTCTGTCCCAGCACTGGGAAAAACCCCCATCCTATTAAACTGAGTAAATGAAATTCATCCCAGTGCCATATGCCCACAAAAGTAGCTGAACCACATATGTTGTACATAGGCTCCTCTTTGAAGGTGAGGGCACGCTGTCTTGCAGATGGTTTTCCCTCTCGCTCTCACCCAAGGAAAGCTTTTCCAGAGTGTGGAAGGAATAAAGGCAGTTTTATGGAATAAATGCTGCAATAGATGTCAGCTAATTCCCGATGCCACTACGTACCCTGATCCTGTTCAGAACTGCCCATCCAGAGCTGCATGGCGCTTAACTTAAACTGCAGTTTCAGCTGTGGTAGGTAAAGAGGGGGGTCATGCTCCAGTCTCCCCAACACACCCAGCTTCGCTTGTGCTTCGCCCCCCCCAGCCCCGACGTTAGTGCAGCAGGAGAGCGAGCAGCAGCCCCTCAGACCACATGTGCTTGCTCTCACCAGTGCTCTGCCTTCACTACAGAAAGGGCAATGCCACCTCCCATGAAACAGCTCTCTTCAGCTCCTCAGAGGCAAGATGGGACCTTTGGCTGCCAGTGAAGCTTCAAACCCGTCACCTTGCTTGCTCAGCCATTGTAGGTTTCATAAACCAAGTGTGTTACCACTTACCTTGTTGTCTTTTGTAATTCTTTGAAAAAATAAACTCTTCCCACCCCCCCCCCAAAAAAAAACCAGAAAAAATCTTTTATTAACAACATTTAAGAACAAAAAGATATATTTATTTTTTTTTAACTAGATGACCTCTCAAAAATAACGCAGTGTTAAATACTGGCTAGCCTAGCAGGCAAGAGACACCCTGACAGCTCTGGCTGCGTCATGAGGGCCCCACGTCTCCTTGCAATGCTGTGAGTGCCCTTCCCCTTCAAATCCACAGAAACAGCTCACTGAGATTTTCTCCTGGTGAAATCCCTGAGGCTGATCTTAAATCCAGGAGTCCGGGACCATTTTCTCCCCATTTTCTCCCCTGCCAGGAGTTAAGGCATACCAAGAAGTACATTGGTGATTTTCCTTTACAGATCAGGTGTGTTAGAACCTTTAGGTGCGGGAAAAGCTAAGGTAGTTTTGAGACACAGATTGGGGCTTCTTCAGGAGATCTCTGTCTCCCTGCTGGAGCCCCATGCAACAAAACGGTGGTGATCTCAGCACGGAACTCAGCAGCGGTACAGCGAGGAGCAGTCTCACGTAGGGCAACCGAGGCACTTGCCTCTGCCAGTAGCTTGGTGTAGGACAGATGCAGAAAGAGAGAGAGGTGGTCTCTACACCACCTTCATACCAATAGTGAACAGTAGCATGTCCCATCCGTGTGGCTGATAGGTGCTGTGGCACAGCCTGTGGGTTTACTTTCCTTGCTGGAAGACGGGAACACCTGGGGGCTTCACAACTTTCTCTTCAGGGTCTTCCACCAGGATGTGTCCTCCCCATCCAAGTTTTCACAGGGAGGGTATTGAATCCTCTGGTGACAGAAACTGCTATGCTGAAAATCCTTCCCACAGACAGCAGATTTTGTGGCCTCAGCACAATTATTTGGCTAGGTCAATGGAGACAGACTGGCCAGATGTGGAGGGAAGGTCCAAAAAGAACCATCAGATAAAGGACTTTATGGTTGCTGAACTGATGTTCCTAAAACAGTCCACATAAGGCAATGACGTACCACAACACAGGTTTTGTTTGCTTCTTCCTGAGCTACGTGTCCAATAAAGAGTGACAGGGAATCTGGTCACCATATTTCATGGGAAAATAAATGTCAATGAGGAAATTAATTCCTCAAAATAACTTGGAAAGCCTCAACCAAACTGGCTACTATGATTTCTTTCTAAAAACTGACTGTTTGTGTGGAATCAGTCAAGGGATTGCAAACCCTTGCAAGTCCCCGTGATGTCACTGGGAGTTCTGTATTTACCACTGGAGTTGAGGTTTTAAAATAATTTAAAAGAATAAAAAAAGTACACAGAATAATAATTAGCTGATCATTTAGAAAATCATAGTAAGTGTGTATTAATTGAAATAATTATAAGCACCCTGATGGTAAAAAAAGAACACATGTAATTCTCTAACTAATCTCCCCCTGCACATGCACATAAAGATCAGTTAAAGGCTACTACAATAGTAATGAATATCTAACAAACAAATGTCAAAGGCTGTATTCTTATCACATTTGTTCTGGAAACCTTTCACATAACTTGCATAATTTAAATATTTACAAAATATAAACTTTCTTGTCTTATCAAAAATAGGTCTTTGCACATTTAAACAACAGAAATCCTTTCACATGTTGCTTTTTAAGCCAGGCATTAAATCACTGCATAAAAATAAACAACCTTTCACAGATGTAAAAGAAAACTGAGCCAACATATGGAGGGGGAGAAAATGTTATCAATAACAGTTTAAATATTTTAGTGGTGTGAGCCAATCCAGAAATTACACTGTGTATGAGGGTGCAACCTAATGAAAAGTTCTAGCTGCTGCTTCTGTAAGAGAAAGCAATGTTTTAAAAAAACTTTTACTTTATGGCAGATTTCTTTGGGCTAAATCTCATATGGATAATTGTGAAAATGATGGTGAACCACCAGCGAGATGGTTGAACGTAGCAGGTGATTGCATACAGTCCAACAGTGGGGTGATGATCGGCTGACTTGCAAATTGTGTGTGCAGATACTGAGGAAACGCCTGCAAAAGGATTTTATTTCCTTCAAATATTAAACTGTATTTCTGTCCCTCCTCAGACCTGTCCTTTCTGCATTTGAAAGACAACCTATAAAAAATCCCGAGGTTGCTATTTGGTACACCGTTCACATTCATCAAGCTGTGCTCCAGCTGCTCTGCTCTGGACACAGCTTGTTCCACACTGACGGACCCTCCTCGTCCACTCAGGCAGTGCCTGGCTCTCTGCAGTCATACGTGCTTCCCCGTACCAGATGCTTTTCTGCATATTATGCAGAAGATAGCTTCCCGAAGGGTTGCAAAGCAAATGCTTCATGGTCAACAGCAGAACATTTCCCCTACCTTTTGCTTTTGTTTAGGCCTGCAGAAATGAACCATCTAGTGGATCCATCTAGTTGCAGTTTTAAAAATACAGACATAAGGATTATATCTCACGTGCCCTTTTAACTCTTCAGCCTCTGGCTAACGAGATCTTGAGTTTTCTCCATTACGCCTACCGACCACATGGATCTTCAGGACGTTACCGCTACTAAAGTCTTGGAAAGTTTAGGGTCTGTCCCTGCTCATGGATTTACATGGTCATATGTGTCATCAGGCGCCCCTTTCTGTTATTTTAGCTGTCCCTGCATGCAGGCTGCTGTTCACTCGGTTGCTCTTTCATATGCCAGATGCTTGGGCTACCCACTGCTTGGCAATACTGTTCCCCACGAGGCTGATCCCCCTGCGATCCCACATGGTAAGAGTAATTGCTGCCTGTGCGGCATTGTGTGTACCAAACGGTGCAGGAGGGTTTAGCCGTGTTTTCTGTAATTCCTCTTATTTGCAGGTGTGTACATCAGTCATGGTCTCGCACCTCCGGCAGCGCACGTAGCAGCACCAGACAAACTTGCATTCACACCTTTCCACGTGCCTGACCACGTGGGTATTGTACCCACGCCCACAGCAGAGGAGGTTGCAGCCGTCGGGTCCCTCCGAGGTGCGGTTACATTCCCTTCCCTGAGTCCCAGGAATCCCCAGGTTTTGGTCTTCGACACAGTAATTGGGCGATTTGTTCACATACAGCAGGTCTTCTTTCCCAATTGGTATTTTCCGTTGGCTTTTCTCTTTCCTGCGTAGCTTTTTTTTCAGTCTGTCTGATATTTGTATGCTGTTTTCATACTTATCCTTTAAAAACCGGCCGATCTTTTCAAAGGAAGACATTGTTTTCCAACAAGTTTTCACCGCGCAGGACCCAGAAACACCGTGACAACGGCAATCCACTGACATCAGCTTCGCTACAGCCTGAAAGCAAAGGAAGAACGACATTTGGAGGTGGTCTTCCATTCATTAGGAATACTGCCTGACATCAGTAACACAGAGGTCCCAAAGTATTTGATATTACAGCTACCTTTGCCATTTCAGAGAATGGCAAGCCAGAACACAGGAGGATACGTGTTAGAAATCAGGTTTCCAACTCCGGACCCCCACTATGAGAAGCCAGATCTTCCGAATGCAATGGCAATAACATAGCAATACTGAATCACAATAATGAAAACTTGTATTTCTGGCTGGCTTTTCATTCTGGAAAATCCTAAATACCTGAAAGGACATGTCCTGTGTCACTCCTCCCACCGCTGGAATGTAAACAGTCGTCATGGGGAATAGCAGGAGGGGAAACACGGATAGAGCCGGTAACGGCACTGTTCCCACATCGGAAACATTTACTGGGCAGGCCTATGCCACCTTTTAAGGGTGCCTTGCAGCTACCATCAAGGTCGCTAAACACTCACGACAGTCTGTAACTCAGGCCACAGGAACGGCTTGAGGTCGCACAACAGAGTCTGTGTGACCAGCACGGCTCAGCACCTGCAGCAGCGCAACGTCCAGCCTGGAGGCACCTCGGGGCAGACCTGTGCTGGAAAAGCAGGAGGATGCTCACATCTCTGAGCTCCGCAGAAAGTCTGTCAATCAAAGGAGCCACTATAGCTCAGCAGAGGTGTCTTCAGCTCAGGTATTCTGGAATAGATCTCAGGTGCTTCTCTCTTACAGGATCAAGCCCTGTTCTTGTAATTCAGGCACACTAGTACTATCACACATTTCTAGTGTTTCAGTTGCAATGGCTCTATTTAACACAACTTGATAGCTGCATTCATATTACTTTTATAACTTTCAACATTTTCACAAAATTTCCAGTTATTACCAACACTAAAATGCCCTTAGATGGGCGACTTTTCCACGCCCCTACAGAAGCAAGCACTGGGCTGACCAACAACAGCAGTCTGCAGCACTGCGTTAAGCTTTTGCAACACACAAGAATTTTGACTCAGTTTACAGGAGACCAAGCCTCAAAGAACTGGAATCTGTAAACAAGCAGTAATTTTCTTTACATGGGACTACAACTCAAACAGTCAGCAGACAATCAATTCAATACTTCCTTCTGGAATATCCAATAGTCATAGTATAAAATTATACAATTGTGACACATCTCACATTAGAGTTTGGAAAACTGCAGAGAAGAAATCATCGCATGCACAGATACAGCAAAAGGACAAGGTATTGTAATTTTGGTTTTGTTTTGTTTTACCTCTCCATCAATATACTTTCTGAAGCCATCATGTGGACTCTACGGGCTGTTGGTTAATGGTGTGGAAAGCCCATGTTACCGTCTTCTGTTTTACTTACCTTCCCCCCCCATATTTAATTTCCACAATCAAGGCAATTGGGAAATGTAACAGAAAGTGTGACATTTAAATTAACTCAAAGTAAATTTCCCTTGAAATTTCTCATGCAGCAAGGCCAATACAGTTTCAAATTATTCCTCTGTGCAGAAACCACTATTTCCCACAAAATGGGGAAGAAAACACCCCCACCCTCACCATCCCACCCCCAACTTCATGACGTTTATTACATTTCACCCTAAACCTTCCTTTACCCCACAGCCCCCACAAATACTAACTGCTGTCAATCTACATCTTTCTCAAACTGCCTTAGGGAAGAAAAAAATAGAAGACAAATCTATCCAACTCCCTCCTCTGGTTTTGCCTGAGAAAGTAGTTTCATTTGTGCCTGTTCCTAAGCCTCAGTTCTCCGGTGATATCAGAGCCCTGAAATCCTACCGAGCTCTACTGACCCCGTGCAGGACCAGAAATAAACCCAAGTCCCAGGCTGCCTGTTTGCCACTCTGGCAGCACAAATGCCATCCTCAAATTTTCAGAGCTAGTCAAGGCACGGAGCAGATAAAATGAGCTGTTTCTACCCTGTGTGTTAAACTGGGACTTTTCCTCATGGTGAATGCGGTCACCGAAGTTTAGGAGGAATGCAATGGGGTTAAATCCATTGATTTTGTTTGGAGCTGAGGCCTCCTGGCACATTCTGCCACAAAGTTATTGACACAAGCCTGAGTTGGTATTTACATATAACTCTACAAACATTATTAAAAATACACATGACCAAAGTGTTTGCTTGCAGTCACATCTTTGGTGAATGCACAAGACCTATTTGTTGGCAGAGGTTACTACGGAAGCCAAACAAGCAAGGCATTCAAAGAATTAGCATTAAAGAGTAGGTGGATGTCCTGACCTAGTACAGCCATTTGCCTTTGCAAGCTAAACCTGGTGAAGCGATGCACCGGTACACGAGATATTTCCAGATGCTGTGGATTGCCTTTGGGATTGGAGAATTTTCCCTATCCTGGAAGAAATAAGAACATTGCAACAAGCAGACCCTCACCCCAGAGCACATGTAGACTCTTTCCAATGGCAAATCAACCGGCAGTAATTCTGTTGGGTCGTTATCTTCTCTCCTTCACAGGTTAGTTTCTGTTTAATAGACAGACTTGACCTTGAGCTTGTATTTCAAGAATCTATCAATAAGGAAATCATTGGGTAGTCAGAATATGCATCGTTAGGATGTAACAGTGATTAAGGCAGATGAGAATTCGAGATCCAAGGACAGAAAGTCTTAGAATAAAATGTCAAGGAAAAAAAGAAATACAATATCAGAAGATAAATTTTACACACAATTTATAAACAAAAGGGATTTAATAATATTTTCCAGTTTCTAATGATTAATTATTTGTATCAAGGCAAATAACTAAAATCTCAAGATACTTGTGCTATAAGATTTATAAAGTTACAGGTGTAATCCTTGCTTTCACTGCAGTATGACAGGGTAACAACTAGAGAAGAAACAACACGAGAAAAATATAACATTTCGCTTGGATAAAGAAGTGCACTTCCAAACCTGCTGGAATCAGGCATAATAAAATCTGGATGAAGCAGAAGTATCCAGAAATTGTCAGAAGAAGCACTGGACATACCTGCTAGGTGCTAAGGGTAAGTTACTTCCAGGTGGGCAAGCAGCCCAGCAGATGACACTCAAGGGTCTTTCTCTAAGGATGAATTAATGAAAATAAAGTGAGACAGACTTTCCAAACAGGAGCAGAAACTGATGCTGGAGTCTTGGGCTGTTATCAAATTACAAAAAATGCAGCATATATTATCACTGTATGGCCAATCAGATGAATGCAAGAACTACAAATGTGAGTGTGGAAGGACTGAGAACACCCACAGAAGTTACATACATTTGCGTTTTTATTCTGTGCTGCTCAGGATTCTCACAGGGAGCTTTGATGCACTCTGTTTTAGAATGATTTATGGCATCATCACAGTTGCACATGACCCCAGGCTATTGCTTCCTAGCTGCGAGGATGGGCAAGTTTTCTGGTTGAACTCAAGCGTATCTTGGGTTGCGTCTACTGCCAGCACAGGGAACTGACATACTGCTTTGGCTGATCACAACACACGCTGCTGTATCTCAGGCTGTCACGTGAACTTTAATGAACAAACTCCCATAGTTGAACATCTGGCAAAATTTAGGAGCTGGTATCTTCTCTTGCTGTTTTCTTGCAAAGATGGTGCCTATAGAGCCAACGCAGCCTTGTGGTGGGATGCAGCTGCAGTGCACGCCTGTGTCTCAGCAGCCCTCGGAGTTACTGTGAGTGTGACTTCCAGACTGACTCCACCACCAGTGCTCAGTTCCACACCTTTAGATTCACAGAGTGATTTTTTTTTCAGTTATTCATGAAACTGTGAAAGGACTCTCCCTAAGGAACAAAATTTCACAGACAACTTCAGAGGAGCAATGTTACTCACAGAAACACAGTGGATAGAAGTGTCCTGTGCGAGCTGGGGCAGGTTTTCAGGTTTCTTTAGGCAGGTCATGGAAGTGACTGAGTGCTTGTGGGAGATGATTTGTGTTGAACTGAGCTGGATCCACGCGCGTTGCGTCCAGCTACAAACCCACCTGAGCAGCTCCTCTTGCCCCTGTTGCTGCTCGCTGCCCTCAGCCCTGGTGGTTCTAGTGCAACAAGAGTGTAGGGTTAAGTGATTAATACAGTGCTGAATACTGGTCTGTGTTAAAAAATAACCTGCAGAAACTTCTTTAAACTGACTTCCTTTCACTGCTCCAATGCAATTAACAGAGGGAGCAGTGTGGGGTGGGAAGGTGTGGTTTGAACAGGCGGATGGGCAGAAAGCAGAGACTGGTCTGCAGCGAAGGAGAGTGTCAGTGGATCACAGTCTGTGTACCCCTCAATGCCAATTAACACTTAGTATCTCCAAGCTAAGCTCTCTGTTTGCAGGCACTTTCTCAGCAGTGAGACGGGGGCTGCCAGTACTTGTTTTGCAATGGAAACTGATGTCTGTGATCAAAATCCCAATTTAAGCCGCTGGTAGAACTAATAGGACTGCCGATGAAGACAAGCACATGTCATACCGGAGGTACAGCACTTTTAAGAACACTTGCAGACTGCTGATGGGTCTGTTACTAACCCACAAGTATCAGCAAAAATAAAACTCTCTGATGAGACAAGATATTGAAGTGTCAGAACACAAGTCCTATAGATCAAATATATTTCCACAAGTGGAAAACTGAGCAGAATTATTCCATCAGTAAAAAAATACCAATACAATAACAGTCAACCCATAGTGCCCGACTCCTCTCATCCTTTTATATAAGGAGCAGAGGTGCCCAAGTCACGGATGCACATCTAAGTACACTGAACTTACAGTGCTAAAAGATTATGAACATTTATCTTGTGGCAGAATAAGGAGTGAAATCTGGATCTTCTGAGGTTCAGGTTAGTATCCTAAACAGTGGTCAACTCAGTCGAAGGATCCTTACTATTTTAAAATTGATATATGTTGGATTTAACTATGAGATGTAGAAATGTAAAATCGCATTTTGTATGGAAGTGGGAAAGGAACAAGAGAATTCTACACATACCAGTTCCATTAGTAACTCCAAACAAATACAGAAGTATTGTCCCTGAAAGACGGCTCTTGCAAGACACAGAACAAGGAACATGATAGTATTTGCTACAAAAGGTCATAAGGTAGCAAAATATATTGCAAAATATCCTTCTTGTAAGCACCAAAACACAAAGGTCAATATTTTCCAACATCTAGTTGAGGATTTTGAAACTACAAAAATGAAGAGATCTGCTGAACTTCACTTCAGCTAATATTGCTGCTAGAAATCCCAAGAACCAACAATAAACATTCTCTTTCACTCTGGACAGTGGTAAAAATTTTTGCTTTATCATACAGTTTGCCATTAAGTTACAAAATATTTGTGTATGGAAGCTGACTAAATACTCTGTGTATTTTCTTCCAAGATAATGAACAACAAATATACCATTGATACAAAATCAGTGAAATAAGGGTCTTCTGGTCTTTCAGGCTTGTAGTGGATGTTTTTTTTAAAAAAAACACAGTGTCTCAGAAAGGGAATGAGCGTATGTATCATGCACACCAAATAAGCCTGTGACAGCTTGCTAGAGAGCTCAGGATCATGAAAAGCCTGAAACCCCAAAAGGTCCTCAGGACCTAATGGATTCTGTTGGGCCAGATTCTACCACATTGCCAGAGACTGACAGCCTAGTCTAAAACACTGACATCATGATGTCCCATATGGTAAGAAGTACCACTCAACACAAAGAGTAGTAGAAGATACTATAGCTGCCCGACATTAAAGACGTGGACTCAGAATTTATTATATCTTCATGCGTACAGCTGACACCTAAGATAACTCAGATCCTGTTCAAAAATACCATTCATGGCAAATGAAGACTCACTTAACCACATCTTCCAATCCCCTGTAGCTTTAGCTCACTGTTAGAAAATACGTTCTCTTGAGCTGAATGCACAATTCCCCTTTGCCAGTCTGTCTTTCCCCTGTGACGTGGGCGGCTCAGCTGTCTGTGTGACCGCTACAGATGAGATCAGGGGACAGACACAACTTTAAAGAAAGCAACACCAAAAGTCTCTCTCCTAGGTATTCTGGGGGGTGGGGGGCAGGGGGAAGGGGGGCAAGGAGCGGAGGTGGTTAAAGCCGAAGGCTCCAGCCGGTTGTGCTGGCACACCTGCAGCAATGAGTGACAGGCACAAGGAATGGTACGAGAAGAGCACAAAACACTGTCACCGAAGACAGAAGGACAGCAAACTACTGCTGCTGCTAACATCAAGCTAAAGGCAGACAAGACAACAGGGTATCACAAAAGACCTGTGTCGCTGTCACCAGAGCACAGAAAAAACATCTTTCTCTTTGAAGTGCCTCTGGAGCCTTGCAGTCTTCTTCCCTACACTTCCACTGTCACCCTAATCCGAGTAAATGGCACTGTCTAATGACAAACATGAGTATTAAACCAAAAATTCCTATCTGTACTGTCTACTAAAAATCATTAAATAAAGAGAGAGAAGTTTATGGCAATTATTATATCCTCCCTTAACTACCTCTCTCTACAAATGTGATAAATGACCCTTTGCTCTTTCTCTAAGGAAGTAATCATTTAATCTTCTGTTCTTATTAACATCCCCTACTACACAATACCAACCACCCTTCCTTGGAGATGATTTAGCTGACTGCATCTAATTAAACTCATAGTAACTGTTCTCAGCATCTAATCACATTTAACGTTTGCTTCTTTTACTTCAGCCCTGAAAAGGGCCTATGTCCCTGAAAGATCTTCTGGCTTTCCAACTATATAACTCAATGAAATTAAATAACATGTGTTACCTTGTAAACTGCAAAAGTTAAGTTTAAATTAAAATACTTTGCAATGATACTACCATGGCTCTTACGCTTACTATGACTATTCCCTGTCTATGCTGGATAGGAAAGTTGTTTTCAGTAAAACCCACTGATTCTGATTGTGGCTATAGGAAATTACTGAGTTACAATGGAGTCCATCAATATGGGTAGTCAAAACCAGAGGGTCTCCATTTCTTTTCTTTAGTTACAGCTGTGTCACCGAGCAGAACAGATTTAAAGTGTTATGGGGCCAGAAAGAACCATTAAACCCTTATGAAGTTAAAAAC
This sequence comes from Falco naumanni, assembly GCF_017639655.2. Taxonomy (NCBI): domain Eukaryota; kingdom Metazoa; phylum Chordata; class Aves; order Falconiformes; family Falconidae; genus Falco; species Falco naumanni. Next base: position 82,654,421 of record NC_054058.1, on the reverse strand, counting down.
TCCAAGGTAAAGCAGAGAAAGTAATTTTCAAGCAAGAACCAGAATCCAGGTCTCTGCCGTTCTGGATGTAAGCCCCAAGCACTAAATTACGGACTCACATTTCCCTGTACGGGCTGTTTTGCATCCTCTGCAGAACAGGACAGGAGGACCCGATGTCACCCACCCACTCACACTTTTCCTCTGCAACCGTGGGTTTGAAGCCCTTTTGGCTGAAGAAGAATTATCCAAAACCAGTCTCCTCTCACTTCTCTGATGACTTCCCTAACCAGTGAGCTACTTTAAAGTACAGGTGTCATTTCCATCCTGCCTTTTAAAAGAAAAGTTTAACTCTGGATTTCCTCTCTGAACAACTTTAGACTTCTGCTCTCAGCCGGGGACTCCGGACCGTGGACGGGTAACAATGCCTCCTATCCAGTCTGCCTGCTCATTCAGCATTAGAGAGAATTAAAAATGCAGGTCATGATAAAAACAGAATAAACAGTGAAGAAAATCCTAATGTATTATTATGCTGGTTACAAGACTATTTCAAGTTTGTTACAGATTATTAAATACCTGATTAAAATAACTTGGATTAGCACGCCAGGTCTAATTCTTATTTTGTGGATTTTATTATAACCCGTGGAGTTTACTTAGCTAAAACTAGCTCTGATTCCGAGTTTGTATGCGTTTGCTGTGGGGATGTCAGCGCTGCTCTTGCCATTGCCACCATCTGTACCTGGAGTCAAGGACTGGCCTCGTTCGGTTGATGCCACTTTGTCAACGCAGGCGAACATGCAACCGCTGTCACTTCTGAACGGTGACACCTACCTGCCTGCCAGCCTCGTTGTTGTGCAGGTTCATCGCTGCCAGTCCGCTCCCGCTCTTGCCTGTTACGTTCTTCATGGGCACATCCAGGAACTTTCTGCTGAACGACATTCCGTAGTGGATATCATCAGAGCAGCCGCCCCAGTGCCAGCCCTCGCTGGCTGAGCCGCCGTGCCGCAGGTTCGTGTCGCAGGAGCACTCGGTCATGTTCCCTGCGCTGCACGATCGTGTCACCGAGTGCACGAGGCCCGCTGACGTCACTGCGTATATGAACGCGGTCTCCTTCGTGCCTACAAAGCAAGGCACGGATATATTACTTCATAACTCCCTCTCACTACCTTCCTGGCGGAGCCATAGAAAGCGATTTTACAAGCCAGACTATTATTAAAAGGGAACAGTCACAAGTTTAAAGCCATCCCAGCTTGGTCCGTGGAGTTAACTTGTTTAAAGGAGCAGGTATTCACTTCCAAAAAAGACTTTGGGGCCTCTCCATATGACCATGCGATTAACAGTGCTGTTTCTGGCTGCTGGTACCATGCAATTTTTGGTAACTCCTTTCTAAATCTGGTTGGGAACTTTACTTGCCACATAAACTTTCGAGCCATTTAGCTTTAATAATAATAAAAAAAAAACAACGCCCAAACAAACCACGCCCCCAATCCCTTACTCCCCACTCTTGCTTTTCACTATTTCTATTGATTTGAAGAAGGAAGAAAAGGTTAGTTCAGATCTCGGAGGAGGAACCTGAAGCTGTCAGGAACCCAGGTTCCTTTGGTGCAGGGCCAGAACTTACCTCACGCTAAATTTAGCAGACATAGAGATTGTTCTAATTCACAAAGGCTGCAAACAGTCCCAAGAATCTCAAACCAGGCAGAGATCAGGATGGCACGAGGGTATTTAGGCTACGTGCTTTTCCTAGAACAAGCTGGCCATGGGAAAGTCAGCAGTATAGAAAGCCTTGAACTGTTACACTATACGGCAGATGAATCCTGGAGGGACCTGCCTGGGCCTCCTAAGCCAGCCCCGTTCTCTGAGACTTCTGGTATAACGAAACACAGATCTTTAAACCGTGCTCAGCAAACTGAAAATCAATGACTGGCCGTTAGCTGTGGCTAAAGCTTCACTGTGCTGATTTTCAGTGTTGTAAAAACAATTTGTTATTTCCAGTCCCCCAAGTTTCTGCTCACAGGCAGGGAAGTTTCTTTTGCTTCTCCCGTTTGCATTAGTCTGTGGTGCTGGTACCACCATAAAATGCTTCCACAGGGCATGCTAGTGAGGCTTTGTGGGACAGCGGTGACACTCTGGTGTCACTCAAGGGTCTACAGGAACAGTCCTTCCCATTTACAGGAGGACTAACACACACTACATATGGCTACACACAGTAAACTGCTCCCTGGTTGTTTTGTTTGTTTGTTTGTTTGTTTTTCTTTTCCTTTTAGGAATGTGCCTGACTTTTTATTGCGCATTTTACATTTTCATGGTTAGTTTGGCACTTTTTCACTGTTGTAGTATGAAGCGAAGATTGCACAAACACAAAATGAAGTACTGCAATACCATCAGTTCACATCAATGGCTATGCTGAAATCATGGAGCAGAGCACCCAAACAACACTTGCAGGATCAAGACCTTTGATACTGCCATTTCATACAAACAAAATGTCCCTCTTTCAGTGTAAATTTCAGTAATTCCCATTTCAGTTCACACAATGAAAGCAGCTTTGGTCTTGCTGTGCCGAGCAATACCGCCTAACTGAGCACACGTGATACATTTTTGAAGCAATTCACGTCGCCTGTGGTGCTGCACGCAGACTTTTTACCTGCAGTCAAGTGCCCTTTTTGAAATCCTGTGTGTCATTACCCCACTCATTTAGTAATTATGACATAAGGGGGTGAACTCGACACCAGCCTAAGAATAACAGCATTTCAACACAGTTAAGTGGATGTAGTTAAGGGCACCGTCACCCGCGGACGTCTCAAGCAAGTATCGCAAGCAGCAGCAGCAAGACTGCCGGAGAGCCAACGGCAGGCTCCGTCTGCTCGGCGCGCTTCGGGTACCCGGGGGAGCCTCCCGGGCGGTGCGGGGCCCGCCCGCCGCGACGGCGCTCCCCCGCCCGGCCCTGCGGCCGCTCCCGACGCCGGCCCCGCGGCACCCCGAGCCCCGCCGGGGGCAGCCGGCCGAGCCCCCGCCCCTCCCTGCCCCGGCGGGCCGGCGGCGGAGGCACCTGCGGTCCGGCGGCCCCGCCGGGGCGGGCACTCACCGCTGCTGAGCTGGTGCCCGAAGGCGGCGGCGGCGGCGGGTCCGCGGCGGGCGGCGGGCGGCGAGCGGCAGTCCCAGCGCTCGTGTCGGAACTGGCTGCGGCACTCCCGGAGGCCCAGGCGCGCTCCCTCCCGGATGGCGGGCACCAGCTCCGGCTTCTGCCTGCACAGGTCCTGCTGCCGGCGGCTCAGCGGCGGGCTGGCGCAGCCCGGCTTCTCCGGCCCGCCGGCGGCGGCGATGCCCAGCCACCTGCAGAAGCAGCCCCCCGTCAGCGCCGGGCCCGGCGGACGCGAGGGGACGGGCGCCGCGCAGCCCTCCCTCCCGCGCCCGGCTACTCACATCCAGGTGCCGCCGGCGGCGGGGCAGAGGGCGAGCAGCAGCGCCGCCCGCAGCAGGCACGGTCCGAGGGGGGGGCCCGCGCCCCATGGCCGCCGCATCGAGCCCCGCCGCGCCGCCGCTGCCCGCCGCCCGGCGCCCCGGCCGGCGGGGACCGAGGGGGATGATCGCCAGCGGCGCCCCCCGCCTCGGCTCTGTCCTGCTCGGGGGGCGGAGGGCAGCTGGCGGGGGAAGCCCGGGCCGTCGGAGGGCCCTCCCGGGGAGGCGGGCGGGGAAGCACAGGCAGCGCTTGGCCCCTTCAAGGTGAGAAAGTTGCGTTCGACGTTCGCCCCGGCTCTGCCCGCCCCGCCCGCGCATTGGCCGCCCGGGGGCCGGGGCGGGCCGGGGCGGGCCGGGGCGCGGGGGCTGCGCGCCGCTCCGCACCGCACCGCACCGCTCCGCACCGCACCACATCGTACCGCACTGCACCGCTCCGCACCGCACCGCACCGCTCCGCGCAGCACCGCCATGTCCCGGCCGGGAGCGGAGCGGCTGCGCGCCCACCCCCTGCCGCGCTGCCCCTGCCCCGGCGCTGCGTGCGGCTGCGGGGGCTGCTGGCGGGGTCCGGGCGCGACAGCGCGGGGCTGCAGGCAGGGAACCTGTGGGTCCGCAGTGATTTCATCCGCAGGGGGACGAGGAGGCACAAAGTACTGGTGTTAAGCAATCGTGACGCTCCCTACACTTTATACTCAATTTTTCCTAATAATTTGGCAGTATTCACTAACTGGCTCCAGAAGGCAGCATCAGTATTCATCAGGACAGCGTTTGTCCGCTCCTGTTAACTGCGGTGAGACGGCCTTATCAGCGGCTACCTCAGTAATTTTTAGTTACTCATTTTACGCATTAAAAGCCAAGGAGTCAGCCAGCACCTGATGAATAGCTGCTCTTGGCACTCTGGCTGCTCAGGTCCTCCTTGATCACAACGTATTGCTGCGTCCGTGTCAGTGAAACACCTGAGCTAAAAATAATCCGGATAAAATGGCAGCTCTGTAAAGGCTTTAATCTGACACAGCTGTAAATTAGTGAAACGACTCTTGTGGACTGACAACAGCTTCAAGTAAAGAGCACAATAAATCGTCTCGAATGACAGATGTACATTTTTAAGAGTACAACATGTTGAGAAGCAATCATATAAATGTGGTGTTCCCCCTGTATTTTTCCCCATGGATGTGCTGAGATATTTTAAGAGCACAGGCTGTGGTACATTTAAATCTATAAAATTATGTCTCCTTCCTACTTTGTGCTCATTTGTGTGCTCTTAAACGCTCTCCAAAGCATCGCCAGTTTGGGCAGATGCCATTGAACCCCATGAGCTATTTAAACCTTCTGATATGGCTTGTTTTCTCTGTTCTGAATTTTAGTCTGGAGAACATCTGCTTGTGGTTGCAGTGGAACTTCGTCCAGAGTGAGGGAAATGGATGGAGGACGACATCGGACCACAGGGAACTGGCCATGAAACAGGCCTGAACCAGCCAAAACTGTGTGGGCTGTGTCAGAGAATTATCTAATTATTCCAGGACACATGGTTTGTTTTATCCTCATTGCTGCTTCCTGGCTCCGCCTACTAAAGTTAATTCAAAGCCCTGGTCTAGCAGACGAGTGCTTGTTTGTGCTTCTTGATCTGCTATCTGCATTTATCATCCACTCTGAAACATTTTTTTCCTGGCAGTTCTTTTAACAGGGTTCTTCTCTGTGGGTTTTTTGGGTGTTTGGGTCTTTTTTGTGTTGTCTTGTTTTTGTTTTTAATTATTATAGGGCTTTTCATCCGGATTTCTTATATGTGGATTTTTCCCTAGAAGCTGAAGAATCTTATGTGCTACTAACAATGTCAGATTTAAATGAAAAAAAATACCCATTTCAAAAATGCCAGTCCTACTTGTAGCATATTTTATATATGATACCATAAATAAATTACCTCTCTGTTGGGTTCTTATATGCTGGGGTCTGATTTTGTCTACAATAGCTATTAAGTAGTATGGAAACCCCTTAGATCTTACACACTTGTGTGAAGTGAAATGGTTGCAATTTGGAGGGCTGATGCTTAAAAAATAATAATATAAATTGTAAGGCAGTTCTTGAGATCATCTGGTTCAATCTCTAGCAGTGACTGGAAGCAAACCACATTTTCCCGCGACCATCTGATTTAAAGAAGTTTGTATTAATATGTATTTGTGTCCTAACCCCCGTCTGCCTCTCTTCCCATCTGTTTGCCTTACAACCACTTGCCAGTTGCCCACAGCCCCTGCACCTCCTCTCTGGCTGTCGCAGCCTGGCTCCCCACCAGATCCCCCAGCCTTTGCCCTTCTCCTCCCTCTCAGCCTCCTGCCTGCCACTTACACCACCTCTCTTTTTAATTCCCTCCAGCAATGCTCTCCTCTCTGGTCACAAGCAGCACACAGAGTATTTCTACTACAGAGCTATGTGTCTGTACATAGGCCAGTTGGCTACTGGGAAGGGAAGGGCAAACAAATTGCTTTGCAAATTATGTGCTTTGCAAACATGCAAAGGGGCACAATTTGGAAATACCTTGCTGATCTACTAAAAATTATTGAAATTTACCAAATGTTTCTGAAGTCTGTAATTCTAATTCACTGTTGCTTCAGAGCCCTCTCTGAATGGCTGGAAGGCCATTCACTCCATGACAGACAGCAACGTGAGTGTGATGCAGACACAATGAGCCAGAATCCAAGCCAAGGTCAAGTGCCAAGCCTCAGTGATCAAAATTTGCAATGAATCAAGGAAGATAAATTGGACTTACTGCTTATCTTACTTTCTTTGGCCAAGGTGGGGCTATTGTGGCTATTCATACTAAAACGCCCACATTTTTCTATTTTAAAAAGAAGACCATAAACTGTTGTTAAAAGGAAAAAAAAGAAGGAAATGTGTCTAAGCTGAGTGGCATTTCCTAACTGGACATTTAGGAATTTACTGTTTAATGATTACTGATGTGATTTTGACGGAGTCAATTACAGATACACGTATTTTCCATTCAGTGTTAGATAAGGGAAAATAGTCTGTTGTGTAGAATCTGCGTGAATAAGTAGATCACTTGACAGTTCATATGCTTCAGGGGTAGACAAATTATCTCTTCAAAAAGTCAGTGGCTAGTGCTCTCACTACAATTGAGGTCTGACACCTTATTTACTAGATGCAAGTCTATATAAAGTTTACTTCTCCTAAACAAGTCATCACTTTTGAAAGCTTCATTCCAATTATTTTCCTTCTTCTGGAACTTCTGATGCCCAGCAAAGACATGAATATAACACAGAAAACTGCATTATCCCACCTATACCTATGGGCCCTAATGACCAGTGAGGGCATTATCCTCTTATCTTAAAAACCAAGCAGCCATCCAAACAGAAACATCTCCTGTATACTCTAAATCAGGTTATCACTTCAGATGTGACATTTATCATGTTTGGTGACCAAGCACAAATTCTGTACTTCTAATGTAACAAACTTGTTTTCAATCCAGCTCAGCGCCTGGCTGCATGATGGTGCCCATCAGCCCTGTGAACTGCGGGTGTGTTGAGTCTTTGCATTGAAGAAACTGGAACTGTGTCAGCAAAATAGTGGTACCCCAGCAGAGCTGTTGCACTGTGGGGGCTGAGAGACTAACATACCCTCAGCGAGAAAGGTCGTGAGGAGAGATGTGCAGTGAGATCCTAGACTTCATGAGACGATGTCTCAGCAGACAAGTCTCCGGGACCTTGTTAAGGTCAGGCTAGTAGTGGAAGGGAAGTTAGAGAGGAAAACAGAGATGCCCCTTCTCCAATGCATAGTTCCTGGACCTCCCTCTGCCTTTTGTCCAGAGGTTTAACATCATTGCTGTTATCAGTGTTATTTTCCATTTTAGTACGTGTAGCTTGTAAGCACACAGATCTCTTGCTAATTTACACCTGGCACGCTGGGTTCACAAATGACTGGAACAGCAGTTACAGTGCCTCCAGTAATGACACGGTGGCAGATGGAGAGCTCGCAAATGTGTAATGATTCCAAAGCTACCCTTCAATATTATCTTTATAACAGCTGCACAGCACAGTATACAAAACCTCATTTTCTATATGCTTGGGAATAATGGAGAAGTAGGAAGGCAAGGAAAGAGCAGGCTTCTCACAATCCCTTCAGTCCTTACCAAAAAATCCATAAGGAAGCTAGTGTAGCCTCCAAGTAAGTTTTCTGGAGCCCGTAACTCTGGATAGTTGCTGAAGCAATTGCTGAGCAGACCTCCTGGCATTCTGCATAAATTGGTGATGTGCTGCTGGAAAGCCAGGGCTTAGGAAGAGGCGACTCAGGCTGACCTTGCAGTCTGCTGCTGCCTGTGGTCGCAAATCTGAAGACAGCGTCCTGGACTTACCCATGTTTACATGAGCGCTTGAGATCTGCTCATGTTTTGGGGGATTCTGGAAGAAGATACGGGCTTCTTCTGAAGCGCTGCTGGCAAGTTCTGTTCTTTGACATGGACAGTCTAACTGTAAGTGTTTTCTAGAGTTACTCCAGAAACTCCTGGCATACCAGTATTAAGTAAAATGTGTCAAGGGAATGCTGATAAAGCTTCAAAGCATAACTAAGAGGGGTGTGAAAGATGTGGGAAAAAACCACCCCTTTTTAATTCTGTTTTCACCCACATCCTACTTACAACTAAAAATTAAAATTAGTAGTGAAATCGTATTTGATAACACTGCACCTTTATGCCATGAATTAATTTCCCTGGTTGTTTTGAAGAAGATGGGAAATGCTTTAGGAAACGTGATATTATGAAAAATGAAATCGTTCACTGACATAAAATTTGATTACTATTTTTCTTCATACTTAGAGCAGCATTATTTAAACTTTTTTTTTTTTTTTAATTTTGTACATAAAGTGTATGAGATCAGAGGAGGGTTGGTGCTGCTGGCTGGTGTTGCAGAACTTCTAGGAGGTAATTATGGAGTCTGATGAAAACAGGAGCTGAAGTCTATGGAAGAGCCCAAGTGACTTTAGTGGGGAGGAGATGTCTGGAAGTACTATGTAGTTTTTAAATCACACTCCCCAAGGTGTAACACCACTGCTTCATTGCCGTGTGTGGAAGCTTTATACAGAAGTTCCCGCAATAGGCAGGATAAGATACTCTGGTTGTGTGCACACGTGTGCGTGTGTGGGCGTGCACACTCCTTGTGTGCGCAGAAGTGGCAGGCTCACAAGGAGCCCGCTGCATTTTAGGTATGCAACAGGTAGAGGAAAGAGAGGAGCTGCTCCCCTAGGAGCAGCACTGGCTAGAACTCAGTTCATATTCCTGCCCCAGCTGCTAATTTGCATTAATGCCTTCCCTCGCAACTCTTTTATAGCAATAATTTTCTTATATCTCATAACAGTGACATGATTCACATGTGCTGAACTATTGCCATCCTGTGATGAGAGAGCTGAGATTCAGATATTTAATTTGTTGGTGTCAGACGGCACACCATCATCAAAGCCATGACTAGGAACTCAGTTTTTCATTGCTAATTCCATTTCTAATGAGATAGTTACTTATCTTTTGAGTGAGGATAATGATAGAAACAGTAGAAACCGCTCTGTAACTGTTGTAACACAAAGCCAGCACTCAGTTTATTACATTCTCATTCACTGAAGCATGAGTGTATGCCTAATCCATAAAGCATTTGGTCCAGTCATTTGGCTACTTGCATCATACACGTGAACTTACCTACAAGGTCTGTTTCAAAAGCTTAGGAAGAAATGGAAGGGGATGGCATTGTGATGACAACCACAGGATGCTTGTAGTCACTGTTACATGCAATGTGGTGGTGATGGGAAAAAATGCATGGCCTAATTTTTTAAGTTAATGGCCTTTCAAGTTACAGGACTACATCTAAGAAATCCCAAGCCTGGGATTCAAACCATTCATTACACATACTTTCCCTCAGTTTCAATGATCTTACCCATTTCAGTGTACTAATTTAATCTTTTCGGCTTCAGAATTTTTCCTTTAGACCCTCAGTAATACTCGCTTCATGTATTGCCCCATTCCCACTTAGCACTTTTTGATCAATAAAAATAAAATAAAAATAAAAAAACCCATACAGTTTTGGGAAATCCAAGACCCGTGTAAAATTATATCTCTTTACTGATAATGAGCACATCAGAACTTCAAAATCACGGTGCAAGAAACTCCCTAGTAAGAAGGTAACCTGTCCCTTCATAAAGGTTCATGTTAATGTGAGATGGTTACAGGCTGCCTTGAACTAGCACATTTTATATCACTTCCCAAAGTTTTGATTGGGTTAGCTGATAGACATCAAATCCTTCCCTGAATCTTTTTGAATCTCGCTAAATCAGTGTTACGTGTTACCTGTTTCCTGATTCACCTTCTGATTTCCTTTCCTTTGCGATCCCCTCCTCTTTTTTAACAACTTTTTTTTTTTTTTTGGCAGGGCCTTGCACTGGAGTATTTGAACCCACTTAAACCTTTTAGCACTGTTGTCACAGAGAGTCTTTCAGGTTTGGAAATCTTACACTTGTTATATCCATGCAGCTGTGATATTTATCCACCATTGCACCAGGCAGGGTGGTTGTGGTTTACAGTGTGTGTAGCCGCAGGCAAGGTGCCAAAGTCTACAGGGTTTAGGCTGTCCCAGACTAATTGAACCCTCTGCTAAACTGGCGAGTTATCAAAGTAGCTGGGATTTGACATCTCAGCAACCTTGTAATAGCATAGACCTAAATCATGCAACAGTTAAGGCTGCTGGGGATAAAAGGGAATAGCTTAGGTTGTTCGGGGATGTTTTTTTGTGGTTTTATACCCTTCCTGCAGGTAGTTTCTCATAGTGCTAATAATTATTTATTTGAAAACTCACTTTGACTCTTGTCTTCAGGGAAGTTTGAGCAGTTCAACAGCTGCAAAAGTCTCCAGTGACTACCAGTGAAAATGGGGTCAGTGTGGAGCTCGAGCATCTACAATTTCCTCTACTCATGTGAGCAGAGGGGAGTATCTCTTAGCGTGGCGTGGGCAGTAGTAAACCTTCCTTGGGATTCAACCCAGAGAGCAGGGCAAGGAGAGGCAAGAGGGAGGATGTGGTCCGATGTCACCCTGGAGGGTCCAGGTGATGCCAGGACTCCATAAACACCAGCAGCAATGAAGGAAGGGTCTCAGCCCCTTCAAGGAGCAGTGGCTAACCCTGACCCCACCAGTGGAGTTGGGCCATTTGTCCCTCCCTCTGCCTTTCCTTGCCCATCCTGCAGAGAGAGGGCTGCTGCCCTGAGGGCTGCGATCTCTTGCTGGTTGCAATTCCTGTGGTATGCAAAAGATTCCCCAGATGAAGCATAAAGGAGCTCACAAACACAGCTGTAAAATTAAGTGCTGCAGTGCCATAAATATCTGTTTTTAATAGCACACACAGTATTAGGTTTCCCACTTGAATGAACAATTTATTTATAGCCTCAACACCAAGTTAATGACTTCTGCTAGAAATTAGGCATATTGATATGCTTTCAATATGCTTAAGGGAAATGCTTTCAACTCTTGTTATTGCTTAGAAAATTCAGTTATCTTGTGATTCAGAATTTTCCTGCCCTCTAGGTAGTGAAGGACAACAGGAAGGCCCATCAAGTCTTTTAATTTCTCATTGCACAAATAAGAAATACTAATCTATTTTATATCCTAGGTATCCTGAGCAGTGGTGGTAGAATTTACTCCGCCTTATCACTCTGCCCCCCAGCTGTGCTTGGTACTTTCATGTGTGAAAGCCTAACAGGTGCTTCCTTACTGTTGCCGATTTTTTTTTATTTATCTATGGCTATTTCTACAGAAGTGATTAGGAAATATGTCTGGCTAATGAAATTTGAGGGTAAGCTATATATGATTACTCAGAATAGCTTTCCAGTCTCAGACATCCCATTATCTGTGTTTTAGTGGAAGATACACCCACTTCAGCTGCACCCTGGGAGGTGTTATCAGCAAGGGTCCCAAGAGTCTGTTCATTCATGGACAAACAACACAATGATATACAACAGGCCTTATCCAAGACCAAAAAAAGAAGGGAAAGTAAGCCTGTTTTCTGGAAATGACTATTGCTATCTTCACTTCATCTTGCATTTTCCAAGGCTTGTTACACTTCAATATCTGTTGGAGCAAAGGGGAGGAAAGTGATAAGGGCTTTCTATTTCTATCTCTATCAGAAAGCTGACTTAGTTAGCATGAAAATCGAGTATCTCTGTGCACTTCTTGTCTATCTAACCCCCAGCTATCCAGGATATCATAGGACGCTGGCCAATAGTATAAGTGATTCAATAGGAAAAAAATTGCAGGCTGACTTGGCGATACTTGGCTTATTGTTTTGAAGTACAACTTAATGGACAGGTGATTAACAGCTTCCAAGATTGTAGAGGAAGCTTGAGTGTGTGATTCAGGTGCAAAAATATATGAAAGAGAGCTCAATATTTTGGGTTTTTTTATATATATTGTTTAGTGTAACAAATTGTACAAATATATGTCACAATTTGTATATTATCATGGTATTAAAGCTTTGATGTATTATTTTAATTTTTACATTCATGATTGAAAATGCTAGCATGAGCAATGCCAACAAGAATGTCTCCGTTAATGTTCTCCTGATAAATGTAGAAATTGAGAGGTAAAAATATACTGACAAAACAAAAACAAAAATAGAAACTGAATTTGAATGACAGAGAGTAAATAATTTTGACTTATCTTTACCAAAAAATATGACTCGACTATTATATGAACTGTTGATGGCAAAAACTAACACAACATAGTTAGAAGGGAAGCCTAAATACAGCATGTAAAGTGAATCATATGTATTGAAAACTGAGAGGAACATATTCTCAGATCTGGTTATAAAAAAACCCAGAGCTTGCAAATACTCCATATGATGTCTATTTTATGTCTGTGACTACTTTCAAGGAATAAATGGCACTATCTGTACAGTATAAATAAAGCAGAAAAATAAATGTCTGCTGAATCAAACTATATCAGACTATATTTACATCATATAAACTTAACAGTAAGCTTCTACTGGATCAGATCCCTGCAGCAATATTGGAGGACAAAGTTTCATTGTATTATTTGTGGCTATAGGGGGACTGTATATTAACTTTAAATTTACCTGCCTTACAAAAATAAGCAAACTGGTTTTAAAAAAAAATAATCAGATGTAAAACTACTCCCTAGCTGCAGAATCTGTGAGTTTCAGAAAGTGGTCAGGAACTATGGAAACAACTTTTTTATAGAAGTAAGCTTTAAGACACTCAAAGCTGTGTGCTGAGGTGGTGTGTTGCAAGGTAGGCTGCTTTACAGTAAGACTCCTGAGACCACTTATGCACGTGTGAGTGTGAAAGTTGGTGCAATTCGGTCACCAAAATCCCCAGTCTGCTATGTTACAGCAATACAGCTCCGCTTATCTAAATAATCGGGGCTCTCACAATCACCTCAACAACACAAAACTTTCCTTCCTTTAGTACACTGCCACTACATTAGGACCAACTGAAAAGGAGGACATGGCTGTGTAAATAGACCATGTAACTCACCTGTACAGGCAACAGGGCGTGGAACATAAAACGGCAGGTAGGACACAATTCTATGAAAATAGAGACCTGGTGAAATCCCTTTGCTGGTGAACAAAACAAGGGAGACGAAAGAAGACACGGGCCTTGTAAGGGAACATGGAGAGCTGAAATACATTCCCACCTTACTTTAATTTTCATAGCTCAGGAGAGGCATGCTGAGTCCAGAAGCTTTCTGAGATGTGGAGGTCATTGTAAGTCCACTGTACAGCTCACGCTGCCCTTCTGAGGAAAAAAACTGTGCAGCTTGTCCCTTCTTTTTGCTGGCAAGATAGTCTATAATCCTTATGAATGAAAGTGGCTGCAGCACGTAAGCACACCAGCTGGCTCACAAAGCCTTCACCGCTGGTTCACCAAAATCAAGCTGATGGAGACCACAGCTTCACCAGCTGAGAACAGAACACTAGTCGGCAGGCTAAGGTGGAGCACAGAGATGGGAAGAATGAGCTCGATCAACTGTTCACTGACAGGAGGAGGGGGAGACGAAATGCGTGGAACCTCACGAGAAGCGAAGCAGAATGATGGAGGTGGAAAAGGAAGGCTGAAAGCCTTTACAAAGGAGTATTCAATCAAAGGCAGGAAAAGGAGCTGGGAATGCTTTTGCAATGGAATGGGAAATCGTTTTTTTTGCAGGACTCATCAAGGTGAGCCAGGAGAACCGACAAATTGCTTGCATGCAGCCATGTTCATACAGAGCCGTGTGTGCATCCAAGTAAAGCATAAGCAAATCTCAAGAACTTTCGGCTTCAAAGATCTGTCATTTTCTGGCCACCTGGAAGCCCATTTTGGGGATCTTCTCAAATAAAAATGTGAACAGTTGGAGGAAGGAGTCTACACACGAGGAAGAGGATCCAGGTAGCTGGTCCACATGTTGGAACTCTCTGAAATACATTAATACCAAGCAACATTATCTGCATTCTTGACTAGATGGCCGTGAAATATTCATGGATGCAGGAAGCCGGTCTGTTAACAGCAGCTGAATATGTGGCTGTGACAGGGCATTTACTTAGATGTTTTCATAGCAGTTGTATCTAAATCTATCAACAGAAACCTGGAACAATAATGAGCACTTCTGCTGGGTGTCTTCTTTTCCTTCAAAAGTAATAAGATATCACGCAAGCCAGGATTGGATGTTAGATTTCCGTCTATTGAGCATACCTTGCACTGCCATCAATATTGTTGTGTGGCGCAAAAAAAAAGCCTGCAGATATTCCATCTGAAACTAAAAAAGAAAATAAGGCTAGGTCCCTCAATATTACTTGGTAAAAGATTTTAAGACACAAATAAGGAAAAAAACACCAGTATTGTGCCATAGCATTTCTACTGGAGCCCTTGCAAAACAAGCCTTGATTATTTTTTTCATTTTATATTGAAGTGTGCTGCCACTTGGACACTAGCCATAGTTTTCACTTCAGCAACTTGTCTGTGGCTGAATTACTGTCAAAACTTTAATGTGCCAAAGGTCTTTTCTCCCCATCAGTTTTCCTTAACCAGATCTTCTACACTCTGCATAAAGAGCCTTTGCCCAGCAGAGGCGGTGACAACCTTGAACCAGGCAACAGTCAGTGTGGTGTCTTCACTTACAAACATCCCAGAAAACGTGCAGCCAGGAAAATGGAAAGAGGCAGGATCACCCCAACTTCCCCCAGCCCCAGAAGGAGGCAGAGCCCTGGTTATGGTGGAGAGAGCAAGCAAGGCTAGCTCTTACGTTCCCAAATGAAAGAAACGGAAGCAAGACCACATCAGGGAGCACCTCTTCAGATAAGAAAAGTGTTCCTGGATGTGCAAGCGCTGCCCTTGGCTGGCACACAGTCCTCAGTCACCTTTGCTTGTGAAAGACTGGGATGCGCTACTGCACCAACACTCTCCCAGCAGCTGCAGGACCGTACTCCACAGTGCTGTGATGGGGATGCTGTTATCTGGGTGTTGATACCTTACAGGCAGGTCAGGGCACCTGAATTGACCTTCCCACAGTCAAAACAAATTTTCTGGAGGTTATCTTGTTATCCGAACAAGAACCAGCTGTGAACCTGAGGGACAAATAATGATTCTGTCCCTCAGACCCTTGGAAAAAAATCAAGTGCCTGGGCTGGAGCAGCACTGAAGACGGTATGCTGGATAAAACTGTGGGAATTGCAGTGCTGGCGAGACAGCCTCCACTCCGGACTGGTTCCTGCGGAGCAACAGGTCACTCATTAAAATGACTTGCATCTCTCCTGAATTTTAATTAACAAAAGTGTGAGGAGCAGGTGTTAACTTGTTTTATAGATCCATTATAGTCCCTCAGGACTCCCTAGGCACAGTTAGGTATAGTTACCGAACATTTAGAAATTCCTGATTTTTACCCTTTTTGTCTCATTTACACACTTGCATTCGTCGCAGGTGTTTATTCACATTAATTTAAGGCTATTGCTTTGAAGCCAGGCATTCAGACCCCAGGAGCTACAGGACAAGTCCATCAACAGGACTTCAGCAGGGAAAGATGCTGTTTCTGTCTGCAGCTAACTTGTGCAGAGATTGTAGAGAGATTAACCTCACCCTGCCCCCCCACTCACCACTTGCCTTTCCCCTCTGTGTCTTCGGGGTGCTGCCATTCACCTGCTGGCACAGCTGCCATCTAGCAACTGCCCAGCCCAAGTCATCTGAAATCACCCAGGTTAGTTTATACACTTCAATTCACAGAGGTATCTTCTAGCCTGTATTGTTTTGAATGAAGTGAGTTTAAAAGTAATTACATGAACAGCTATTAACGATGAAGTAACAGGACAGTAATGTCAGGGACGTTTTTGTGTGCATGAGGCATGAAGAGATGCTCAGAGCAGTAAATTCTTCACAGAGCCAAAATGGGGTATGTGACCAAGGTGTTTGGCTCAGTTGTTAAACACCTGTTAGATGCTTTTACTGTATAGTAAAGTCATCAGCCCCTGAATTACTTTGGCTCGCTGTGCACCTCTAGTATAGGCACAGGTATTAGAAGCTGTAGCTCTCAGATAGCAACCAGGTGCCTGTCTCTGACCTGGCTTCTAAACTTGAAAAAAAATAATAATAATCTCTATTGTTTTCTGGATTTAAGTGCTTGTCAGCTTGCTTTTTCTGACATTCACCTAGCCCCCTTGTAAGGCAGTACATGGAGATTTGTTCTTCATTGTTCCAGATGAGGGGTCTTGAGCTTGCATATCCCATGCCACCATCAAATGTTCTGCTCACCAGGTTACCTGCAGGGCTGGCTTTTCTCTGATCCAGCACACTGTTAAACAGTCAAGCAGCTCCAGGAGCAGATGTTGGGAATGTACCACCCCCAGGCCATGCCAGGCCATGCTGCGGTGCGTGTTCTGGTGGTGGTGGGCTTGTGGTCAAGTTCCTGATCTGAACAAGCCGAGTGTGGCTGTAGAAACATCTTCTACCTGCACAATGAATCCCACAGATACTCCTCTGCTGAGCTGGCATTCACGTCTCACAACTTTAGGTACCTATTAAACCTATTAACCCAGACCTAACAACTTGAGAGTTACTTTAGGTTCCCTGCACAGCAAGCGATACTGCAGAAGTAATAAGTCACCTCTAGACAATAATTCAGATCTTGGTCTTTCTGTGATGAGTACAAAGAAGCTTTGTGTGACCACAGTCATAAGTAAAATGTCTCAGTTAAATACCAAAGGTTAAGGAGGAATCCAGGTTCTGGTGCCTGAAAATAGTCTCCAGAAGCTGTCAACCTTGACTTCCAGGCTGAACTTGACCCAACAGACGTGTTTTGAGTACGTCTGAGGGCTCTGTTGTATGCATTTCATAGCTGAAGGTGTACTATTTTGATAGACCTATCAGGGCTTCAGCACTGAGCTGTTCTAGAC
This sequence comes from Falco naumanni, assembly GCF_017639655.2. Lineage (NCBI taxonomy): Eukaryota > Metazoa > Chordata > Aves > Falconiformes > Falconidae > Falco > Falco naumanni. Next base: position 82,637,577 of record NC_054058.1, on the reverse strand, counting down.
ACTGAGGAGCCATGCAGACAGCCACTGTCACAGAGTTACCTGGCTCTGACTCCTTGTTCCTGCACAGAAATGATGAAATGTGAAATTTAGGGACCAGTAATGGGTAGAGTAGTAAGACCTGTTATGATTTAACCTTTCCCTATCAGCAGTAAATCCCTTTGTATGTACGTATTTTATAGTAACTGGGCAGGGCACAGTGCACAAAGGACGTTGAAACAAGATTACACAGTAGCTAATAGATACCATTTGCTGTCAGAACTCAACAAAGGCCCTGAGATGAAGAAAACCAAACCCACCTATCAGTTCACACAAATTATGTTCAAATTTTAATTGCTCCAGTAAAAACTTCAGTAGGAGACAACACTACATTATTATATACGATGTGCCTGTGATTCTCTTTTAAAGGAAGCCATTTGTGGGCTAGACCATGCTGTATTGTCTAATGACTTGGCAGGTCAGGTTTTCAAGCTTTAAAGTGTTTTCCATCCTATTAGGATAAACAGGGATCAGCAGATCTCTTCAAATATGTTGGAGGCATTAAAGCTATTATAACTAGAGCTATTGGTGATTAACTGTACACATACAGAATCTTTGGAGCTGGCATGTAGAAGTAAAAGAGAAAAACCCTGCAGAAATAATCAAACTTCTCTGATCTATAAGGCAATTTGACCACCATCTGGGCAGGTTGCACAGTCATTATCAGACTGAGCAGAAATATTACTTTAAGCTCCTTAATCCCACAGAATCATAACGGAAATATGGAAGTTGATAATGACAAGTACAAAAGAAAAGGTAAATGATGTTTTCAGAACATGTCAAGTGAGAAACTCTGCCAAATACAGATCTGCTCTTCAAACCCTGGCAGTATCCTGCAGAATTTACTGACTTCAGAGGGCTCCTGACAACTTTAATTTCACCCGCTTGACCTGTGGTGAGGTCTTTGTAACTGCCCTGACTTCGCCAAAAGTTGTCTGAGGCATTTCAGTTCCTCACTCAAGGATTTTAGTTCTGCAGTCTTGTCTTCACCCAGAATCCATCCAGCATCCTGAGAGCAGCAGCAGGGCAGGCAGTGCTGTCAGACTGATCCAGGCGCCGCCTGCTTTAACCACATTGCCTGTCGCAGCTCAAGGCAGGTAAAAAATCACAACACTGAAAACACCATCTGCCACAGGAATTTTGTCCCCCAAAATGAGGTATATGAAGGAAATGCTTACCACAGTGACTGTGTGAATGCAGCTTACCTCACTCTGTTAGGCGGGAGCATGCAGAGAAGGTCCCTCTTTATTTCATGCAAGCAAGCAGCTGGAAAAAAGTTTGTTCAAAAGTTGAGAAAAGACCCCATTATTGGAGATTCAGCTGAAAGGTACTGAATTCTGCTCCTCATTAGAGCGGTTCAGCTGTAGAGAAAAATCAAGGAGATACGGAGTAGGGGCTGTGTTTCAGAAAGACCTCAGTTCAGATTCCATTTAAACGTATACTTTATCTTCAGTTCAGGGCTACTTCACATGGTGCACCTTGCCGAGGCTGTTGCACGTGTTTGAGGGATTACAAGAAGGGCTGCCCACAGCTGCCAGCGAGCTGGCCAGATGAACGCACCCAGAAAAGGGAGAAGTCCATTCCAACAGAAACTGGTCCTGCGGTACCCGTGCGGTGACCCTGCAGGCCCAGCTTGCCCGTTCACATTAATGACACAAATAGTTTTCTAAGACACTGGCCTAGACTGACACATATAACACTATTTTTAGTACCACCAAACCACAGGCAAGTAAGGCTAAAATGCATAGCATCTTTTTACTGTGTAGTCAGGGCTTTTCTATTCAATGGATAGTGCAAAGGTACCAGTGAATACTGCAGGATATGTATTGGCACCAGTACACAGGTATGCCTGCATTATACACTGACTATGCTGGGGTTTTGAAGATTTACACAGATAAAGGTGGCAGTGCAGTTTGAAAGATGGAATTTGGGTTGATAAAGCAAGCTCCATGAAGAGCTAAGTGCTGGTGCAACCTAAGTACTTACCACATCGCAGCTGTTTTAAATTCATCAGAGAAAAATCACTGCCCTGGAGAAGAGGCTTGGTCTACCCCTGCTGCACCCAGTAGATCTTTTGCTGTCGCAACTGACAAAAACACTATGATAAGAACATTGATATTTTGAAGATTCAGCCTGAATTTGCAACAATCATCTCTCAGATTTCCAAAAGTTGCTTCTACAGTGAAACAGAAACTTCTCAGCTCATCTGAAAGAAAGGCTGGTGTGGAGTAGAGCAGATACCAATACTCATAACAGTGAGGTAAAACAAGCCAGATGCAAGGCTAGCAGACGAACAAAAAGGTAAGACTGTATTTTTCATGTGAGACTACAGAGGCTTGTTTAGCAGTTTGACTCTGCGCCAAATAGCTCACTGCACCTCTAAAAAAATTGCTTGACTCTAAAAAATTACTCTGAAAGATCCCTGGACTGCAGTCAATATCACACATATCTGCATCTTCAAAGCATTCTCTTTGGCTCAGCATAGCAACAGAAGCATAACTATTAGTGGTTATTTCAACCTTGAGGTAATTGGATTCCCCACTACCCCACCCACTAAGCAAATAAATTTACTTCGATGTCCCTTTAATATGTCACATAAGAGAAAAATAAAGGCCTTATATTTAACAGTGTGAAAGACATTATTCTAAAGATTAATGTTTTCAAATGAATGCTAAGTCTAAAAAATAGTATTCATAGTCTATTCCTTCAGCTCCTTGCTATAATTGAAATATAGCATCCTTGACGATAGAGCTGACCTGTCAAGGCATTTCTCTACAAATAGGGAAATCTTTTTTATTACAGCCAGTTACTCCAAAGATACTTATTGAGATGGACTTGATCATGGTGGCCATCTACCCTGCAGGGCTCAAATCCAAATCACCGTTCGACATTTATGGAGTTGTATGAGAGACAAGGAGTTATAACTCATTGGACACTGGTACATCATACTGCTGCTTCAGGTACAGTTTAAAGGGATGCAACAATTGATGAGATTTCTACTTTGTATGTCAGAGTATTTACCTTTTTTTCAGCATAGTTCCAGTCTCTCCACCTGTGGCTTAAAATATAGCCTGGTTCCACTCTAAACTCCGTGTGCTGCTGGGCAGACACTGAGCGTTGAGCAGGAAACACCACTTGTCAGTGTACTTATTCCCCAGCCGGCTTATTTCAATCCTACCACCAGTTCCAGGGCCATTTGTGTCTGTATTAGGAGGGAGAACTCACCCTGACAATTAGGTCTTCTGCTATTTTAATGGTAAGTAATGGGACTAAGGTGGTGGTGGTGGAATCTTACGTTAAGAATCAGTCTTAATATAGTAGAAACACTTTAATGCTTATTCAGGCAAAATGTCACAGCAGATGTGATAATTCTAGATTAAACCATTGACAGCAAAAAATGTGCCCTCGCTGGAATTCAGTCATGGTAATTCTTTTATTGTCTTAATCCATAAATTTTAATGTGTATAAGCAAGTGATGGTTCCATGTAAATCTCAGCTCTCTCCTTTCACATACCTAGAGATGCTAGGTGTATTTTAAAGTTAAATAATGCAGAATGTACTTTGGTACCTGTTTTAGTCTGCATTCCCTTTGTTTATTCCAAAGATTACATGGATCATATATAGTGTTTGAAGAAACTTATTCAAAGAACTCATTTAAATAAAGATCAATTTGGAAATTCTCCCAGTGACTGTACAGACAGATATATGTACATAGACATGTGAAAACTAAAAAACACACAGGAGAATTTCTATTTGATGCATTTGAAAATTATTAAGATTTGGAAAACATTAAGACATCTGGGTGTACAGCACATGTAAACCATTTTGTGGTGAAATCAGAAGTGATGAATTGCACATTCATTGATATCAGCTACAATATAACAAAGTCATCTCTTTCCTTTTCATCATGATAGCTGATGCTTCAGCAATAGGCTTTGATTAAAAAAAACCCCAAACATAATAACCCAGTTCATACCTTAGAAACTTTTGTGTACAGAACAGTAAGAGTAGGAGTATGTGGATTTAAATGAGTTACAAAAAAAATAATATATGCCTTAACAGAAGCAGAATTGCAATACACCCATCATTGATCATCTTAATACCAAAGACATCTGGCTCCGTTATGCATCTACTAATATTAATGACATGATATTAAATCCTTCAGCTTTAAGGTTGTGCAGCCCTGGAGTTCCAGACCCAATTTTATATATTATATTATTTGCATACAATTATATTCCTTAGATAATCATATAGCTCAAACCCAGATGCTGACATTTTCAGTATTTATGCACAGCTCCTGACCCATCTTTCATGTAAAGTTCCACACCAGGGAAAACCCTACATGGACATTCAGGGACATTTACCATAAGCACAGCAGCAGCATATTATACAGAAACAGAGATAATAACAATGTCTCACTAAATGTAATATCATTGTCTAAATTAGGAGTTTTTCCAATATAGTGGAAGGTCTCCTAAACTGGATATGCCAGATCCTCTTTTTGAGGATCCTTCTATCATCTAGAGAAGCCAAACATCATACTGCATGACAATTTCCCATCATATCTCTACATACGTCATCTGAAGGAGCAAGAATTGACAAAACTTTAGCTAGGAATAAAGACTATTGTGTTGAGGTTAAGGATCTCTGGCAAAACCTAAAAGTGATGTCATGAATTTCTAGCCCTAATTCTATTAGGGCAGCCACTCTGTGTACTACTAAGGCAAATAGGATGCTGATTAGTTCTGTGCTATAATTTGTTTATTCCCAGACGTTGCTTGTGGCTTCCTTTCCCAAAGGCAGTAGAAGCTGGTGGAGGATTATATGTAAAATTGTGAAGGGGGAAGCATGCCACAGAGCTTGTGGGATCCTTCTTTAGGCTGGTACTTACCTGGTTCTGACTCCCTTTTCTGGTGCATGGTGGGAGAGAGTGGTGCCTGGATTGCCTGCTCGGTGACTGGATTAATAAAAATTCCTAACTAGATAATCTGTAGGGAGAACAGTCTTACCCATCACCCAGCTGCTAAGCCTGGACCATGCTTGGTTTCCCATCAGGGTACCACAACTGTGAATGAGTGTGCTGTCACAGCTGTGCCCGGGGATCAGCGACAGTTCCCTGCTGTGGTGGTAAAGCCTCTCCCTGGAGTTTCACCTGGAGTACGTCTGCAAACATCAGTGATGTAGCTGGGCTACAGCATGAAACTGGCATTCAGAGAAGGTCTTGTCCCTGCTAAGCATGAGACGCAGGCAGTATATTCTGCTGCCATCACACCACACACTGCTCATGACATTAAAAACCAGATCCCAATGTTATGATGTGTGCTTGCAAAGGGGATTTTTCTTTTGTTTGTGTCACTGGCTTCACACATTGGCAAATATTTTACAAAAAATCATAAAATAAATGGCACTTCCATGCAGGGACAATACTTGCTTGGCTTACAGGCCAAGGCAGACAATGAAGCACATACCTAAGCAGTCTTCCTGCATATGGCCACTCTGCTAAACTGGGGCCATAAATAAGGTTATGTTAACACATTCACGATATTTACATGTTACATCAAGACAGTTATAATCAGTCTCAATTCTAAGCAATCTATCTCTACATTAGCTTTAGAACATACAAAAAATAGAATAGACATCTGTTTCATCTAAGATACAAAGAAGGGGTGTGTTTTCACTAAAAACACTAGAGTTTAAAACTTGGCATCATCAGCAAAATGCTAATAGACATTTTCAAATTGTATAGACCAAGTGTCTAAACAGAAAAAGTTTGATATTGAAGGGGAACCCATCGACATAAAATAAAACTCTTTAAGATGGAATGTAGCCAGTTTCTAAATACATTCAAATATTACAGTGTCTCTATAAATAGAAAATTAGATAATGCTGAAGAGCTAAAACAGTCCATTCCAAAGCTTTCTAGTGTATATATCTCTCTTTACTATCATTAATACACAGTTGCTTGAGCTACAGCTGTTCTAGCCTTTGGCAACAGTTCAAGTAACTTCCCCTCTTCTCTGCTTTGCAACCTTCCATCTTCCACTTTGACACCACAGAGTTGCCAGGGCATATCTTGATTTCACAAAGTTTTAGGAAAACTGCCACAAGTCCCAAATTCTGTTGGTGTGTGTGCAGCCAATCAAGGAAACGTCATAAATCCACCGTGGTCCTTCAACTGCCACTCAGGTAGTGGCACACCTCTAGTCCTATATCCTATATCCTATAGGCACTATATCCAAGAGAGGCTATGTGCTGACAAGCTCCCTCTTACTTGCACAGAGCCTGCTGAGAAGGATTTCAGAATAAACTTGATTTATTGGACCTCGGACATGATACGGGGACTGAGAATTTGCTGCATAGTCCTGCAGTTGTGATGGCTTGCTTTGACTACGGAAATATTTCTCCAGCGTGTAGTGCCTTGATAACGTCATTGTTATGTGTGGACTTTTTTCAGAGGGATTGGATTTCACCACCTGCAAAAGAAGTGACATGTGTGAGCGCTTTCTGCCTCCACCTAGAAAGACACACAGCTGTGTGTAGAGAAATGCTGAGAGTTTTCCACCGAGCAGGTCCTGATACTCTTACCTTGAATAGCAAGTTGCTCACAAACAGTACTTCAGTGAGCCAACTTGTTATGTTACATACTAATCAAAGTGCAAGATCTTATTCACTTAAGCCTTGAAATCTAAATGTATAGGCCCATTATATTCAGCTGATTCTGTAGGGCTTTTGTATATTAGACTCTGTTCTCTTCATTAAGGACAGTTTTTCTGAACAACAGAATTCATACTTAACAGCTCTTCTGTGTATTTACCATGGAGAAAAATAAACTCAGGACAGCCCTGACTTGCAGGAAGGTTTAAATCCTGCTCTGATCCCAAGCACTTGATGAACATACGCTGTGTCTCAGCTGTAAGAATGTCTCACTCTCAGGTCTCGATGCAAACGTGGCCCAACTCCATATGGAGATGAAAGCACCCCTCTGTCACGCGGCTCCAAGAAGGGAGTTATGGTGCGATTTCACATCCCCCTCCCTGGGGCACCACTCTGACGTAATCACAGTGTAGTTCAGTAACTTAGTGCAGAAGAATGCTCCTCCTTGGCCCCCAAGTATGTATAAGGTTCTGGAATTATCATGTTCAATTTGTATGGAATAAACAAATGCCGTGGGACTAATGGAAGCCTAATAACTGGAGGGGGGCGGTGGTCTGTGAGATGCTGAAGGTCTCATCTCAGTGAACACACAGTCACTGAGGAAAAATGAAGCAACTTCAAGAGAGACAAAACTTCAGAACCTGGCACAGATACAGGACAGAGGGCCCTGACCCAGGCATTGGCAAATTCAAAGAAAGCAGAAAAGAGTCCAAGTGGTTAATTTATTTTTCAAAGAGTAAATATATGCTGACTTGATAGCTCTGATGCCCACTAATTTTCCTGCTATATCAACCACAGCAGACACTTGAAAAAGATGAGTTCATTTATTAATGCATATATTTAGGAGGAAGCATATTAGCTTTTTAAAAATATAATGTACTTTTATTGTTGCTGAAAATCAGAAACAATGCTTATATATAGTGAAGCTCATAATAAATGAAACTAATCAGAAAATTAAATGTGAGTGAAAAAATAACATGTTCAAACACTTGAAAGACTGGGCAGAGAGGCTATAAGGGAGCTGTCTGAACTAAAAAAAGACTAGGAATTATCCATGTAGAAAATTAATATATCCTGTGATCAATTTGATACAGCTAAGCCAAGAGCTGTTATTTGTTTTTATGCAATTACTGCAGATTCATTTTTCTAAATTAGTGCCTTAGATCTTACAACTATTTCAAAACGATGCCACCTTGAACCAATCACCCAAACTGCATTCCTGTTAGGCATAATCTCCCAGGAATGCAATCTAATGTTCACCCAGCAGCCAGCCACTGATTAAGATACCAAAATTCCAGGGTTGCTAGTTTTTACATTGTGACCATGATTTCATTGCTATAAAAAAAATAGGTTCCATAAAGATCTTTATAACTGCTGGCCAGTCCACTTCTCCATAAGCATTTGTGAAGAATGAGGTAAGTAAAAAATGAGGTTTGCATATGTACATAGAACTAGAAGTATGTTTGGGCAGAAAGTGCCAGAGTTATGTAAAAATTTTTGTCCCAAATTGATATAATTGCTTTGTGAGTCCAGATTCCTTGGCAATCTGAGGGAAGATTGCAGGGTCTGCAGTGCTGCAGATTTCTGTGCTCTCAGGATGACTCGAGGCCCTCTGAAGTGAATTGGTGGGAACTCAATAAAATTTTCAGGACAATCAGGGGAGATAGATAACTTTGTGTTTGGCCAGCTAGTGAGAACTAAATGACAACTGCTGAGTGCATTTCAGTTCTTGTTTTCTGACAGCACAGAACAGACAGCCTGCTGTGCTTTAGCTCAGGTGGCATTTACAGAGGGGTGCCGTCTTTGGGGAGTTTAGGCATGTCATTTTTTAAGAGAAAGAAAGTGAAAGTGTAAAGCAGTAGATTTAATCTGTCTCATCTGGCTTCATAAAACATGAAAAGCACTGGGGTTTTACACAGTGTTCTTGGCTCCGTCCTAGGAGGCAAGATGCCATTTTCCTAGTGCAAACTGCTTCAGCACCTGATGTAACGCCGTTTGCCCGGATGCAGAAATAAACTGATGACAAAACTGTTAAAACTAACGAGGTATCAAAAGCATTCAAGGACTTTCTTTTTGCTTTCCTCAAGGATGAAGTCTGTTTTTTTGGTGGCTGGTGGATTCTGCTGGGCACATTTATGCCTCTTTTCAGACAAAATGACCTCTCAAATCTCATTAACAACAGCTCTGTGAGCCAAACTCTCCCCTGATCCTCCCCAGAAATACATACTCTCTGTTGAGATTCCTCCAGCAGAGAAGGAAGGCCAAATCTGCACATGAGCTCATACAAAATGATGGAGACGCGGATGAAAAATGCTGATGACTAGTCACACCCTTCTGTTTTTCACCCGGTTTTATACAAAGCACCTGAAACATTTCACTTTGAAGCTCTCCATTTCACTCAAAAGCTCTGTGGAAATGGTGAATATCAGCAATGACCCACGAAGACACCAGCGTCTGGGTTCTAGATAAAAAAGGGTCAGTATAGCCACCTGGGTAAAATGGAGGGAGGCGTTTGCTCCATGGGATTATTTATCCATTACATAAATACCTGCTCTGTGACTTAATCCCTATTTTACGGCTCCCTTTGGACTGAGCTGTGTTTGTGCCTCTCCCATGTACCGTGCTCAGAGCAGGTGAAAAGATTGGTCCACTAACCATGCCTGCTGTGTTTGGTCCCAAAGCAGGACAGACACCATGGTAGTGGGCTGAAAACATGTGACCTGCTCAGGATCCTGAGGTGGAAACCAGCTGTGAGGTTGACATATAGCACATGAGGTCAGATGGGTCTAACAATGCTCCCAAACCAGTGCTCAGTCCCAGTGAGCCTTATGCTGGAGCAGAGTCCCAACCAGTGGCAGCTGATTGTCTCCCCACTCTCTTTTGGGAGCCCATTTGTCGTCTGGTAGACTGTCTCCAATATTGTATCTCTGTCTGTGGTATTTAAAAGAAAAATCAAAGCCTTATAGTTATTAATTGTTTTTATTCCGCTTTAAGTAAAGGTGACTGCTGTGGCTGAGAGAATTAAATATAAACCACGGGCTACAAGAAACTAGTTAGGCTTGCTATGCTAGTCCTTGGCCAGCAGACACCGCAAGGACACTCAGGAGCCTGTGCTTGAATTTTACTATCATCACCACTGAATTTCAGTTTGTTTAGTTTAAACTACTCCTAGGTTTAATTAGCCACACTATATTTTGTTTCCCAGTGTATACTGTGGGTGTCTGATGAAGGAAACATTATTTTTAGATCCTTGCTTTTTTTGGATCTTTAAGGAAAATATATCATAGCTATCCTGACATTTCTTCACAGCAAAAGTTAGTGCTTCCATTTCATTCCTGGTATCACAGCCCACCTTTGTACCTGCGAAACTCTGCGGAGCTTCTGTGCTAACCCTGCACATGTCCAGGTCCTGGGAACAGGCTTGGCCAAGAGTGAGATTTACAGAAAAATAGGCGTGACTTGTCAAAATGAGCAAAGGGGGTTTATCCTTTTCTGGAGAGATTCAGAAAACATTTGGTAGTCTCTCTTATTTCAAGTAATTTGTTTTGACTGAAAACAAATTCCTAAACTCATGCTGGAAAAATGCTAGCATCTCACTTGTGTGGGTGATGGTCTTTTAAAATATTTATGCACATTTGAAAGCTCTAATAATAATAAAAAAAAAAGTTCTGTTATAGTCTCGATACAATTAACTTAATGGAGTTCTGTGTCAGTTCTAAATGACACATCAAATTACTTGTGTCATTGCTCTGGTCAGTAACCAAACTCCAGAGTTTTCTTCCAACTAGTAGCCTCTTACTGGCTTAAAGCCCCCACCTGACTGTAAACGGCATAAATTCATTACCTCTTGGTTTCACGCCGACATCTTTCACTGCATCTTTTTGCCTTCCAGTTTTAACCTTTCAGTAATAATTTCCTCTTATTCTGTATTTCATTCTATGAAAGAATTTGCACCTGTCATCTCTCTTTTGATCACTCAGGGGAAATGCAATATTCCTGAAAGATATGACAGTTCAAGTTTTATGGTCCTAAACAGATTTTCATGGAATAAATTGTGGTAGTTTCCTAGTCTTTTGTTAGACAGACAACCCAGATTCAGTCCATAAGAATGAAGATCCTTGTAGCATCACAGGCAACGTCTTACTGTGCTAAACATGACTAATCTATAGAGATACCAGAAGGTTTCTCTGTCCTTATATCCAGCAACAAACTGAGGCATGGGGTTACTGATGATGTCTGCATGCCTGATTGCAGTTTTCAATGAAGAAATATTTTTTCTTGGGAATCAGGATCTAAGCACCTGGAAAGATATGAGCCTTCTTTATTCCTCAAATCTTTTTCTGGTATCCAAAGGGAGTAATATGATAAACGTGTTTTTTCTTTAGGGCAATGAATGATGCATTTGGATTGTCAGCAGACTGACCACTCATAAAAGGAACCTGGAAACCGGTCTTTTGTACTAACAAGTTGGTGTCATGGGTATGAGGAAGGACTTGGTTGGAAGCTACAGGAATATTCTGGTGGCCTTGGTGACAGTTCTTCTATTATCATATGCAAAATTACTGTCAACAGCCTTATGGCAGAACATACCTGCCTACTTGGCTACTCAAAAATTACACTTTCAGTTTTAATTCAGGGTCACGTGTCCTAAACCAGAGTTGCACTTCTTCATTTGTTATACAGAAACATAGAATCATAAAATGATTTAGGTTTGAAAAGGCCTTTAAGATCATCAAGTCCAACTATTAACACAGCACTGCCAATTCCAGACTAAACCGTGTCTCTAAATACCACATCTACACACCTTTTACATACCTCAGGAAAGGTGACTCAACCACTTCCCTGGGCAGCCTGTTTCAGTGCTTGACAACCCTTTTGGTGAAGAAGTATTTCCCAATATCAAATCTAAACCTGCCCTGGCAGAACTTGAGGCCATTTCTTCTTGCCCTGTTGCTTGTTACCTGGGAGAAGAGACCGACCCCCACCTGCCTGCAACCTCCTGTCAGGCAGCTGTAGGGAGTGATAAGGTCCCCCTGAGTCTCCTCCACTCCAGGCTAAACACCCCCAGTTCCCTCAGCTGCTCCTCACAAGACTTGTGCTCCAGCCCCTTCCCCAGCCCCGTTGCCCGTCTCTGGACACGCTGCAGCCCCTCTGTGTCCCTCTTGCAGTGAGGGGCCCAGAGCTGAACACAGGGTTTGAGGTGCGGCATCACCAGTGCCCAGTACAGGGGGATGATCGCTACCCTGGTCCTGCTGGCCACACTGTCTCTGACACAAGCCCGGATGCTGTTGGCCGCCTTGGCCACCTGGGCACCCTGCTGGCTCATGTTCAGCCATAATATTCTTGTACCATAAGGTACATGAATTCCAAAACTAAAACAGATCCCTCCTTTGCTGATGGAAAAGAGCACTCATTATATAAAGACATGCCACATACTCAAAATACATCTTAAAGGAAACCAGAGAAACTTTAAATATCTTGTTTTCCAAATTCTTTACTTTCACTGGTTTGGCAGCCTCTGGTCTGATTTTGTGCCTAGATATAATAATGTGTTTCCTTATTCATTTTTTATTTAATCCATGGACTCCTGTCATTCGTAATAGACTGTGAAGAGTCTTTGCCAGAACTTCAAATGAACAGAAGAATATGTTCTCAATTGTCTTACTTATATATTTTACCATTTCCCTGTTTCACTAGCGTAGTAGTTATAAAACAGAAGACAGATTTTCTGTACATTTCAAACAAAAAAGAAAGCAGAACTATGGGTGTGCGGGAGAACAAGTGACTTACTCTTCTGTCTGTATGGTCAGTCACTGTAACTATCCCAGTTAACTCTTCTCAGACATATGAAAACAGATACACAGCAGGAAGAGTGCTCTTCCAAATTTAAGCTCCATGTTAAGTGTACCTGTGGTTTGACGGGTCTGCTGAGCTGCTCAGTTAGGAAGGGTTCAGACAAAAACCTGCGAGGCTGGGGTATGGCAGAAAGGTAAGCTGACGCCATGCAGAAGCACTAAGGATATATAATGCATAGCAAATAATGTAAGAACCTGGAAACTTTGCAACATCCTTTTATACAGGTTACCTTTGCAGGTGGGCACGCTTGTTTTTATTTCGAGGAATCACCACGACAGCAGTTCAGCCCATCCTCAATGGCACTGCACTCTGAGCACTGAGGGACAAGTGCCACCATACAAACTGCTATCTCTGCAGGTTTTATTCAGACCTAACTTTGAGTCACGGATACAAACCTTATTGCATACCTTTTTGTTTCTAAGCACCTGACAATTAAAATCTCTCTTAAATACCTGGGAATGATATAAGTTTAAATTATTACCTCGTGGAAATGGCAGCCACATTTTCCTTGCAGGAATTCTTTGTAACGTCCCATGGTGATGACAAAGGTGTCAACAACTTCATAGCCAAAATTTTTTGCTGTATCCAGAATAATCAAGTTTTCATTCCACAAGTTTTGCACTTCTGCCTGCATTTCAGACAAAATATCACAACGCCTTGTCAGAAAGAGTGTTTAAAGGTTATTGTATTCTGCCATGGAAATGCATAGCAAAACTGCATTTTGAATAAAGCAGTTAGGTTATACTCCAGGCATTAATTACTATAAATTCACTCTTGAAAATAGCTGTTACACCAAGACTGTTATAGATTTTTGCAGAAGTTATAATTACTGTTCCATAGTTGTGCAGCTTCCTTCATAGGAAAATTCCAATATTATTTAAAGTATAATTATTGGGTAACTTTTTAATATGTACTTAGCTAATATGTGGTGTAATTCATAAAAAAACCCCCTATTATAAAGTTGTCTGTAACAAATGGTGAAATTGTTCCTGTAAAGAAATTTTCAGCTTCAAAAGGAGTATAGGGCCACGGACATCTTAGAAATGGTTATGCTGAAGAACAGGTTATTATTTCTCAAGATGCTGCAGAAAGGCCAGGAATAGAAAAAACGTTAGCCATAAATTTGGCAAAGTGGTGTGTTTAACTCTGCAGATAGAAAGGCTTTGAGAGTAGCTGGGGTAATCCAGAAGTCCAGAGCACCCAAACCACATGGGCAATTTGGCATACAATTCCAATATTGAAAGGGAAAAGAATGTTGGTTATGCACTGTAGTTGATTTCCAGAGTTTTATACATTTACTGGATGAGAAACTGAAAAAGGTAGTCCTGGGAAGCCTCATCTACCTTTGATCAAAGTTCTGCTTCTTCCTAGGACTGAGTTCTACTAAAAGATATGGCAGGAGCTATAACAATGTTTCTTCATGTGGATGCCAATGGTTTCCCTACTGTAGCCTAATTTGATCATCCAGGTAAAGGAAATAAGAAGACATTCGGTAGAGACGAGGCAGATATAGTGCTAACGTAGACAGAAGGAATGGGCAAAATCTGACAGGGCAGTCTCCGCAGAAAAAAAATGGTGAGAGTAGCAGTAAGTCGCACACTGAATACAGCAGTGTGTTATGGTTGCAAAAAGACATGAACGCTGGTCCCCAGTGTGATAGAAGTGCTGGATGTAAACTATGAAAGCTCATAATTTTCTCCTTTCAACACCTGTGAGTAGCTGGAGCATTACGTGCAGTGCTGGTAGGCATCATCTACTCTGTTCTGCCCTCTGGTGCTTCCCAGCCTGGTCTCATCGGTGCATTTTTTAACATGTTCAATAAGGAACCACCATCCAATTGTAAATAAAAATATGGAATCGAATTAGTTAGACAGCACATAGAAATGAGCCCATCTGTTGCTCTGAGAGTCTTGGATACTATTTAAACTGACTGTAACATCCAATTAACATACCAAAACCAGTCTAGATTCACCGGCACATTCCAGCTGCTCTGTAATGTTCTGGCTCCATAGGCTGGTTAAGATAGATGTATGGTGAGCCATGTGATGCAGCCAGGTGAGTGAACCCGATCCAGCAGTAAGTAACCATGGAGGGAGCCTGGGGAGGGACTTCGCTTGACATGGTGTGAGGAGCAATCTGCCTATCCCCCGCTCGATTTCTCAACTTTGGCAGCAGGACTAATATGGGAGTTTCTTCTGGTTCTTGGGACAGCTGACTGAGCACAGCATCTCAAATGGCATTCTGATTGCAGTGGAATCCATTAAATAAGGCAAATTGGTTTGAATCCATATTAGTAAGCAGTATGAGCAAATACAAACATTAATCTTTCTTTGATCCACTCAAAGCTTGCTCAGCAGAGGTAACATATTTTGACCAGACAGCAAAATTGTTGCTGAAATGACAAGTCTTCCATGAAGATGCACTCTAAATGTACTGAAGCTTACCTGTGATAGAGAATGTATTCCATCCACTGGGAGGTGAAAGCCCATCCCTATGGATTTAATAATTACCAGGATTTTTGACAGATTTTCCCTGTTTGTTAAAAAAAAAAAAAAAAAAAAAAAAAAAGAGGATTTTACTGAACAGACACATCAAAAGACACTGCATTTTTATTTTTTCAAAGCCACTTCAGTGCACACCCATGAGAAAACAAATGAAATGTTTGTATTTAAATTTTTTTGATGTTTCTCATAATATATCATATCAAGACTTGTAATAACACCAAGTACATAACACTACCTGTTCAACACCTTTTGGATAATTTGCAGGTGATTGGAATTAAGCCACTGAACGCCACCTACAATTAATACAGTCTGGTCTGTGTTCTCCAGGGGACGTGATCTGAAACCCAGAAAAGAAAACCAACACATGTTGCTTTAAAACAGATGGCAAACATTTCAACTACATTGCATTGCATTTCAGTGAACTGTATCTGGCATTCTGATCAGAGGCCTGATGTAATTTTCTACTTTTTTTCAGTCACAAAATATGGTCTGCACACGTTATGTTTGTTTACTGACTTTAGTTGTAAAATATGTTAAACACATTTGCGAATAGAATGAGCATACAAACAAGCCAGCAATAGAGTTTGTACGGTACCTCTGCAGCAGTTGTTCTAGTGCTTTTTCAAAAGTCGGTCTCTGGTTTGCATTCATCCAAAACTGGGGGTAGTAGGAGTAACTGATAAATGTTTTCCCCTCATTGATATTATGATAACATTTAACATCATGAGTCTTTTGCCATTCCTGAAGTGTCTTATTCACTCTTTCTATTAGATAGTACATCATCCCTCTGTTAGTTGAGTCACCTATAAAAAGAATCTTTGGATTGAAAAAAAGATATGACTTAGAAGTTGTACACTCCAAAATCCAAAATCTAAGAAAAGAATACAGCTAGTCTGGAAGCTTTTAAACCCCTTCTCATAATGTTCAAGAAACGCGTCTGTGAGCTGCCAGTTCTCCAGCCCTGACATTTCAATACTAACAGCCTCCTTTAGCAAAATCTGTGTGATCTGATTAACGAAAAGCTATATTACGTGCCTCAAAGATGAAAAGTACAGGTTACAGATGGCTAAAGCTGCACAGTTAGCCCTGTGTTTTTGCTTAAGTTTATATTTACTTCCAGTTGCTAGTACAGAGCCTCTTGCGATTACTTGCAGCTTCCTGCTTTCATTCTCCATTTTTTCATGTGGTTTGTTCCTACACAGCACATCTTGAATAATGGCTGTCTTCCATAAATGTGATTCATTAGAATTTACACCAAAGTAACATACACACATAAACACACACAAATAAATGCATGCAGCTGCTGCATTATTGTAGAGATAGAGTCTTTCTGCAATTTCAGAGGGGGGAAAAAGGTTTGGTTTGGGATTTTTTTGGTTGTTTTTTGGGTTTGGTTTTTTGTTTTGTTTTTGGGTGTTTTTTTTTTGGTGAAGACAATCTGAATAGATTAGGGTAGACTTGGCATGTGTGATGTGACCACCAGGAAACATCATGGCCTGAAGGGAGTTAGAAGTGCTGTCAAGATGACAGAAGTACTGCTAGTATAGCAGTCTTCACTGTGCTGCTCTGAACTTGGAAATAAATGAAGAAGTCAAATTTGGGCTTGCTCCTACTTCTTTTGAATCCCCTGACAAATCAAACATCTCTGTATGGGGAGATGACAGACCTTAACATGTAGGGGTTTTTAATGTAATTGCCCTATTTTTACTGGCTAGGACTAGCATTTCTTCTGCTGAAGACAATATGTAAGTAGTGACAAGAGTCCAAAGGGGAGAAGAACCCAGGTTCACTGTGGTATGTCAATGATACTGTGTGTGTAATCATTTATTACCACAGTCACCTCAGCCAGAAATCCACATAGAGGAGCACAAATGTAAAACTGAGAGCCAGAACCCCCTTAGAGTTGTAACAGAGTAAACAGCCCTGTTCCCTGCTCAGCCGTGTGCTTCTCCTACCTTCTCTGGTGCTCAGGGTAGTTGGCACCCTGTAAGGCAGGTTTTTGTTGTTCGGTGTTTTAATTTGATGTGGTTTGATGCTTTACCACTTCCAACTTGAATATTTGGTTATGCGAATTAAATTCAGACTGCACAAGATTACACGTTGAAGAGTACGTTTCCAAAGCTTCTTTTAGAAATTTTATGTGGTGAAAGCATCTTGGACTCCTCTCATCTAATACATGTCTATTTATCTATTCCCTTCAGGAATGTCAGAGTTTTAGGAACTAATTCCAGTTCCTACTGTGAAACTATTTTGGTTAAAAATAAGGCACAACAGTGTACCAGTGATGGTTCCCACAGAACACAAGCAGTTTCAGGTGAACATACCCTGATCTGGTGGCAGGGCCAAGAATGAGCATGACAATGACTTGACCTTCCCATGCCTCACTCACGGTGAGCTGCAGATAAACCCTTTATAGATTATGTATGGTAAAAAAAAAATTAAAACAAGCACTGAGCACATAGAGGCTCTTTTGCCTCCTGTCCTGGACCTCTCAAAGCTGCTTTATAGAGTAAATTCTTGAACAGCTGCTTTCATGCTTGTAATGCACAAACACTTCTCTCAGATGCAAGGGGATTTCCAACTCTTTTCACATTGTGTCAGAAGAAACTTCTTTAAACCAAGCATAACATGACTCACAAAGTCAAGGATGCTTGGATCCTTGGAAGGACGGGTTGGAAATTCTCTCTTTCCCTCTATGACAGACACAAACATGCAACATTTACAATTAGGAAGACATTCCATGCTTACAATATGCTCTAATTCTAAAGTAAGTTAACTTGAGTTTTTAAACAACAATTCTTTTAACTTGCGAAATCTGTCGATCTCACCAGTCTGCCTGTATCCCTATCTCTTTAAATCTCCAATTCATAAATTCGTTACTGTAGTATCTAAATTTATATCTATTTAAAAACCAGTTCTCAGATACTAGCAGGCAAGGTTATTAGCTTGGAATGTGGGTTACAAAGAACACATTGTTTTCTGTAAAAACACAAAGCATTATTAGCAGAGTAACAAACAGGCTTTACCGGTTTACACACATAAAGCTGTTGGTAGAACATGCTAGATTATTTATCTTCTAATAACGTGATATCATTTTGTCATCATTACACATGGGGATTTCTAACTGCAAAGGAGCATATTCAGCTATTAATTACACTGATTTGGCAGATGTAGCATTTTTATCTCACTCTTCATTCTACTGTGACTAGGATTCTGATAGATATTTTCTCCTTCTAACTGTATTTGGTCTATTCTCATCTACCAGTGACTCCAAATAGCAGAACTACATCTTTCATGGAAAAGAGGGAGAGAAGAACCATGGCCAAGGCCAATGAATGTGATGCACAGATGTCTTAACTTGCCAACACTGCATTCTCTAGCAATTTAAGTGTGAAGTGTCATTCTAGATATTTCCAGTCTCAAACATTGCAGAGCATCATAGATGGAGATCAACTCATCAGTCCCTTTCCCATTTTTTTGCTATGTCCAAATTAGAGCAAAACATTCCATACACACATACCACCTTTACACCATTAAATACTTTAGGCATTGTAGAACTTCAACATTTCTGCAGCTACACACCCACACAAGCAGGGGATCCATGAATCAGTTTTCAAGTCTACCCTGGGGGTTCTCAATGGCCAGGTCTGCAGATGGGAGGGCACTATATGCAGTCATGGAAAACCAGTACCAGGAGAGACAAGATAGGTACGAACACATCTTAAAGTGGCAATTCTAGTCTGTAAATGCTGTGATGCTGGGCACCATATGAAAACATCAGGTGGGCCTTTAGAATAGTGCTATTGTTGTCCTGTTCTGAAAACATGAAGAGGGTGACAGGAGTCAAAGCAGAGTCCTTTAGAGCTGTCAGTATAACTGGTTGAAAACTGTAACTGTTAGGGCTCAGACATACTTAAATATGATCACAAGACTCATGAGACTGCACACAGCCCGTCTCTGAAGGAGTATGTTCTAAGTCTTAGAACACCTCCAATTTTACTCTTAAGTGGGCTTGTTAGGAGGAGGTAAAGCAGAAGGTCAGGAAATAGATCAGACAGATAATGCTATTGAGTGTCTCAGTGTCCGTCTGGGAACATCTACTTATTCCTAGGAGAAAGTGTGGATGGGCAAGGATGAGTCAAAAATGAGACAGATGGCAACATCACACTGTTGAGGAATACAGGTTGTTTCACTCTGGAAATAAACCTGAACACTCAGAAACAGGTCTGCTAAGAGAATCGTCAAGACTTGATGTAAGTGGGGAACAGAGAAATGAGCCAAAGTGGACTTGTGGTTGTACAGAAAGCCAGATCAAAAGTGTAGGTCATCCTCAAAGATGTCAGTCAATTATAGCAACCATATTTGCTTTTAGTCAAGAAGTCTGTTCACGTAGGTATGAGCCATACCAAGACTGTATCACTGAAATCAGGCAATTCTGTTAAAATCCAGATATGTTTATAAAACTAGAACTGCAGTATGTGAAACCTATAATCCCTGCTCTCTAGCTCTGATGCAGAGCTCTGAAGTCTGTTTGCAGTTGTTACAGTAGGGTATCAGCAGTCACACTCTGGAGACTTGTGTGTGCTGGGATTTTGAAGGGAACGTCCTCCCCTAAATCCAGGAGAGATCTCAGATGTAAAGAGAGCTGTGCATTCCTACTAATCCAGTGCATCCCAGCCTGGTGGATGCCTAGCACATCACCAGCAAATCTGCACACATAGAGCATCCGTTCATTAAGAACTTGTCTGCATCCCACTTCTAACTATTGGTTCAAATGTGCTGTAAGACGTCTAAATCCTGGAAAAATATACAAGTTTTTCTTTTTCCTAAAAAAAAACAAGGTGGAAGAAGAGGACCCTTGTAGGTAATCTCACCTGCTTTTCAAACTGCCCTTGTGCAGACCTGGCCAAGCACATTTTGTTTTGGTATGCAGGCGGTCAGAAAGAATCTTGGAGTCCACCTTTCATAAACCAGCTTCATTTTCAGCAAATGCTTAGAAGATTCAAAGGCTAAAATAATTAGTGTTTAACCCAGGAAAAAAACTTATATGTCATTCAACTAACCCAAGCGCTTTGATGAATTAGAATAGTCATTCAACGTAATTGAATGTGTGGTTGCTATGGCCACATTTATTTCTGTAGACTTGCGTGAACTTACTGTAGTTGTGTGTGCCATATGGTTTTTAATAAGATTTGAACCAAGGGCTCTAGGGACGATTCTGTATTTAGCTCTATGACAACAATGAGCAAAAATGATGGCTCAGGTGTGCAGATTACGCCATATCTCGTTTTCTTTACAGTCTGGTGCAAGGCTTAGTCATGTACTGTTCAGGTCAATGGGGCATTTGTCTGCAGGACGACTAAAGGATCAGACATATGTAAGGTTATAATTTTATCAGACAAAGAACAACACTTTCACATAGACAGATGTTTGCAGTGTCTTCTGTTGCAAAAGTTTTGTGTGAAAAATTCCATTACAGCTTAAAGACTTTAAAAGATTGTGTAAGCATAGTGGAATTCACTTCTTAACCAAACCTATCATTATAAATTAACCACACTTAGGAAATTTAAACACCTGTAAGTCCAAAACACTACTTAACTCTAAAATACTATTAAGAAATTATAAGTTAAAATTCCTGTTTTAACAGCTGAATTTTAAGTACTTCAACAAATATTGCCTTTTCATATTTCCTGTCCTTAATTACACATGACTCAATGGTACTTTATTATAACACTAAACTCTGAGTAGTATTTCTTAACGATACACAAAATACATATTCTCCCCTGCTATTGAGGCCAGCTTTCTACATGCTGCTAATTGGTTAAATAATTGCCTGTTAGAACTCCTTTTTCTTCATCCTTTTTTTAAAGTTCTTGTACAAAAATCAAAGCACCATGTCTTCATGGAATTGTATAAATCTTACAGCAAAAGCTCATTAATTACAGAGGATTTTGTTGATTATTGTTAGCAACACAGATAGGATATTTTTATTATGATTGCTAATTTCTTTGATGCGGTTTTGACATAGATGTAGAGTTCCTTAAGAACAACAGAGCCTGCTGCATCTTGTTACCCTTAGTTAAGAGTTTAAAGAGGAGAAAAAAGACTGCAGATACTAAAAGTGGACTGAATGAAAATCTACACAGCTAAAATCACCTTAGCCTCAACACTTCAGAATTTTCCTGTTTACTGTGTCTGAAATACAAACACATGACTGACTAGTCTTGCTAACACATCATAAAGCAAAATAAGGCCTCATAAACCGTTTTTGTGGATGTATATCCTTTCTCATACCTCCACCAATCTGAATGTTATTGTTTCACTACAGGTGGTCTTATGTTTTTACAAAACAGTGTTCTGGTTTCAGCTGGGATAGAGTTAATTTTCTTCCTAGTAGCTGGTACAGTGCTGTGTTTTGGATTTAGGATGAGAATAATGTTGGTAACACACTGATGGTTTATGTGCTGCTGAGCAGTGCTTGCACTAAGCCAAGGACTTTCCAGCTTCTCCCTGCCAGTGAGGAGGCTGGGGGTGCACAAGAAGCTGGGGGAGGGGACAGACACAGCCAGGACAGCTGACCCAAACGGGCCAAAGGGACATTCCATACCACATGGCATCAGGCTGAGCAATAAAACTGGGGGGAGTGGGCTGAGGGTGCTGTCCTGCTGCTCGGGGACTGGCTGGGCATCACTTTGTGGGTGGTGAGCAATTGCACTGTGCATCACTTGTTTTGTGTATTCTTTTATCATTATTATTATTTTCCCTTCCTTTTCTGTTCTATTAAACTGTCTTTTTCTCAACCTGTGAGTTTTACTTTTTCTGTCATTCTCTCCCCTGTCTCACTGCAGGGGAGTGAGCAAACGGCTGTGTGGTATTTAGCTGCCTGCCGGGTTAAAGCACAACACACAGAAACAGCTTAGCTCAAACACAGTTTTATATGCACACAAACTAAAATAACAGTTAATGATGATGTGAAATCAATTGGAAGTCATAGCCAGGGAAAATGAATTTGTTACAGAGAAAGGAGATGATAACTTTAGAGATGAGCTCTGAAAAACAAATCAATTTTAATATAAGACTTGAAAGCAGTCTGGAGTTAGAAAACAAATCAGAAAGCGTTTTCGTTTTTGAGGATTATTTATGGTGCAGATAGGCAAGAAGTGCTCTGTTTGGGTGACCATAAACATATTTCAGAAACATTGATAAAAGGATAAAAGAAATTAATGAGCAAGAGACATATCTGAATACTGCATTTTACTGTTCTATGAAACATGAGGGAAACAGAATAATAGCAGTTAAAGATACAGTTGATCTTGGATGTGCTGCATTTCAGCCAAAATGAGTATTCACTTTACATCTTTCATCAGTTGCCGAAGCACATCCAGATCAGGGACATGGCACAGCAGTGGTTAAATCATTGCATGCTTCCCTTCACATTCATTAAAAGTAGCAAGACAAGTAGGCTTTTTTTCTTTCTCTCTTTTTTTTTTCCCCATATAAAGAGCCTTTTTTTTTTTTTTTTTTCACATAAAGCTAATAGGGAAGCATAAGAAAACAGGCTGCAGTTAATCATACTTGGAATTCACAGTGGCATAGAGATTAACACCTCCTATTTAAACGAAAAGACATAGTCATGTACATTTATATTGTTTATGATGTCTTATCATAATGCTTTTAATTATAAGAAATAAAGCCAGCAGATCAGAATCCTGAAACCAAATTATATTTTTTCCAGGACAAAAACCAGAGACTTCAGCCTAGTGAAATACAAATGTTGCTACTTGCTTTACCTGTGGCTCCTGGTGAAACCTTGCATGACTGAGATTTTATGAAGGTATTCAGAAGTGAAATTGAGTCATAGAGGGATGTTAGTGTTTTGATGAAAGGTATGATGTCATACAATACAGACATACATGTCTCTGCTTTCCTGAGAAAGGATTGGTAGCTACGTGAGGTGTATGGAGGTTTTATTGCCTTAGTTCAGAATAAACTTTGAGCAAGAATTCAGATGTAGATCATGATACATGACTTCTTTTGTAAAGGAATTTGAACTCCAGAGAGGACATTTACACAAGCTGAGTATTCAAAGTGTGGTGGCATACGAAAAAAACCCAGAATACAGAGGCACACAGGTTAGTTGAGCCCGTTTTGAGAAGTCATCACACAAGGGAGTTCTGTTGTTAGCTAACTTCAGCAAATGACAATACAAATCTAACAGCATTCCAGATCATCTCAATGCCCTCATTTGGGTTGATCATTTTTGCCCTTGTTCTGCACTCTTGTTTTGTTTTTTTTTTTTTTTGTTGGGTTTTTTTTTTTCAGTCTTCCTATATTTCCAGCATTGAAACTTTCTGCTTATTTTATTATGGAAACTGTGATGTTGTTAGTTTGAGAAGTTAGTGATCTCTGTAAAGCTTAAAGACAAGATATATAATGGTTTGAAACAAATATCACAAATTAGGAAACATAAATATATAGAGATGGCTATCAAAATCTCTTGTGTAGTAAAAATGTATTTGTTCGTAAGAATTATATCTTGCTGGTTACTTAATACTCCCTTATAAAAGATTCAGGTTGCTTAAACATATATAATAGCATATAATACAACCGACAAGCAAAAATCTCTTTCAGTGAGCACATGAAAAAAACCCACTTTTCCTACTACATTGCTTAGACTGTATAAAGTTTGTGTTAATCTCAGGCAGAATCAGGACCTCATCACCCAAGCAGAGGACTATTTTTGTTCATCTGACTTAGCTATGAAGAAAGTCTGAGCTCTTAAGTTTTACTGACATGAGGGAGTTGTCCATGGTCTACATTTATTTAGTGAAAGAAGAAAAATGCTATTGCAAAATGCCACAAAAAGTTAAAACCACTGCAAAGTGATGACAAAAATAACATCAGAGTGGAAGATATAGGAGAAACATACTGAAAGGGGAACGTGTGTTAAGTTATGACTTTAAAACAATAAACGAGTTACATAGATATCTGTGTAAAAGGAACAGGAGTGATTCAGCAGATTTCTACAGAGCAGTGAAGGTTATCAGGCAATGACAGAAGACTTTTGCGGAAGGTGCAGAATGGGAAACAAGTGCAATTAGTTTTACAGAGATTTTTCTTGCATGGTGTTAATGTAGATCACATAGGATCTGGCTCTCATCTGGCACTAGAACAGATCAGTGACTTCAGAGAGTCAGAACATAGTGGGATTTGAATTAGGAAATCAAGCTCACAAACATTCAATTCGTACACTTGGTTTTAATGGACCCTTAACACAGTCCTGTTTTTGACACTGGGGAATGTGAGTGATCAGAATGAGGCGGTGGGAATGTCAGCATAATCCTCCCAGCAATACCCTGGCAATCCACTTCCACAGCGGCATACTGTTCCTCTGATATCCATCAACTGTCTGACCAAAGCATGTTTGCTTTTTGCAGCAGCCTGATGTCTATGGAAATTAAAGACCAAAGCAAAACTATGACATTCTTCTGTATTTTTTGCTGTGGTCAATCCAAAAGTGCTTGTTTTGTACATGAGGAGCAAATCAAGCTTCTTCTTTGGCATATAAATGATTTTTTAAAATAAAAATATGTGAGGAGAAACCCACAGCTCTATAGTAATGGAGAAAACCGCAGGCAAAAATAAAGCCAAATGGCAATGAAGGATTTTGTGCAGGACAAGAAATCAGCAGAACAGAAAGAGGAAATGAT
Source organism: Falco naumanni (assembly GCF_017639655.2). Taxonomy (NCBI): domain Eukaryota; kingdom Metazoa; phylum Chordata; class Aves; order Falconiformes; family Falconidae; genus Falco; species Falco naumanni. Next base: position 82,612,817 of record NC_054058.1, on the reverse strand, counting down.
AATCAAAAGACTATTATTTTTGTATTTGCCTATATAGAAATGGTCTCTGATTTTATCAAAATTCTGCTTTTAGTTACTATTTTCTTACCTAGGCAATACACTATAAAAATTTTTAGAACAATTAATTACTTACTTTCTGGATACTTGTATCCTCAGTAAGGTACCTGAGCCTCAGATCAGAGCTCTCTCTCAACAGTTTTACAGTCATAGCATGCTTATTAAGAAGACCTTGTATTTCCAAGCAATCACCTTAGAAGCTTCACTACAAGAAAAGAATGTGCAAGAAGACTTGGTAAGATTAGTGTGCACAAGCATCGCCATGCATTAGGTATGCAGCAGAAGAAACCCAAGTTGCATGTCAGGTGTGAGACAAACTGTGACAGCAATGCGCATCCATCCTCCATTTACAGTTCTTACGTACTCACTGCAGGTCTAACTGGTAACCACATACACCGTAGATCTTGAAACTCCACTGGTGTGACCTATGCGAAATGGCAGCAGACAACTGTGTCTGCATATGAAGCTAAATTATGGATAGTGGTTCTTTTTGTCCCTGTGGATTTTCCATCTGAATCTTTTCCCATTTATAATAAAAGGATTTTTCTTACACATCAGTCGTAACAGTGTTTTTAAAGCTTCAGGAGACTAAATACCCAGGTAAATAAAAATCAATAAAAATGTCAAATCTGTTACATACCTTTCTGCCCTCCATACATCGCTGGAGCTCAGGCTTGGCGAGCACCGAGTACTGGCAGCCATGGGGCTGCCACGTTATTTCTCTCCAGTCACAGGTCCTGTTGTCAGAGCAGCTGAGGCAAGGGACGATCCACTGCCCTGGAAAACAGCAACGGGGTGTCAGCACCTCCTCTGTATTTTTGTTAGTAGCTTTATTATACAGCAAGCAAAGTATTTTTGAGCATTTTGTCATGGGGGCTTTCACTAAATTAAATGCCCTCCAACCCTTTGAAGAGATTATTTCCTTCCTCTGTGGCAAGGGGTTAAAGTGAACCTTTATCTAAAGGTGCAAAGTGGATAACCAGGTTCTGGAGTAGGAGGTTCTGTTCCAGCTGAATATTCTGCTCAGGTGGGGAACCAAGGGCTGAATTTAGACAATTCCTCTTTCTTGTAGCCACCAGTGCTGACCACTGTGAAACCCTTCCTCACACTGGCCCTTCCTTTTGCCTCCTGGCCACCCCTGGGGCCAGGCATGCCTTGGCTCTCCAAGATTTCTATTGTCACGTGTGGATCTTGCCCTCAGCTCCATCTGCAGCCCTTTTGCAATCCAGGGCTGAAGGCTGAAGGCTCCTTCCTAGCTTCCTAGCAGTGATATGAAGAGACGGAGAAGTGCAAGGTCTCAGTTAACACAACAGGTGCCATGCAAACTCCTTTTATTGCATTGTGCCTTTTGAGTGACAGAGCAGGGACAGAATGGTTGATTGGTTTGAGGTCTGGACTCAGAGACTCCCACTACTGCAGAGTTCTTCATAAATTATGGGAAAGTTGTTTTGGGCAGCGGTAGTTATTTTAAAATTATATGAAAACTGAGCAGTTTTTTTCCCGACATTGTAATTTTTCATTCAATCCAAATACATGAAAGTTCTGGCAATGTCTACAACATCTGAGACCTCTCATTTTATAGAATATTTTCCTGAACATTCCAGACATTTATGAGCTGATCTGGTTTTACATAATAAACTAAAAAAGTAGAACTATATAAAATAAATACTGAGGAGCTGAAACAGCTGAACAATAAAAGTTTAAACTTTGGCAACTGAAAGTGATAAGTACCTTTTGAAAAGCTTCTTTGAAATTGATTTATATTCACCAGCTCTCTCGCTATATTAAGAAAAAAATAGATCCATTTTTGGCATATACTAAAGGTTAGTGGCAAATGTAAAAAAAATTAGAGGACAATGATATATGAAGATAAACTCATGCTTATAGGAAGCACTGACATTTAATGCTAACAGAATAGTTGCAGTTTTTAAATTTACATAGATGTGTGTAAATTTATGCATTTTTAATCCAGTTACGAACTTTTCCTATCGTAATTTCCCAACAGTCAATGCATTCTTAACCTTCAAAAATAAGGTTGTACTAAAAGTTAAAATTAATCTGATATAAAAAGAATAAGACAATTAACACTGAAAAATTGCAATCGATATTAGTTTAGAAATATAGCTTATTTTCTATTGCAATTATGAGTTGTTTTCCCCCCATTTATATAAGGTAGCAGTACACAATGCAGTTTTCAGCATCATTTCAATCTGCATTTTGTGGTGCTTCAGCTGAAAGAGTTGGCATTGGCTCTACCAGGCAAAGGAAAATTCACCTATGATTCAATGAAAGAGAGCAGGAAAGAGCGAGTTGCTGTTAGTCTATTCAAAAAATAAAAATTGGTTAAAAAAAAGTCTTACGAAAGCCTATAAGTAGAAGGTTTACACAGGAAGAGTGAAAGTAAACCAGATTTTTGGTTCATTAAGGCAGTTTATCAGTTGCATGCATAAATTTTCTGCTTAAGATATGAGATTAAACATTGCCAGTGCTCCCAAAAACTGGTCACCTAAAATGGCATTAAAAGAAATAAACTTTTAAAATAATTCATTAGGACTGTTTATCTTGTATTCAAAAAATATTAACCTAAAGTTAGAAATTTTAACCAATAAAGGCTGTACACTTAATTTGATGGGATTTTTTATTCTTTCAGCCTCTTTTATTTTGGTTCAACCTTTCCCATTGTCATAGTCACAAATACACATATTCTGCTTTCAAGATCAAAATCAGTTTCTCTACAGTGCTGAACAGTTATCCACATAAAAAGAAAAAAATTCTAAACTGAAAACTCAAAATTTAAATATTTAACCTAAGCTGATGCTAAAGATAGTTTATAGTGGATTTATGGCAAGTTTACTGTTATTTTTGGTGTCTATTTGGTACCCTAAGACTAATTTTTTTTTCTCTATGAATGGTCTATATAAATATATTTTCCTTTTGCTTTTAGCTGCATGTATGAAAAACAAAAGTAAAAATATTTTTAAAAGGACACGATTTTTATGCTACAGAATAAATGGCCTTAGACCTATAGACATGTCCAAGCTGAAATATTCTCCCTGTAATTGAAGGAGACACTCATCTTGAACAGCAGAGCCATTCACGTCTCTGCTGGACCCAAACCTAGATAGCTGTTGAATGCAAAGGGAGAGCTCGTACACAATTATGTTAAATTGGATACAGTTGCAGAAAGTATGGGAAGTGAGATATAACTGAAACACATGTCACAGCAGCTAGGCAGAGCATTAGATGTGAAGCTGTGATCTCTTACCCACCAGATTTTGTAATTGTCTGCAAACCAAATTTCCACAGACTGCAGCATCCCGATTCGCCTGCAGGGATTTAGCACAACTTGGGGTTCTCATGAGGAGTCAAACACACAGTTAATGGTTGCTGACTTCTGTATTATTGATAATACAGCAATACTGAACCAAGAGCTAATCTTCCTATGATAGCCTGGTTTGTTCAAACCCCATTGAATCAAAGGGAATCTTCTGAAGGAAAAACGATTTTTGTTGCTATGAAAATCATAAATTCATTCCATGACATAAACAAGATGGAAAGAAACTCCCCCTGTTGAATATTCCAAATTATATTGGGGGGGAGAGGAGAAAGAGAAATCATGTAAGTTAAATTCCTATTTGGTAACGTGCTGAGCTTCCTCCAAAGAACAATGCCATGGTGACTAGGACAGGAAAGTCAGTTCTGCCTTTGGTTAGGACCTGAACTACTGTCTCTGCACTGCATCAAAGGACTGGAAATGAGACATGAAATCCTGGTTGTACTGATCTGCACTATCTCATCTCTGTCTCTGCTGCTCTGTCTCAGCCTCTGCCTGTGTATGCACAAACACAAGCTTTTGCCAGCACATATACTTTTTGCTGGGATAGCACCTCAGCATCACTATACAACTAAGCTGTACCCTGGAGTAAGATCAGTGTATGATGCTGCCTTACTTCTGCAGAAGTTTTGATTATTCTTCTGGAAGGAAATGGCATTGCTTGGCTCCTCTGAAAATTTAACTGAAGTAAAAGAGGTGTTGCTGCTTTAGCTGGGAATGTGCAATTGCTCCCATGTGTTAGGAAAACGTTCACTGCCAGGATTAGGATATCATTAGGTTGTTACAAATTGGGAATGATTTTCCGCAAAAAGCCATGCTTTCCAGTTCCAGTTGGAAGTTGTGACGTGCATTAAAACTATACAGTCACTTGTTGCCAGATACTGCAAACCCCACTTCTAGGCTCATTAGACACCTCTTGGCAAATTCACTTTATAAGCACAAATTATTCTTCCCTGTTTAATATACTTGTCCTTTGAGACTGCATCTCCTGAAGTTTCTTTCCATTTTAATAGTGTATATTATTCACAATAAGGCTGTAAAAGATATTTTATATTCAGCTTCACTTAGCTAGATGCAGTTATATATTCAAAAGAAGCATGTTATATTTCAGGAGAAACAGACTGTCTGCCCCAGAAGGACTCTTCTATGGATTTGGTTTGGGCTTTCTAGTCAGGAACTAATACACACATAATGTCCTGATGTAGTAGCGTAGCATAGGTTGTGTTTCTTTATGATTAACAATTTGCTGTGTGATCAAAATACACTGCTAGGCACCACAGTGTCTCCTTTGTGTGTTCATTTCAGATAAAAAAAAATTAATGTGTGCCTCTGTTTCACATGAAGTGATGCATTCAGGCATTTCTCGCATTCCTTTTACTTTGTATTGATTATCCCATGAATTTGTTGAAATTGACTGTGGTGAGAAGCTGCTCTATCTATGGCAAGATAAAAAATACAGTTGTGTTAGTAGACCATAAAAGAGCGTTGAGTTATTTTTCATTTGTCTAATGAAGAAATGGTCAGAATTATTTATTGTCTAATCCAGCAACAACTTAAACTATGAATAAGGCTGCATACCTGAATAGTCCTGTGGATTATTCAGATTTGTTAAAGTACATTTGCATAAATCTTTATGCAGCTGTAAACTGTAAACCATGTAAACATTAATATCTGTCTGACAGTCTGTTGCAGTCTGGATTCTCACTAAACCAAAAGGATGTCTTGATTGTATCGGTTATTCTATAATGTTTGATTTGTCCATCTTGTTTTTTAAGATGTAAATATACATTAAAAATAGTAACTGTTTGAAACTGTAAATTGTTTTTGTGTTTCCAATATAGAAGAAGAAATATAAAATTCAAATGGATCAGAATGTGTGTTCTTTTTCTAAAACTAATTTTTATTTTGAGTAAATAATCCCTTCCATTTACAATAAAGGATTTTTATGTTAAATTGTTTTGATGGAAATATTTGGGTTCGATGCATTTTAAAGGCTACATGACAATAATTCAATCAGTGGTGGATCACTGATTAGAAACTTCTTAGAGAAAAATTGTCACAAACTAATTAACATGATTTTAAAATCTGTAACTATTATGAGTTATTAGTTACATTTATTGTGAATAGGTTAGTGCATGTTCATAGAAAAGAGGAAACATAATTTTCAGTTTTACTTCGATGAAGTGCATGAGTTAATTTTCAGAATGGGATTAAGTACAAACCTTTTGTGTCCCCAGCTTCACAGGTCTTAAACATCGTCTCTGAAATTGCTAAGAGGTATTCATGAGATAGAGGCTGCAAGCCACAGGACTCCTCTGGACGAATTCGAGATCCACAGTCCTGAATTGAAATGAAATCTGTGAAAGACAGCACTGCACCCATCCATATGACTTTGAAATCCTCTTCAAGGACATTTAAAGAGGAAAAAAGTTATTTGGGTTTGGTTCTGCGTTCATTCATCCTTTGGTCTTCAATATGTATTTTTAATATGAGAAATAGAATCCTTTCTCCATTCAGACAATGCTTTTATAATAAATTATCCCAATCCACAATGAATGTACAAGATACTGCGTTTGCTAAAGATATAAGAAAATTTGTTAAGGCAAACATACATAACATTCAAATAATGTCATGTTGTCTCTACTTATCATACAATCTCTACCTATTTGCCCTTTGCGATATTGCATGCATATCTGCAGTCATATAGAATACATTTCTGTGATGAAACACCCCAAATTAGCTTGAGGAGATAGAGGTGTATAAACGAAAAGAGAAAGATAACCCCAAAATTTCAAGGGGAAAATGTTTGAACTAGTAGAGCAGTTACGAAGACTTAGTAGGGCTACTGAAGGAAAGGATTTAATATAACTATGAATATAATCTCCTTGTGAGTCTTCATGTGAGATGTAATCCATAGTAAACATTAGACATTACCATAAGATTAACATAAATAATTGAGATATTTATGTTTAAAAGCAATAATCTTTTAATTAAGTTTTTTCATGGAAAAGAATCTGACCTTTTTTCCTGTTCTAGTTAGAGAAGAGTTCACTAAGAGTAATAATTAACACATACATGTTTTATCTATGTTTATACTTGGATACAGAAATATGGACTGGATATTAAATCAGCAAAATGTAGTAAATAACATGAAACTGCTAATGCACTGGCTTATACTATAAAAACACTTCATAAGGCATTTCTCACATTTTGTAATTTCTGATAAATTTTATAGGCATTAGCAAAAACATATATGAAAATTAGTTATTGCCAGATGCCTAAAAAATTAACAGTAACAACCTGGAATACCAATAGATAAATTTTAACTTAACTTTCTTAAAATTTGCAAGTGAAAAGTGTTATTTGCTTTTAGAAGGCTTGAACATTATTCTATATGGAAGGGCAGAGGTGCCCCCAGCTCCCTAAAATTTCAGATGAAATATCCAGATAGTGATTCCTAACCATAAGTTTTAGCACATATGGATTCTTACATTTTAAGTAATGGGTTATATCAATTTCGTGCCTTTCAGTTACAGTTTTCAAGCAGCCACTGGTAAGATACAAGTAACATCACAGCATTTGTAACATTGGACAATTCTTTTGGTAATTTTAGACATCTACAGTATATACGGCTGCATGAGCTCCTCACTCTAGTTTGCCTTTCTCATTTCTGCAGAGAAATAGCATTCCTAGGACATTTTTAATCTGTTTTAGAGGTGCACTTCAGGATAAAATGAGTTACATCCCAAAAATGCCTTTCTCCTTCAACTGTAACGAGTTTAGAATGATTCAGAGTCCATTATCCACATTAGTTCATATGAATCTCCTCAAATTACTTTGCAAAAATACTCATCCTCCATAGTGCATTGCCCTAATGGGTGCTATTGCCAATTGTTTCATCAGAAGATAGGAGCATTCTGGAGTACATGTTAGCTTGAGACACAGTGTCTGCTACCTCATATTTCATTGTCTTCCCCCTATTTCTGTGTTGTGATAAGCTGACCAGAACACAAGGAGGGTTTTTTTTCACCAAACCTGAAAAGCTATAAACCTGAGACTTGAAACAGTGAAAAAGATAATGTTATGACAAAGGAGAAAATATGAAAAATTACTCTTGGCAATTATTATTTGATGTGCTTTTCTTATAAAATATTGTGTTAAAAATGCTGTTGTGGCCATTTCTGGCTAAATGGAATATTTATTAGTCATGGTAATGTTCAATAATTCAAAATTTGCCTTTTTAAAGAATTGCATATACTTAGTACTACTAATTAGTTACAAACAAACTACACAAATGGAAACACACTTTTACTGGAGTGTGTCTGTTTCAAGGAGTATTCTTGTAACCAAAACCAGTAATAAAATGTAATTTCTCCAAAAAGAAAAAAATATTTTGTTGGTCTTTTCTTTACCAAAGCATGCTGATTCCTATTTTTATTTTCTAAAATGATACTAAAATTAATCTGGAGACTGTCATGTAATGTCATTCGCTGTTTCCATGAAACTATGCTACATCTAGGATGCTATGCCTAAATTAGACAAATGAACAAACAACAATTATGTCCTAATATTGGCAAGGTAAAACTTGATAGTAGGGTATGTGCCACTGATACAGATGAAGATATGAATCTATCCTCTGATTTAGTAAATACTGGTGTGTCTTGATTATGAAATCAAAACCCAAAGTGAAATAATTTTCTCACAATTATTCTTATCTCATTAAATTCCATGGTGGGGGGAAAAATAAAGAAAAAATCTTCCCACTGACTTCAAAGGGTTAAGGTCATTTTTGTGCACAAAAAGTCAGAGAAATGGTAGATATGTATGAATTTTTTTGTACAGTTGTCCTGTTCTCTGCCTAATGCTCTATAACTAGGGAAAGCTGTTATGACAAAATGAATGGTACAGTATCTTCTACTGTTAAACTGTGATATTGTCTTGGAGTCTGTAGGTCTGGACACACTGTACAGCTATTTGACAGTATTACTTCAACTAACATTAACATCAGAAAGCTCCTACCTTGCAGTAAAACAATTTGCACAGGACTTCACAAGAAAGCCCGAAATTCCTGAACGTGCTGCCATTGCTCTCAACACAGTGCCATAAAATAACTTAACAGGGATTTCCTTGTTCGTACCTCTGCCCAGGGTATGTGTTTAAACAAACAAAAATTGATTTTAATTGCATTCCTTGGACAATATCATTAACGACAGTTTCATGTGGCTGGTTTATTACTAATCACAATCAATATGCAGGTCAAACTACATCACTAATTCCCTTTGACTTTGTTGTGCTTTCAAAGTATGCAAACCATGAATTTTAACACTGTGTTTAATATGCAATTCAAATCTGAAACTAAAGGGTCATGAGGGATTGTGAATCACTGAACAAGCCTTATTTGTTTCATCTTTACTTTTGTGGGAGACCAATCCTTTATCATCATTGACACATTTAATATAATGTGCAAAATGAACCTGTGGCAGCTACAGATGTCCCACAGCTCCACCAATGAATGGCACATTAAGGGCTTTTCTAACTGCCTGCGGGTTTTTAAAATTTTCTTCAGGTGCTGCAGTGACATGACGTCCCTCTTGCCTTGCCCAAAGATGAAACATCTAGTGATCTTAAGTATGTTTACAAAAGATCACTCATGGCAAAGATGAGAGCCAGACATGTAAACTTAAATGATAGCTCTTGCTCAGTGTCTGTTGCCCTGCAAACCTTCACTTTTAGAAGGCAGACATAAAAAGGCCCTTGAAATGTCTGGATTAGAATCAAAAGAAAAATTTCCCTGCATTACGTACTTCAATGCACAGTTAGAATCAACTCTTTATAAGACTGGTTTGGCATTTCACTAGTAAAGTCACTTTTATCTTTACCAAAGATTTTCTGGACACTAGCAAATAAAAGAGGAATAAAGCTTTCCTCTGTACATCTAGATAGCTTTCAGTCAGTATCAGTTGATACTTAGAGAGTGATCATTTCTGGAGTCTATCTGCTGTGTGAAATGAGAATTGTTTCTGTTCAGACCACACTACAGTGAACTTGATTCTTCACAAAGTTTTGGCCTTTAAGAGGTCACACAGATTTTTGAACCTGCTAGTTTACAGTTTTCTCAAATTACTAGTTTGGTGTTATTCATGCATATGTAATTTCATTTATTTACAGTCTAGACAGCTGATTTGATAAGAATTTTGTTTGTTTAGCTCAGCTATCAATAACTGCACTGTATTTCCTCTCAACTATATACTTATGCATATGCATATACATACATAGTTTCAGTCAAGTGTACATAAATATAAAAAAAATCCAAAATTTTCAAATCATATGGATCTGTGTGTGAGAGAGAGATAGCATTATAAGCATTATAAAGCATTATAAAGATGATCTGCACTCATGCAGCTAATACCATGGAATCAATGTCATATACATAATACCATTGTAGTTGCAGTTATGCTTTAGATTAAGAGATCTAACTTAACTATTAATGGATTTTTAATTGCTGTTGTACTTTTTTTATCACCTCCACCATAATAAAAGAATGATTACACTGAAAATGCAGTAATTGGCTATAGATTAACCGCATAAGCCATTAAAAGGAGAGAAGAAGCCCATGACTTTCCTGGGAGAGCTTGTATCAAATAGTGACAAATTGTCCATCTGTGTTTGAACGGTTGGTGCTTCAGGAGTAACAGAGCACCACATAACAACAAAAAAGTTACTTTTAGCATCTACAGATGCTGCTACCTGTCAGCTCAGAAAGGCATTTTAAAATAGGAAGGTAGGATTTTCAGAATTTTCTGGAATAACCCAACTCTGTCCACTCAAAGCTGTTGCTGAAACTGTAATTTTCAGTGGAGCTAGACTTATATTAATTAATTTCATGCTTTGGAAACTTCCACCCAGGATGCCTGTATCCAGGCTCCACACTCAGCTTTGTTAGTAAAAGTCATTCTTACATTTGTATTAAAATCCCTAGTGGTCAATGGGAATGGTGGGCTCAACATTTTGAAAACCAGGTGATTTCTGCTTAGGTACTCACATCTGAAATTGGACCCAGCCCAAATCACTGGAAGCCTGTCCCTACCAGACTAATGAAGGATCAGCATGTCAGAATGTTTTAAACTAAAGAACAAGAGAAATATAACTGAGCTCACAGAAATTAATTTCAGCATTGCATAAAACCAACATGTAACCAAAATCCTGCATCTTTTTAACACCCAGAGCCCACGTGTGTCTGGGAACTAGATGAGACAAACCTTGTTCCCTTGGCAAAGAAGGGAGGAAACATCTCCATCCACTGAGCTCTGACTCTGCAGTCCTTTGGCCGGCATCGCCCGTCAGCCTGGCAGGTCACCCAGCCACCTCCTCCAAGGCACCGCAGCCCTGCCTCATCTTATGGGGCTGCCGGGGCTGCCTTATTTCTTGTGACTGTTTACATTTTTGAGACAACAGAACCAAGCTTGTTGTGAAAGAGGTGATTTTGAATGCTTTTCTGTTGGCCTTTGTAGGCTCATTGACTTAACCTTATTTAATCTGGTTCTATTTAAGCTGACCCGAGTTTCTCATTAAATCCTTTCATGTCTCTTTAGTCCATCTTTTTCTACTATTTTACACATAACTAAAACGGGATGAAAAGTGATTGAAAATGATGCTATGGAAGGAATTCTAATAAAATTAGTTGAAGAGTGAGCTCATGAAATAGTGAAATTGTATCTTATTGCTAGGGAATAAATTGGGAGCAGATGGATTAGTTCCACTCTATCAACTTTATTAATATGGCAGTAATAAATGAAGGAACAGTTGGCATATTGACTTCTATTCAACTGTCTCCCTCTGTCTGGCTGCATTATTTAGTGATAGATGAACCTCCAAAGATTCAGAGGTTCAGGCTGGTTCAGTTCAACACCCAAATTAACTAGACTGAACTGAAACTTGTGGACGTATGAAATAGGTCTAGAAAGCTCTCAAAAGGAGAGGGACAGTCTCCTGAGAAGTTTCAGTTCACTGCTGCTTTTGGCTGGGAAACAATGACTATTATAGTTCATCAAGCACTGTCTAAGACAGAGGTGAAGACATTGTTTATGTCAAGACAGACAAATCCATGAAACAGAGAGTATAGTATTAATGGGTTAAACTGATAGAGTAATGGTTCCATGTGCTGCAGCTATGTTTTAAAGGAAAGAAACTGCCACCCTTGTGTTTTGTAAGGAACCTAATGTGTTCCATCTGCAAAAATGGGATAATACTGTCACAAAAAACCATTAAGATATGCTCAGTTCCACACGGATCTGCTAGAGGCCATAAAAACACTTTAGAAAAGGAGTCTGGGCACTCAAAGGGTTGGAACATGCAGTGCACAGACATCAGTAGGAGACTGGGAATGATATGAAAAGCTGAGATATGGGCCATATTGTCAAGGCATGGTGAAGACATCAGAGAACAGTTTAAAATGTGTAAAAAGTGCAGTCATCAGTCTAAATTGCTTTCAAATTCTTACTAGCGCTATTCATGTTGTTGCAATAATTCTTATTATTTTGTCTGAAGAATACCAGCATACTGTGAATTGCAAACTTCTGCATAGAAATTTTTTGGGGGAATAATGTCACATGCTTTAATCAGTAATGGAAGAATGTCATATCTATGCAGTATTTTTACTATCTGCTAAAGAGCATTTGAAAATGCCAGTAGATGCCTCTCTACAAAGACAACTGCCTCAAAGCATGTACAGATTATAGGGACAAACAAATTTTATCTTGACAATAATAGAGCAGATGCAAAGTGGCTTCCTCTGCACTGAGAATTCTGACCTCACAGAAAGCTAAGAAACTGTTTTGAGAAATAAGATCTACTTATAAAGAGAAAATATTGCAAGTTCCATACCACTATTTTAAATACATTTTATGTGTGTGGAGACTATAAAATAATCCTTTCACTCTATGAAGGATTTTGATTCAATTCCATTTTACATCATGTTTAATGCTGCACACGATGTCAGTTAGATTATCTGCCTTCCTGTTCCCAAATAGTCAATAGTTCAAAGTTCTGCATTTATGAACAACAGAACAAAAATATTCGCATGAGGGCTAAAAAGCATGACTTTTATTCTAGCAGACACTTGTGAATTATGATTATAAACAGCTTAGAGATGCAGCAGAGTTAGTTGAAGCAGAACAACTGAATGTGAGATCCAACTCCATTAAGAATAGAATATTGTAAACATAAGTTTTGGGAAATGCTTCAAACTGTACCTGAAGATAACTACAGCTTTCTTTTTTTCTTTTCTTTTTCTTTTTCTTTTTCTTTTTCTTTTTCTTTTTCTTTTTCTTTTTCTTTTTCTTTTTCTTTTTCTTTTTCTTTTTCTTTTTCTTTTTCTTTTTCTTTTTCTTTTTCTTTTTCTTTTTCTTTTTCTTTTTTTTTCTTTTTCTTTTTCTTTTTCTTTTTTTTTAATATTTGAAGCTATCATCTGCATAGATTTTTCAACTGCTTTATTAGCAAACAAGTTTTCCTAATGTAATTAATGATATTTTTCCCAAGCAAGAACAGTGACCATTTCCAGCTTGTATGCTTGACAAACTAAAACCGCTAAGCAAGAAAAAATGGAATGAAAAGAATTTAGTGTTTCTTCCTCCTTCAAAATGAAGATAAACCAGCTATTTTAGGTTCAGGTGTGGTTTTAAAAGGGAGACATTAATGTTGACCTGGAGACTTTAAAGCTGTATCAGTTTTGGATTCCCACCTACTCTTAGTCTGCGGCCCCACCTCCACCCCCGCACCTCCCATCTTTTTCCAGTGCAAGCTCTGACTGTGAATTGCCTTGAATTTTGCCAAGTACACTATTTGAAAATGGGGAATAGCTTGAGATAAACCATATGCTTTGAATGTGCAAGAAGTAAATATTTTATGTGATAACTAAATGAACAATTAAGTGCCAATGTGTCCCTGACTACTTTCCCTGGTAATTAGGTAAAAAATGTACTATATTAGCTGGGAAATCTCACAGCCTTGTGGCTATTTATAAGGAGCATTCTTTCCTACCCTCCCATGCTCATGGTATATGACATTCACAGTTCATATTGCAGAGATCTATACTCTACAACTTCCTATGTGCAAGAGGTGCTTGAGTTCTAGCCTTGTCCCTTTGATTTTAAACTAAAACCTTTATATCACAGCCATGAAAAACACAGCAAAACTTCTTACACTGAACCGATATCACCATATTCAGAAAGTATGAAAAAGTTTGAAAGAATGAGTTGAAAAGCATTACCGTTCATTCATGAATTCTGAAATTGAAATACTCCGACAGTGAATGCAATGCATTGAAAAAACATGCTAGCCAAGGACTCGGTCCAGTGAGCTGTGTATCTACTAAAGCTCCTGTTAAATCTGCTTTTCACATTAAGCAAGGCTTGCAGATTTGAACTCAGTGTTTCAGGGTGTACCATACCAGAAATAGTTCTTTCTTATTTTTAGTACAAAATCCTGTAGACCTTGCAAATACATATATATTAACTTTATTTAGGGCTCGGGGCATACTGAGGTTAAGATTCCAAGGAGAGATTTAGGATATTTGGGTCCAATTCATAACTCTGCTTTTTATGTTCTGCATCAGCTTGGGCAGATGACTTGAACCTCCATCCAACACTGCTCACGCTTGTAATGTGTCATCTCAAAACCCTCACTCAGTTGCCACCCTCCTCCCGAGTGCCTAAGTTTCTTCTAGTGGGCATAGTCAGCAGAGCTGTGTTAGTCAGCCCCTAGCCCTAAGAGAGTTCCAAAATCCCTTTCCCGGCAGTGCTCGAGCTGATGCTGTGTTCTCAGCACATGGCACTGGGAGTGTGCAGTGCACAAAGCACTGACTGGCATCTGCACGGTAGAACATTTCCCTGTGATATAGCAAATAAAGTTTAACTGATTTGCAGCAGAGATTTCAGGTCAAGCTCCCAAGGTCTTCCCTCCAGTCGGTGGGCTATTCTGGGCAGTTCTGTCTCAGTCTCTCCCAAGGAAACTGTTTGCATTGGCTTTGTACATACAATTAAATGCTGACTTGTAAAGAGCCTTGAACCCGATGAACCTGCAGGCTAGATGTGTGTAAAGATTGTGGGGTGAAACTGGAGGGAGGGGGCACCACCATGCTCCCTGTTAACTTTTACGTGAGAAAGGACTGACTGAAGTAGGTACTTAGCTCCCTGAGAGACATGGCAATTCAAATTGGAGGACAAGCTGTTGTGCACCCCAACTGGATGTGTAACTCACAGAGAAAGGTACACTTAAGATACATGCCTTTCCATAAGATTTTCTGAAGGTAATACCTCTGACTCCCTAATAACTGTGCTGACTTGTGAAGAATCTTATTTTTACAAGCTGAACTCTTCACTTCAAATTTAAAGAAAAGGACTTTTTTGTATTTGCTTGCTTGCCCCAGTTGTGTCAGATGTTCTACTAGAAAAAAAAAAAAAGCAGCAAAATTAAACCTTTCTCTGCCAGCTTTACCTCACTAATCCTCCCTACACAATAAATAAGGAGCCTAGTTACGCTGCTTGAATATGGTGTAATTCCCTAGGCCTCAGGATGCTTAAATCTCTCTCTTCCCAAATGATTTTCCTGTGTTCTCCCACACATCCCTTAAACGTGAGAAAAGGAATTTAATACTGATTTTTTTCAGCAAATGATTAATGAGGAATAGCTGGTTGCTCTCTGGTGACTGCCAAATAGGATGCAAAAGAACTAAGTTCTGAAAGTCTGGTTCAATAGCAGCACTGATTTTGCTTCTTTTTCTAATTTAAAATAAATAAATAAATAAATGGAATGTCAGGATTTCCTTTCTTAGTCTAAATTGAGATTAAATTGGCCCAAAGGACTGAAAAGATATTAGTGAGCCATGGATGGACTGACAGCAAGATTTCAAGAGCATTGTTACCTTGGGGAAAGTAGACAGAAACCAAGCTAAAGAAATAAAACCTGAATAGACTGAATATATTCATAAAAAAAGACAGAAAAGTTTATTTATGTTATGTTGGCTGCAGGGTGAATTAAAATGGTTTTTATTTAAGGAATTAGTGCACATGCTGTTTTATCCAGAAATTGTTCTCTGTGGCATACGAGGTTTTGGAATACACATCAGAGCTATGCATGGTCTGGGGAACACTGAGGAATCCACTACCACAGGCTCAGGAACACCAAGTGGAAGACTTCTGAAACTGTTTTCCCAGACCCAGTAAGTTTGTGCCTTTCATGTAAAGGCAGAGTCCACACATGTGTGGAAGCTTCATTCTAACGGAAAGCACGCTTGTATCTGGTGGACAACGGGAGGTATTTCCCTTTGCATATTTACAGTCTGCACTGACACACGTTTGAAGAGCGCAAGCACACGGCCAGCTTTGTGCAGCCATGTGCTTTGATGTTGGCTGTCTTTAATGGTGTTCCAGTGAACACCCAGGGCCAGATCCTGAGAGCAGTTGTGATGAACACCTGAGTCCTTCAAGTCAACTCCCAAGAGCTGAAACCCTCCTCTTCGAAAAGCAATACCCCTGGTGAAAGGACCTAAGATTGCTCTCCAGTGAGAGTGGTACAAAGCGTTTGTCTGCTCAATACCCAGTCTGCACTGAAAATACCACCCAGGTATAGACAGTCAGAGGGACACTGGGGGTGCCGCTGGGCGCCTGAGCCTGGGGGTGTTCATTTTGTGGAAGGCCACCTCAGCAACTACTGCTCCTCCCCTGAAAGGTGCCAAGAAGCAAAGAGGCGTGTGAAAGAGATGTGCATTTGTTGCAATGCCCCCATTATGGGCAGGGATGACCCCTAACACCTTGTGCTTTCCCAGCAGCCCAGTGGGAGGCAGGTCATAGCGGCCAGCATCCCTGCAAGAGCAGCCTGAACCTTTTGTATGTGGCTGTGGTTTTGAGGTGGCCTTTGACGAAGGGCCCATGTCTGATAAAGGGTTCATCTCTGAGGCTTTTCTGGCCATATGTCAGACCCTTCTCTTATTAAGACATTAGGCTATTTGTTTAAGGTTCAAAGACCTTGAGAGGGTATATTTTTAGAAAGAGAGCATTTACACAAATCTTTCTAACTGTAACAAGCAAATATTTTATGAAATATCTATTACTGATGTAAAGTTTAGATTCTTGTTGCATACACAACGAAATGTGAGGGATAAAGCTAAGAATATGTAAATGACACTAGAGAAAGTGTCTGTACAAATGTCCAGGGCAGATGGACAGTGCATGGATAGGTCTCCATTCCACACTATCTGTAACTCAAATTGAAGCCACTTATAAGCAGAAGGTTCTTTATAAACCCACAGAAGTGCAGAAGGGAAGGGAAGACTATGACTTTAACTCCATATGTATGAAAGAAAGTGAGAGAATGTAAAGATTTAAGTGGGGGTTTTGCTCCTTTCTTCCTCTTCAGTTAAAAGCTTTAGTAAAAATACAATACTTAAAAGGAAATCAGACAACATTATCTGAGATTAAAGTTTCTTGGACATTGCACACAATGAAGACTATCAAAACAGAAAAGATAAATGTATTTATAGACAGTATCTGGTTGTCATTTATACTTTCCTTTTACCACACTGTGGCTTACCATGACAATAATGAAGCAATGAAGGGCCAATTTGCCTTTGAAAATCAATACATATTTCATTCAGAAGAACCTTTGAGTTAGAGTATTTTCCTTGCTGTGTAACAGCTATGTCCAGCACTAAATTTTACATATCCCCAGATACGCATTTAATATACACAGCTGGGAGACAGGAGTAAGACAGGCAAATTTGTTTCCCTAGAACACCTACAAATCTGGCCATGTAGTAATTTATTTTCTAAACTATAATGGGGTAAAATTGACTCTAATGAATTTGCGGCACACTTGCCACTATAATCACAGAAGTGAATTTCATGGATTTTTATTAATCATGATCTTTTTCAAAAGATACTGATTAAAGGTTTGCCTTCTGGTGCATAGCAGACTGAAAATGCAGCCTTCTTACAGCTTGATGGGTTACTGGACAGCAGACTGCATGCAGGTAGCTTTCACACATGGACAGGAACAGATTGCATGCAGTTAGTTCCAAATGAGCAGATTGAAGCTAGAATTTGCCCCGTTTTCTCCAACAGCCTGCTTGCAGTAATTTACTACTGCATGTCCTTTTCATTCAGCTAAAGTAATCAAGCAGCCACTAGTTGAACAAAGCCCCCCTCATAAAAAGCAACTAATTACTTCTGAAGACTGAATAATGTGCTTAGTGACAATGTTTACTGCACAAGGCATGATAAGCGATGCTGATCTGATGCCTTGCTTTGGTCAATGCTGAGATTACAGCAACACAGAGATGCAGCACAGTGGAAATAGAAAAAAAAATATTGAAATTCAGGCTTCATCAACAATGTATTAAGGAAGTTAATTATAGCTTACTAATCACCTAAGTTCCCCTGACCTACACAAATAGTTTTATACAACAATTTGCTCTGCCTAATAGAGATGTCTGGAAGTTTTCTGTGATTCACTTCAGGTCTGGGGAGCAATGAGGAAGCAAATAATGCAGCCAGTGCAACACTACAAACATAACTGAATCAAAGTGATGCAGGTTGTTCTCCCCCAAATGTCAGAAACGTGTTAACTACTGTTTTTCTTGCAAGGACAGAGGCTAAACTTGGATCTGGGCAATGTTCCAGGCCAAGGTGGTGTCCCAACCTACTCTCACCAAGATTCAGCACTTCAAAGAAATAATTCTGTATAGAGCTAAGGACTCCTCCAGCTTTCGTATGGATTGTGAGTCAGCCTATAAGGTGTTTTGTGTTTAACTTTCTTGTGTCCTCTAATAAAATAAATTGCTGTAAATACAGGTTTCTGTAGATGTGGAACATTTCCTTCAGCAAAGTGGGCATTAGTACATCCACATCCCATAGCAAACCCTCCCACATTACAACTCACGTGTTGTTTTTGTGACTGATGGGTTTATTTGATCCCAGGCAATGCCTTCTGAGCAGCTCTAAAACCATGGGTTGAATATGATCTTATTGTTTCAATACTTTTGCCTAGACAGATGAACAATCTGGCTGATTGCCTGCCCTTACTCCTAGTCGTTAACCAGCTATTTTTCACCTTCCTACTCTTCCTCAGTAAGGTACTGGATATCTTGCAATAGGAATTTTACAGTGTTTGCCCGGTAGTAACTCAAAACCACTACAAATGTTGAATCAAACACACATCTCAGATTCCCTCCAGTACGAGCTCTCTTCCATCTGGCTTTAAAGGCTTGCCAGAACTTAGTGTGGACACTGAGACCCTGGCCTTGCAGCAAATTTGGCTGTTGCAGAAAACTAAAATGTTTCCAGTTCAAATGAGGCTTGAGGATGTAAAAGGACTGAGATAATGGAAGAGAGCTATTTCAGCAAATATTAGATTACAGTGTATTGTGACATAGCATATATTAGATACCATTATATACTGTAATCTATGTTAGATACCTGATAGTGATCTAACAAAGGTTAAATCAAGTGTTAGTGCAAGGATGTTGTCATCTTGCTTTTACTTACTTTTAATTCCCTCCTTCCACATCCTTTCTACAGACTTTTATGTTTGACAACAGTTCAGATTGTATAAATTTACAGTCTTTTTTTATAGAAATACACAGATGTGGAGTAATCTTGCTGTGCTGATTCTGATCTTTACCCTTCAGCTGCTAATACCCTTTTCTTTCATAAAAATGCCAGTTCTGCATGACTGAATCAGGGGAGGATACTTCTAGAAAAGTATTCATGTTTGAAAACTTCTTCTTTCTTTTCAATTGTTTTTTCATATTACCAATATGAGACAGCAGGAAGGCTGGAGGGAATGTCAGAAAGGGGAAAGGGAATAAAGAAGGATGTGGGTTAAATGAACAGTAAACCTTTTTGTTGGGGTATACAGCTGTCTAGATGTGCCATGTTATGGCAATTGAATATAATAGCTTAAATAATTGTTTGAAATTGCTAAAAAATACTTGGAAATACTTTTAAATGCCTCTATCCTGCACTATTAAACCTGCCTTCTATTATGCTGAAAAAATAACATAGGAGGAAACAACTCAAGATTTGCTGCTAGTCTGAAAGCACTGCATTTCTGCAGTGAACTAAGAGGAAAGTATGGAGTAGATAAATTCTAGCTTACCATTTTGCAAAATGTCCATACAAAGACTGATCTTAATAGACCACAACACAGAGATTATGGTGATTAAATAAACTCCTTCTAGGCTGATGAACTTCAGTATCTAGCATAGTGGGGAACAAAAAGGTACACAGGTCCAACAAATGACTTTGATGCAGCTATGAAAACCCACACAAGAGCTCCAAATGGCCTTCACCCTGCCAAGTTCAATGGCTTGGGAATGACTCTGCTTTTTCCCGTACAAACCCCTTCACTCTACCAGAGTGCAAAAGCGAAGCTTCATGTAAATGAGACTTGGATGTGCTGTAAGGCATTTCTTGTAAAGCAAGAAAGCTGTCTCAGTCTTCTGCCTTTCACCCTCCAGTAACTGACTGAAGTTGTGAAGTTAGTTCTGAGCTGAAGCCAAATGAAAAAGGTGCTATCATTATTTATGAGTGCTGGTGGCCCGCCGGCAGTGTGCCATTCACAACCAGTTCTTACAAGTTGGACATTTCCCAAGATACTTTTTTCCTGTCTTCTGATTGACCTCAGTGGCAGCTGTTGAGTGCAATTATCTCAAAGGTCCACAAGGCTGACGAGCACCTCTCCTCAGCAAATACAGCAAGTTCCAAAAGTAAACTCTATCCTTTCACAATGCTTAATAGTGAATGCCTCAAATGCCAGGAGCTAATGCCAGCTGTAGGATCCCCAAATACTCATTTTTGTACCCTGCCAGATACAGCTCGCATACATAATTATTTTTTCTGACAGAGCAACTCTTCAGATCTGCTTCTCTTTCTTTTCTGAAGTACAAGATCCTTAGCCAAAGCTTTCCTCACACAGACACTAGTGGTATCAAAAAACCATAATGTTAAATCACGATATACTGTCAGAAAAATGAAAAATGGAGCAAAAACATGCTAGTCGTAACTTTATGGTGATTTTATCTGGAATAACTTGCCGCTTGCAATATCCACATGTGCAGTGTTTAAGGGGTTGTCTGACCGCATGTTTTTGATCCACATCTGTCAAGTAAGACCAGAGATCTGTTTGCACAGTGTAATGTTCTGGAACATTATGATGCTTCCACAAGTATTTCTGGCTTATAAAGCAAGAAATGGGTTACCTTGAGGCGGTGGTTTGTTCATCTGTGTTTTAAATGCTACAGTTGTAACATTCTTCATATTTTGTAATTTGTATTCAGATGTCAAATGATAGAATTTCAAAATGAAAAGGTACTTCCAATCATTTATAGAAACTAACATATATAGCTTTAAATCTTTTGCATCATAATGATTTGCCACAGTCAAAAAGCACATCTGATTTATTTTATATCTCTCAAAAATATTCCCGTTCTATATAGTTCACAGAATCACACAGTCGAGAAATCATTCCTGTTGGAAAGAACCTCAGGAGGTCTCTAATCTAACCTCTTGCTCCACACAGACTCAGCTATGAGATCAGACCAGGTTGCTCAGGTTGCTTTGTCTATTCTGGTCTTGAAAACCTCCAAGGATGGGGCCTGCACAACTCCCCTCTGCAGTCTGCATCGCTTGACTGTCCTCAAAGTGAGAAATGTCCCCTTACATGTTCCTAGTCAGAAACTGCCCTGGTTCACTTCGTGACCGTCGGCTTTTATTCTGCTGTGCACATCCTTCATAAAGAGCCTGGCTTCCTCTTCTTGGCAATCTCCTTCTAGATAGGAATGCTGCTATTAACTCTCCCTGAAACCTTTTAACCTGGGTTAAAAATTACCATCTTCCTCAGGCTCTCCTCAGAAGGCAAGTGCTGCAAGACAGTTTGCAAAAACTGTGGAAAGGCAGAGTACAAGCTCAGAGAACATCTTTTCTCTCTTCATCACCTAATCTATACTCTGAATTTTGAAAGCGATCATGACCTCTGATCCTTGAGAAGGGGAAGAAGAGGGTTGGTATTGACTTTGAGAAAAGCTGTTTTCTGTAACATGTGGGCAGCATGGGTTATGTTCTCCAACTCACTCCCTGTAGGATTGCCTTTCTCCATTCACTTTACTGAGGGCTCTGAGGGACTAATGCTCTAGCCTAGGCATCTGAGAGAGATGCTCAGATTTGGACAGGGATGAACAGCTCTCTCCATTTTGTTCAGGGGATCTTCAAACACGCTACAAATATAGGGAACTGAGATAAATATGGACATATTTAGGGTGACTATGAAATCCAAAGTTGTCTTAAATTTTTTAACTATGTTTTATGACGGAGACTACCTACTGACACAGGAGTATTGTATCATTTATAACCTGGCATGTAAATTGATGCTTTGTCCCATATCCCTATTTAAAGTTGTCCTTTAAGTTATGAGACATCAGATGAAGCCATCTTTAGTCAAAGGATGGAGAGATGCACCTCCAGAAGCTGATCTGTATCGTGCAAAAGTTAATAGCCCTCTGCACGAACCAGAATAGTGCCCATTGGGCACAGAGAGAACTTACGGTAAGTATCCCCCTAACAAAGGTGATCCCATGAAAAGTTACTGCAAAGTCAGTGCTCCTGTAAAGTGGGATGGAATTACTCCAGGTCCTTATCATGACACAGTTTCTGAGTTTCTTAAAGTTTCTTAAAGACCCTTGGCAAGTGAAAGGGTCAAAACCACATCCAAAATTAAGCGTATGATGTGCTTTTTCCATCTTGACAGACACCGACCCCTAAGACTTAGACACCATCCATCTTTTTCTTCTTTCCAGGAAGAAGACTTTTCCAGATGGTTTTTACCTCCTTTCAAGCTTAGTATTTACAGGTTAAGGAACACTTTTGAAAGAGTCCAGACTGGGAGGCTGGGACTTGAGAACTCAAAAGAACGAGAAGAAAATCAAAGTGCATTTTTGAACCTCTATACTGTATGTTAATTTGCTGTGCCGTTCATGTTATTGTATTACAATATAATAAAAATAAATAAAAATATCTACAGATCAGCTTTTATATTTTTATTGTTTTTGAACAAGTAATAATGTCCTTCACACCTAAAGGTAAGGAACAGTCACAAAAGTATGTGACTGGAGCAAAGCTTTATAACTTCATAAGCTGAGGGGTGAACACTTTGAATTTTTATTTCATAAAGACTAAAGACAGAGCCTTCAGTCCTATAACTAGTGGATTTATTTCTCTATTGTTTATTTAAATTATAAATTGCATTCCTAACATATGATAAAACTCTGGATGAAGGGTAAAGCCTCAAGGCATATAAAGAAAAAGTAAAAAAAGAACCCATAAATTTATACTTTCAAATAAAATTATTATAGGGAAAGTGGTTTTGCTGTTCAATTTCCTTCATGATAAGTCTTCTTCCCCTCCCCCTCCCCTTTTCTCCTCTTTCACTTCCTTTTCCAAAACAAACCTTTGTGCAAAAAAATCACATTGCCTCTATAAAGATTTAACCCTGTATCAGTAAGAGTTTTAGGAATTTTCAGTGGGTAGTCAGATCTGACACAGGTCAAATCGTTTAGGAACATATGCTTTCATTCTGCTGAAATATATGTATACAGCATATCCAGCACGTCGCAAGTCTTTAACTTCTGAACAGCATATCCATCTTCAGATACTCAGCAGTCATACAGTGGTACCACAGTTATGACAGCAGATTTGAAGTACATGTATCACGTGCTAGTGGATGCAACCAATGTCCTGCTCAAGGAGTTTGTACCACATTCCCTACCTCCTGTGAACACCAGACTCACAGAACTTTGCATGCATGAGTTGGCACACATATTTTATCAGGATCGCTCAGGACACAAGTTACACAGGATAGGTTTCATCTAATCAAATACTAACGGCTGAAACACAGACACTACATCATAGACAGGCCACTCAGACAACTAAAATAGATATTCAAAACAGATCAGCTGAACTATGCCTTAAAACTGCCGTTTTTTCCCAGCTGTTTGTAAAGGCATCCAAAGGAACAAGCTCAGCTGTAGAACTCTACACTGTTGAAAAGGAAGGTAAGATGGATCCCATCCACAGTGTACAGACTGGGAAAACTACTTGGCTCACAGAAGGCTTTCCCTTCCATCCCACCACCATATTTTCATTTTTGCAGAGTCCAGACTGAGCAAAATATTCAGTACAGAGGGTCAACATAAGCTGTCAATTACCAGAGCACCCTTTAGAAATGAAAACAGTAGCTCTTAGGTTACCGTATCAGCTCTCCGGCAACTCATTGACAAACAAATTTCTTTTAAGCCTGCTACAAAGCACGGAGGGAATCCACTCTACTGTCCTCATCTTTTCTACTGTCAAAAGAGTAGGTAGCAGAAGATATTGTTAACATTTTTTTCTACAGCATATCAAATATAAAACTTAATGGGCAACAATATACAGCAATTTCTTTCACAACCTGTAGCAGAAGCAAAGAACATAAGAGCTTCAAATGGTCTTTGGAAACAGTTAATAGTGGGCAACAAGCCACAATAATGAAAACCAGAGCTTTGAGGCTAAACTGAAAACTGTACTATTTTCAACGTTTTGCTTTCAAAGAGAACAACAAAATACATTCTGAAGATATGACACTTTTTCATGTTTGTTGGGGTTTTTTGGTTTCTTTTTGGTTTTTTTTTTTTTTTTTTTTTGTGGATTTAAATATTTTTCTGGGCTCCTGTCTAAAGCTGATGATTATTAATTTAACTTATTTTAAAACTGGAAAAAAATAGCAAATTCCTATTGAGTTTTCCATCTGCTCTTTGCTGAAAACGTCCACAAAACACAGAATTATCAAAGTAGGACAAAACAACTATGATGCTCCATGGTTTTTTTTCTGAAAGATTGTTCTTTCTAGCAGAGGTCTCTGTCTTTATTTTTGAAATTGTCAGACAGAGCCTGGTCTATAATGCCTCACCTTAATTTGGCCTGTCAGGCATTCAAACTCTGTTGAACCTACAGAACAGGGAGTAAAGAGTTTCTTTCCCAACCTAAACCCTAGTGGAAAGAGTTATTAAAGAAGGTGTGGGTGATGCACTGACTTTGTTTTCCTGGGTTTGTGCCTG